>NC_137955.1:42087655-42687655 GCF_963924665.1 Micromys minutus | reverse complement strand
GTGGTCTTACCGGGGAAGAGCACACCAACTGGTTGTTCAGTGCCAAGTGGTCATCCCTGAAAACATATGTACAAATAACATTATGTGGACTGAAGATACGTAAATGTGGTGGTTGGAATAGGAATGACCCCCATAGATTCACATGTTTGAATGCTTAGCCAGAGGGAGTGGCTCTATTAGGAGGCGTGGCCTTGTTGGAGGAATTGAATCACTATGGAGGCAGGGTTTGAGGTCTCCTGTATTCAAGGTATACACAGTGTGACACACAGTCCCTTTCTGCTGCCTGCAGATCACAATATAGAACTCTGAGCTCCTTCTCCTACACCATGTCTGCCTGGATGCTGTCATGCTTCCTGCCATGACGATAACGAATTAAATCTCTGAAACCATAAGCCAACCCAAATTAAGTGTTTTCCTTTTATAAGAGTTGTCATGGTCATGGTATCTCTTCATAGCAATGAAACCCTAAGACAGATACACACTCATGCAATAACAATCAATGGAAAAGGAGAATGTGAATTTAAAGGAAAACAGCA
The DNA here is from genome assembly GCF_963924665.1 of Micromys minutus. Lineage (NCBI taxonomy): Eukaryota > Metazoa > Chordata > Mammalia > Rodentia > Muridae > Micromys > Micromys minutus. Next base: position 42,687,119 of record NC_137955.1, on the reverse strand, counting down.
AGGGGTGTATGAGAGAGTTTGAAGGCAGAAAAGGGAAGAGAAAAACATCATAATTATATCATAATATCAAAAATAAAATTAAATTTAAAAAATAAATATATCCAGTTTTTTGAAGATTTTTTTATTATTATTTATGAGTACATTGTAGCTGTCTTCAGACACATCAGAAAAACGCATTGGATCCCATTACAGGTTGTGAGCCACCATGTGGTTGCTGGGAATTGAACTCAAGACTTCTAGAAGAGCAGTCAGTGCTCTTAACCACTAAGCCATCTCACCAGCTCCTATTCAGTATTTTTAAGCAACAAGAGAAAAATAATGGCAACCACTCCAGCTGAGTGGCAACATTTAGAGGCCATTACATGGCCCCCAATAAACAACTGTAAGAGAAAATCATTAAGCAGTAAGACTCAAGATCATTTTTATAACAAAGAAATCAGTACTTGATTTTATAATCACTGCAGAACAAATGTTTGACACCTTAAATGAGATGTAAAATGTATCTATTTTAGTTAATTGTCTCATTGTTGTGGCCAAACACCTGAGAAGAAGCTCCTTTAGAGAGGGAAGACTTAATTGGGCCTGTTGTTTGAAGGCATCCCGTCAAGCCAGGGAAGGCATGACAGCAGGAAAGGCACATGGCTGTGAGGTACCTAAAGCTTCTTGCTCACATCTGTGTGTGCAAGAAAACAGCTCAGACAAGAAGTAGGGCCGGGCTGTAAGTCTCAAAGCCCACTCCTACCCCGACCCCAAAACATGCATTTCCTCCAGGAGGCCCTACCTCCCAAAGGTTCTGTAACGTCTCAGAACAGTACAGAAAGCAGAAGATCAAATAAATATTCAACCCCCACGAGGGACATTCTTACCCCTACAATATAATAGTATCAGCAGTGGTGTCGCCGTGTGACTGCAGACGACCCTATGAAGCAAGGTAACTGTCGCATTAAAATTGCAGGGAATTCACTAGTCAGCCACAGTGATACGAGACCTGGTAAAATCAGAACACACTGACAGAGCCGGAGGTCTGACTAGGCTGTAAAAAGTGTCCTTGCAGAGGTCCTGGGTTCTTTTCCCTGCACACGCGTGGTGGTTCACAAGCATCAGTAATTCTAATTCCGGGGAATCAAGCATTCTCTTCTGACCTCTGCAGATACCAGGTACACATGTGCTGCTTGTGCACATGAGGTAATAAGATAAATTAATCTAAAACAAAATTTAAAAACATCAATATACTTATGGTTGCAGTATTACAGTGATTATTTGCTTTTGTAATTTTTAAAGATTTGTTTGTCTTTATTTTATGTGTATTGGTGTTTTGCTGGAATGTATATCTGTGTCAGGGTTCAAGATTCCACTGAGACCGGAGTTACAGACAGTTGTGAGCTGCCATGTGGGAGCTGGAAATTGAACCCTGATCTTCCAGAAGATATCTAAGCCATCTTCCAGACCGTGTACTGATTATCTTCAACGTCCTTGACATCAAAGGAGCCATGCGAACACATCTATGAGGAAGAATCCATTCTACTACCTGTAATCCAGATTTGCAACTGCAAACCGATTGGTACTAGAAATCAAAGGCTTTAGTGGTGATGCCGGTAGCACTGTAGATTTACTAACATGAAGTAGAAAGCACACGGGGTGGCTCAGTGGTGTGGAATGTAACCTGCTCGTACAGAGGACCCATGATCAGTTCCCAGCATTCGCATCAGGGAGCTCATAAAGGCTTGTAACTAACTCCTGCTTCAAGTGATTTGACAGCTTCTTCTGGTCTCCATGAGCATTCTACTAATGTGGGTGTGCATACACAGAAACACACACATGTACAGAGGTGGGAAGGGAGGGAGGGAGGGAGGAAGGGAGGGAGAAAGAGAGAGGGAGGGGGAAAAGGGAGGGAGAAGAAGGGAGGGGGAGGGAGGGATGGAGAGATGAAGGGAGGGAGAAAGAGGGAGAGAGGGAGGGAGAGAAGGAGGGAGGGAGAGAGAAATGCACATATACATATAATTTTTAAAATAAAATATTTTTAAAAACACGAAATAGTGGTTATAAATAAAATATAAAAATGGATATCCGTGATAGAACTTTGGTTATGCTAAACCATACTGACCTAAAAATGAATACATCAGATACAAGTCTGTGGCTACTTTAGCACTTCAGTAAATAATGCTTATTATATTGGTCTGATAATGTTGGTCTTTATTGGTTAGTTGGCTGTAGTAAATAATGCTTAATATATAGGTCTGATAATGTTGGTCTTTATTGGTTAGCTAGCTGTCTTTAACACTTTAAAGGTTATTTTTCCTTCCAGAATTACGGTTTGGAAGTGGCAAGATTCTGCAGGCCACCAATCTGAAGGGTCAGGATGATACACCCACACGTCCCGGATCAGCTGCTGTTTTCTGACCTCTTATCCTATGCCAGGCAATGACGTGGGATTCAAACTGAGCTGTCTGGTTCCACGGCTTACTCATTCATGAGAACCACATCTAACTGTGGCTTCGGTGCTTTTCTCATGTAATGTCTGAGCCTCACTGGCTCTAGCTGGCAGTGACTTTGAAGTCTTTTGTCTTTATGCTATGATCTCAGCATTTGTCATCTCCCAAACCCATGTTTGAATTTAATTGCAATTGTAGTATGATTAGGAAGTGTGCCAAAAAAAAAAATCAACTATAATGGGTGGGAATAATATCATTATGACAGGATCAGTTTGGCCCTCTCTTGTCTCTTACCCTTCTGCCCTTTGTCATGTAAGAGTTCAGGCAAATTACAAGGTGCCATATTACAAAATAACCAAGGACAGACAGCTTTATCAAATACTTAAATTGTTGGTGTTCCTGGCTGAGGACTTGAACCCTCCAAAGCTGCCAGCAATAAATGTCTATTAGCATGTGATCAGACAGTGGTGGTCCACTATGGAGGTGAGAATGAGCTAAGATGCTGTATTGCTCCAGAAGAGCCCTCGGGGTGCCTGGAATGGAAAGAAAGAAAACAGTGGGGGTGGCAGCACACACATGCTACTTCCTCGATTTGCTCCTCCTGCCTTTGGAAAGGATTCGGCAAGTAAAAGTCGAGAAAGCCACCATTGTCACAGACCAGGGAGATTTAGACCCCTGTACCTCAGCTGGGCAAATTGAAAGGGTATTCTAGTTCCTTTTGCGTTTTCTGTTGAGCAGTCATAAGCATGACTTTCCTGAATGGGCCAGTCTTTCAGCAGGACAGACGGGAATGCTTAGACGAGTGTCCTTCCCCAGAAAGTTAGAGACTTCAGGATAAATGATATCCATTGCATCTGGTGTAGCTTTTCTGTCCTGCCCTCCTTGTCCCAGCAACCCAATCTCCTTGTCACTCAATTTAAGTGATAGTAACTCCTTTCTGAGAGAATATTGGACTTAATAAAGCACCTCTCTGATGTATTAGGATGATATATAGGCTAATTCATGACACTGGGTCTTTAGATACCAAAAGTCACCTAAAGTCAACATTTAGGAGGTGGACCTTGAAGATCACCTGACAGTTATACATAGTAACATACACCTGTGGCCCCAGCACTCAGTTTGAGGCTAGATGGGGCTACACAAAGAGACACTGTTTCAAACTACCACACACCCCTCAACACCCAAAGTAACTGCAGTTAGCAGAGCCAGGAATGTAGCCCATGGCAGAGCACTTCCAGACCACATGAAACACCCTTAGTCTGATCCCAACATTCAAAGACCTGAGATCAGCCAGTGTTAAAAGTATTATTTTCTACTTCTATACTCTATGTGACCACTTTTTTAAAGGTGACTTCATACCACATAGAATTACATGTCATATATCCATCCCTATAACCTGAGAAGCTGATGACTTAAATGATCATCTCCGATGCCTGGAGTTTATTAAATGGCAGACACCTTTCATAGATCAATGAAAGAGTTGAAATGCCAACCTCGTTGGTCAGTGACGCACTAATTTAACTCTATAATGAGTGTAGGTTGTTTATAACTCATACTGGAAAAAAAGGGAAATGGGGAAATTTCAGTGTCATCTGAGAGTGAGAAAAAAAAATGTCCTCTACAGAACGGTTTATCTTCAGTAATTTCCTAAAATTACATTACTGTTGCGTATGGTCTCAACAAGTATTTTCAGAGTAGCTGAACGTGAATGAAAAATGAGAGCTAGAGAAATGGCTGCAGCAGTACAGAACACACACTGTTCTTTCAGAAGACTTGAACTGGGGCTGGAGAGATGACTCAGTGGTTAAGAGGTCCTGAGTTCAATTCCCAGCAACCACGTGGTGGCTCACAACCATCTATAATTGGATCTTGTTATACTTTATTGTTCTGGAGGGAGGGGGTGCCCCTCTCTGCTCCTCCGGGGGAAGGTAGCTCCTCACACTGCAGGTCCCAGAGAAGGCTGCTTCTGGCATGCGCTCTGCCTGGCCCACAGGAGTTCAGGCTGGGAAGCGTGGGAACGAATCCCAGCAGGGTGCCGCCAGGCCTGTGAACTCTGGTGGCCAAGACTCTGTCCGTTGCTCAGATTATGGCCCTGCTGGCCAGGGCCATAAACTCCTGGTTGCCTGTTAGAAAGGTGCAGAGCCTGCGATAAGGCTCTGGTTTTAACATGTGTCTTTATTTTAGCGCCCCTCTCCTTTGTTCTGTTCTTTTTAAACAGCCCGGGATCCAACCACCAGATTCCCCTACGTTTGCCTCTAAGATTGGCTATCGTTGTTTCTCTAATGCTACGTGTGTGTGTGTGTGTGTGTGTGTGTGTGTGTGTGTGTGTGTGTGTGTGTGTGTGCAGGGGAGGGACTTAGGGAGTGGCTGATCTGGCTAGAGTCTACATCACTCTCTCCTGTGGACGTGGGGCTTGCCTAGAGCCTTGTCTATCTGCCCCATTGTGGTGCATCCAGGCAAAGTGGATTTGCAATCAGGAGTTCGGGAAGCACCTCCCGGTTGACAGTCACCTGCCCCCGGGGCTTGGACCGGAACTTGACCTCTAATGTTTCCAACTTTAACAGTTCAGTCCTACAGGATCTGATGCCCTCTTCTAGTGTGTCTGAAGACAGCTACAATGCTACAACATACTCATAAATAAAATACATCTTAAAAAAAAAAAAAGGAAGATGAACTCAGTCCCCAGTATTGATATCAGGAACTAGCTTTTGCCTCCCATAAGAGATAGGGATGCATGCATCTGTTGCCAAGACAATGGCCAAACATTCCCTACATTAATTTGGTTTACCTCCCACCTTTACCTGCAGCAATTATGTCACAGTCTAAATAAAAGGTAGACCCTTCCTGCCCCTTCCCTTTCTTCTTCTCTCTTTTTCTCCCCTTTGGTCTTCATCACCCCACCCAATAAACCTCTCCCACGTGGAACTGCACTGGCCTAGAGTGGTCTGGCCAGACTCGAACCACGACTCTATCACAACACCCAGTGCTTTCACTGGGCAGCTCACATACACCTGTAACCCAGCTACAGAGGATCTAACACCTTCTTCTAACGTTCATAGGTGCCCGTGCTCTTTCGCACACAAAATACATACCTACACATCATTAGAAATGTAAAAAAAAACAAATCTTTTCTTTAAATTGAATTAAAATGAAAGAAAATGTGGGAGAGCAGGGAGAACAAAGGGCGTGCCCACATACTTTTTCTTATTCTATAAAAGGGTTTTAAAATAAATGTTGGCAACAGATCAGAAACAAAAGGGAACCTTTCAATATGAAGTTGAGAGTATCAATATAAAAAAAAATCATATACAGTTGGCAACACACTTGATGGAAAGAACCCAAAAGCTTTCTCCTCCACACTGGGAGGGAAACAAGGACATCTGTCCTCACCACATCATTCATTCGAGTGTCAATTCTAGCTGTGTGACTAAGCAAGAAACCATAAAACTAAAAGCTCTCAGACTAGGAGGAGATGAGTAAAATGACCTCTCCATTTGCAGGTGACATGACTTTATTCACAGTCATGGTGACATATCCCTGTGATAACAGGATGAGGCAGAAGGAGCTGGAGTTCAAGGACAATCAAGGTCAATGTGGGCTATAAAGCAAGTTTGATATCAGCTTAGGCTGTGCCTCTAAAAGTAAAAAAAAAATAGAATCCAATGGAAGCTGTTAAGTATCTACTAGAGATGAGCATGGTGACTTAAGCCTTTAATTCCAGCATTTGAGAAGCAGAGGCAGTTAGATCTCTGAACTCAAGGCTGACATGGTCTATATAGTGAGTTCCAGGTCAGCTAATAGAGTAGATAGATAGGTGATAGATACATAGATAGATGCAAAAATAGAGGTGATAGATAGATAGTGCATAGATACATATAGACACATAGATAGATACATATAGATACATAGATACATAAATAATAGATACATAGATAAATATATAGATGGATAGAGATAAATAGACAGATACATAAATACATAGATACATAGATAGATACATATAGATACATAGATACATAAATAATATATACATAGATAAATACATAGATGGATAGAGATAAATAGATAGATACATAAATACATAGATTCATAGATAGATACATAAATATATAGATGCATAGATATGTAGATTCACAGATAGATAGATACATAGATAGAGATAGATTATTATCTTCTTCAAATACTTCTGTATTTATTACAGACATGTGATAAATAATTTAGGGTGGGAAAGATGGCTGAGAGGTTAGAGCACTGGCTGCTCTTCCAGAAGGCCTGGGTTCAATTCTCAGCATCCATATCGTAGCTTACTTCATCTATAATTTCAGTTCCAGGGGATGCAATGATGCCTTCTTCTGGTGTCCACATGGTGCAGAGACATACATACAGACCAAATACCAACACACATAAAAACATAATAACTTTTTTAAAAGATTTATTTGTTTGTTTGTTTGTTTTATTTGAGTACACTGTAGCTGTTTTCAGACACACCAGAAGAGGGCATCTGATGTCATTACAGATTGTTGTGAGCCACCAGGTGGTTGCTGGGATTTGAACTCAGGACCTCTGGAAGAGCAGTCAGTGCTCTTAACCACTGAGCCATCTCTCCAGCCCCAAATAATAAGGAAAAAAACTACTAGAATTAATAAATGAGTTCACCAACTAGTCAGATAGAAGATCAATATGTGAAAATCAAGTTAATGTCTATACAATAATAAATATCAATCTAAGATAAAGAAAAAACAGACTATAGAAAAACAAAGCCCTCAGAAATTTACACTCACAGGAAAAAAATAGTTCAAAATTTGACAACAAAATATCAACATAAATTATAGAAAGGCATCCTAATCAGAAACTAATACTGTTAGGATAGTAATACTTCCAAAAAAAATTGATCTGCAAATTCAGTGGGTTCTGTATGAAAATTCTAGCTGTTTGTAGGAAGTGAAAAATAAATGCTGAAATCCAAATGTAAATGCAAAGGCCTGGAGCAGCCACAAGTAACCGGAAAAAAAGCAAGTTGGGGGACACATTTGGATCCGAGATCTTGTGACAAACTGTCGTGAGCACCACACATAGCACTGACACAAACACACGGGTTGATCACATAGAGCTGAAATGCAGAAATTCCCACTACATTTGTCATTAGTCAATTTCTTAAGATTCTAAAACTATTCAATTGGAAGAAAAAAATTTTTTTACAAATGCTTCTGTCAAAAAAAATTACCTACTGTAGATTTATGTTAAACTGATACATGATTGGACAGTGGAGAGGTAGGCAGGGCAAAGGTAGGAAAACAGAAGAGGAACAGAGATTGGGAAGGCAATCAAGATGGAACCAGAGAAGTCAGACCTGAATCTGGGTAGACTCAATCAGCCATAGGTAGATATGAACATTTTAAGGGTTTCTGTAGGTCATTTTATCTCATATAGAAGGGCAGTTTGTATCTTTGTCTATTTGATGCAATCTTATGGTATAGATAAGCAAGGTTTGTGAATTGAGAATGTAATATATAAACCTGTATGAAAAGCCACTGGGTCTTAGAGTCATGTTTGTGTTGGGCGGTGGGGTAAAGAAACAGGCTGGGACTGAAGGACCAGGGCAGGTGGAGTGAACTGCCTGAGAAGGGAATCTCATGGAGATTGTAGCTTATGGATCGAGTGATAGTCGGTGGGTTTGGCTCCATACTAGAGCGGCGAAGGCAGAGTGAGACCATGAGACCATGGGGGGCCGATAAAAAGATCCCACATCTAAAACAGAAAATTGAGTTTTTATCTCACACAATAATAATAATAATAATAATAATAACTCAAAATAAAACATTTCTAAACACAAACAGGTAAAATTCTAAAATTTCTAAAAAGAAAACATAGTTGAAAACTGAATTAAACAATGCACATTTTTAATAACACTTTAATAAATAAATTTAAATTTAAAACTTTTGTGGTTCAGTGGAAAACAAAAGCAAATGAAAGATGTGAAGATGTATTTGCAAACCATGTATATGACAAACAACTTGTAGCTAGAATATAGGTGAACCCCTGAGAAATTAGTCATGTAAAAAATAAACACCAATCTATCAGGCAAAGAGCTTGAATTGATATTTCTCCATAAGAATAGGTAAATTGCCAAGGAATATGTAAAAAAGATGCCAAATGTCATTCGTTATAAGAGAATTTAAGTCAACACCATAATGAGCCATTACTTCCCACTGGGATAACTCAGAACTAAAAAGGACAATAACAAAGGGGTGTGACTAGGTACAGAAGAAATCTCCCTCAGTCCTGTTTTCTATACCCAACCGACTTAATATACATACTAATACGCGTTCTGTGTCTGTGGATTTCTTGTTCTGGACACATACACAACCAGAATCACACAATTGTTATCATCGGAACGTAAAACCATGCAGGACCTTGGAAAACAGTAAAGTGGTTCCTAAAAATGCCAGACATGGAGTTAGGGAAGTCAGGACTTTCATTCCTAGGACTGTAACCTAGGAAACTGAAGACACTCAAGGGTTTGTACACAAAAATCTATGGCAGGAGTGTTCAAAATGGCCTTTCATAATATGGAAGCCACCTAAGTGTCTATCTGCTCAGAAATGGATCCAAAAATGTGAGGTTTTCTTAATGGGATATTATATTCAGAAATTTAAAAATGGATGTAGCAGTAATATACATATAGTACAAATAAACTTTAAAATCACTCTAAGTTACTGTTCCAAATGATTACAGACTCTGTGATTCTGCTTACGTGATGTGTCTAGAATCGAGAAACCCAAAAATCCAGAAAGTAGATTAGTAGTTATATAAGTTGGTAAGGGGTAGGAAATAGGAACGAGGAAATTGCCATAATACGCATGGGGGTCTTCTGTAGTAGGATGGAAAAGTGCTAAAATTGTTATGGTGAAGGTTGTGTGGTTGTGAATAAACTAAAAACAACTATATACTTTAAGTAGGATATAAAATAGATATCTGAGTTTAAAAACAAACAAACACACAAAAGCCAATGGAGTTGGCGGCTTATACCTGTAAATCTCAACACCTAGGAGTCTGATAGAGTTCAAGGTCATGATGAAGTTCAAGGTGAGCTTGGGTTGCAGGTGAACCATGCCTCAAAATACGACAAGTGAAACCCAACCAGCCAAAAATACAAACAAAAATACCCTTACTTTAGCATGTGTTCCACTTTGCATTCTGTTTCTATGATAAACCCCATTGACAAAATCAACTTGGAAAGGGCTGGCCTCAACTTCCACTTCTAGCTAACGTGCCACTGAGGCATGTCGGTGAGGAACTCAAAGTGCCGTGTTTTGAATAAGAACAGTGCCATGGGCTCAGATATTTGAATGCTTTGTTATTAGGAGGTGACACTACTTGATAGGGATTAGGGGGCGTGGCCTTGTTGCAATAGGTGTTGGAGGAAAAGTGCCACTGTATGGTGGGCAGCTTTGAGTTTTGTTTTGTTTTGTTTTTTTTAATACACAAGCCTAGTCCAGTCTTTCTCTCTCTCTCTCTCTCTCTCTCTCTCTCTCTCTCTCTCTCTCTCCTTCTCTCTCTCTCTCTCTCTCTCTCTCTATCCCCTCCTCTCTCCCTCCCTGCTGTCTGCCAATCCAGATGTAGAACTCTCAGCTTCTTCTCCAGCACCACATCTGCCTGCACACTGCCATGCTTCCCACCATGATGATAAAGGATTAAATCTCTGAAGTAGGCAAATCTGAATTAGATGCATTCCTTTCTAGGAGTTGCTATGGCCATCATATCTCTTCCAGCAATAGAGTATTGACTAAGACATAAAGGAAAAGCCTGGAGGCAGAAACTGAAGCAGAGACTTTGAAGGAAAAAAAAAAAACACTGATAAATTGATTGCTCCCTGTGGCTTACTTGGCTACCCTTCTTACACATAAGCCCCTCCTAGACCATAAAACCATTAAGAAAATGCCTCACAGACATTAACACAGGCTAGCCTGATGAGAGGAATTTTTCACCTCTTCCAAGGTGACTCCAGGATTGTGTGAAGGTGACATCTGAAGCTCACTATAACTGTAGAATCTACACGGAAACTAACCAATGGTGAGATTTGATTTTCTGATTTATATTAAACCTCTGTGTTGACTGTTCCTACATCTCCTACATTCCAACATGGATCCCCAGTGGAGTTTGGGGTGTTTTTCGGTTTGTTTTGCCAGGTAAGAGACAATTGTGTGCCAGACTCAGGCACACGTATTGTTTGACCTAAAGTCAAGCCATGATGGTGTTCTTACCTAGCTTTGACAGCGATTGGTTTACATGTGACAGGTGACCCTAGCCTGGCCGTTGACTCAGAAGAGAAATCTTCTGTTAAGAGTCTGAGAGAGTTAAAACGTCATGGATTGAAAAGAAAACTCCCTCTATTCTCTACTCTTATTTTAGATAAAATAAAATTTTATTTTGTGAATAAATGGTACTTGGGAGATTATGCATTGTGCACCCTGAGGGAAGAAGCTTCCTGATGTTGTTTCATTGGCCTTCTCTGGAACTATTTGCCCCTAATTGTTTATACCCCAACTTATTAGATAGGGTGTTCATGGTAGCCAAAAGACCACTAGTTGATCCATTTTTTCTTAAATAGACTATATTTGTATATGTATGTATGCATGTGTGTGTGCATGTGTTTAGGTATTTTCATAAAATTACATGCCAGGTTCTTTGTCAAGGAGGTCTGGCACTAGTTGAAATTATAAGAAGGCAGTATTTTACTCAAAAAAGTATCCAAATGAGAAGGAAGCATGTGTCATAAGATACAGACAGACATCAGGTAGACTAGAGAATCTACAAAATACTAAATTCCACCTTTCCACCCTCACTTTACAACTTTTAAGATCATAAACTTACTTCGTACAGAAGACGAGGCCATCAGCCCTGTTTCCAGTTGTGTTAATATCATATTATATTGCTAACGTCTAACTCAACAATGGAAGCCACTTCTGTAGTAATGGCTAATTAAATCTTTATGTAAATATGAACAGTGTCTTAGCATTCATCATTTTTTTTAATCTGATAAATTATTTTAGAAGTGACCAAAAGTAGATCATGCAAACATACAAAAAAAAATTAAAAGCCAGGAATGGTAGAGCGTACCTTAAATCCCAGCACTTGGGAGGCAGAGACTAGAAGATCTCTATAAATCTGAGGCCAGCCTGATCCACATATAGTAAGTTCCAGGGCAACCAGGACTACATAGAGAGACCCTGTCTCAAAACACCAAGTTATTTATCATCATAGGATCTAAAAGAGTTATAAAAATGTCTACAATTATTATTGCTTCATTGGAATCTTCATAAGCCTGTAGGTGTGAGATTTACACTCATCTCATAATTGTTGTGTAATTCTGCATACATACAATCGTCTTAATCCCAATGATTAATCAACAATTGATCAATAAGTCAATGCAAAAGGTAACTGTGAAATAACAAAGCCACCTCAGAGTTTACAGAATGGCAGAATGCACACCACAGAGACAGGCTGGACTACCGTTGTTTAGAATTTACATTTGTGGCTGAGGACACCGTGTATGTGATAATAAATTAGTAATAATAAATAAATGGGTAAATAATAAAATTTCTGTGTAGCCACTCATCAGTGCAGCCACACCTGGTAAGATCCAATTTAAAAAAAATAAAATAATTTCAAATCTTAGGAATGGGTTTGGGGAGTTGTTTAAAGGCAAGCCTCTTTTCCTAGTCCCTGTGAGGTCAGAGGTTCGATCCTCAGCAGCAGTCATAACTAATAATAATGTTTATTTTTTATTATTTCAGGACGGCAGCCTAAGCAAATAAAGAACTACATATCCAATGTGTCAAATAAATCCCAGCGAGCACAGGAAGAATGTGTGGTTCTTACTCCACCATCTGTTCTCTCTTCCCAGCTCAGCATGGAAGGAGTTCTGTTTCAGATGGGCGTGGCCAAGAAAGTGGAGCTTGCCCTCACCTGAGCTCCCAAGCAAAAGCTCCAGTATCTTCCCTGGCAGAGCAAGGTTGCCAAAATTCTTCATCCTCAACCCTGGGTCTATCGTCAAGGATGAATTCCAAGTGAGCATGCCCAGAAGCCAGAGGCTCTTCCCTCAGCAGACTAAACTTGAAGCAATTATTTGCAGCCTCCCTAGCTGACTCACTGGCCAGCAGCCCACATCAATAAAAGCTGATTCCCCAGTCAGACCCTGGTATGGTATCACTCAGAGGAAAGTACATCTCCTTTTGGCAATGGCTCCAAGATTTTGCCAAGGAGGAGGAGCCAACACTAAATCAGAAACCTTGGGTGGTTCTCCACGAGAGCTGACTTTGTTGTAAACAGTGTGGGACAGTTCACCTTAAGGGTGCTCTCAATCAGAGGAGAGATCTTGGTGGTAGGTAGTTCAGAGCTGTTACAATTTCACGAGACAGAAAAGCTAAGCCACAAAGTCCCCAGTTTTCCAGATAACTGGGAGTAATTATAGCTAATAACAGTGCTGTTGGAGTCTGGAACGCATTTCAAAAGTTGGCCTTAAAACGTTACCCTTGGAGCTGGAGAGACATTCAGTGGTTAAGAGCACACTTATTGCTCTTGCAGAGGATCTAGGTTGGGTTAGCAGCACCTACATAGCATCTCATAATTGTCTATAACTCTAGTCCCTGTGGATCTAAACCCTCTGAGGGTACCAGGCACATATATAATATACATATATATACAAAGACAAACATTCTTAAACATTACAAATAAATAGGGCTGGACAGATGGCTCAGTGGTTAAGAGCACTAACTGCTCTTCTAGAGGTCCTGAGTTCAAATCCCAGCAATCACATGGTGGCTCACAAGCATCTGTAATACTACTCAATGCCCTCTTCTGGTGTGTCTGAAGACAGTTACAGTGTACTCGTATTACATAAATTATTAAATAAATAAATCCTTTAAAAAATAATTTTTAAGTAACCCTCAAAGATCTGTTGAGACGGCTCACTGCAGAACATTGCTGCTCCTACAGAGGACATGCTGGATTACAACCACATATAACGCTGGCCTCTACAGGCTCCTGCATGCATGCCGTGCGCATGATCTCACACAGGTACACATACACATAAAGATAATAAATATTTTTAAATTATTTTTCCACACAGTTGGATGACATCAGAACAATTCATGACTCAAGTCATGGTCAAAAAGTTAGAGCAGCTGACAGATAGTAAAAATCTAACAGCTGGGTATAATGTTAGCAAAGGATAGCCTTGGGGAATGATCAGAAGAACCTACACCTGTACACACCGAAGGATGTAGCCTTTGTGTTTGTGTGTGTATGTGTGACAATGATAAAACTTATTTTATTCTTTTTTTTATTTTTAATTTTTTATTGGATAGTTTATGTATTTACATTTCAAATGTTATCCCCTTTTCTCGGTTTCTCCTGTTTCTATGAGAATGCTCCCCCTCCCACCCACCCACCTCCTCACCCTGACATTCCCCTACACTAGGGAATCAAGCTTTCACAGGAACAAGGACTTCTCCCACTCCCAACAAGGGTCTGATTGGTTGTTGTTCTTCCTATGGGGTTACAAACACCTTCAGCTCCTTCAGTCCTTTCTCTTGCTCCTCCATTGGGGTCCCCATGCTCAGTCCGATGGTTAGCTGCAAGCATCCTCATTTGTTTCAGTAAATCTCTGGCAGAGCCTCTGGGGAGATATCCATATCAGGCTCCTGTCAGCAAGCACTTCTTGGCATCAGCAATAGTGACTGGGTTTGGTGGCTGCATATGGGATGGATCCCCAAGAGGGGCAGTCTCTGGATGGCCTTTCCTTCAGTCTCTGCTCCAGTCTTTGTCCCTGTTTTTCCTCCCCTGAGTATTTTGTTCCCCGTCCTGAGAAGGACTGTACGCAACGAAACTGGAAAATCTGGATGTAGCCTTTTATACCAGAGGATTTCACTGAAAGAAAGGCAGACCTTGTTAAAACTATACAGCCAAGATGCAAAGAAATAAACGAGGAGATACTCATAAAGTCAGAGGTCAAAAGAATCAACTTCCAACTTCCAAAATTCCTACAAGATACAATAACATGACACACAAAGAAACAGCAAAGCAGGATGTAAAGGCCTCGTTTGGTTCAGTTATTGATTATAGACTCATAAGTAAAAACTGCAAAATCCTCTCAAAAGAAATGATCTCCAGGGGCTGCAGAGGTGGTTCAGTGGTTAAGACTACTGGTTGTTCTTCTAGAGTTCCTGAATTCAATTCCCAGCACCACATAGTGTCTCACAACCATCTGTAATGAGATGTGATGCCCTCTTCTGATGATGTGTCTGAAGACAACTATAGTGTACTCTTACATACATTAAATAAAGAAATCTTTAAAAATTAACTTCAGCCAGGGGATGGTGGTGCATATATTTATTCTCAGCACTTGGGAGGAAGAGGCAGATAGATCTCTGTGAGTTCCAGGCCACCCTGGTCTACAGAGCTAGGAGAGCCAAGGCTATACAAAAAACCGTCTTGGAACTATTAACAAACAATTAAAAACAGACAAATAGAAAAAGAAAGAAATCCACTCCATATGAAAATGACCTGGAATTTATCTCCTGCCCTTTCCTCAAGCTCGCTCCCAGCCTTATTGTGATGGTTTTGATTTGCTTGGCCAGGGAGTGGCACTATTAAGAGGGGTAGTCTTCTTGAAGTAGGTGTGGCCTTGTTGGAGGAAGTGTGTCTTTGTGGGCATGGGCTTTAAGATCTTCGTCCAAATTTCTCCTAGCTGCCGTAAGAACAAGAGGTGGAAGTACCAGGACTGCCTGGTTGCTCCCATGATCCTGGACTGAATGTCTGAACCTATAAACCAGCCCCAATTAAATGTCCTTATAAGAGTTGCCTCAGTCATGGTGTCTGTTCACAGAAGTAAGACCTTAACTAGAGTTGCATTGGTCACTGTGTCCATTCATAGCAGTAAACCTTAACTAAGACACTTATCCCATATTTCTAAAAAAAAATAAAGTAAAATACCAAGTAATAGAGACAACCTGTGACAGGAACTAGATGTCATAACACAACGGACAAAGATTTTTAAAACATTTCAAGTATGTTCATGTGCCTAAACATGTAATGGAGGCTAGGATGACAATATGTCATCAAATAGGACTGTCATCCAAGAGAGAGTCAGGAAAGAAACATAGGTTGGACAGAATGCCCAGCAGTTAAGAGGACTTGATACTCTTGCAGAAGGCCCAGGTTCAGCTCCCAGAATGCATATGGTGGCTCACAACCATCCAAAACTCCAGTTCTAAGGGATCTAATGTCATCTTCTGGCCTCGTTAGAGACCAGGATCACACAAAGTGCATGCACATGATATAGGCGAACTCTCGAACACATTAAAGAAAAGTAAAGAAAAAAATTTATACGTTTAAATTTCTCAAACACAATAACCCCAGACAACTTGAACCCACAAGAACAGAGAACAGACATGTGACAGAGACTCAGCACTCATCTGCTAACAAGTTCAAAGACAAACCTATAAAAATGTACATTCTGAAGAAAGGAAAAAGTGGGAAAGAAAAATTTTAGAGAGAAATAAAGCCTAAATATACAGGTTGCCAACACAAAAGCAATAGAATTGCTAATGTGGGCAGAAAGAAGTCTTGGTATTCAACATCAGTGCACTCTCTTCTCTCTCTCTCTCTTTTTTTCTCTTCTCTCTCTCTCTTTTCTCTCTCTCTCTCTCTCTCTGTGTGTTTCTCTTTCTGTCTGTCTGTCTGTCTGTCTGTCTCTCTCTCTCTCTGTGTGTGTCTCTCTCTCTATCTCTCTCTCTCCATCTATCTATCTTTATCTCTCTTCCTCCTCCCCACCCCCACCAGGTTAACCTCAGGATTTAGGGAGCCAGAAGCTCACAGTCATGCAAAATTTCTAAGTCAGTTGACTCTAGGTCTTGTTTCATGAATCTGAAGATTGAAATTCATGGACCACAGAGGCTGCATCTTAGAGAGAAGTTTGATTAGGGGAAAATGGAGAAAAAGGAGAAAAAGAATAGAAGTAGAGTTCTTAGATAATGGGATCAGATCCCAGAAAAATGGTAGCATCAGCTGATAATTGAAGGTAGAAGCTGTGGTGAGCTAAGGCATGATAAAGGGACAAACTGGTCAGTCTGGTTGACCCAGTCAGGAGGTGGCCGGGTACCTTCCATTATGGATGGTGTCTTAGTCAAGATTTGTATTCCTGCGTAAAACATCATGACCAAAAAACAAGTTAGGGAGTGTCTTAGTTAGGGTTTTGCTACTGTGAACAGAAACCATGACCAAAGTAACTCTTACAAATGACAACATTTAATTGTGGCTGGCTAACAGGTTCAGAGATTCAATCCATAACAATCAAGGCGGGAAGCATGGTGCAGGAGGAGCTGAGAGTTCTACATCTTCTTCATCTGAAGGCTGCTAGCAGAATACTGACTTCCAGGCAGCTAGGATAAGAATCTTATAGCCCACACCCACAGTGACACACCTACTCCAACAGTTTCACACCATCTAACAGTGCCACTCCCTGGGCTGAGCACATACAAACCATCACAGGGAGGAAAGGGTTTATTCAGCTTGCACTTCCATGTTACTGTTCATCCCCAAAAAACGTCAGGACTGGAACTCAGGTCAGAAAGCAGGAGCTGATGCAGAGGTCATAGAGGGATGCTACTTACTGGATTGTTTCCCCTGGCTTGCTCAGCTTGCTTTCTTATAGAACCCAAGTCTGCCAGTCCAGGGAAAGCATCACCCACAATGGGCTGGGCCCTCCCCCTTGCTCACTAATTGAGAAAATGCCTTACAGCTGGATCTCATGGAGGCATTTCCTCAATAGAGGCTCCTTTCTCTGTGATGTCCCCAGCTCGTATCAAGTTGACACAAAACCAGCCAGTGCAGAGGGCACCCTCATGTAGGTCCTCCAGGCAGGGCTGCTTAGTTAGAAGAAGAAAGAACAAGAACCAGGAAACAGAACTCTTCTTGGAGGCATGCTTGATCTCCAGCATGGACAGAGCTACCAACCTCACCACGGACATTTTGGGACTAATAAAACTAATCAGGGGCTGGAGAGATGGCTCACTGTTCTTCTCAAGGTCCTGGGTTCAATGCCCAGCTCACCGCCATCTGTAATGGGATCATCTGGTGTGCAGACATATATACAAATTGAGCACATACATGTATAAAATAAATAAATTACAAAAACTTATTAGAAGAGACAATCTAATTGGGGAGCAATAAACCCAGAAGATATCACTACCTTATACACATACTAAACTTGGGGGGGGCAATATTATCAAAAAATATACTACTAAGCAGGAAATGAGGATGCAAACCTTTGATCCCAGCACTCGGGAGCCAGAGGCAGGTTGATCTCTGTGAATTTGAGGCTAGCCTGGTCTACAGAGTGAGTTTTAAGACAACCAAGAGAAACCCTGTCTCAAAAAACAAACAAACAAACAAAACTACTACTGGGTTTAAAGACACAGATTAACACCATCAAGCCATCCATTCACTGGAGGTGACTTTAATACCCCCACTTTCTCCAGATGGGCCATCTGCACGAAACCATAAAGAGAGAACGTCAGAATTAACTGGCATCATACATCAGATGGACTTAGCAGACATCTACGGAATGCTCCACCCCAACACCACCGAAGGCACATTTTACTCAGCACACAGGAGCTTCTCTAAAACAGACCTCTTCCCGGGAAAACATTTGAGCTCACAAATTCAAAAAGACTGGAATTGCACAATGCAATAAAACTTAAGTTTTTAAGTGACTGCAAATCAATCTCTAATATGTGCACAAATTCATGGAGATGGGACAATTCATTAGTGAATGAAGAATGGGTCAAAGAAGAAAAAAACACAGCATAACAAAACCTCTGGAACACAATGAAAGCAGCCCTCCAAGGGAAGTGCTTATGTTAAAAAAATAAGAAGAAGAAGAAAGGGTTGGAGAGATGGGTCAGGGTTAAGAGCACTGTCTGCTCTTGCAAGAGTACTCACTGTCAATTCTCAGTGCCGACATAGTAGCTCACAACCATTAATAACGCAGTTTCAGGGTTCGAGTACTGTCTTCTGGCCTCCACAGGCACCTAGCACAAGGCATACAGGTGGTACATGAATATACACACTGGGGAAAAACAAGTAAAATAAAATGATATAAAAAATGAATCAGAAAAAAAGTGTAAATAATTGTCTTAATAATGTAGCTCAAAAAAGAAAAAAGAAAAAAGGAAAAAAAAAAAAAGCAAACCAAAGTTGAGCACAGTTAATGCACAAAAAGAAATAATCAATGAAATAAAAACGAAGAAAGCAATACAAAAACAAAACAAACAAAAAAAATCAACAAATCTAAGATCTAGTTCTTTGAGAAGATAAATAAGATCAACAGACCCTTGGCCCAACTAGCAAAAGGAACGAAAGAAAAAAAAAGAGGACTCAAATGAACAGAATTAGGCAAGAACAAAGAAACATTAAAACAGGCACTGAAGAAGTTCAGAACATTATTAGAGAATATTTTAGAAACCTGTACTTCATTAAGCTAGAAAACCTTAAAGAAACGGGTAAATTCTAGATTCTGCCAAACTGTGAAAAATAAATCACAAAGTCAATAAAGAAGCCTAAACAGAACCAAAACAAATGAGGATATTCAAAATAGCAAGAAAGGCCGGGTCTAAATAAATAAATGAATAAAATACAGGGCCAGATGGATTCACAGAATTCATAGAATTCTATGAGTTCTTTAGGGAAGATTTGCAGTCAATCCTTAAACTACCAAAAGAGAAAGAAACAGAAATAGAAGTACCATCAAACTCCTAATAAATCAGTATCACTCTAATATAGAAACCAGGGAAAAACAGAAAAGGAAAACAAAACAAAACAAAAAGCCTCATGAACATCAACTCACAAGTTCCTTGCCAACAGAATACAGACATAGATGAAGTCTGCTTTATCCCTGAAATGAAGGAATGACTCAGCATATCTAAGACTATTAATAATCCACACAAATAAATAAACAACCAAAAATCACCTGATCATCACAATAGATACAAAAAGAGACATGGACGAAATTCAACATTTCTTCATAATAAAAGCCCTACAGAATGTAGAGCTGCAGGGAACATACCTCTACACAATAGAAGCATGAGAAACACACACACACACACACACACACACACACACACACACACACACGTATGAGAAACCCACAGTCAGCATCACCCTAGAAGGGGAAAAGCTTAAAGCAATCTTACAGAAATCAGGAACAAGAAAGGGATGTCTGAAAGACCAAATCTTTTGGTTTCAGACTCCATCTTAGAGAACCTTACTTAAGGCTGAACTCAAGTTATCTAACAGGCCAGTACCTAACACCAGTTTCCCGGTTACCCCCCTCCCAACAAGACCTACATCTAACACCAGTTTTTAGGTTATTCCCCAACAAATCTGCACCCCCGGATTACAAGCCGGTACCTGACACTTCACATCCTAACAACCACCAATCAGGAGAAAAACAGAAGGCAAGTTATGGTTTGGCTCCCAGAACCAGCCAATTATGTTAGAGGCCACAATGGCCCACCCAATCAAATGTGTATCAACCTAGCCACCCCGTTCTTGCCTCTATAAATACTTGCCTAAAACTAGGCTCAGGACACCACCTTCGATGCAAGGAGACCCAAGGCCATTGCATCGGAATCGGCTACGAGGTGGTCTTTTTGGGGTTCACAAACGTTTCGTGGCAATACTTTTTCAATATTATACACACACGGAGAAGTGTAGTCGTCGCCCCTCATCAAGGAAACGTCTCTTTGTAACAGAGACTGTTACAGAAACTATAGCCAATCAAATTTCGGATGGATACACAATCCCAATGGATACAGCTCCAGAACGACTCCCACACCTAAAACTCAGAAGGGGATGGGGATTGGGGGGAGGGGGTTGGGAGGCGGGGGAGGGAGTGTAAGAGCCAGAGGGGTCAGAGACTTTGCTGTGAGACTGTGTCTCACAGTAATGTCAGAAGCTATAAATAACACGATGCCTAAACGCTAGCTGAACAACAGACAACATGGTCAAAGTGGATGGGAAGGTGAGACAGCAGACCTCAACCCTACACAGAGAATATCAGGCAATCAACAAACACGGAGCGGGAGTCTTCCCTAAGGAAGAACTCACCAATTGGCCAGCCAAAACTAAACAATCAGCCTTGAGAACATACATACGAATAACGTTAAACACACCCAGCAAGCTATATTTAGGGCCATATGTGGATGTACATATGTGTGTAACAATTTATAAAAAAAAGACGCCATGAATTAAAACAATGTGGAGTGGAAGGAAGGGCTTACAGAGGGGAAAGGAAAGGGAGAAATGATGTACGAAAAAAACTGCTCCTCTCCCCTTAAAAAAAAAAAAAAAAAAAAAAAAAAAAAAAAAAAAAAAAAAAAAAATCTGTGGTGGAAATGGGATGAGCTTGTTCCCACAGGACCCAGAATTTCCTCTTGGTGCACCGCTGGCTAAAAACAAGTTGAGCTCCCCTCTGCAGTGACATTCACTTTTATGGAAATTTTGACCTATTCAAAGGCAGATGGTGCCCTGGGGTTCTAAATGTTTCAGAGGGAAGGACACCCTTGGCTCCCTTTGGAAATGCTGAAGACCTTTCTAGGGACAGTATGCTCCGCCTGGTTTTTAAACCTGTGAACGGAAATTACCAAACTTCTGGGTAAACCCCGACCAAAATCCCTGCTTGAGGTCAGTGGTGAACGTTTCACTTACTTTTCCAATCTGCGGTCTCAGGGCTGCTTGTCTGTGCTGAACTGAACGAGGGACACTGTAACTCTGACACCAACCCACAGGCTCCTGTCTATCTTCTTTCCTTCCTCCCTCTGCCCGTCCATTAGTCTGTTCCTCCCTCTCCCTCTCTCTCTTTCCTTCCTTACTTTCTTCCTTCTTTCTTCTCTCCTTCCTTCCTTCTTTTTTCCCCCTTTGGTTTGGTTTCTTTGGCTGTTTTCAAATCAGGGTTTCTCTGTGTAGTCCTGGTTGTCCTGGTACTCTCGGTGGACCACACTGCCACCTCAGCTGGAACTCCAGAGAGCCTCTGGAGTGCTGGGATTAAGGAATGCACCATCCCCCAACCCCACCTTTAAACAGCTTCAAATATACTTGTCTTTTTCAAAACCTGAATTTCATTTTTAAAACATTTTTAGTAGTTTATAAAGACCTTACTGTTAGGAGAAAGATGAAGAGGGTGAGGGGATATGCTCCCTGGAGGTGTGGCGAGGCATGAGGGCAAGGGGAATGCCTCTGGGGGGACCCACGTTGGGAATCCCTTCCCCCTCAGGGACCAGCCACGGGAGGGTATAGTACAGAAGAGTTTATTCAGGGAATGGGGAGGGGAGTAGAGAATAGAGAAGTAGAGGGCAGCCAGCCATGAGTACGTGGAGAGAGAGGAGGGATGGAGTGGGGAGAGGAGGAGAAAAGGGGGGAGCAAGGACGAGAGACCAAGAGAGCAGGAGAGCAAGAGGCCAAGAGAGAGAGGAGGGGGCAAGCAGCCCCCTTTTCAGTGTCAGGTAACTAGGGCAGAGAATACCTGGCTGTTGCCAGGTAACTGTGGGGTGGGGTTTACAGAATCCCAATACTTAGCGTCTTCTTGATTCCTACCCAGAAAGGAAAGGTGATCTCCCGTTGTGTCTAGTTCTCTAAGGGGATTTAATGAGCAGCTTCCTGAAAACAAATGGAATGCATGTGAATAGAGAGGACAGTCTGTTGATATAATGAAATATCGTTCTTTTCACAGTTTCACAGTCTCGCTGAAGCTTTCCTTGAGAACATTAAGGTTTATTTAGAAATCAGAGAAAAACGTTACTCTTGTTTCCAAGTGAACAGTATCGAAAATAATGAAGATGCAGCCACATTTCAGGAGACACAAGAAAAGTTTAATTGGAAAAAATATCCATCCATCTTTTTATGTTTATTCAATACCAACCTTGATTTTTTATTTATGGTCAGCTTCCTTTTTTATTACTTAATAATTTTGTGGTTAATTCATGAATGGGAGCTGGAGAGATGGCTTAGTGGTTAAGAGCACTGACTGCTCATCCAGAGGTTCTGAGTTCAATTCCCAGCAACCACATGGTGGCTCAAAACCATCTGTAATGGGATCAAATGCCCTCTTCTGGTGTGTCTTAAGACAGTGACAGTGTACTCACATTACATACATACATATATACATACATACTTTAAATTCATGAATGGTAATTAGTTTTACATATCTCAGCATCTGTAGATTCTTATCATTCATCTATTCTGGAAAATTCATCAATTTAAGATTTTATTATTTATTTTATATATGAGTACACTGTAGCTTTAGACACACCAAAATCAGGCATTGGATCCCATTCCAGATGTTTGTGATCCACCATGTGGTTGCTGGGAATTGAACTCAGGACCTCTGGAAGAGCAGTCAGTGCTCTTAACCACTGAGCCATCTCTCCAGCCACAACTATTTTAGTATGTATAGTGATATAGTTCATATTAGGTAACACAACAATAGAATAGCTTGATAGAGTTTTAAATGTTTCAATTTTTTATTATTTCATATACTTTCTCTCTAAGAAATACATGGAAGTGATTTAACTAATCTACTGTGTCTTTTTGCTTTGATTTTTGTTTTTCTGTAGGATTTTGCCTTAGTTAGGGTTTTACTGCTATGAACAGACACCATGATCAAGGCAACTCTTATAAGGACAACATTTAATTAGGGCTAGGTTACAGGTTCAGAGGTTTAGTCCATTATCATCAAGGTGGGAGCACGGGAGCATCCAGGCAGACAAGGTTTGGAAGACCTGAGAGTTTTCCATCTTGTTCCTAAGGCAGTTAGGAGAAGACTGGCTTCCAGGCAACTCAGACAAGGGTATTAAAACCCACAGTGACACACCTACTCAAAGAGGACACACTTCCTGGAACAAGACCACACCTACTCCAACAAGGACACACCTCCTAATAGAGCCCCTCCCTGGCCAAGAATATAAAAACCACCACAGGTTAGTTTGTTTAAGTTACAACTTTGCTATGTAGCCCTGAGTAACTGAGACCTCATTAAATAAACCAGGTTGGCCTTGACCTCACAGCTGTCTGCCTGCCTCTGCCTTCCACACACCAGGACTAAAGACAACCACAGTTGGCCTGTTTGTTTTGTTTCACTTTTAATGGAAGGATGTTTTAATGGATTCGTTTTCTTCGTTAAAGTAAACACAATTTTAATCATTGACATAATTATAAATAACCAATACCAAGTTGAGCATTTTCTTGGCCATGTTAGATTCATTTACTTTCTTATTTCTTAACTTTTATCTAAAATTTAAGCTAGGTGTGCTAGCACACAGCTATAATCCAAACATTTAGGAAGCACATGCAGGAAAAGCTAGAGTTTGAAGTCAACCTAGGCTACAAAGAAAGAGCCATCTCAAGCAATAACAACAAATAGTTAAAATAAATTTAGTTATGGTATAATTTACACCAATTTTTTCCCCACAAATTTTAGTGGCTATGGATAAATTCTAGCTATTCATCAATGTAGCCAATACACCATTCAAGTAACATTCCTGTTTTTGATCAATCACCACACCCTGGCTGTCTAGGAACTTGCTCTGTATGTAGAACAGGCTGGCCTTGAACTCAGAGACCTTCCTATGGTTTCCTTCCCAGTGCTAAGATTAAAGGAATGTGCTACCATCCGCATCTGTTTTCCCCTTTTATATTTCCAGTGTATTTTGCTTAGAATCACATGTGGAATATTGATCCACATTATTATACAAACCAATAGTTTGTTCCATTGTATTAACAAACACACACACACATATTAGAATGCAACTTGTTTATCTACATTCATTCCACCACTATTGCATGCATATATATATAATATACTTTATATATACATATACATATATAGGAAGAAATATGTGTGTATGCACTATATATACTCTCCCTATATATACATATGTAGAGAGAAATATATATGTACTGACATATACATATATATATATATATATATATATATATATATATATATATATGTACTAAGTTGTTACTTTGTAAGACTTTGTGCATTCCACATGTGATGTGACAAATATAAAAATATTGGTAGCCTCTGACTTTGTTTCCTCTGTCTCCAGTACATCACCCCTGTCCAGTTCAAGCCTGCCTTTCTCTTACTATCTTCCGTTACTCTTGGCACTAGATCACTTTAGGAAACAATCTCTCTGGCTTTCCAGTTTTTACTTTATACAACACAGAAGTTTCGGTTGTGGGGTATCCACCAGAGAAGACTGTTTGGACATGGGTTTAAGCCAATAAAATATCTTTATTAGCAGCCTAGTTGTTTTGTGGGTGTCATTTGTCATCACAATCCATCTCTCCCAACCTTTGAACAAGCATTAGAACTTTGGGCAAGTGAATTTATGCCATAAGATAAAGGTGCTTGCCAACAAGTGTGACTTGAGCTGAATTTCTGGGACCCATCTGGTAAAAGGAGAAAACTAACTCCCACAGGCTGTCCTCTGACCTCCACATGAAGCCCCTCACACACACATTTAATTTTCAGCTACCTTGGCCACCACGGACCAACCACAAACTACAGTAGTAGATTGTGCCCAGTAGGGGGAGGTGTGCCCATAACCTCCCACTAAAAGTCAGGCTTTTCTACGGCTGGGGAGTTTAAGAAAGTCACATTTACAGACCCTCTTGCAAAGTATAGAAATGCGCTGCCTGGCAGTGGTGGCACGCCCCTTTAATCCCAAGTCTCAGAGGCAGAGACAGGCAGATCTCTTTCACAGGGCAGCCAGAGATACACAGAGAAACCCTGTCTCAAACAAACAAACAATCAAAACAACAACAGAACAAAAAAATAGAAAAGACTTCAACTACCCCTTCTCTAAGTATAACCTGGGCTGCAACTGCTCTAGCCCCCCACAAAAAGACATTTTGAGTTTTAAGTTCATTTGCCTTTTCATTAAAAACAAACAAAAATAAGCTAAACTTAACAAACAGAAAAACCATTCACAGGCTGAGAATTAAATCTATGTTGGTGACTTGCAGAAAGAATCGGAAATTGAAATTCTTGCCTCATGCCAGCACAAGTTCCCTTAAAAATAACATCGATGCTGCTCTTGTTATTTTTTTAACCCCACAACTTCTTTTCTCTGCTTAGATTTTAGAACTGTATTTCCTTCAGATTACTACACAGTAGCTGTCTCTATAACTCTGGGCTTAAGACACCATCGGGTCCTACCTGACTTGAATGTTAATCACTGGTTCACATGATCACACCAGAAATGAAATCATCATCCGGAACATCAACTGTGTGTGTGACGTCACCAGGAAGGAAAGGTGGCTCCCGGGAGATTTCATAGGCTCCAGTCTGCAAAGTCCAAATAAAGTGGGGTAGGACCTTGCACAGGTGGGGGAAAGATCTGGGGAGATTAAGTGAGAAGCCAGAACTGTTTGTGATGGACGAGAGCCCAGAACCCAGATAGTGGGACCTGCTTTGTAGATGAGGCTGAGTCTACAACACATTTGTTGCTAGGAATTGTGCCCTAAGCAGATTGCTTTGGATTCTTATGGTTACCTCATTGGCATACTTTTTTGTTTTTAGAAGACAGACTTTCTGGCTTTAAACTTACTGGGTGCCCTACTCTGGCCTCAAACCTCTAATGCCTAGCTCACACAATGTTTTTTTTTTAAAAAGAAATTCTGAGCAAACTTATCAAGAGAAATAGGAAAATCTATCCCCAATGGGTATTGTGACAGTTAGTGTAGATTCCGTTCAGTTCCTTAGTGGTATTTGGACTGTGAGGGAAATAGCCAAGGAATTTTATTGTTTTAGACAATATGCTTCCCTCGGATTTCCAACATATGTATACATTTCACATTCTATCAGTAGCAATACATTAAAAATACTCCTTCCACAGGAACCTGCAATTTCAGGCTAACACATGAAGATAATGAATTCTAGGTTAGCCTGAGCTACATCGTGAGATGGTAAACCAAACAAGGAAGATTACCATTACCGTGCTGGTGATAGAGACGAAATACTTTAGTTGAACCCTTGCCTAACATGTGTGAGTTCCTGGGTTCGATCCCCTGAACTCCAACAACAGCAAATAAATAACAAAACAGCAGTGCTTAATTGTAATGAATCGCAACAACACTCAAAGCTTATGTCTCTACTGGACAAATACTCATTACATTTCAACACAGTACTAGTCAGAGGGGGAGGTCCTATTGTGATTGCTCCCTTATGTGTCACTGGAGGGGGGAAAAATCTGCCCAGCAAGTTAGCCCTAATCTAACCTATTTATTTGTACCTGTGTCAGATTTTATAAATTATCTTTAAAACTCCTCTCTGGAATAAGTTTCTATCAATTCGAATTATATATGAACTAAGTGACTGATTTTGTCAGGAGCAAAACTCTTAAGTCCCAGGCTCATCTGAAAGGACACATCAAGAAAGCATCGTCTGAGATCCCAGAGGTGAGGTAACTGAAGGCTCATCTTCCTCAAAACACAGCTGTTCTTTCCTTCCTGAACCGTCACTATTAAAAATTAATCTAAGAATTCAGGTTTGGAATGAGGTAGGAGAATGGTGCGGGGGTGGGGGGGTCAGAAAGCAAGAGTGCCAGACAAAGACAGTTTAAATATTCATGATTTTTTTTATTTGAAATGAGAAAAAAAATGTATACTTTCAAGACTCAAAGTGCCATGATAATTAATACTTCAGTGTGCAGGGCAAAGATCAACCAACACGGAGCTTCCCTGCAGTCCCGAAGCATGGGTGTCACCAGACTTCATTCCAGTCGTCCAGGGGCAGGAGGCATTGATCTGGTGGTGAGCATTAGTTCAACGGCAGAGTGGACAGTGAGATGCCAGCATAACTTGGATAGGGGCCCTGGGAAGAGTTTCTGGAGAAGACTCTCAGTTATAGATGGGGGTGGGGAGTTCCTTTGCTATTCCACTGACGTCCCCCCTTTCTTTCTTCTGTCTGGGATGTAGATGTCACAGAGCTCCCAGAGTCGCCTCAGATCAAAAGGTAACCGAACTCCATCTGACTGCGTTGTCACGCCCACCTGAACTACCACCGCCTAACTTGGGATTCCGTCCACATGACAGATTTTTACTTGGGATTTTACTCTTGGTTCGCTGACACAGAGATCTCGATGGCCACTGGAGGT
This sequence comes from Micromys minutus, assembly GCF_963924665.1. Taxonomy (NCBI): domain Eukaryota; kingdom Metazoa; phylum Chordata; class Mammalia; order Rodentia; family Muridae; genus Micromys; species Micromys minutus. Next base: position 42,659,464 of record NC_137955.1, on the reverse strand, counting down.
TAATCCCACCCGCCTTTTCTTTCTCAGTCGCCCTTCCACTCTCCAAACAAGCCCTCTGCTCTAGAGGATGCACAGACAGTCATAGATTCCTTGACAGCTTAGGACAGGACCCTTCATACTTCAGTACTGTAGAGCTCCTGAAGACGCAGTCCATGTACAGTGGGTCTGTGGACAACCCTTGCTTAGGGGCTGAGAAAGAAGTCCTTATCTCTCTCCTTGTTGCGTGAAGTGGAGGTCATGCCGTGGATCATAAAACATAAAGAGAGCTAGCGACCTTATTTTCTGTCAGAACAACCAAACCACGGTAATGTAAAAATGATGACTAGCACTTTTTATGACATAGCTTATCATGTGCTTGACCTCTGTGCCAGTTCTTCTTCACGGGGAGTCTCTGAAGTATGTGGTATTAGTATCATTCAGATAAAGAAACCGAGGCACAGAAAGCTTGAGCAACTTGCCCGGTATCTCACGGTTGGTAAGATAGGGTGTGAGACGAGGTTCTATCTGAGTTCTAGGCCTACAGACATTCACAGTCAACTGTCCCAGCATGCTGCCCAATTCACTCCTAAACACGCAATGCCATACTATACACACTAAGGTAATATTCAAGGCAAGCTTCTTAGAGGCAGAATACTTCTTGTTTTCCCCTTGCATATTTTTATTAAGTACTCTGTATTTACATTTAAGATGTTATCCCCTCCCTGCCCGCTCCCATCTGCCCTCCCCCTCCATTTGCCTTCACAAAGGTGCACTGCCTCCTAATCACCCTCTCCACCCCATTGCCTTGGCGTTCCCCTACATTGGAAAACGTGCCCTCCCTGGACCAAAAGCCTCTTCTCACATTGATGCCAGACACTGCTGTCTTCAGCTACATGTGCAACTGGATCAATAGGTCTCTCAATTTGTGCACACAGGTTGGTGTTTTAGTTCTTGGGAGTTGTGGTGGATTTGGTTGATTGATAATGTTGTTCTTCCCATGAGGTTGCAACCTCTTTCAGCTCCTTAGGTCCTTTATTTAGCACCCTCATTGGGGTCACTGTGTTGAGTCCGATGGTTAGCTGCAGGCATGCTATATGATTCTAACATAGTCCCTGAGGAGTCAACTCTATCTGGTTCTGAGGCAGGATACTTCTGTTTGTCCCCAGAAGTCCAGGGCCTAAAATATTTAGCAAGTTACTGGCATAAACTAATTATTGGGGCTGGAGAGATGGCTCAATGGTTAAGAACCCCGACTGCTCTTCCAGAGTCCTGAGTTCAAATCTCAGCAACCACATGGTGGCTCACAACCATATGTAATGGGATATCATACCCTCTTCTGGTGTGTCTGAAGACAGCAACAGTGTACTCATATACAAAATAAGTAAATTTTTTAAAAAATAAAGTAATTATTGAGCAGCAGAAGGAAAGAATGTGGTCATTGGTCAATCCATATAAAAGATGGTTAAGGGGTCCAGAAGGGTGTTTATGATGATGACTCAAAATCTACCTGCATTGGGTGTTGCCATGTGTAGTGGTTTGAATGACAGTGACTCATATGTTTGAATGCTTGGTCCCCAGTTGGTAAAACTTTTTGGGAATAATTAGGAGACATGACCTTGTTGGAGGATGTGTGTCATTGGGAGTGGGCTTTGAGCTTTCAAAGTCCCCTCTCATTTCCAGTCAACTCTGCCTTGTGGTTGTGTCTCAAAGATGTAACTCCAGTGCCTGCCTGCCTGCTGCCTTGTTCTCTGCAATGGTACTCATTGGCTGTAGCCTTCTAAGACTTTGAGCCCCAAATAAACTCTTTCTTCTATAGATTACCTTGGTCGTGGTGTCTTATCAGCAATAGAAAAGAAATTAAGATACCAGGGGAGACTGATTTAAGCATAAACATTCATTATAACTGCATGGAATATGGGATTTAAAAAAAACACTAATATCCAGCCATCCACACAAATCCTGGTATTGGGGACAAGTCATGGTATTGGGGAGTCCCATCTGAGTCTCCAGATGACACAAGGAAGACACAAAGGATGACAAAGCCTTTCCCTCTTGGCATCTTAGCCTCTTTAGCAAAAAAAAAAAAAAAAAAAAAAAAAAAATTAGGTACAGACTGAAGAAGGAAGCAGAGGACAAGGCTTTTAGAAATGGAAACCCCAGCGCAGGCAAGCAATGCATCTCAGCAGCAGCCAAGACAAGAAGAATGGAGAAGAGGACGGGAAAGGGTTGTGCTGTTGGAGGTGAGAGGCAACATGGAGGTCAGTCACAAGGTGGACAAGCATCGGCATGGCATGGAGAAGACGGAGCTTTAAAGAAAGAGTAAGGGGGCTGGAGAGATAATTCAGGAGTTAAAAGTACTGGCTGGTCTTGCAGAGGACCCAGGATTAATTTCTAGCACGCATGTAGCAGCCAACAAGTATCTGGAACTCGAGTTGTAAGGGACCCAGTGCTTTCCTCCTCTGGTCCCCAGAGGCAACAGGTAGGCATGTGTTGCCTGTGAATACAGGCAGGCAAGACACTCACACACATACAATAAAACATTTTAAATTATTTTTTTTTAAGAAAAGAAAGAGTAAGGAAGCCCAGACTAACAGAAAAAGCACATCTTGGCTCTATCCAGGACCCAAAAGAACAAGATAGAAAAAATAAAAGAGCAAAACTTTTCTAAGTCAGGACTCAGATTCTACTCTGCTACAATCGTAAAGTGCTTCCCCTTGAACGCTGAGGTCTGTCTTTATAACCTCTCTGTAAGGATTTCTTTCCACCCACATTATGAATGAAAAATCTTCAGGCTCTAGTGACAGCTAGAATCTGGACTTGAGTTTGCACCCACCCCTGCACCATAGACTTTAGCTCTGGAGTGGCTCCGGAACCTGTCGCTCCTATTCTGTGGATTATTTTAATTCTCTATGCACAGCTCTTTCCTTTCATATTGTGACACGTGCTTTTAGTGTTCCTAGTACTCACCATGAAGGAGGCACACACACACACACACAATACCCTACACAGCTGTTGTCAGTCCTTCTGGGGCTAGACTAGGCTCATAGTATTTCGTGTTCAGACTGTCTCAATGGGTTTCAGCCTGAATTCACATCAGCAAGCACTTTAGTCATCTACAGGTTTCCCTTTACTGGAGCTACATAAACTGTTCCTGAAGAAATGAAATGAGCAAGCTCCATTCTCAAATAGAGACCAAAGAAGAAGTTATTCCACTCAAGTCTGGGCTGCTGAGCTAATGAGTTTAACTGGAGTTTCTTGCAGGAATGTGGAAAATTTACCAGTGGACACATCACTGAAGAAAACCAATCTCTCTTTCTCTCTGTCTCTGTCTTTCCGTCTCTGTCTCTCACTGCCATAGTTTAATTGCCTACAATATTCTCCTGAAGGGCCATGTCAGAGGTGTAGCAGAAGCTCCTATTTGCCATCCACAACAGAGGGTTAATGCTTCTTGGACCATGTAGGTCTCATTAGGATAATTACAGATGTAAAGAGCTCAAGATGACAAAGGTCATATCTTGCCTTCAGGACGTATGAGAATGAAGTGTCAGGTATGCTGATGGTCTATGAGCTCCTCTCCTGAGGTTTGGACTTCTCTTGCTTTGTGTTTTGGTATCCAGAGGGTCATCTCTGGAGCAAGTGTTTTACAAGGCAGGAGATGAAGCTGCCAGATCACTAAGGGGCCGCCCAACTTGGACCCGTTTCTATTGTATCCCATAGATCAAAGCAACTGTGGGCCCGCCCAGATTCCAGAAGTAGGAAAATACATTCCACACTGCTGGGAGGAGTGGGAAGACCACATTGTTGAAAAGATTGTGGGATGGATGGAGATGTTGCAGCCATCTTTGGAAATGATGAACTACCACTAACCTTGGCACTACCCCACAACTGGCCAACTGCTGTTAGTTTCCATCTTGACAGCGTCATGAATTTAACTAGGCACAGCATGATGGTCAATTATTTTGCTAACGGTTGTCCAGGTTACATTTTAGGTCTTAACTGTTAGCATTAGGTCACATTGCTTTATCTAATTTTCTTTTTCTGTGTTTCATTTTCAAGACAGGGTTTGTCTGTGTAGCCTTGACTGTCCTGGAACTCGAGTAATAGACCAGGCTGCCCTCAAAATGAAGCCTTCAGCGTGCTGAGATTAACGATGCATGCCACTACATCTGGCATATCTTACACCCTTTTATATCTTTACAAAGCTATCTCATTGAGGTAGGCATTTTAGCCCAATGACAAGAAAGCTCATGGGGTCCAGGGCATGTGCTGATGTTGTTCATAACCTCCGAAACAGGGTCAAACCAGAACCTATAACACATCCGTTCAAACACGCCACCAAATGCAAACTCTCAACTAAGGAGACCCATCTTTCCAAATGTATTTTTTGATGGTTTCCCAGAACCCACATTTCAATCAAACTACCATACCTGTCCTCTTCATCTCCTGACATGCCTGTTTGCTCTCAGTGTCTCCTCCCCATCCTAGCATGGATTCCTCCCCCACATCCGAGTTGCATGTCTTCAAACATCTGTAATGCTCTCTGCTTTCTTTCAGACCCGTTGTTTTCTTGGAGTCCTGCTTGGGCTTGTCCAGCCCCATCTTTGTACCTTGCTTCTCCTCCCTGCCTAACTGGGCACAACACGTCCCACATGACAGATGTTCCACAGATAGATGTATAATTGGGTTGAGCTTCCAGGAAGCCACTGACTTCATTACTATTGTTTCCACACAGGGTCTATGTCTCTTAAAGCTCCCTCTTCTTTGGAGAGACTTTTTCTCTTCATACTCATTAATTCAACAAATACTGCCTGGCGCAGTCCATGCACTAAGTCAAAAGTATCAACATATTGCAACATATCCCATCTCTGCGGTCAATTATTCTATCAAAGAAACTTACCTCATGTGTCATATTTTTATTTGAATTTTGTATCCTTGAAGACCAAAAGACATGACCATTGGATCTAACCAAGGTTATTTTGCAAAGGTTTGAATGTAGATTTTACACACATACACACATGCAAAGAGAGAGAAAGAAAGAGAGAGAGAGAGAGAGAGAGAGATCTCCTCTTCATCTCCTTCCTCTTCGTCATGCTAAGGATCAAATCCAGAGTCCCCATCTTTCTGCCGATGTCATTGACAGGCTAGACTAAACTGTTTCTCTGATTCCCTCTGATTGCCTCCACAAACACGGGGAGGTTTTCACTGATCCTGAGTCTGATTTTGTTCCATCTATACTGAGTTGTGGTGACTTACCTACACTTTTCACTCATCACCCCTGGGCTCATCTTCCCTGCATGCTTATTGGCCAGTCCTCCATATAAGGAGAAACAGAGCAAAGAAGTCCTCCTATGAACATGTTAGTTGGGGTTCTTTAAAGAAATAGAAAGGCTAATTTGAGCCCTTTGTAAATGAATTAAAGCCAGGGGTGGTGGTGGTGCATGCCTTTGATGCTAACACTCAGGAGGAAGAGGCAGGCAAATCTTTGAGAGATTCAAGACAGCCTGGTCTACAAAAGGAGTTCCAGGACAGCCAGAGTGGTTATACAGACAATAACCCTGTTTTGGAAAAGAGAGAGAGAGCAAGCAAGCGAAAACGATGTTTCAAAGGAGATTGATGACAATTACTTCACATCATTGGAAACATGGAAACCCCTTGAGTTGTCAGATCCAAGATGCCAAGGTAGGATGGTTGTAAGGTGCAGTGTGAGACTGAAGAGCCAAAAGCTTTAAGTGTCAAGGCTCAAATACAGAAGGATATAAGAATCCCAACTCTAGAGGAATACAAAAGAGAAAAGGTTAAATGAGTAAGCTAAAAAAATAAAATAAAATTAATCACTCTTTTTCCCCAATCTAGGACTTCAATGGATTCATCCACTAACTCAAATGCTGATCTGTTGAAAACACACACACACACACACACACACACACACACATACACACATACAGAGAGAGAGAGAGAGAGAGAGAGAGAGAGAGAGAGAGAGAGAGAGAAAGAGAATCCTATCAGCCAGCTAAGAGAATATCCTTTAATGCAGTCAAATTGGCGTGTTAAATTGACCATCACAATGGAAGAGAGTCTGACACACCCATTTCAAAGTGGGTAAGTGCACAAAGGAAGGTTACTTAGTCATCCCGTGTCACTGTTTCCTCCGTCAGTGACAGGGCTAATAATGGCCTCCATTTCAGAGATCTCTGAGAGTGCTCAGACTGTTAATTCACTAACAGCGCACAACCATGCCTCATGCACAAGTGTTTGCAAATAGCCAGTTTTCTTGTCGTGGCTAAGTTACTGTCTGGGAAATAAAAAGCACAGGCAGCTACCGCTCTGTACTGAGCTCCCCGCACTGTACCCAAGAGACCAGACTAAAAGTAAAAATGAGGTCACTCATGCCAGAGTTCCAGGTCGCTGAACTGAAACTAAGCGGGTTTATCTGACCTTTTGAGAAATCAGGATTAGAGAGATAACAGCAAAATGTCCCAAACAGGCCAGTTTCAGTTGGCATGGTAATGGAGTTCACTCTTGCTTTAATCCTTACAACAGAACGGAGGCATGGAGTAACCTTGTGTTACCAATCACCCTTCCTCTTCTTCACCTGTCAATCTCTCCCACCTTGCAAGGGAAGTGACTTGGAAAGGAGCAGACATCTCTTCGTCCTGTGAAAGAAACTCAACTGGTCCTTTGTGAATTCCATACACACATGTGACGTATTAAGATTACATGCACTCCAGTTCCCCTCCTCCGCCTTCTAGCTTCTGATCATGCCCTGTAGTCTACTGGGTTCAGTTAGTGTGGTCTGTATACAAACGGGGCTTGGCCATCAACAAGAGTGTGGGCCACGAGCCAGAGGCCACAGACTCAAAGAGAATGACTATCCTCCAGCCACCAGCAGCTGCCAGTAGCCTCTGACACAGGAATTTATTGACTTGACCATGCATGGGTAACTGCAGCTGCTGTGATTGCTATCCACTATCCAAATCATGTCTTAAACAAAGTACCCTTCCTCATCCTCCGGTTCTTCCAGGTGGGTTTAAAGGAAACTAGAGACAAGAAGAAAATGTCAGGGGAATGCTGCCTGATGACATTCTGCTGTGCTCCTAGATCAGTGTCTAGCCCCACTGTCATCAGAGTGGCTTCCTCCAGCCACTGAAGGAAACAGGTGCAGAGACCCACAGGGAGCCATTGAGCTGAGCTTAGGGAATCCTATGGAAGAGGGGAGAGGACAGATTGTAGGAGACAAAGGGGTCAAGGACAACACAAGAAAACTCACAGCATCAATTAATCTGGGCTCCCAGGGGCTCACAGAGACTGAACCGGTAACAAGGGAACCTGCATGGGGCTGACCTAGGCTGTCTCCGTATGCTACAGTTGTGTAGTTTGGTCTTCTTATGGGACTCCTAGCAGCGGGAGCAGGGGCTGTCTCTAGCTCTTTGGTTGGCTTTTGGAACCCTTTTCCTCAGACTGGGTTGCCTGGTCTAGTCTTGATATGAGGGGAGGTGCCTAGTCTTGCTGTAACTTGATATGCGCCGATGTTTCGTTAATATCCACGGGGACGCCTCCCCCCTTTTTCTGAAGAGAAGGAGAAATGGATGGGGAGGAGCAGAGGGGAGGAGGGACTGGTAGGAGAGGAAGGAGGGAAAACTGTGGTTGGGACACAACAAACAGACAAAAACCCTGAAGATGTATTTAAAAGGGCTCATGGAAACCCTTTAGTTTGTAAGCTAATTTTGAAAAATAGCTTTTTGTAGTGGGGGCATGAACAGAGGTATCCTGGGTGGGTGGACACGGGGATTAAACAAACATCCCCGTGCCAGGCATGGGGAACCTTCTGAGTTATTGATCAGAGAGGAAAATAGGACACAGGCTATTGGCTGTCGTTCCTTTTATTTTTTGTTTCTGTTTGTTGCATGTCTTCCCCATCTAGTAAAGACACCTCTCCCATGAGCCCAATGAAGAGTTATTCAATATTATAGAATGAAATGTCACCCAATTCTATAGTTACAAATAAAGCCAATTAAGATCTGTAAAGTGGATTTTCCTACCTTTGTCTCTTGACCAGCCATATTTCTGGGAAGCAGAGTTTGAGACGCACAAAGGCATGAACTCGGACGCAGTTCCAGGGGGAACAACATCAACTCAAGCTGTCATGGAAAGTCAATACAGGGCACCCCTGGGCACAGAAGTCCTTGGCACTGCTGGATGGCTATCCTTGATAGGCAGGTCAGCTCTGGGTCTCAAGAGCAGGCCTGCAGTAGAGTGGCAGGTATGAGCCTTGGGAAGCTGAAGCACAGTGGAGCTGATGAGGAACAAATGGGACTAGAGAGCTACCCAAAGCAAGTTACCAACGCGGATGAGACCTGTCCACATGCCTCGGTGCTGTCAACAGCAAAGCAGTTCCAGAGAATTTCCTGTGCCTGGCCTTTCCTCTCCTTTGCCACTTTTTCATATTTTATAGTGGAGCTTCTTTGGCTTCTTCCTTCCATCCGTTCAGCAAATATTCACCGAGTCCTACTATGTGCCAAACAGCACGTTAGGTCAGAGAATACATTGCTGAATACATTAGGAAGATCTATGCAGTCATGGAAACAGGTAGCAGGGGCAAATTTTACCACTTTTTAACTGGAGACTATTTTTTAGAGATAGCCAAAAAAAGAAAAAATCAGGAATAATTAATTCCACAACAGCAGTTTTTACTCTAAGCATGTTGCAATTATAAATGAATAAGACTGACTTTCTTCTACGCTTATTAGACCAATCTTGCCTGGCTAATAATTAGCATAGGACTTCTTAAAAATTATTTATTTAAAACGGCAGAGATGGAAGGATGAAAGGATACCTAGTGAATAAGTGCTTACCCTCCAAGCAAGAGGATCTGAGTCCTGACTCCTAGCATCCTATAAAAGCTGGGCGTGGCAGCGCAAGCCTGCATCCTCAGCAGTCAGGGGAATAGATCTTAGGGGCTCACTTACTACTCAGTGTAACAAAACCAGCAAATTCCCAGGCCCAGGGAGAGTCTGTGTCTCAATAAATGAGGTAAAATTGCAAATGAAGGGCACAATGGGCATTGCCTCTGTACATACACACACACACACACACACACACACACACACACACACACACGCACGTGTGCACAGACCATACCCAAACAAGACGACAAATGAAATGACATAGGACAGCACACCACTAAAATGGAAAAATAAGCACTTAATCTTAATTCCCTATAATTCCAGAATAACTGATAACATTAGGGATTTTCTTTTTTGTCATGTATTTTTGTGTGTTTCTGTGGGGGGGGGCAGGGGAGATTTCGCCTAAATTTGAAGTCATTTAAATACATTCGTGATTTCTTTTTCTCTTTATATTTTCCATAAACAAGTACCTCAGTGAACAATATCTTACTGGCCTCTCTTCTCTCTCTCTCTCTCTCTCTCTCTCTCTCTCTCTCTCTCTGAATATATATATATATATATATATATATATATATATTTTTTTTTTTTTTTTTTTTTTTTGACAGACAGCCTTGCTGCCCCTGCCTTCTGCCTCACACACGCTGAGACTCTAGGCTTCCTACTGAAGGTCATCTTTCCAAACTCATTTCTTATTGTTCACTCTAAAGTTTCTGGTCATTTTTTCACTGTCAGTTATTGAACTGAGCCAGCCACACTTGTGAAGGAGGAGTACCACCTACATGTAGAGCACTAGAATGCTAGCCCCTGGCCATTTCTGTACAGGATAATTCCAACCTAGATTCATCAGCTTTGTCTCATTTGCCTCAAGAAAACTAGGACCTTTGGGGGCAGTTTCATATTTCACAAGTTCAAGTCCCTATAGCTTTACCAGGAGGCCCCCAAAATAAGAATCCTTAGGATTTGACATTTATATCCAACTAACTAGTTGGCTCCTAAATTCCCCTTATGTGTTTTCTACAGTCTTTGGAGTGACAGGACAATGACGAGCTGACATTCACCAGTGTCTCCCCTGCTGCAACCTCAGCTGACCCTGAAGGTCAGTCACCATAGTTTTCCTGGAAGGCTCCTAGTTGCTGGCTCTTCCGGAAGCCCCTGCAAAGACTGAGGGGTCCTTTAGACAAGACAAAGACAAAGACAGCTGGAAAACCAACAGGAAAGGAAATCACCCTGTAAAAGACTTTGAGGCCAGAGCCTTTGAAAGCCATGGTTAACTATTGTTCAGACACAAAAAGCCCAAATTGAAAGCCGCAGCTGATTCCATGACTCGGAGGTCAGTCTCTTGGCCCTGACGGGTGGGAAGGGACATAGAAAGTCCTGTGTTCCCCAGCATGGCTGCCCAGTGGCTGATGAGGTTGTAGCTGAGCTGCTGCCAAGAGCTTGGGCTCCCTAGAGAAACAGTAGCCCCAGGAGACCAAGCCATAGGCACCAACCATGGCCCCATTAGCTTTCTGCAGCTTCTAACTTTGGCACTTCTTGTGGGTTCCACCCTCGCAGGCCTAAGTCCCTGGAAACTGTAGTTAAGCTGCAGCAGGAACTTTCCCGAGGCCACCTGCATGCAGTCCTGGCTGGATGAACCATCAGAATCTTTCGTCTTTCTCCTTATAAGGCTAGAAACACGGAGAAGACTTAAAATACTGGAACTGCACACTTTGGTGGCTGGATAACATATCATTTTTTTGGCGCATACTTGGCACCTCTGTGGCACAGCCCTGTGGATGAAGAGAACAAGACTTTCCTGCAGAGAAAGGCTGGTGAGAAATGAATATTCTTCCAGCTGCTGGCTACACCTCACCCAGAGATATCTGCAACATTTCAGAGAATGACAGTGATGTTACCCATGAAGGAGCCCCCAGCGCACAGGGTCACCCGGATGCTGGCATGGAGGAGGGGCCCGTGAGAGTTCTCTGAGATGCAAATTGAAAAATGTTCTTTCTGGGCTCATCCCAGTGACTCCTATTTTGACTCGGGGTCGAGGGAGCAGCCATTCCTTCAAGTTACTTTCTAAAAACACAAAAGAGAGTGGTATGTTTCCAACGTGAACCTGCAACCCTTTCCCGTCACAAAATGGGGGAAACCAGAGAGCTGATATACCCTAACACCCTCGAAGAAACTCTAACTAAAGAAACACAGCAAGGGCCTTGTGACGACAAAGGAGAAGCTAAGACACCTTGAGGGAAAGCAGGTGAACTTAAGCTTCATGGCTCTGAGCTGGTAGCAACCACGAAGAGCAGGTATCAGAGGTGTGCTTCCAGAATGTGGAAAATAACAAAACCATAATGGATGCTTAGAGTGGCAGAGACTAAGAAGGTATGTTCATATATGGCTGGTATCTAGAAAGTAGGCACCGGTTCTAAATGATGACACACGTTCCTGGCGAACAAAGACTACTGTCCCAGGCCATGTAGTCTGAGCTCTCCTTGACTCCCCTTCCTAGCATGGGAAGCCAAGGGTGTACATCTCCAGGGTCCCTGTCAGCCTTTGAGGTACTGGTCAGTTTACTAACTTGTCATACCTGAGACACCTCCTCCTTGCACATCCCTCAACCCTGGATGCTGAGGTTTCTTCCAGTGATCTCAGAGACTCAGGACATTCAGCCACATGGATTCCACATAGTAACTTCTGAACCTCAGCCAACCATTTACACGTGGGATAAATGGCAAGACTAAATGCCACGAGAAATTCACACAGCATGTAAATAGCGGATTAAACAGTAGCAGAGGGGGAAGGAAGATCCCCAGGGATCTTCAGACCCACTGGAACCACACCATAGAGTAGAGATCACAGGAAAAGCCTTCCTCTGTTTGGCTGTCTCCTATTCCTGTCAAGCTCAGCGATAGGGGTGGTACACACCCACTAGAAGTGGTAAGTCCTCCTGTGTCTGCAACAATATTGATAAAGAGCAGAAATCTCTGCTTTAGTGTCCCGTTGCTGTGAAGAGACACCAATGACCACAGCAAGCTGCATAGAGAAAAACATCTCATTGCAGCTGGCTTACAGTGTAGAGGTTTAGTCCATTGTCATCATAAGAAACATAGCTTCATGTAGGCAAGCATGGTGCTGGAGAAGGAGCTGAGAGTTCTACATCTGGATGCAGAGGCAGCAGTAAGAGAGTGACACTGGATCTGGCTTGAACATTTGAAACCTCAAGGCCCACTCTCTAGTGGCACACCCACTCCAACAAGGCCATGTCTCCTAATAGTGACACTCCCTATGAGCCTATGGGGACCATTTTCAATGAAACCAACATAATCTCTAAGAGTTGAACCAGCTTCTACCAACTATAATTATTTTTGTGACAGTCTTGCAATTCTACAATATGTTTTAAATTTTATCAATAGTCAAATGTACTGTGTTCTTGGTTTGACTCCAACCCTCCCTCCCCATCCCAGACCTCACTGTATCTTAATGATGAAGTTCAAAAGAGCCTACTTCTTGACCTTTGCTTGTCTTTCAGTTTTTAGAGTCACCCCTTATCATCTTCCATTTAACAAAATCTTGTACCTTGTTTTTATTTTTTATTAAGACCTGAATTCAAATCAAATTATTATTCCTAATATGTCAGCACCTGCCATTTCATTAAATTATGGCATCCTGAGTGTGGTCACTCTCTGTTCATACTCTGAAAAAACAAAGTAGATTTTTTTTCAAGAGTCAGTTATGCTTTTAAGCTGGCCCAGCCCAACCACAAATACACACTAAATATAGTATTTTGAATAACAAAGACTTCCCCTGTATAGCTTATAGCTAGATCTCTATAAAATGAAGAAGACAATTTTTATTATGTCACAGAGTACAGATAGGGACAAACTTGTTTGTATGTATGTTTTGTTCATTTTTTCTAATGTAAGTGCCCTATGATGACTATTACAATGCAACCAGTTTCTTCCAGTTTATCTCCACGCCTAACAGCTCAACGGAGGATGGCTTGTTAACACAAGTGACTGGCTGAGTCTCTGTGTTTTGTGACACAAGAGACCATCCTACAATTGTCAGCTTAAAGGATGCCCAATAACTCTCCTGACCAACCTCTGGGAGTCGGAATAGCCCATCATGTCTGGGTATGTATGATAGCCCAGCAATCCACGTCCAAAGCATTCTATATATGGGCTTCCTTAGGAGTGGGCAAGACCTTGGGCAGAAGGAAGCAATTCCTCAAGAGGGCGACAACTGAAGGCTATCTGCTGACCATGCTCCCAGCAGCTCAAGCAATAAGTCTTTCACTGAAGGAAGATCTGGGTTCTGTAATACAGGGTCTACCACAGACACGCAGCCCTGTTAGGAAAGACAAGCTAGTACAAGATTATTGTACAATGCAGTGGGAAGGGAACAGGGCTCCAATGACAACATCAAACAGAGCTCCATGACAACATCTAGACTTATCATGCACAGTTCAGGGGCTAATAGAAGTTTTTCCAGAGTTGGCATAACCATGTCATAAAGTCATGGGGCAGAGGACCGCAGCAAAGACACCTGCCATGGACCAGAATATTAGAATCAAGGCATGATGGTGGAGACAGAGAGAGAACTGAGGTTGCAGGAAAATGTGGGCTGGAGGTTGTCCAACATGATGACGAGTAAGTCTCCCAGCAGGCAGCCACTGACAGATCATATGAAGAAGGAACCCATCTTGTAAAAAATTTTATTGAATATTCTCTGTATTTACATTTCAAATGTTATACCCTTCCTCCCCCTCAACTTGTTTTCATAAAGGTGCTTCCTCTCCCAATCACCCTCTCCACCTCAGTACCTTGGCTGTTGATGATGTTGTTCTTCCCATGAGGGTGCACATGGGAAATCTTTCAACTATTTCAGTTCTTTCTCTACCTCTTTCACTGGGGTCCCTGTGTTCAGTCTGATGTTCACCTGTAAGCATCTTCATCTGTATCTGTATGACTCTGGGAGAGCCTCTGAGGAAACATCCATGTCTGGTTCCTGCCAGTAAACACTTCTTGGCACCAGCAGTAGTGCTTGGGTTCGGTGACTGCACATGGGGTGGTTCTCCAGGTAAGGCAGTCTCTGTAGATCTTTTCTTGAATCCATGCTCCTCTATATGTCCTTGTATTTCCTCCCCTGTTTTGTTCTCCCTTCTAAGAAGGACTGAGGCAGGAACCCATCTTTTAAGTCATGGCATGAATTGGTGTGCACATCAAAAAGACTGAGACCTACAATGTGGTGAATAGATTGTGGGAGATTGCGGCTAATAAGTTTAAGTGTTGGAGTGGCTCAGGTGAGAGTTGGCGGTAACCTGTGAGGATTGAAAGATGGACACAGATCAACACGGTTTTCTAGTGCTAAAATCAAGGGAAGCAGATTCTTAGCTGTATATATGCTGGGATGAGTCAGGATGATGGCCAGATGCTTGATCATGGCATTCAGCGTCACAATAACCACTTCTAGGAAAAGAGTATAAGAGGATAGTGACTTTTGGGTATGCCATGGTCCCTCTGTCTGTCTACTACACAACTGTAATATGTAACACAAGATCAGAAACACTTTCTGCATTCAGATGCCGACTTTGGAAAAGGACATCTCCTATAGATACAATGAGAAGAGACTGGAAATCCAGAACTACCGAAACCATCAGGATCGCTGATGCTTACTGCTTGTAGGAAGAGGAGAAGAAAGACATAGGAGAGCTGGAAAGAAACCCAAGAACATTTAGAATACTACAAGGCAACAGCATAGTAATTGAGGGAAAAAATTGGTTGGTAAAGCATCCTTGGGTTCTCAGGGGCTTAATTAATGCTTCCTATCATCTCTAATCAGATTCCACGATGAATAAGAGATAGTAAGAGAGAAAGTGTTTGGAGAACTGACTGCTGTCTGTATTCCTGACAGGAAGGGCTGTAGAAGCTGAGGTTTAGGTATTTGGCAGCAGAAAATGCAGTAGGCTTAAACTTGGATTCCTGCCACAGATGTGGTGGCCCAGCACAGGCCTCCTCACAGTGATATAAAGATAGAACAAGGGGAAATACGAGATACCAGTCATGAAAGAGGGAGCGAGAAGACATAAGTTTCACCTCCTGAAATCACCAGTTGAGTAAATCAGCCTACATGGAGAAAAACATCAAGGCAGAGGCATGACCACCTCCAGTTCTCCCATTTGTACATACTCAGTGGGAACAGAAAGGGCCCATTAAGAGTCCTGTGGTTGATACTGATGTTGAAGAAAACTAGACGCAAGGAGCTGAGAGAGAATGTCATATGTTCTGTGGGGTTTGGTTTTAGTGCACTAATCAGGAATAGACCTGGGTCAGATGATGGAAAGTCAGTAACTTCTCTGTTAGTCAGCACACTTAACTGAGGAGCCCTTGTCTGTTGAGGGCTTCTGGGGGAGGGAATATTGATCTTCTTTAAGGGTAGAGTATGGTTCCTCATAGGCTGACCATGTTCCAGTGGGTGGCTCCGTAGTGCGTGTGTGTGTGTGTGTGTGTGTGTGTGTGTTTTGAACAAATTGGACTTGATGTGTAACTTACCAAAAAAAGAGAGAAGACAGACAGAGTTGGGAGGGGTAGGAATGTAAAGGGCAGGTCTGGAAGGAGTTAGGAAAAGGAGAGAGAATAAATAAGATCAAAACACATAGCACAGAATTCTCAAAACTCCCAAAGAATTAATTAAAAAATGTGATTTTAAAAGTCAGGAAATAAAAATTGGCATTTGCTATCTAAGACATAAGTCTTTCTTATTAAGGGGACTCATTGCAACAGGTTCGTGATGTGGAAAAAAAGTATGCTAGGAACTTGAAAGAATGTAGACCAAGTAAGGAAACAATCAAAAGAGAAAACTCTCAACTGGACAAAGAATATGTGTCAGCCATGGGTCTGTGCCTTGCGTCCCAATGACTTAGCCAAAGCCTATCTTACCTCTGGCACTTACTTGTAGCAAACTGAGGAACACTGTATCCTTGAGGACATGTGGGCTGCAAGGTTGATGTGCTAGAAAGAGAGAGCAGAGGGTCTGTGGAGTCCAAGGTGCAAAACAGCCCGTGCCATAGCCCAGTCTTGCTGCTGGGGGTCTGGAAACTGTGGTCCGTGAACCTTGTAAACCTATGGAGAGAAGAAAACTGACCCCGTGAGAATCAGCATGCCTGTCAAAGGTCCATGCTGATAGACTGGTCTCAATGGTACCTTAAGAGGTGGTAGAACCTTGAAGTGATGGGATCCAGGTAGAAATGGGATTGCGGGGCTGTGCTCTTGAAGGGGGTATAGAGCTTACAACCTTGTCCAGTTCCTCTTTCTCCCATGATGCTATGCAACCAGGCCACTCAGCCACACATTCTTCAGTGAACCGTGCTGTCGCAGGCCAAGTAAACCAGGGCCGGATGACCACACAGTGAAACTTCTAGATTCTTAAGCCAAAATAAACTTTTTTTTCCTTAACTTAGGCATTTTGTCTCGGTAATAGGAAGCTGACTAGCATACCCGCACAGAACGAAAATCTCACATAAATAAGGTAATTCCTAACCGGCTCTGGTAACTTTTCTTTCCTTTGACACCATAGCAAAATATATATATATGTGTGTGTGTGTGTGTGTGTGTGTGTGTGTGTGTATTCCACTATACCTCATCAATAGCATGGCACCTAGACCACAGGGCAGACCAGTATCTATTGGTTACTCTGCTAATGATGATGAGTCTTGACATTTAACAGGGAGAATAAACGACACATGACCATTTGTTTGGAAGGCTGAAAGACACCAGTTTTACCCTCTTCCTCCTGTTTTCCTAAACCCTATACTTTTAGCTGGTTTGTAAGCCATAATCAGGGGCAAGGAAAGGAGCAATGCTTGGAAAAGCAGAGTGCTTCATTTAGACTAAAACTGACCCTAAACTGTCTTGCTTTGGGAGGCATGACTTTGTCTTTTCTTTGCAAAGGGAAATACAAGGGAAGGGATTTTTCAGCCACCCCCGTGTATTTCACATCACACTAGAAAGGGTTTCAGAGGCCGACTTCAGAGTTTGCATGTATGGAGAAGCTCTTTAAAACCCTCTATTGCCAAACTAGAGCAAGGTGAACCGAAGTAAGGGTTTTAAACTCATCTTGTGAGAGGCAGCATCATGACTATAGCATTGCTGTCCCACATAAAAGATGAAAATCAGATTCCATCATTGGGAGTATCAACAGGCAAGGACTGAGTATTGACTAAGTCTGCTGGGTGTTGGATCAGGTGCCAGGCGAAGTATAAGCGGGACTGAACCGGACCCAGCTCCGAGGCATTAGTGGGAAGAATCCTTTAAACACTTCATGCAGTCCATCTTAAGGGAAAAGACTCCGAAAAGAGGGACAAGAAAAATCAGCTTGGAACTGGAAAAGAAGAAAGAGTATTATATTCCGGACATCAAGAGCAGAGGCTCCATGGAGGACAGAGGCTTGAAATCCGTCTGTGGGCCAGTGGGTGCGCTTCGGCTGAGCCCTGCACGTGGAACGCTGAAATCCTGGCCTGCTTGGATCATGCTGTTCCAGTAGCGTTGCTTCCAGATGTGCGGCCAAGCATGGAACCATGACGCTTCAGGAACATCCTCTGCCGTTCTGCTTAAAGCAGCTTCCACGGTGTGGATTTAAAATAAGGGCCCCAGGTTTCGAATCCAACTCTCTGTTTGCTTTCCTTGTCGTAAACAACTTAAAGGGGGGGGGGAGTTTGTTTCAGGTCAGAGTGTTCAGGTTCCAGCCTGTCACAGTAGGAAGAGCATGGTGATTCGAACTACACCATCTTTAATAGGAGGACCTTTGCAGTGGTAACTTATTTGCTTGCTCATGAATCTGAAAACATAATGTATGATAGGAAGCCAGGAATATTACATCCCCCAAGAACCTGACCCAGTGACCTTCCTCCCCCAGCTAGGCTCTACCTCTTAAAAAGATTCTGGTGGTGGTTTGAATGAGAATTTGAATGAGAATGGCCCTGATGGGTGTATATATTTGAATGCTTGTCTCCCCTCCCCCGACCTCCACCCTGCAACCTCTCAGCTCCCCCCCCCCTTATCCTCGGTAGAAAGATTAGGAGCTATGGCCTCATGGGAAGAGGCATGTCACTGTGAGTGGGTTTTGAGGTTTCAAAAACCCATGTCATTACCAGTCAATTCACTTTCTGTGCCTCATGGTCAAGGTTCAGACATAAGCTCTCAGCCACTGCCCCTACGCCATGTCCACCTTCTTGCCACCATGCCCCCGGCAGTGATGGTTATGAGTTAACCCTCTGAAACTGGAGACTCCCATTAAAACACTTTCTTCTGTAAGTAGCCTTGGACATGCTGTTTTGTCATAGAAATAGACAAGTAACTAAGATAGTTACTGCAACTTCCCCCTTCCCCAGACAGCGCCAACAACTGAAGACAAAGCGTTCAAATACAGAGAAGCCAGGGAGGAGCATTTAACATTCTAATTGTTAGCATCTAGCAGGCAGATGGTCCTGGATTCACTCCCAACTCGTTTCTTCATCCAATCAATCAATCTAAACTGAAATCCCCTGGAGACTGAGGCTGGGGACATTAGCAAATGGATCCTTAAAGCCACACTAAGGGGTCCGAAGGTCATTCTGAAGGGTAAGGTGTTAATTAACATTTTTGGAGCCCTTCAGGAGGCTCATCAGACTTGCAGAGAAAGGAAGGGGACCTAAAGTGTGAACAGGTGCAGAGGGACAACCCTCTCGTCTGCAAAACAGCCTTGACCTGCGGTCCTTTCTCAGATTCCCCTAGCCCAAGGCACCCAGGGAGACAAATGACATTGCATGATCATGAATATTCAACTTTTACTGGCTAGCTAACTCACCTACCACTACTGTAGGCAGTATTCTAAATCTTTGCAAAGTAGCCTTTGACTCCGAAGTACTTAGAGACATTCCAGGAGACATGCACCTCTCCTGCTGAGCTCAGCATGCCCATTTTGTGCACAGCACACCCACCAGTGACTCTGCTCCCTCCAGAAACTTATTCTTTTTTTTTCTTTACAGTTTATTAAATACAGCACAATCTTTCACCGAGGTCGCTGACCACTCTACAGCCATATCCTCCTCTAATCTGGAATTCAGTTGCTGAGCCAGCCCCAGACTCAGCTGGTGAAAGTGGGGGGGGGGGGTGGTCCGCTCAGCACTTCCGTAGGTGTCTCTGTCTGCCTCCTGTCTTGGGAATCTTGCAGGTTGCTTACCCTTTGGTCCTACCAGTCTCAGGACCATTGCAGCGAGGCTGGCACCATCTCCGGAGGTGGGTGTGATTGATCTCAAAGATACTGGATGCCCTCATTGTAAGGTACCAGTAGAAATATCTCCAAGCAAACTCAAGACTTGAGAGACTGCATGGCCTACATTACATGAAAGTTGGGCACACTCTTGTCTACCAGCTGGGGTGTTTGAGCATGTGGACATCTTTTTTGGCAACCTGCACGCCTTCCTTAAGAAGGAGTTCAGAGATGCCAATTCAATTCTTCTTAGGCATCAACATGGCGGTTGCTGAAGAGTCTGAGGTGGAGGCTAGAGAGAGAAGCTTATTCTTAAGGGACTCGGCCAAGGCTAGGACTCTTGGAAGGCTAATGGTAGCTGCAGGCTGCAGAAGAACAAGGGTGGCTGATTCCTTTTACACAGAGGGACCTCACAGCCCCATATTCTAACCTCCTAATGCATCGCAGTTTTATTGACCGGGAGTTTCTGTTCTCATGCATGCCTGCCTCTGACTTTGCACCCAGGACACTAGCTGCATGATGCTCCTTATCTTCCCTGTTCTCAGCTCGTTGCCTAGATGGAAGCTCATCTCCCTACAATGAGGGGCAGTTCCAGGGGTGCTTGAAGAAGTCTCTACCAACAGATCATTTACCCTCCTCCCCCCATCATCAGAATCACTCTATCAATAGGCACAACATGGGTTCCTTTCTCAAATATAGTCATTAAAGAATTTAAATGCCCTGTAGCTCATCAATCACACATAGACACAATTAAGCCTCTGAGGTGCTGAAAAACACATTTGGAACTGTGTGACCAGAAAGGCAACATCTCTCTTGTTAAGTCTTCCCGGTTGGTACTGGCAAAATCAGGGGGTTGCATAAGCTAATACATTCACCTCTAAGACTTATTTCTAACCCTAACCCTAAACCTAAACCTAAACCTAAACCTAACCCTAACCCTAGTTGAAGTTCATTGCATGAAGTGATGAGTATCTCTAGAGTAGATGAGAGGACAATTATACCATTGAGAGAGAGTAATAGCCAGTCTCCTGTCCTAGGGAGATTATATTCAGCAATCACATGTGTTATCTCTATCAAACTAAACCTCAGGACAACCAGGCTGGACTCTAAGTCATAGAGAGCCTACTGCCTCTGTCTCCTGAGTGCTGGGATTAAAGATGTATGTTGCCAGGCCCTGATAAACTTGCTATATTTATGCAAACACACTAAGTTGGTGTTAGAGCATAGAGGAAGATCATAGAGAAGATGAATCTTGCTGGAGGCAGTCTTTCTCTCTTGCTAACAATTGAGATGAAGTGTTGTATATGACTATTCATCTGTCTCTCATATAGCCGTCTGGATTTGTTGCTTCTGTTATTGCTGTGGCAAAACACCTGACAGTAGCAACTTGAGGAAGGGTTTACTTTGGTTCTCAATTGGGGAGGGAAACCCATCATGACAGGAGGGAAATGCCAGCTGGCATGGTGTGGGCCAGGGAGCTGCAAAGAGAGGCAAAAGAGAGAAGACTGCTGGTGCCCAAACCTCTACTCTATGTTTCCTCCTTTTTATTAAACCCATCCATCCATCCACATATCTACCATCCATCCATTCATTTATCCATCCATCCATCCATTCACCCACCCACCCATCCATCCATCCATCCACCCACCCATTCATCCATCCATCTGCCCACCCATCCATCCATCTATCCATTCATTCATCTATTTATCCATCCATCTCTCTGTCCATCTATCCATCCATCCATCTACCCATCCATCCATCCATCCATCCACTCACCCATCCATCCATCCACCCACTCACCCATCCATCCATCCATCCATCCATCCATCTACCCACCCACCCATCCATCCATCCATCTATCCATCTATCCATCTATTTATCCATCCATCTCTCCATCCATCTATCCATCCATCCATCCATCCATCCACCCACCCATCCATCCATCCATTTATCCATCCATCCATCCATCCATCCACCCACCCACCCATCCATCCATCCACCCACCCACCCATCCATCCATCCATCTATCCATCCATTTATCTATTTATCCATCCATCTCTCCGTCCATCTATCCATCCATCCATCCATCCATCCATCCATCCATCCACCCATCCATCCATCCATCCATCCACCCATCCACCTACCCACCCATCCATCCATCTATCCATCCATCCATCCACAACCCTTGCCCCCAACATTTTTTAGGGACAAACACAAAGAAACTGGGGTAAAGAGAAAAGTTAAAAAGAAACCTAAAAGGACAAATGTAAAAGAATGAAATCCTCAACACAAAGGAGATTTTCTAAAACCGATGCAGATAAGCACACCACTTAATTCTGAGCGTGTTGACTTCCAAGGTATAAAAAGAAACACCGTGAGCTACACAGTTTGCATTAGCTCAGGAGAGGAAGCACAGCCATCTGTCAGCAGAGATAAACTTTCTTACTACCAGAGTCTAAAACAGTGAACACATGGGTTTTTATTTATTATGGAGAAATTAAGTAACATAAGGCCAGCATCCACAAATGCAGCTTATGCATAATATAAAAATCTGCATTATCTCTGTACGATCTGGACATGTTCTGTCTAGGGTAGTTTTAGTGTTCCAGACTGAGGCTTCTCTGCAGTCCAATACCGATTCACGTCTGCAATGTTACCTCAGCACTGGCTTCTCCATCCTTGCTAGGGGGGAGACATGGGAGGGGCATCAGACAAAGGGGGTGAGAAAGAAAGGCAAGACACTAGTGCTCAAGAAGATGTTGCCAGTCTGCGGCTTAGGATGAGTGGAGTGAATGAATTGGGAAGAGAAAAGATTTTAAATGGCTTCAAACACCAAAACTCACCACATGGGCAAAAATTACCATGGCCTATTTCAGGTACTAGATGGCGGCGGGTTTTGTGTGTGTGTGTGTGTGTGTGTGTGTGTGTGTGTGTTCGGGAAATGCTGATTAGAGAACTACCTTGCTGAAAAGAGGAAAGTGGAGCCTCATTCTGCATGGGGGAGGTAACTACCCGTGTCTCCTCTTGAGGGCAGAATCTGTGTCTTGGAACAAAAGGCGGAAGGAGGTGGAGGCGCGATCTCCCACATGGGTGGACTGCGCATGCGTGAAGTGTATGGCGCTCTGAAAGGTGCCATCCACTCATCCACTCAGAGCCAAAAGGAAGTTTTAGATCCAGCTGTATCTGACTCATTCCCAGTGGCCTGGGTCGTCAGAGATGTCAGGAGCTCTTCCCGAACCCCGAAAGATGTCTTGTTCCCCTGTTTTCAAGGATTCTTCCTTCTTTTGAAATGTAGATTTAGTAGCTGTCATCCGATTACACTTCCTGGGAATTTCTGAGCTCTGGGTCTTTCCTCCAGTCATTAGGTGGCCATGTGCATGGCTGTTCTTTCCGGCTGGGACGGTCAAGCGCTGGCTTTCATTTTTTAAGTGTAACCTTTCATCACGTTGCTACTGTCATTGGCCTAATCATCCCTTCACAAGAGGGCTTCGCAGATACGTCGTACATTCAGAAGATGGCATTTTTTATCCAGCACACTAGACATGCCAAGGTTGGAGTGAGATGGCTCTGAACAGGTCTACATCCCCAACTGGGCTGCGTGAATGGACTCAATCACCAAGGAGCTGACTTTCTCGTAATCCAGTGTGAGCATCACTTGAAAGCCCTGGTCTAGCACATCAGGCTCTTTACCTTTATCCTGGGTCATCCATCCACTCTCTGGCCCACATTGCACCCAACAGCGACCTTAGTGTCCTGTTCAGCATTTCTGATAGGCCGGTGCATTGCTCCACTCTCAAGCAGAAGGTCCCTCCCTCCGGTGGGCTGTTTGTGGAGTTGTTGATCTGGTAGTCGAGATTCACCCAACTTAGCCCTGGTTTGTCCTTTTCTAGATTGTCTGACACAGCGCCAAATGTGTTTCTTCTCTGGCCTGCTGGCCTCTGCCTTCGTCTTGGCAGCCTCTTGCTTTGTATACTCTTGGTTCTTCTCAATCAGACCTATCCCTCTAGATTTTGGATGGGTATGACTGAGCATGACAACATGAACTACTAATCGCAGTACTTGGGAGGCAGAGTCAGGGAGATTTTGGAGCTAGCCTGGTCTACAGAGTGAGTGCCAGGATAGCCAAGGCTACACAGAGAAGCCCTGATTTTGAACCAACCACATCCCTTCCATGGTGCTGTCCAACAGCTGGGATTTCAGTTATAACTAGTATTTAAAACTCTCCCTCCAACATTATGGTTGGTCCTGACAAATCTCAAATCCCTTCCAGATTCTCAAGGATCAATAAAAAAATAAGACTTAAATCATCAAATTTAGAAGGTGCCATAAAAGGTGGGTGCAGTGATACGTACTTTTATTCCAGGACTCAGGGGGCAGAGGCAGGTGGATCTCTGTGAGTTCAAGACTAGCCTAGTCCATACGGTGAGCTCCAGGCCAGCCAGAGAAGGATGGCACAGGATGTTAATACACAGTCAGTTTTCCCTTCGAGTAAATAGACCACTCCATGATCTATTTAAAAGATCACATTGCACTTACTCTTTGGGTTGTAGACCTTGACCTTTGACCAACAACACACAGAATTATGACCTAGGAATGCTTCCCCCATCACCACTGCACAAAGGGGTTCTCTTGGGTTCCTTGGCCCTCCATGCTTACTTGAACATATATTCCCCTTTTGTGATCATAACTGTCTTGTTCAGTGGCTGGACTTACCTTTCCAACTAGGTGTGTGCATTTTAGCACTGTGTACGACGTCAGGCTTGCCGAGCTGGGTGCCCTTGACTGATTTATGATTTCCAAATGCTGTGGCAGCGCGTGGAAGAACCAGATGCTCTGCTTTGGTTCAACAGGTCTGCTCACTGCTTCTGCCCTGTTCTGTTCTCGAGAAAATAGCCAATAGAGAAGGGCGTTCACGGCTTCCTTTTTCTCTTGGCTCCTGGGTGGGTGCAGCCATTGGGAGGCACTAGCAGAAGCAGGGAAGGCAGGACTTTGTGAGCTATGGGTTGGTGGTTGCTTCCAAACTACTGCCTCCAATGATTATAGCAGAAGCTGTTTTAGAAGGTATATGATCAGCCCACGTCCCACAACTTCTGTTTTGTTTTTTTTTAAAGGCTGATTTATTTTATTTATATGAGTACACTGCAGCTGTCTTTGGACATGCCAGAGATGGAAGAGAGCATCAGATCCCATTACAGATGGTTATGAGCCACCATGTGGTTGTTGGGAGTTGAACTCAGGACTCAGGAAGAGCAGTCAGTGCTCTTAACTGCTGAGTCATCTCTCCAACCCTGTTTTATTTTTTGTTTTTTTGTTTTTTTTTTTTTTTTTTTGTTTTTTTTTTTTTTTTTTGTTTTGTTTTGGTTTTGGTTTTTTGTTTTTATTGCTCTGGTTTTATGACTTTTTTTTTCTCTTGTCATTTCAAAACTTCTCCAGGACTCGGCTGAAGAAACACAGTCATTATAAGACTGCAGACAGAGCTTGATGGTGACAATTGGCTCTCAGAAAGTGGCCGAAGGATCCCGGACTCCCCAGCTGGCTGCTAGAGGGCAGGACCATCCATCCCAGCCAAAGATTGCACCCGCCATAGCAGAAGCCAGCTAGCCCATCCACTGCGCTCAAGGATAACGATGCTCATGTTCGCATTCCCGAATCTCACGCTGCTTGGTGTCTGTTGTCTATTGGGAGGGACCTCATATGGCGGCCATAAGGACTTCAGCACTGCTCACTTTTGATCAGGATGGTCCCAATGTGCCTTTCCTAGACCATGCAGTCTTTGTCCCTTGTGTCTGGCTTCTTTCACTTAGCAGAACGTTGGCCTGCCTATGCTACAGACAATATTGGCACTTCCTTTTTATGAATGGGTAATCTCATCCTATGGAATGGCAACTCTTTATACACCCATCTGATGGTACGTAGAGGATGCCTACTTTTTTGGCCACTGTGAATCGCACTGCTGTGGGCATGTGCGTACAGGCTTTTGCATGGACATACGATTCCTTTCTCTCGGGTGCTTATCCACCATCACCAGTTTATACGGTAACTCTATGTTTAACCATTGGGCAAAGACTTAAAATGTTTTCTGAAGCAGCTACTCTGTTTTCCATTTTCTGCCAGTAAGGAGCAAAGGTTCTGCTTTCTTTGTGTCTTGCCACGTGTTACTGTCTTTTTATTCTTGCCACTCTGGTGGGTATGGAGTCACTGTGGTTGGGTTTGCATTTCCCACGTGGCTTCTGTCATTCAGCAGTATTTTATGTACTTATTGACAATTTGCATAAGTCTCCCAGACCTCTCTCCCTCACCCCAATAGGGTCTCATTTCCCAGGCTTGTTTTGAACTCATGATCCTACCAACCGAAGCTTCCTTTGCCCTGCAACCTGTAAACACCACTAAGTAGTTTGAATCTAGTCTTATGTCCATAATTCCCTACCCAATACTTTAGGAACCAGACGGACTTCAGACTGCTGACCTTCCCCAAAGTTCACGAAAAAATCTAAAATTTCTCAGCTATGGAAAGATAACATGGATTGTACGCTCCGAGTTGTCCAACACTCCCAGTAACTTCCTTCCCAGAAGCCTCTGTCCTTTCCCTAATGATGAGTCTATGTAATTCTTCTTTCTGCCCACCATCACCTGACTCTTGTAGAAGAACTCACATCTGCCCTCACACTCGCTCTCAGTAAGGCCAGCTCTCAGTCAACACCCAGGAGATCGGAAATTACAAGATTTCTGTGTCCTGCTGCCTACAATCCTGGTTTCTCCCCTACCCAGCCACAGTGATCTTGCCAGTGTTCTCTGAATAGGGCCTTCTGCTTTGGGACCTTTGTGTTTCTCCTCAGGTCTTCTTACCCCCGACCAACATGCACTTCAATGTCTTACTTTCTGATCTGTGCTGTACTGTTACTGTGAGGTCGATGGTTGCCTTATCCCCTAGACGTCTACCCCTTCCTTTGTCATATGTCTCACTCTTCTTACTTATTATCTATCACACACCGTGACCTCCAGTAGGATGTCAGCCTGTGAGGCAAGAAGTCTGGCTTATTTTGTTCACTCTGGCAGATGATATGGTAAAGACTGAGCAGTTGTTTGCTGTATAAGTCAAGTCTTCTGAAATAGCCTTAAACTGGGCACAAAGTTTTGCTTGTTTGCTTTTTGTTTGTTTGTTTGTTTGTTTTGTTTTGTTTTGAGACAGGTTCTCTGTGTAGCCCTGGCTGTCTTAGAACTCACTCTTCCACGAAAGTGCTGGGATCAAAGGCTTGTGATACCACTGCCTAGGTTGGACATGAAGTCTTTACATGGCTTTCCCTGTGCAGGAGGAACTGAGTTGGCTTGGTGTGTAATCACTGTCCTCACATTAGCAAGACCAGATCTGTACTAAAGCAAAGTAGATGCTTTTCTTCCTGGTACCTTTCATTGATCTTTCCCCTCCTTTATCTGGCGTTACTCTGAGCCGATGTTCTGCTAAGCCACCAATCTTCTCTAGGAGGGATTAAGGGATACAGGTTTAAAGTGTTAGGCACCCTGGAAGTATTTATCCCCCGCTGAGAAATCCTGAAGACCAAAAGTTGGTCAGGAACCAGTCAGGAATTTGCTAAGTAGAATTTCAGATTAGGCAACTGTAGCAAACATAGATGGGAAACAAACAAAACAGTATCAATTTGCAACTTTTAAAATAACTGGCAGGGAAGTGGAAGCCAGCAGTTTGAGACACTGATCAGTTCAGTTCGAAGAGGAGAGAGAAAATACAAATGTTGTGCCTTCTAATACTGCTCTCATTTATATAGTAGTAATAAGGACACTTAGCAGTGTCCAAGGTTGAGCTCATTCCAGAGCTGAATCTCCTTTTATCTTTTGATTCTGGTACTGTTGGTTTTCTCTGCCACTAAACCAATTCTTTCATCAGTTAACAGCCTAAAGGCAGTGCCATGGGCACACACGTGTGCACACATGCACATGTGGTCTTGGTGACTTTACCTGTTGCCATGATCAAATGCCCATGATCAAAAGCGACTTAACAAACTTTAAGGATCATTGTTTGGATCCCAGTTGGAAGTTACAGTAGGTCAAGGTAAGAAAGTCACAGCAGCAGGAACTGGAGGCCGTGGGTCACATTGTATCCACAGCCCAGGAGCAGAGTGAAGAATGAATCTACCCAAACCTCCCACAGGTGTCGTCTCCCAGACTATTCTAGAGCTCCTCAAGTCCATTAAGACAAACCAAGGGACTCACTCATACATCTTTCTCTCTGTCTTCTTCACCATCTTCCTCCTATTTGCCTCTGTCTACTCAGATTCCCCAGGGGTGCTTCTCCTAACCCCCTCTTCTGCTGGATTTGTATATTTAGAGGTATTTCAAATGCTAGAAAGAACACTGGTATCAAAGTTGTTTATCAAACAATCTTGAGAGCCAATGATCCATTCATGGGACTCCATATTTATAAAGAACATGGGCCTTTCCAGCCTTGCAGCTTTTCGGTCACCCCCAACCAGAGAAGTCTAAGAATACAGCTTTATCTGGTTTTGTTGCTGAACTGACTTGGTGTGACTCTAGCATATGAAGAGGCCATGGCCCTGGAGGTTGGCGCCATTCCCCCCATGTTTCATATCTGGTCCAGCACTAACTGGAGAGCTGTGGATCCACCCAAGCCTGTACATTGTGGACACTTACTCTCTAGGATTACACCCTTGATTAAACCAGGCAAGTCTGGAGACCCCTGGTGGTCTGTACCTCTGAGTTCAGATTTGAAGCTGCGGTTCTACAATTTGGGTATGGTCTGGATGTGTTCCTTACAGGTCCATGTGTTGGAAGCTTGTTTCCATTGCTGAAAGGTCACATGAAACCATTAAGAGACACGCACTAGTGCCACGGGACCCAGGTTAGCTCTTTGGAAAGGGTTACCATTAGAGATCAGAGTGAATTGCCTTCCTCGTATGCCTTCTTCTTACACAGGCTCAAGTTATCAATATCACGTAGCCGGGACTGCCTCTCCAGAGGTCAAACTAATGGGTTAACCAATCCAGACCCTAGACCTTTAAAATGGTGAGCAAAGCAACCCCCCTTTCCCTCACGAAATAGCCAAGCATAAGTATCTGTTTATAGTAACAGAGCACAGAAGATTGCAGCTTCTACACTGTGGCCAAGAGTCTCGCCAACTGGACGTTCCCATGGTGTGTTTTCATTCTTGTCTATTCCTACGGCCACTTGTTAAGTTGAATTCCCTGCATTGCTTTTTCCTTCCTTCCTTTCTTTTCTAGCAGGATGACTATGGCATCCAGCAAACACTATCCACAAGATGACTCTATTCCTAAAACAGCAGGGTCACTCAAACAAGAAAATCCCCCAAAATACTAGACATGTGTAGTGGCTTATTATTGATTATCTGGGGTTATCACAACTGCTAAGTACTATGAACCAGGAGACTTTAACAGTACAAGTTATCACCCTAGGCTTCTAGAGATCTCAGACCTCTTTAGACCACATGTCTGAATCATACTTGGGCAGGGCCAGTGTCCATTTTGTCTCCCATCTTCGGGCCTCATATAGCTCCAGGTGCACAAGAAACACACTGACACTTGCACAGTAATTGCAAAGAATTACTTCATCTCCTAGGCAAGACGCCGAAGACAAAAACTTGGAAATCATAGAACGCAGCACACGATTAAATGCCCAAATGACTGATGGGCAGTTCAGGGCAGGGGCAGATCAACTTGAGTAATATAGGAGCTTCATGAAAGCGGATGAAACTGGAGCCGGATTTTGAAGGTTGGGTAGGATCAGCAGCAGCTGTCGTGAAACCCTGTTTAGATCTCCCTGCACATGCTCCGATGTCAGGGACAGCCTGCATGTGTGTACCACACACACACACACACACACACACGATCTCTCTCATTCCTTTCTTGGACTGAGTACCTGAGACAGAAGAATTGGCCAGAATTTCTAACCCTAGAATAGAGATCTTTTCCTGCCAAATACACACCAGTCATTCCCTGCCCATTCCAACCCTCAGTGCCTCCAGCAGTAATGTGACACCATTGCATTTCTCTTAAGGCCATCTCTTAGCACCCTGAATTTGCCCCACCCAGAAACCTTCCCACAGGAGTCAGTCTTTTCCAGCTGTTACTTCCTAGGTTCAGCACCAACTCTCTGTCAATCTGCCTGTGGCTGCAGGATGCCATCTAATGCGTCCTTCTCCTCCAAAAGTCTTCATTTTCTTTCCCCCTCAGTGTTTAAACGTCTCTCTACAATTCTATTTTGGCAGTGTATTGACTAGCCAAAGGTGGGGGATCATTATGGGAAGAAGACACAGAAAAATGTTGGCCGTTGGCTTTGAATTTTAAGTGACACTTTTAGAATGCCTGGTAGAGAGACACGAAAAGTTGGTTGGACACTAAAGCTGAGTCCCTTGAAGAATAGGAAAGTGACATCAAAGCTAATAGACAAGGAAGAATAAATGCGGAAACCAGAGATCAAGAAGGGTAAACACTGTTTCATGGGGTTTGGAGGAAGAAAGGGGCAGCGTTAAATCTTAAACCAGGCCTCTGAGAAAGACTGTCTCAGGAAGCCTTGAGGTTCTAAGACTGTGGCTGCCTTTCTCTGGGTTTGGGTTGGGACTGAACACCACAGAGAGCAGCTGAGTATTTTCCCTGACGGCTGCCAGCCGATCCCGAGTTCCCATGGGTGGGGAAGGCACAACAGTAAGGACTGGTCTCAGCCATGTCAGCAATCCAGGCAGGGTGTCCAGATACAGGAACAGACACACCAGCATGGTTCCTCATAGTCAGGGACTGGGTACAATATCTCTGTTTTCACTCTGAAGCCTCTGGGAGCTTGGCTGTGTAAGGGAGAGAAATAAGTTAGAGATAGGAATTAAGAGAAAAAAAAAAAAATAGAGAAGCATTGTCAATGCAGTTGAGCTGAAGGACCATGGGATGTGGACTTGGATTACTACGTTTTTTAAGAGACTGCTCATCTGATTCAAAGTAAGCTTCAAGCATCCCTTAAAAAAAATCTCAGAACGAGATTGACATGTACTAAAAAGTTGTGAACCCCAGATCTATTTTCTCACTCCCTGTGGGTTCGGTGTTATTGACTAATACCCCAACATGCTATTCACATTTATTCATGTAATCTTAGGGATTTTCTGAGACCCATCAAGACCGCTACACTGAGCCAAATGTGGTCACACACAACTGACGTGTTTGTACTTACAAATCTAGTAAAAGTGACTGGGAGGCTGACGTAAGAGAAAGGAGAGCTCAAGGCCAGCTTGGGCTACAGATAGAAAGCCTGTCCTAGAACAAAACAAATCCAACAAACCACTACACTGCCTTGAGTTCTAATACTGTCTGGGGATTCTCACAGCTGTCTGTGATTATTTATTTGCCTTTTCTTATTTTTGGTGACCTTGAAAGATTGGGAGAGTACTGGTGAGGACTTTTATAGGAAGTGCCTCATTCATAGGATGCTGATCTATCCATTTGGAGCTAGGAGTTTTGGAGGAGCAGCTCAGGGAGGGATACTGCCATCCTTGTCATATCTAGTACACATTGTCAAGGTGACCTACTGATTCTGATGTCCACCTTGATCAATGGGCTGCGGCAAGGTAATGGTTTCTTTACCAGTTTTGTTCTTTTCCGAAAGTACTGAGTGCAGCCTGTGTTTTAGGAGGGGAGTTCTGCTCCATTTCCTTCAGGACAGCCTCCACATACACTACTTGTAAATCTGCACTTGTCTCTCCTACCCCATTTGCATATTCGTTTACATCAGTATGGACTCAAAAATATTGATTTATTTATTTTAATTTTTTTGCTTAAAATCAAATAGTGCTATATTTTCTTATTGAAATTGTTCTGGCTTTGGCCATGAGGAACTCTTTAGACTGTTTCCTATGTGTCCTGGACAATCTTTATTTGTGCTGGCTTTTTTCTTGGAAAGCCATTTCCTTACCTTCTGGCACAACAGAATGCTTATGTTAAATATTTTCTGTCCCAATACCAGAATCACCTATTTCTCCAAAGAACCCGAGCTCCTTAAATTGGAGTAAAGTATTAAAAACAGGATCCGAGGGCCATAGAAATGCTCAGGCAAAATTTGGTCTTCAATTATCCGGCGCCCATTCTTTTCTTCATTGTACTCATCTTGTGACAAAAAGCAGAATTTGATTTTCCACACAGCTGATTTAACGTACATTTTCTTTAAAGGTCCCTTTCCTCTGGTCTCCCCTGTCTCCATCATATTTTCAATACATCTGGGTAGCGTGAGGACCCAACACTTGGGAGATGGGGATTCCCCGCAACCCCCATTCCTCTCCCCGCCCCCTGCCGCGCCTGCTTTTTACATACAAGGAGTCGGTAAGCTAGAGCGGATAATCTGTTTTCATTGCCTCTCTGCTCATTGAACAATTATCGAGCTCCTTCTACACTCCAGTGTCAGCGCTGCTCCTGTAAGGGCCACACCAGCTCTGTGCCCTGCTCACTCGGCCGCCCCACGGGTGACATAAATAATAATGAAAGCGCTCCAGTGCTAGGACCGCTTGCAGTGCAGGCGCGAGAATCCTGGCAGGGGGCGCAGTGCCTGGCCTGGAAGGCCAGCCGGGTCACACTTGTTCCTGCTCCTCCCAGGTTTGGAGCGGCCCTGGAGGAGGAGACCTGGCCAGCTCCACGTTCCCGCAGCCACTCCATTCCGCCCTCCGGGCTCTCAGGCGCGGCCCCGCCCCTCAACGGTCCCGCCCACAACAGGCCCCGCCCACCAGCCGAGCCCACGCTCCGGCCCCTAACGAAGCTCTCCGGAAATTCCCGAAGCCCCTCTTTTTCCTTCCTCTCCTTTCCCTGCTCTCCCTTTCCTTTCACCCGGACTCCCTCGGCCGTGATTTCTCCCTCCCCCTCCTTCCTTCCCCATCGGAAAGCAAGATGGAGGCTCGCTGCCGCCGCCGGCGTCCGTGATCCCGGAGCTTCGGCAGCCCCGGCCCCCGCCCTCGCGTGTCCGCGCCGCTGCCCGCGCCCCGGCCGGCCACGCCGAGGCCGTGGCTCCGCGCGCCCGCCCCGCGCCAGGCTCGCGGCTCCCGGGCGGTGTCCTCGTCTATGTGGGCGCGCTCCTCGGGCCGAGCCGCCGCCGCCCGCCGCCCCGGGGCTGTGCGTCCGCGCGCCGGGCGCGGGCAGCTGGGTGCTCGGCGCCGCCAGGCCAGGCGCGGGCGGCTGGGTGCGCGGAGCTAGGGGCGCGGGGCCCGAGGCGGGCTCGTCCGCCGCCGAAGCCATGAGCGGCAGCAGCGGCGGTGCCACCGCCCCGGCCGCGTCCTCCGGACCCGCGGCGGCGGCCAGCGCGGCGGGCTCCGGCTGCGGGGCTGGCGCCGGCGAGGGCGCCGAGGAGGCCGCCAAGGACCTGGCCGACATCGCGGCCTTCTTCCGATCCGGTGAGTACGGCGCTTGCCCCGCGCGCTCGGCCGGCCCGGCGCGCCCCGATCTCCGGCCCGGTACAGCCCTGCGCGCTCTCGTCCCTGTCGCCGCATCGGTGCTCTGCGATCCACGCCGGCGTGTCAGGCTACCCACGCCGCCCGTGTGCTGCGGCTGGTCCCGGGCGCCTCCACTCGCTTTCCCGGCACTCGCCCCTCGTGCCAAGCTAGACACCCCTCGGCCTCTCGCTGCAGCGGCCACGGCCCCGCGGGTAGGGGCGCCGGCTCTTTGTCTCTTGCTGGAGGGCCGAGGAGGCGGCGGCGGGGACGGCGTGGGCGGAAGCCGGTGTCCCGGAGGACGAGCTCACCGGGACCGGGGACAGCAGCTCTGTCTTGTGATCGCTTTTGGGCCGCTGGTAGCTGGACCCCCGACCCCATTATCAGCAAGTGTCCCTGGCTCCGGGCTCTAGCCTGTCACCCAGCCTTGGCGTCTGGTTCTGTGAAACGGGGCAGCCATCGCACCTCAGTCCAGGGACAGAGGATCGTGGCCGAGCTGAGGCGACGGTCGGGTCCAGCCATTGTCTCTGGGGGAGGCAAGGGAAGGACATCTGGGACCGTGGTGGTCTTGGAGAGAGGCGTGGGACCCGGGCTGGCAGGCACTGCGTGGGTGGCGTGGACCTGGAGGCTGTTCGGGGCGGCTCGGGGTCCGCTCTGGATAGCCGGAGGTGGCCGAGGAGGAGGCTAGCCCGGAGCCCGGCGGGCGGGAGGGGCGCTGGTGTGCGGCGCAGGGGGCGTGACAGGGCGTCCCGGGGACCCCGGTAACGGCACCTCCTCCAAAGCCCGGCCCGGCCCAGATCCCGCGCGAGCCCGGCTCGCGTCCGCGCGTCCCTGCGTGCAGTCCGGTTTGCTTGCGCGCCCGGGAGGCGGCGGAGGGCAGCGGCGGCGGCCGGGGGCCTGCAGCTCGGAGAGCAGTCCCTGGCCGGCCAGGCTCGGGAGTGAGGATGCAGGCTCCGCGCTGGAGAGCCGGAGAGGGCGGCCCAGGTCAGGTTCCGGAGGGGCGGGCGGGCCAGGGCGGGCGCGGGGAGGTCGTTAGCCCGCCTCCGGGAGGACGTCTGGGAGAGCCTCGGGGTCTGGTGAGCGGCCTGCACCGGGGTGAGCGCCGGAGGCTTACAGCTCGGGTTCTCGGTGGCCTCTTTCAAAGTCAGCTCCCAAACTGGGAGAGATCAGGACCGCATTAGGAGCTAGCTGTTGAAGCGACCAGCCTTGGGCAAAGCAGATAACTTCTGGGCCGTTAGACACCTGGTTTAGTTCTGCCTTTTTGATCTTTGTCTGGCAGGGTTATTTTTGATTCCTCTTAGCCGATTGGTCAAGACTAGAAGTGACACCGTGAGGTTCTTGCAGAAAGCTGAGGTTTAGGAAAACATCAACTCCTTCAAGTGAAAGCTTTAACAGTTTTGAAAAAAAATGTATTATTTTTTGGGGTGTGTGACTATCTGGGCCTCCTTCATGGCCAAAGAAACCATCATTCTTTCTTGTTTCTATCACCTGTCACAGAATAAATGGTTTTGTGCAGAACTCATCTTCTCGATGCTAGAGAAGGGTTCTTGTGCCCTCGAGATGGATTTTCTTTTCCTCCCCTGTCTTAAGGCACAGTTCAGGAAAGCCTTGTTTCCACGATTCCCCCAAAGATATGCTGGTCTTCCCTCCGTTCCCTGCTCTTAACGCTACGTAGCCCGAGGTTGCTCATTCATTTTAGACTTCCTGTCCAGGTAAGCCACTTACCGCTTTAGTTTCTTTATTCCACCTCCAAAGTGACCTGACAAACTTTTTTTTAGTTAACCGAGTGACGGTCAGGAGGCAGTGCAGGTTTTTTTCAGTTGACCTGTCTCTTCCCAGGGGTCGTGTGCACCACTTTGAGAAGTTCGTTCTCCTTCTTTGAATCCTGCCCCAAACCTCAGTGGTTGGCATGTTAAGCCAATGGCGTCTAGTAGAGAGGATACAAAGGGTCTGGTACGTTTGAAGTACAAGCATCGTGGTGTTAAGGGAGGACCTGGTTGGAGACCTCATGGAATAGTCATTCAGGTGGGGGGCCTCCAGGAAAGATTTGATTGGCTGTGAAGTATGAGGAGAATGAGTTGTCAGATCCATCTCTTCAGTCTTTAAGATGTGCAAACAGGGAAAATACACTCCTGTGGCCTGGGAGGTCCAAATCAGGGTGTGAACGTTCTCCAGGGTATCGGAGCCGCTCGCAGAGCACTTGCGTTGCTTACCTTTACCTTCTCAGCCCTGCAACTGTGGTGGCCTGGTCTCCTTCTCTGTTTATTTCTTTCTTAAGCTTCATTTTTTGGAGGCAGAGACTGAAAACTGGTACCCGTCGTTGGATGAAGGGGGGGGGGGGGAAGATATCAGCTCAGCAGAACTTTTTACCAGAGCAGCTCAAAAATAGAATGAGCTACTATGTCACTTCTCCAGTCAGTGGAGGTGTGTGTTCCACAGAGAGGCTGCCACCTGCCAGCATTCAAAGATGGGTGTGGGGACTGGATGTCTACCCTAGAGGGTGGAGGAGATGGCCCTGGAGGGATGTTCCTTTCTTCTGTGCTTTGTAGTTCCTTCGGAAAGCTGTGGGTTACCTACAGATTGTTTTGCAGCTCTCTTCGAATCCAGGGTATCTTTTCCGTTTCCTCCAACCCCAGAAAAGGGGACCAAGCGCCACCCAGCACCCAGCCCACTAAGGCTCTCTCTCCTCTCTCCTGCTGCTGTTTCCTTCTCCACTAAACACTTTATTAAAGGAAATTCCTCATTCACGTTGGCAGTCCTGATTAGCCGTTGGTATACAGTGAGAGGCCGACCGGTGCTGAAGTGGGTCGAGTAGGCAGCCGGCAGATTTTTGTTTTGTTTTGCTTTGTCAGTGGAAGTTGAACTTCACCTTTCTTTGTTCAGAATGGAACACTGAGAAAGATGAGGAAAATTTCGAAAACCAAACCAAAACAAAGAGCCGCTGCCGATTAGACCTGGACCAACCTTTTACGGATGAGGAGTCAGCCCTACAGGGAGCTTGTGTGGCTTTCTCCCAGAGTGCAACTGGGCAGGGATGGGATCAGGGCTGAGAAGCCTGATAGGACTCCTGTGCTCCTTCCCGGATGCCTCTCATGGTCAGGATGGTGCTTACATTAGTTCTCACCGCCCCTGGGACCAATCACTTTTATTGCCTATCTATTTTGGGTCCCTGTCCTTGTGGTAATAAATCATTCTTTCGGAGAGCTCCGTATTTAACCTTGCAAGGCTGTGTGCATGGTGGGGGGGGGGGGCACTTACATAAATGCATTATTTTTAACCTGCCTGGCATGCTTTGGTTGGCGTTAAATGAATGTGTTGTGGAGAACAAAGGTTTGTGGTTCTTCTGAAGCCACCACGCTGGGTTTCTTTCTTACCAAGTCTTATTCTGGACGCCTCTCTGCTTTCCGAGGACAGGCCCGAGTGTGTCACCTGGTGAGGGAGCAGCATGCATGCTTTCTATGCGCTGATCCCATGGTTTTCGTATGGAGTGAAGGCTTTTCTTCACATTTTAAATTCTCTTAGTACCAATTAAGTGGTGGGCTCCATCCAGCCTTGTGCCCTGAAGCTTGGAAGCTGTGGTCATTCAAGCACTGACTAGTGATTGTGGTCTGAAGTAGGTCCCTGGTGCCCTCAGTGTTTTGAAAAGGAAGGCATGGGGGGGTGTTATGGGCTAGTTAGTGTGTGTTGGTTGTTCCCTTTAGGTGGCGTGGCTAGCTAAGGTGTTTCAGAAGAAAGTAAGGAATCTTAAATATATATATCTCAGGGCGCGAGAGCAGTAAAGTCGTCACTGACAGCAGGTTTCCATTGAGACACTGCAAACTCATTGAGGTGGGATATTATTCTGTTTTTTCTCTCCCCCATTTGCAATTTAACTGTCTAAGATTCAAGTGAAAATTTAGCTGACCCTCTTTTAACTCTTTGAACTCTTCACCAAGATTTTTTTTTTTCAATGAAGTCAGTGGTGCTGTTTAAAGTAGAAGTTGTACTAACTGAGATCTTTTAAGGTGTGGTGGACACAGTACAGTAAAGGTAGCTTTAGTGAGACCTTTAAAATGTTATGATGGACTTGGATAATGGAAAGCAAGAGGTGATGTTGGAAGTTATTGACTTAAATAGACCGTAGCTGATACTTATTTTGTTTACTTATTTTATCCCTGCACTGAAGAGAATAAAAATTTAATCTCCTATTCTTGGCAGAATTCCAAAGGAAAGTCAAATTCTTAATCAATAGCCACACTTACCTAGAAAAATCACTTATGTTGATAGGAGCAGGCTGGGTTATACTATAAAAAGCAGTAACGGTGACCTTCCCATCCTTCATCAGTGGTACAGTGGCGTGGTCTGTGTTACCCTGAGCACATTATCTTGACAGGATGGCAGGTCCTGTGTGTACTGTGAAGAAGGAAAGCATTTGAGTAGCAGTCCCCCTGCAATTCCTGTGCAAGGTCTTTCCTGCTTGGATGTCCTTTCCCTCATTCCCGATTCTCTTGTCCTCTGGTGAGGTGACAGGTGACGAGCCATCTCCCTGGAGGACAGGTGTGCTTTGTATCAATCTTCACTTTATTTCATCAGTCGGGATGCAGATGGAGAAAAGTCACATGGTCTCCCCCCCCCCCCAGCCGTAGCAGAGGAATGACCATGAGGAGCTTTTCCCTGACCACTGCAGAGCTGGCTGCTTTACCGAATTTTGGCATATTTCCTGCCTCTGTCTCTGAATTGATAAAAAGCAGTCTAAGGCTGTGGGGGAAGGCCATACAGGCCTTGGTGTGTGGATGTCACCTCTGCTTTCTGTCCCTGTGTTTTCCTGATCCCCGGTGTTAGATTCTCCTTCCTTAAAGTAGCCTTGTCTTAGGCAACACTCCACCAAATCCCTTCTTTACTTCAGCTCCCTGCCACCCTAAAGAAACCATTATCTCCAATAGGCTGTCCCAAGGTTGTGATGTTATTAGGGCTCATGCGCAAACCCTCCTGTTTATCGGAAATTGCCCTGTTAACATTTATGGTTAGTTTGTGAATGTTTAGTTTGAATTCTTAGTCAATAGTAGAAACATCAAATTCCCTTCAGAATTGCGTTTTAACTTTAATTTACCTCTTCTAATTCCCTATCCATGTTAGGAAGCCCCTTAAGCTCCAAATAAGGAGCTGCTTGCTTTCTTGGGAAAGTTTATATGCCTGTTACAGGTTAAGGAGCTGGTGAGAGATGTTCACTTGAGGTGTAGTGAGTAGAGCTGCAGGAAGGGGGTGGCCTCTGGAATTGTCTGTCTCCTGAGACTTTGCCCCCTGTGGTGTTTAGTTTGATGGCCACATGTGCTGTGGAGGCCAAAGATCTTCTGTTGGTAAAATCACTTTTCCTTTAGCTTACTAGCCACATGTCTACGATTCTCCTGGGAGGGGACTGCAAGGTCACCTATAGACAAGTGTGATGTACTAAATATATCAACTAGTTGAGTTTTTTTTTTTTTTCTCAGAAGATAAAAGTTCCTTCCTGGGTTCCCATGAGAAGGATGGCTTGGGGAAGCCATCAGGTAAGATCTGCCACTTAAAGTACAATTCACTGGCACTGCAATGCTGACCACTCTGATTGCTGTTGCTCCGAGTTTTCCCGCCCTCGTGACTTTTGCTGCAACGCCTCGGTACTCCTGGCATTGAAGAGGCTTTCTAGGGATTTGGAGATGGACTGTTCCTATCTTCCTGTTTGTAGATCATCCTCTTTGCAGCGACCTGTCTCACATTCTGATGAGGAGAAGGGAAACGTGGATGGTGGAAATCCACAGGTTTTTTTAAGCAAACTGGAGCTCTTGGTGATTCTGGATACAGAATTATATGGTCATTGTTCATGAAGAGAGGGAACCCCAGATGAGATTGTGTGTGTATGTGTGTGTGTGTGTGTGTGTGTGTGTGTGTGTGTGTGTATGAGAGAGACAGACAGAGAAAGTGACCACCAAACATACGTATTATTCACACAAGAGCCATTGTCACCAGCCTTGCCCTCCAGGAAAAGCTGGTCTGTGTTGCCGTTCACTGGCTACTTGCTGCTGTGACTTGCCAGGTCCTGTGTAGGATGTCTCATATACTTTTTCTTTTTTAAACTCAGATGCCCTCTTCCGCCTGTGGTGTGCTTCTGGGATACAGATGACTCTGTCAGCTTCTGCCCCAGTTCTCTCCTATAAAAACACCTGTTCCCTTTATCTTTTCAGCCTCTGCAGGGAGAGTGAAGGGGCCTCACTCTATACAGCTTCCTGCAAAATCTGGATTGTCATTTAAAATGTAATACATAGATTCTTGGGTATTGATGCTCAAAGCTATAATTCAACAGTGTATTACCAAATAAGAGTTCAGTGAAGGGTTCTAGAATACAGTAAGCGTTTCCCCCGTGCTGGTTTGGGCTCTGTAATTTAGTTCCTGTGTCTCTTTCTTACCTAATTATGCCACATGCGATTTTTACACAAATAACACAAGTAGCCCCACATTTCCATCTTCTCTTACTTGACTCACATCTGTTACAGACTATGGGAAGTCTTGGGTGAAGTCTTGCTTCCATGTCTTTGGCTGTCTGGACTGGGTGTAAGTGCTGGAAAATGTCTGTGGCTGTAAATGCAATGTTGGCAGGATGGGCCGGGCAGGGCGAGGCAGCCAGAGAGGGGATTCCTTATGGCATCACCATGTACCGAGTCCTAGGGCTTCCTTCCTAACTTAGGGAAAGAACCAGTGGGGCTCGGGAGGGCAGAGGGCTGGGGAGCGTCTTTTGAAGTGGTGGTTTTCTGAAGTGGCCTGACTTGTCTGTGTTTCTGTTTTTTTCTCTCTGCTCCTTCCTTTGCTGTTTTTCATGCTGTGTACAAGTAGCCTATATTGAGAGATAGCTGTCGGGGGAAGGTCATTTGTTCCTTCTGTTTACTAAGACGAGTCTTCCGTGTGGAATGAGG
This sequence comes from Micromys minutus, assembly GCF_963924665.1. Lineage (NCBI taxonomy): Eukaryota > Metazoa > Chordata > Mammalia > Rodentia > Muridae > Micromys > Micromys minutus. Next base: position 42,619,982 of record NC_137955.1, on the reverse strand, counting down.
GTTCACCAGCCTCACTTCATCTGGTCTCCTCGTAGTTGATAGACGGTATAATCACAATTTTGACATTTAAAAACATAGTTGGGTGGGTGTTTAGTCTGAAATTGGGGGTTACTTTTGAACCATTTACTACATTAAGAGTAACCAAGATAATAGAAAGGGCAGGTCCGCATCAGCTTTTTTTGTAGCTTCACTGTTATTTTGCCTCTTCAGGGTATTTAGTTGTCTGAGCCTTCATTGTTAAATACATATGAAGTTAAATTCACTTGGAGGGGGAAGAAACCCAGTGGAGAAGTCAGAAGTCATACTCTGCGGAGAAGGAGTTCTTTGCTAGTATGTTACCATTTCACTGTTCCTTTTTTCTGTTTCTGTGGATTTGGACACATTGTTTCCCTTTTGAGTCTGAACCATTCTAGAGTAAATGGTAGATGTGATGCTGCCCGTTGTCTGTAAATCAGCAGTTTTCAACCTGTGAGCCATGACCCCCCCTTTTTGGGGGGTTGTGTATCAGATATCCTGCATAACAGATTTTGATATTATGATCCATAACAGTGGCAAAACTATAGTTACGAAGTAACAACATAATTTTATGAACTGTATTAAAGGGTCGAAAGCATTAGGAAGTTTGAGAACCACCACTCTAAATGCTTCCGGGTGTGTTTCTAAGAGTAAGAAAATGTCCTGACAGAATGATGACTATCAGGAAATTATTGATAATGTTTCTTGGACACAGGATCTCACTAAGTAACCTGGGTAGGCCCTGACTTTGTGATCTTGCTTTGGCCAGTAGGTTTGTAGCACCATCCTTTGTGAGTACAATACCATCATACAACTCTCCCAATTTAATGCAATTTAATCTGTTGCCAAAAAAATGCTTTCAATAAGTAAGAAGAAAGCGATAGCCCATGATCATTTTAGGATCACATATTGCATTTAATTTTTATAACTGTTTGGATGCTTTTAATAAGAACATCTCCTTAGTTTGTCTTCTCTGTTACCTCGCTGTTACTGAATGTTTGTATTGATGACCATCTGCCAGTTTGAGATGTATGATTCCTCATTAGATTCAGGCTATGGAGTTTTTGTTAGGATCGCTTCCTGTTACAACACTTCCAGGAGCAATCCCACTGCATCCTGCTTCCCCACTGCATCCTGCTTCCCCACTGCATCCTGCTTCCCCACTGCATCCTGCTTCCCCACTGCATCCAGCTTCCCCACTGCATCCAGCTTCCCCACTGCATCCAGCTTCCCCACTGCATCCTGCTTCCCCACTGCATCCTGCTTCCCCACTGCATCCTGTTTCCCCACTGCATCCTGCTTCCCCACTGCATCCTGCTTCCCCACTGCATCCTGCTTCCCCACTGCATCCTGCTTCCCTACTACATCTAGCTTCTCCACTATACCCAGCTGCCCACTGCATCCAGCTGCTTCACTGCATCCAGCTGCTCCACTGCCATCTGGCTGTTCCACTGTCATCTGGCTGCCCACTGCATCCAGCTGCTTCACTGCATTCAGCTGCCCACTGCCATCTGGCTACCCCACTGTCATCTAGCTGCCCACTGCATCCAGCTGCTCCACTATCATCCAGCTGCTCCACTGCATCCAGCTGCTCCACTGCCATCTGGCTGTTCCACTGTCATCTAGCTGCCCACTGCATCCAGCTGCTCCACTATCATCCAGTTGCTCCACTGCCATCTGGCTGCCCCACTGCCATCCGGCTGCTCCACTGCCATCTGACTGCCCCACTGTCACCTAGCTGCCCACTGCATCCAGCTTCTCCACTGCCATCCAGCTGCCCCAGTGTGGTAGTGTCACTTTTATTATGTAGTTCAGGTGGTGACTCCAGGTCTCTTTGCCCTTGTAATTACTTAGCATTTCCTGGGGAAATAATGTGAAGCTGTGCCAAACTCTCTCCTTCCCTTTTTCTATAGTTTAGTTGTGGCGTCTCTTGTAGATCATTGTATGAATTACTTATTACTTGATGCTTTGCCAAATAGTGATTTTTTTCTAACAGCATCTTCTTCTGTTGTTTTTTTCCACCACAGGAAGGCATTTTCCGTCTGCACACCTTACATGTGATGAGCCTTTCTGTGCGCTCTGTTAGTTACAGCCTTGCTGCCATTACCTCGATATTCAAATTGTCTGCAATTTGAGTAGCAGCTTCAGGCTGGTTCCTTTATCTTTTGTGACCCATCTCCATCATTTTATTTTATTTTCAGCACTTGCTCACTTTGTGGCACAATAAATAGTCCAAGGATCATCTTACTTTTTCCTTGCCCCAGCCCAGTGATCAGCCATTACGGATTCATTTTAGCAGAATGGGCGCTAAGTGTGCTCACAGCGCTCAGAACCTCTCCGTGGACTGAGCTTGTGATTGTGTGTGTGTAAATACTGCATAACCAACACACACTTAACGTAATTGCACAGTTGCATTCATCCTCCGCTCTCTCTCCATCTAACTGAAAGAAAAACCACGTGTGGTACTTGGCGCCTCCAGCTCACAGTGCGCTTCCGGTCCCTTCCATGTTTGTGACTCTTGGATGGTGAAGTCTGGCTTCCCATACCTCACACACAGGAAGCAATATCAGAACGCTTGCCTCTACCGACGTGAAGTGAGAGGCAGATGTCCGTCTTAATGGTGAGAGTGTCGGCCCCAGTTCTGGTCAGTTTTTGTTCCACACAGAGAGAGTCTGGTTGGGTAGTCATCCACACAGATAAGCCGCGCCATTGAGCCCCAGAGGCTGTCAGACTGAACACGCAGCTTGCTTTCCCATGCTGCTGCAGCACAAAGTTCGAAATCAGAAGTCTCCAAGAGGGGACGAGATCAGTTTCCAATAGATGTGGTTTATTAACATGACGAAAGTTTATCATCTTCATCTCATTGTATGCTAGTTGCCAGAGAGAAGCACTAAGAAGGAAGCTCAGAACACCTGATGGGATGTCCGTCAGTCAGGATACCTGACAGGATGTCTGTCAGTGAGGATACCTGATGGGGTGTCTGTCAGTGAGGATACTGACGGGGTGTCTGTCAGTCAGGATACCTGACAGGATGTCTGTCAGTCAGGATACCTGATGGGGTGTCTGTCAGTGAGGATACTGACGGGGTGTCTGTCAGTGAGGATACTGACGGGGTGTCTGTCAGTGAGGATACTGACGGGGTGTCTGTCAGTGAGGATACAGACGGGGTGTCTGTCTGTCAGTCAGGATACAGACGGGGTGTCTGTCAGTCAGGATACCTGACAGGATGTCTGTCAGTCAGGATACCTGATGAGGTGTCTGTCAGTGAGGATACATGAAGGGGTGTCTGTCAGTGAGGATACATGAAGGGGTGTCTGTCAGTCAGGATACCTGACAGGATGTCTGTCAGTCAGGATACAGACGGGGTGTCTGTCAGTCAGGATACAGACGGGGTGTCTGTCAGTGAGGATACAGACGGGGTGTCTGTCAGTCAGTCAGGATACAGACTGGGTGTCTGTCAGTCAGGATACATGACAGGATGTCTGTCAGTCAGGATACATGACGGGATGTCTGTCACGATTGAGAGCTCGAGTGGATTGGCTGTGAGCTAGCTGAGGCTGGATTGGGACCATCTGGTCTCAGGAGTCCAGTACACTCTGACAGTTGTCTGACACTTGAAGTAAGGAGCCATGGCTTGAAGGTGTTGCTTGCTGCTTTCCCTTGACTGTCCCCAGAGGATGCAGTGGTCCTGCTGGTTCAGTGTGGGGCTTCTGGGAAAGTGGTGAGTGTGTGTGCATGCCTGTGTTCTAGAAATCACCAAACAGTGGGTGAGATGTTTGTGTTACTGGCAGAGTATTTGCTCTTCTGGTCTTGCCTAATTATTTGTTTGAGCATTCAATCATAACGTGGAATTTTGGTTCCTGATTTGGGAAGATAACGCTTGATTTTATATATCATGTTCCGCACTTTCTACAGACATTCTCATTGTCGTTAAATTGTATTCTGGGGATTTTTACTGCTGTACCTGCTGAAGTCCTTCATGTGGCTAAAACACTTTGTCACAAGAGGGTGGTGGTTTCACTGTGAGAGAGATGTTCTGACAGTTAATAAGGTTGGAGAGGAGAAGGCCGTGACCATGGTAGGGATGGTTGCTAACAGGCCAGACACTGTGGGCAAAGTTCTTTGGCTGATGATGGCAATGCGTTGGAGTTTGAGACTGGTCATCATTTTACGGTAGTGTGAATACATGAAAACCACTAACTGAACTCTGTAAAACTCTGAATTTTATGATGCCTAAATTACAAACCAGTGAAAGAAAGGGGGTATTGATGGTAGACTCTCAGATGTCTTCAATTTGGGGATGTTTTCTGTGGTCCCCTTCAAGAAAGGCAGTGGGAATCTCGTTTGGCAGGAGGAACCTAGAGTTCAGAGGGGGTTCTTGTCACGGCCCTGGGACAGACCCAAGGTTACTGAGTGAAGAGAGGCTTCTTAGGGAAGATGGGCCAGAGTCCCAGGAAAGCAACAGTTTTTTGTGATTGTGTCCAGGAATTGGGGGGGGGGTCACTATTTAATGGGAAACTACGGGGCTGATGTGATCTTTGGTTGCAGAATGGTAGCATATTTAGAATTTTTTTTTTTTGAGACAGGGTTTCTCTGTAACCTGGCTGTCCTGGAACTCACTCTGTAGACCAGGTTGGCCTCCAACTCAGAGAGCCACCTGCCTCTGCCTCTCGAGAGCTGGGATCAAAGGTGTACGGTGCATAGATACTGCCTGGCTCCCATTTAGATTTTTGTTGGCCATCTTGGATTAACTTTTAAACAAGTTTCAAATGAAATGAATTGAATTTCTTTCCTACTGATGGTCTCAGACCTGGCGAGTTGGGTTTTGGGTAGGGAAGGGCATGGCTAATTATACTGAGACTTGCTGTTGTGTTCCTTCCTGCATGAACTATCACAGCCGGCGCTTTCCCCTGGTGTGGCTTGTGGATTGCACAGTGGCGACCCCTTTGTTCACTAGGGAGGACCAAAATATGGAATATTTGGTTACATTCCAAAACAGAAACAATTTGTAGAATGGCACACACACACACACACACACACACACACACACACGAACACATATGAACACATACACATGCACACACGCACTTAGTGGTGAGACTTTTCCTTGTACTTGCTGTAGAGTTCAGTGGATACTCCTGTGCAGTGTTTTCTGACATCTCTTGAAAGCACACATCTCAGAAGGAAGACAGGGTTTTGTGAGGCTTTGACACTGCCTTTGGGCATACTTCCTGAGAGACATGAACCTTCGAGACTTTGCAGCGCTCTGAAATTCTCTGCTTTGGTGTACACATCGGACACACGGAAAGCAGGTTGGAGGGCATCACCTGGGCGGAGCCTCTTAGCACAGCGCCTCCTGTTGGGCGGTGACCTTCTTGGGACGTGCACTCTGTCATCGTAGTGTCTTAGCTCCAAATGCCTAGTTTAGTACTTGAAGTGATTCTCATCTTCAAAGGACTTTTGGGCATTGTTTAATATACACGAACAAGCTGTTTATCCCCTGAGTAGCGTCAGCATTCCGGGTGCCTTATAGCTGGAGAAAACAAAAACAGTGTCTGTCCAGCGGGAGTTTATAGTCCAGAGAGACGAGATGATTAGGCAGGTTCTCTTTTGGCCTCCTTTTCAAGTATTGCTGGGGAATAATGTAAAAGTTAAAATTAAAGAGGTGATCGGCAAGCACAGCTATGTAATTGAAATTGCCCTCAAGGTGAAAATGCTCTTAAAAAGACATAGCGCGTTAGGTCTCATTTCTCATGCACCCGTTGGTAGACGTGGCGTCTTCCTCAGCTTTAGGTGAGGGGCAGGTACTGTCCCAGGAAGAACTGGTCTCCGCATTTGCTCTGTTCACCCCAAATGCCTGCCTCGAAATGCCGCTTCATGGCGGGGATCACAACTGAGGGGCTGGTGGGTTTCTGAGCGGCAGACCGGATCAGGAAGCTTGAATTAGCTGCGCTGTCAGCACATCCTGCTCTGTGTCCAATACCTCTCCCCCGTGTTTGCTGGTTCTCCTCTGTGGTTCGCTGGGAAGCTGCGCTTGTCCTTCCTGCGTTTGCTTTCTGTGGCCCGCTGGTCTCTCCCCTCTGTGTACAGCCAACTTTCCTCTGGCTCCTCTGGGTTGTGCTTACTCCTTCCCTTGTGAGTTGTGAGCTGCTGAGACTCGGTTCTCACTGTAGCTCCCAGGAGAAGCACGGTGAGCAGTTGCTGACTTGTGCCCACATTTCCTTAACCCAGACCAGCACAGTCACCTGGACTTTATTTTTAAGACAAGGATATCATCACCTGATCCAGAGTTCTAAGATGACGCCCTGGAATCCATATTTTGAAAAAGCCTCAAGGTCATCCAGATGCACATGTAGACCGGTCCTCCAAGGCGTAGCTTAGACAAGTTGTGGGTTCTAGCTATGCTAAAGAAACATCTGAGGCCAATGCTGGAAAGTGTGTCTATTTACCTCACAGTCTCAGAGGGCAAGTTGAGGCTCTGGAGAGGGCCCCTGGCTCCCCACATCTCGGTGGGTACATGATGATGAGAATACCTGCGGGCAGTGGAAACCTCACCGCAAGACAGGAAGACAGAGTGAGTCACAGTTCTGGATCATTCTGGACCACTACTTCTTCGGCAGAAACTAACTCGGGGTCTCAGGAGAACTACCCGAATCCTTTCAGAGGGCAGAACCTCTAGTGAACTGGTGACTTCTCACTGGGCCCCACCTCTTAAGCATCTGTCACCTCCCAGTGTGACCCCACCGAGGACCAAGGTAGTAGCTGGTGTACATCTATTAGAGACAACACGTGTCATACTGGGACCACAGCCAGTGTTGAATAAGGTGCGCTGAGTGCAGTTTGTGGAGTCCTCCCGTTAGCGTACCTGGAGCCAGTGAAGGGCATGAGCTCAGCCATCAATGAGGTACACATGCCTCGTGAAGGAGACACAGCTGGGCCCCCAGCTGAGGAAGTGAGTGTCTCCATAGAGATGCTGCACAGCGCTGAAGGAGATTGGAGCGACCAGGTCGCCGGTGATCAGAACAACAGATGGCTTGTCATCTACAGTCTCCCAGCCCGTATTCTTTACACTGATCCTGAAGAGTTCTGTAAACGCCAGCTCTTTGTTCTTTTACTGTAGAGCTGACGGAGTTCATACTAAGATCAGGAATGGGCGGGATCTGCCGCAGACTCACAAGTGGTGGCGCTGCAGGGTGGGGGAGGAGGCTTCTTTAACTGTGCCCTTAGGACACGTATGTAATTTGTATTTTTTTTTCACTTCCCACTTTGTATGTTCTACCTCGTCTCTTCGTATTATTTTTGTGATGCTGAAGAATTAAACCCAGGATCTAGAGAAAGCATCCCACCACCGGCTACATCTCCGATCCCTCACTTGCTATTTTGAGAGCATCAGTCAGGAACGGAGGTGCACAGACACTATGTATATATACACATATGCAGAGCTGATACATGTGTATATGGATTTTGTCTTTAAGGTGGGGTCTCAGTGTGTAGCTTTAGTTACCTGCCTTGAAACCATCCTCCTGTCTCAGTCTCTCAAGCGCTGGGCCTTCCAGAACACCGTTGGCCTCTAGGACAACAGCTGGCTAGTAAGGGAGAATTTTATCTCCGGGTGTGACAGAAACGCAGATTTGGTGTATGAGGTTTGTTGGTAAAATAATACCCTAGGGTCGTTCTAGGTTGAGGCAGTGCATTTACTTCCATAATGTTTTTCATACATGTATGTCAGCTGAATAAAGGGTATTTTTTTGGTGAGGCGGTCTCTGAGGTTTTTACCTTTTCTGTTCTGTCCTCGAGTGATACGCACCTCTAGAAGATGGTACCTCTCCTTAAGGTCTCTCTGAGGGAGCCTTACTGAGAGCTGGCAGCCTGTAGCTTCTCTTCTTCACCATGACTACAGAGAGCATCCGGAGAGGTGCCGAAAACACTCCACATGAAGGAAATCGTAATGACATTAATGTCACTTAAGAAAGCATTGTGTTTGAAGCCCTGGTCATTGTCAGTACAGCTGTAGATTCTACGTGCTGGTCTTCGCAGGCTTCCCTCTGTTAATTCTCTTGAGTTTCACTCTGCGTCATACCAACAGTTCCCACAGTGGGAAAGGACAAGGACCTTTGCGGTCTCCAGCCTTCCTGCACTGCCTGTGTGTGCCTGTGGCAGCTGGGTGACTGCCCCTCTGTCCACAGAGGGGACTGTTGTCCATATGTACTGTTTCTCTGCTGCTGGCCTCCCATCTTCTCAGTAGAGACCCACAGGTCTTGCCTCTGTTGGGTAGAGTAATTCTCTACAGTGACTCATTCAAGTGACATGTCTTTTGACACTTTTGTGTCAGCGATAGAAAGTTTTAAAGCATCATCCCTCTGTGTGGCTGAATGTGTAGTTCAGTCCTGAACTAGCTATCATGTAGGAAGCTCTAGGTTGGAAACCTAGCACTACATAAAACCAGGGTTTGAGACTAGCCTGGGCTAGAGGAAACAACAGAAACCACCACACTGTAGTCACCACCACTACCTCCACCAACAAACTAATCTGGAAACCAGTCTTAACACCACCACTACCTCCACCAACAAACTAATCTGGAAACCAGTCTTAACAGATTGGCTCAGCCACTGGAGCGAGGGAAGTGTGGGAGCAAGCCACAGTTCCTTGGGGGAACCTGCCAGACCACGTGGCTCATCTGCCCGAGAGCTTTGCTGTTGCAGAAGGCTTTAGTGCCAGTTAGAATGAGGTAGAAGGAAGCTGTCCAGATGTTTAGGTGCCTGAGTCGACAGGCTGTTTGTTGTTGTAAAGTTTATGACTTTGTTATGTCTAGCTTTTTCTAAGAGTACTTAAGGAACCGTCAAACCAGCCTCCCCGGCAACATGGTTACAGTTCCCGTTGCTCATCCCCTGACTGGTGTTGGTAGGGCTCACCCTTCCCCCTCAGTCACTCCCCTTGGTTGTCAGCCACTCTACACGAGAAATCTCCACTAATGGGCTCCATATCCTGAAACAAAGGTGTCCATGTGCGTGTTGAGTGACTTAAAAAATTACCAGCAGCATGTAAGGATTGTAGACAGGCGCTCACAGCCGCAGGATGGATGGCCGTCCCACAGCATTCTGCATGCTGCAGGGGTGAGGACCCTTGGTGCCCAGAAAACAAAGGAGTGTCTGAAGAAAGGTGCGGTGAGTCAAAGTGCTGTCCCTCATGCTGCTGCTCTCTTTAGCTTGGCCTCCCGGCAGCCATGTTTTCATTTTATTTTTCCAGTTGTCATTCTTTCTCAGGCTCAGAGTTTCACCTACCTTTCAGAGAGATTTTTCCTTGTTCAGGAGAGTGAATTACCCTCACGTCTCTCTCCCTGTCTCAGCCCTTCCGAAACAGCCTCCTCTGCCCAGCAGTAACATTTTCCAAGAGGCCCAGGCCCTGTGACTAGTGGTCAGAAAACCCTCCTTGAGGTTGAGTTGACTCTTCCTCATGGGGACATTCTTAGGCCTGTGTCTGGGCTTTCTGCATCCAGAGGTGGCGGTGTGACCCAGAGTGGCCAGGGCCTGCTGGGGTCGCCCACTTGCTCTAGCTCGGTGAATGTTGCTCTTCCCAGGATGGACCCTTGTTTTTATTTTCCCACAGGGCTGCCTTTCTCCTGTGATTTCTTCTCTCTCTGACCCTATTAGGGCAACTGCTCCACTCATGGCTAGCTGTAGAACTTGAGGCAGAGCTAGGAGGGTTTTTCTAGGGCAGGGATTTAGGAGAAAGCCCTGTAGAGCAGTCATCTGTGGGTCACGACTCCCACAGGGATCACGTATCAGACATCCTGCATATTAGATGTTTATATTACAGTGCACAACAGTAGCAAGATTACAGTGTATGAAGTAGCAATGAAATGATTTTATGGTGGGGGTGACCACAGTAGGTGGGACTGTTTTAAGGATAGAAGTATTAGGAAGGCGAACCACAGCTGCAGAAAGTCAAACTCTGTTTCAGCCGCTAAGCTCAGTCATAAACTGGGGGAGAGGTGCCCCCTTTCTCCTCTACTGGGGTCTATTCCCTCCTCTGTCTCTTCTCTTGTGTCTCTTCCCTTGGCAGTCACCCGACTGATTCTGTTTGACTCTAACCTCTTTAAACCAGCTTTATATGGTTCAAAATTTGCATTTATGACAGTCCTGGTAAACTTGGCTTAGCAAATAAACCTGATGGTCATTATTGCTTTGGAGTAGTTTAGTCCCCTTTGTTGGGGACTATTCTTGAAAATAGTTTTGGCTCACCTCTGCTCTAGCACACATAAGCTCTTCCTGATATTTTATCTCCAAACCCTAATTGTCACTGAGCTCAAATCTCCTCCCATTTGTGCCCCTTGTGCTTGGGACACAGTTGGTGCTTGTCACGTGTGTTGAACGAATGAGCAAGGAATGCCATATCCCCAGTCTCGGGGTAGGGGGTGGGGAGAAGAGTTTCCTTCTTGTCTTAGGAGTCAGGTGTTCAGTGGTAACTATTGAGTCAACAGACTTGGGCAGAAGTCCCAGACATTTTATGGTATAATGTCCTCACTAATAAATTCTTTTTGTTTAGTGGGAGTGGGGAGAGAGAGAGAGAGAGAGAGCGCGTGTTCTGGCAGATGAGGGCTGCAGGGGGGAGGCTGCCGAGGTTGGTGAAGGAATGTCCCCTGCTTGATTGGCAGGTGCAGTGTGGACCCTGTTGGTCTGTATCAGTCACAGGAAGTTGAGTGTGAAGGAGCTTCCACATGCCAGGTTTCCTTTAAGACTTGAGGTCTTGTTCCCTGTGGACGTGTTTTCAGTGCCCACGTCTTAGTGGTAACATAGCAGACAGGTAACTTTGGGGTACGGTTGCACTGGGGAGTCTCCCTGGAGAATATTTGTATGGGAGTGTGTCCCATAAGTCAGCCGAGGGTGTCCCAGGCCCTGCTCTATCCTCCCTTTCTTTGCACTTCACTTGCATTTCTGGGACTTTGCCCCACTCCTCTTGTCTCCTTTGAGGCTTTATTCCTGTCAGCCCGAGAGCAGGCCACAGGGCTCTTTAAAGTGATGCATGCAGATATCAGGCCAACCCAGATTTTCTTTTAATATGTAGGTCATGTTGTTTCTACTAAGTAGGATTTTAAGAACTCCTTAAAGGAGAGGTATTTTAAGGAGGGGTGACAAGCATCTAGTTTCAGTCTTGTTTATGGAGCTTGCCGGGAGCACGGTGGTTTCTGGGAATGCCTCAGCGAGCGGGAACAGCCATGAGATTGCCAGGAGCTGAGTGGGGGAGGCTGTGGTGGGCCAGGAAAGATCCTTGGAAGCTGGTGACTTTGAACCTGTACTGCAAGGAAGGATCCTGTCAGCACTGTCTCTAAGGAGTGCGCCGTGGACTTCTTTCTCCCTCAACTATGAACGCTTGCTTTTCTTGGTGAATAGAGAACACCTTAAATCTTGCAAGTCTTCCTGGATAAGCCTTTTGGCTGTAATTTTAATCACACTATACTAGTGTATTCAAGCCCTTGAGGAATCAGAAAGGGAAGAAGTTACAGTAGGGCTTGTCACACAGTTCCTTAAAGACTGGGAGTAATGGCTGGGATAACCTTGGGAACGTTCTAGAATTCAATACAATAATAATTCGACACAACAAATAGTTGTAGAACTGCAAAGAAGCCCGCTAGCTGTGTAGACAATCCTGACCCACAGTGGCAAAACGCTTTATCTGACTCAAGGACTGGTCTGCAGATGTCCTGTCTGAATTTGATGTATGGTTTACAGAGCAGAATACAGGAAATACACTTTTAGGAAAGTTTATATAGTCACAGGTTCTCAACGTAGACCATCTTTTAATTTAATTAGTTAACTTATTATTATTATTATTTTTCTTGAGACATGGTCACACTATGTAGCCAATTCACTATGAAGTATAAGATGGTCTCCAACTCTCCACACTCTGCCTGCCTCTGCCTCCCCAAGGCTGGGAGTAAAGGTGTGCACTACCACACCCCACACAGTTTTTGAAAGTAGGGCATTCTTCAATAAATCTGAGCATCTTTTTAAAAAGTATCTTGTTTTTAATTGTGTGTGGGCTTGTGTGTGTGTGCAGAAGCCTGAAGAGTCCAGAAGAAGGCGTTGGGTCTCTAAAGTGGAGTCACTGGTGCTGTGAGTGGTCCAATGCCGGTGCTGTGGGAACTGGACTTGAGTCCTCTACAATAGTGTGCTCCCAGCTGTGTGCTCTGACCTGGTTCCGAGCATTTGTGACACGTTATTAATTATATGCATGGCATAAAACTATTCGTTTTTCCTTACTGTTGATTTCAGGAGTACTGTGTTTAATTTTCGTAGTGTAGCCAGCCAGTCGCCTTTGCATTTTTGTGGTATTACGGTGTTGTGGTGTTGTGTACGTGGGTGCATATACTCCTATTCCTCTCACCCTTTTTTCCCTGATGTTCACTTTGGTGGTGAGCAACACGGTTTTGCTGTGTTTGCTGTTTGAAACGCTAAATTCATGTCACCACTGTGAGTATTGATCTTTGCTCCAGGGAAAATGGACTGAAAGATAAACGTGTTGAAAATGTCATCAAGAAACACGAGTCTGTTTGGAAGACCTCTTAGGACATGCTTTGTCCATAGGTGGGGAAGAGCCGTTTTAGAGGGAACTGTTTACATCTTCCAGGTCTTGGAGAGATGGTCAGCCCTGAAGGCTGACCCGGCATGTGTGCTTGCAGCCTGTTTCCCCAAAGATCTCCTTGGAGTTTAAGTCACCCCTGCTGTATGAATCTTGCCTTTTAGTTATGTTATTTGAGATGAATGCATGGATTAACTTTGTTGGCCTTTGCTTTGTGCCTAATTGGAGAGAGCTTTAAGATACCACCGTGGCTTGCTTGTGTTCTTTTCCATGATAATCTTAGGGCACCGTGTCTGCCTTCTTTGTCTGTCTGTCTGTCTGTCTATCTGTCTGTCTGTCTCTCTCTCTCTCTTTTGTGAAAATTTTCCCATTTTTACTTTTATATTAGCTTGGTCTTCTGTTGCTATAATAAGACACCATGGACAAAGGCAGCCAGGGGAGGTTTCAGCTTTACCCCATCTTGACCACAGTCCATCACGAGAGGAAGTCAGGGCAGTAACTGGAAAGCATAAATCTAGAGGCAGGAGCTGATGCGGAGACTGTGGAGGCGTGCTGCATGTTACTTACTGGCTTGCTCTCCACGGCTTGCTCATCCTGCTTTCTTCAGCACCCAGGAGCACTTGCCCAGGAGTGGCACTGCCTACAGCCAGCACTCCCACATCTGTCATTAGTCAAGAAAATGCCTGCCTCAGGCTTGTGCACAGAGCAGCCTGGTGGGGGTCATCTTCTCAGCTGAGGTTTCCTCTTCCCCAATCACTTTAGCTCACATCAGGCCGACTTGTACATATCCTTTTTCCTGCTGATTTTTTTTAATAGCTCAAGAGTTGTATTTTTTTAAAGACCATTTTCCTTTTCACTGAGTGTATATGAGTCTCTTCCCTATGGGGTCCAGCTTTTGTTCACAGTGACTCAATGAATGAAGTGTTTGAAAAGTGGGAACCTTGAGTTGGTTTGTGACTTCGCTGCTGAGTCTCAGAGAAAAAGTTGCCTTGTTTTATAAATTCTTATACATTGGCTTCTCTTGTGGGCAATTATCAAGCCTTTGACTTTCTTTTTATTACTCGGGAGTGTTTGCCTTGGTCTCATAAAGCTTGTGGTGGAATGCAGTGTAACTGGTTTGCTGTAATTCCAAGCAGTAGTGGGTAAGGAAAATGTTTCTAAGTGTAATTGTAATTTCTTTTGTTGGTTTCTGTTGTTCTTACTTCTTCCCTCCCTCCCTCCCTCCCTCCCTTCCTTCCTTCCTTCCTCCCTCCTTCCCTCCCTCCCTCCCTCCCTTCCTTCCTTCCTTCCTTCCTTCCTTCATTCCTTCCTTTGGAAGAGGACTACCTACTAGTAGATTAAAGTCTACCTGTGGAAATTGGAAAGTCAAGGTATTTTAGAACTAACTTGAAAATACTGTAAGTTGGCAATATTTAGATAATGCTAAAATTAAGACTAGGTTTTGGTAATTAAAGCATTTAAGGAAGGGTTTATTATTCAAAGCTGAAGGTGGGCCATTTTCACAAGGCAGAAAGCTGCCCCTCCTTTTAAATGAAGGACAACATTTAATGGGACTGGCTTACAGGTTCAGAGGTTCAGTCCATTATCATCAAGCCGGGAACATGGCAGCGTCTAGGCAGACATAATGCAGGCTGAGCTGAGAATTCTTCATCTTAATTTGAAGGCTGCTAGCAGAAAGAATACTGACTTTCAAAGAGTTAGGATGAGGGTCTTAAAGCCCAAACACACAGTGACACCCCTACTAAACAGAAACACACCTACTTCAATAGGGCCACACCTTCTAATAGTGCCACTCCCTGGGCTAGGCATATACAAACCATCACAGAAAGTCTATCCACATAAGGTAGCTAACTCTAAACTCTGTGGGAGTAGGAAGCACAGGCAGGGGTATAGCTAGCTGGGGTAGCACAGCTGAAGTGTGCAGAAATGCAGCATGCTACTAAGTAACTGTTTCAAACAGGCTCTTTCAAAGGGCTATCTAATTGAAGTTTCTGGGTTCTGTTGTTGCTATTGCTTGGGTAATTTTTAGACTTGAGCTTCTCCTATTAAAAGACTAGGGAGTGAGATGAGAGGAAGTAGGAGAGAGAAAACAAGGTGACCATCATTAGGTATTGAATAAATGTGTAGCCAAGTAGCATTCAAACACTTTCTTTCTTTCTTTCTTTCTTTCTTTCTTTCTTTCTTTCTTTCTTTCTTTCTAAGGATTAAGAAGTAGGAAATGAAATACACTCAGAAGTAGCAATGCCTGGACAAAGCTAGCATCTTGCTTTACACTGAGCTAAATTACAAAGTCACTAAATTCACTGTCATACCCAGTGACAGGGGCCCTGTTGTCTTGGACACAAAGGCTCCTGTCTTCTGAGTGACAGTCACCCTCAAGTGGTAGTCAGGGTTGACCAGCATGCAAAATGAAGCCCTTTCTTTGCAGAACTGGATTAATGGAGTGAGACACTTAACAATGGCTGATTAAAGCCACAACACAGCCAGGCAAAAACTGCTGTGGAGTCATGGTGTCAGTGTTGTGACTATGCAGTGAAGGGCAGCGCTGGGTGTCCCTGTAGCAAAGACTGTTTAGAGGCCATTAGGTTTAGTTAGGCTGCTGGAACTCAGAGTGGGGCAGCAGGAGTGGTAAGATTCTTCTAGAGGACAGACAGACCTGGTGGGAGAAAGTATGGTTTCACAGTTACCATCAGCGTACAGCACAGAGGCAGGCATTGCACTGTGATGCTTCTGGAGAGACCCAGAATGGACTCCAAAGGAGCCAATCTCCATAGGATCTGTGGAGATGTAGGTGGAATAGAGGCACTGCAGCCGGGATTGTAGGGTGCTGCTAACCTTTTGAATTCTTCTAAACTGTATCCAAACATTGCACACACACCCACGCACAAATGCTTCCCTAGTTACCTTAGATGCTTACCTTCGTGACGTTTTCAGCTACTTATTCACTAATACAAATCACCATTAGAAGGAAAAGTCATATCTCTTGAAGGCTGTTAGGAGAATCATTGTATTGGAGGAGAGGCAGCTAATGCTCCAACATCACCTGCTGATACTCCTGGTTCACTCTGGTTTCCTGTGTGATTGTTATCAACTGAAAATGTTCCACGCTGACCTAAAGGTTCCGAGGCTTTGTTTGGTTCCACATGTAGGTCAGAATTGTCTGTTTCTGACTTGTTCTCCAGGACTGGTGGGTTTAAGGACAGGCCAGGACATCTGTGTATCTTGGTTGTGCTTGTTAAAATACAGTACAGCACTGATCAGCAAATACCCAGGACAGGTAGGTTCCTTAAGTGTTGTTCTGGGAAAGTGAAACGAAGAAATATCTGCAACATTGTAGCATTGCCAAAGGATACATTTTTGTTGCACTGTTAAGAAAGATACACTGTATAATGCTGCTGAATTGTGGAAAAGCCCAGGTGGCTTCTGTCTAATCCTCTTAGTTTGTTACTGGTGGAGGTGGGTTATTAGTTCCCAGTTGAGTAGATGTACATGGAGTTCCTATACTTTGCACCTGACTTAGTAGATTCTTGGTTATGCAGTGAAACTGGGAATTTACCTAATTCAGGAGGGAGCTGGCAACCTTGCTTCCCTCTGCCCTAGAGGAAGGCTGTGAGGGAGCGGCTGGCAGGCCCTTAAATAGTTGCTTAACTTTGTTTCCGTTTCCTGTTTGCCTGGGAAGGTCTACTTTGCATCAGTCACCTTTAGCATACTTTTCGGTAAGAAAAGATGGACGTAGGTTCTCAGAATGCTGATTGTCTAGATAGGTTAGGAGAAAGCACATCAGGGACGAGGCTTCTATGGAGCTTAGGGTCCCCATGTTAAGAACTTGTCCACAAAACAGAACCTGTTCATTCTGAAGGGAGCAGTCAGAGAGCAGAAGGAAGCTGCACACCTATGTCCCCAGGTTCTTGGGAGTCAGAAGTGGGAGAGGATACAGATGGTGACTGGGTTAAATAATGGTGAGACCTGGAATCAGAGCCATGTCCATCAAAACTCCCAAGCATGCAAAGTGCAGCGTCTGGAGTAGGTGCTTCCCTCTGAGTCAAGATCCATGGCCTGTGGACCGGGAAGAAGGAAGTATTTTATGATGGAATCCAGCCTTTCAACGGCAGGGCTGACACAATTTCCAGTAGCATCCCTGACTCGCCATCCGTGGGTATCATGGTACTTTTCAGATGGTGCACGTCTCAGAACATAAGCTCACCTCTTACTTAAGAACTGACGTATCTTTTTATTTTACTAATGGAAGATTACACTGCTTTAAATGTCTTGATTCTTTTTTTAAAGATGTAATTGGGCCCCTCCTTAATGTTATCTGTTTGGTACTTGCCCAGTATTCTGAGAGATGATCTCCAGTTTTATTAGACCGAGTCTAGCTGGGTGCAGAACTCCTGTCAAGAGTGCTGTCTGAGATGGAGATCACGGCATTTTTTTCAGTGGCTACAAGGAGTCAGGTATTGTGTAGTAGGAGGTTTCAATTTTCTTACCATTTTTCCACGTTTTAATTAGAACTCTGATCTTCCCTGTATTCCATACTTTTTGTCTTTCAACATCTTAGAGTAGATGTTATTTGCCGTTTGTATAAATGTTACTTTCTTTGAAGGCTCAGATTCTAGATGTAAGTTGGCATGTGAGCTCAGCCGTTCAAGTGTTGTAATCCTGTGCTTTTAAAGCTGAGGACTTTCAAGACTCAGACACATGCCCACTGCCTTTTACCTGAGCATTTAAATAGTTCGTTTCACCACATAGATAATTACATGCTGTTTGGATATGCCTATATGAAATAATGTAGCCAACCTGTGGTTTAGTATATTGAAAATCCATTTATTATGACTTGGCAAAATTTATTAGAGCTATAAAGATATATAGGATGTGTAGACTACAGTCCTGGGTTAAAGAGTCACCCCTTATGGTAGAAAAAACATTGTGCTGCAGATTACAAGATATCACATCAGTGTCTTGGTGTCAGGAATATTGACTTCTAAAGATCAGAGATAATGGATTTGGGAACAAGAATCAAGCATGGTTTTCATTTCCAAATACAGCCTGGGCTATGACTATAGCTTAATGGCAGACATGTACTTAGCATGCAGGAAGCCCCGCGTTCCATCCCGAGCAGTGCCAAAAACCCTCCCACCCCAACCAAAACCAAGGTAAATCAAAACACTGTAAGCTAATTAGTTACAAAACGGACTTAAACGTTCCAGGCTGTACTTTTACAGACTTTAAAATTTAGAAGCATCGAACTTTTCAAAAACTAACGTTTTCAAATTTCCAAGCAAATGATAATCAAACATTTAATTCTTTTTCATAAAGCACAGCTATTTGGAAAATTGTGTTCAACTTAGCCCTTTTATGGGGCATTAAACTGTGTGCGTGCGTGCGTGCGTGCGTGTGTGTGTGTGTGTGTGTGTGTGTGTGTGTGTAGAAGGCATGTTTCAAATGCTAGTTGTCAGGCTTCACAACAGGCCCTTCTTTTTTGACAGGGAATATCTCCCCATCCCTGCCATTGGGGAGTTTACACACCTGCAGGATGAATATTACACATGTTCATTTTAGAACTGAAACAGACCTTAAATTTAGTATTCGTAAGGTTCTGTTTAGATCAGCAGAGATAGTCAGGTTATAGGTGCCTGGGTGCTCACATTATTCTGGTATTTGTGTTGAAAGCAGATCAATATTCCCATTCAACGTTTGAAAAAAAATACGTTTGTAAATAATCTGCCACAGTCAGTTATTCCTTTCTTTCAGTGGCTTATATTTCACATGCTCAGCGCCTTCAAAACTCAAAGGACATACTTAACATTTTTTTGTAGTGATTGGAAGTTGAACAGGTATTACGGAAAATCCCTTGTTTTTGAGACAGTCTTACCCTGTAGCTCTGGCTGGTCATGCTCTCATTTTAAGCTAGATGACTTAAACCCACAGGTATGCACCTGCCTCTACCTCCCTGTGCCACCATGCCAGAAGGAAATCCCTTCTTTAGGGAGCATGTCCAACACAGACCCTAGTGCCTGGGTATTTCTGCCCTTCTACTGTCATCTGACCTGAAACATCTGTCCACGTGAGGTCCGGGTGGTCCGACCTATAGCCTGGGAGATCACGGGGTGGAGAACCGAGAAAGGAAGTAGAAAAGTGAAAGCAGGTGTGAGGCCTGAAAGGGGCTCTGACCGTCTGACTAATTGCTTTGCACTCCAGGGGTCCCGAGCAAAGGCTGCTTGCTCTAAGTTGAGAGCCTGCTTCTCTTGGGCTGCCCCTTTAGGAGAACCTGTTCCTACTGGTTGTTGAGAGCTTGTCTGCATGAAGGAGCTGCCGTGCATCCTTCTGCAAACCTGAGACTTGTCTGCCGGCCCACGTCTACAGAAACAAACAAGACTAAGTTCTGCTGTAACAACTTGGCTCAGTTTCTAGTATACCTTTGTCAACATAGTTCGAGTTTCCCATTTCATTTTATTATTCTAAATCACGGTGGACGCATCAGTGAGTGGCTGTGTGTGTGTGTGTGTTTGTGTGCCTGTTTGTATATACTTAATACACATGAACATTTACCTAAAATTAAGCCATCTTTTTAGCCCCTTTTTGTTTATTTGACACTTACACTACCAAATGATTTTCTAAGTTCATGGAATAATTCTTTTCCCACTTTAAAAGCGGGGAACAAAAAAGGAAAAAGCCATTCTCCTTCACAATGCCTCAGCTCAGGCAGAGGGTTCATTTGGCCTTACCGTTTGGCCAAACAAAAGCCATGGAGTTGGGTATGAGATGTTAAGACCACACAGCAAGGGCTCAGATCAAAAGGGAGGTAGTTCATAGGTGATCGCTGTTCACCCAAGAGTGGAGACTGGAAAGGAAAAGGAAAAAGAAAGTGAATGGAGCTTTGACCTGCTGACCTGCTGAGGTCAGGCCGTTGTGTGGTTAGCGGGTCTTGTGTTGAGGCTGTGCCCCCCTCCCTCACCCCCACCATATGTGGTGTGGTTAGAAAGCCCCGTGCTGCTGGGTGTTGGAAAGGTGACAGGTGCTGCTGTCTGGCGCTGATGTTTGCTCCTGATTATTAAGCCGATCATGGGATTTACTGTCCAAACAGAGATGCTTCTGAGAACGAAGCAGGGTGTCGCTGCTAATTATTCTAGAACAGGAGGCTTAAACGGGAATCGTTCTGTCGAGTTGGGATGGACGGTGACTCGCTTTACTGACAGCAGAGGTGGAGACAGTCACACTCAGTGATCGTTTTCTGCAGCTTATCATCTGTCTGCCTCAGTCCTGGACACATCAGAGTGTGGACAGTTGACCAAGAGTGGGTTAGAGAAATGATGCTGAATCAGAGACTGCCAGGAGTATGCTGTCTGGAAGGACCTCCGGCATGTCCCACAGCCCCTTTCCCTGCTCCTGGAGTGTTTGGATTGGTTGTTTTGTGTGCAGTGACCTAAGTGTGACTTGACTCCTGATTCAGGATTTGTCAGCACTTGAGGCTTGGCCTGCTTCCTAAGCTTCTTCATACGAGCAGAGCCAAGGGGTCTTTGTACCCCCCCCCCCCCAGGACCGCAGAGGGATCTCGGTAAAACACGCCTTTCACTGCGGACGAATTGGAGTAGAGAGTTGTTTTGGCCACCATCCATCCCTGCCTGCTCCTGGGCAGCCTGTCAGCACCCCTGCTTGGGTTTCCTCAGTAGGCTTGCTGCCCCTGAATGAGAGAAGGTCCTGACAGTTGTTAGATTCCCCCAAGTAAAACCCTGACAACTTCTTTACAGGGTGTTAGAGAATCCATTCCATACTTATTCTTAGTTAATTACAAAATTAAACCCATTTAACAATAAAAAATATTCTTTGGTCCTGAGAATCCTGTGTTAATTTAAGCATTTCATATAAGCACATCAAAGTAGTGTATGCTAAGATGTGATTTTGTACCAATCAGTAGTGTGTGTGTGTTTATATGTGTGTGTATAATTAATTTACATTATATTCATCACATTGTGCCTATTTAAGTTCACCTGAGTGGCAAAGGTGTGTGCTGGCACATGTCCAGCAGCTGGATGGATGTAGCTCTGTTCTGTGGACATAGAAAGGTCTGTGATTTATATCCCCCAGGTTTCTGGCACATTCTTGCAGTAACCTAGATAAGAGAGTGGTTACATGCTGGTATTTTCAGCCCATGTGGCCTGAATTTCCAAACTTGCCATTTCTTCCTGCTTGGAGCCTCCTGTCCTCATTGGATGAATAAAAAGGTTACTTTGAAGGAGTGAGGCAAAAAAGAATCGCTGACCTAACACCTTTACTGTTTTGATCGTGGAAAGAGTTTTAGAAGACAGTTGTGCATGTTCCTAAGTAACTGTGCCTACAAGCGAGCTTTTGGAAGAATCTCCTTTTAGTGTTTATAGATGTTAAGCATTGAGCCATCTCTCCAGCCCCATTCACCAGCCTCTTATCTATTTGCAGGGCACCCAGTGACATAGCCTGTATTGTGCCGTCCTGGGGATTAGGCACATTGACTCATATATATCTGCTCAACTATGGACCACACCTTCAGACTCAGCTTTCCCCCAGGTAATGAAGGGTGACCCTGGAGAGATGGCCCAGTGGTCAAGAACAATTACTATTCTTACAGAGAACCAGAGTTCGGTTCTCAGCACCCACATGGCCATTCACAACCACCCGTAACTCCAACTTGAGGAGTTCTGAAACCCTCTTCTAATCTCTGTGAACAGTCACATGAACGTGCACATACAAGCACACATAGACATAAAACCCCCCTTTTAAAAACAAAGTAGTCTATTTAAGGAGAATGGGATCAACATATGTTTTTCGCAGATGCCATATTCTGAACACCTGGAGATGCATCTGAGGAAGAAAGCTCTAGGAGCTGGTGTGGTGGAAATCACATCACTTCCTACCTGAGGGTTTGGGCTTTGGGAAGACTGAAGTTGGAGTGTGCCACTTCACCTGATTACTGGCCATACTGGAAATGGCTCTCCCTCATTTCCCGCACCTGCTGTTCAGGGAATACCTGAACTGTCTTTCCATGGGCTCCGCATCTGCAGGACTGTGGATGGCTTTGATGGGAGGGGTGTGTGTCAGGAAGGACAGGATGACCTAGAATGCCGGAATGGCTCCAGGACACCTGCAGTGCGAACATTACTTACTTTGGGACGTTCAGTGCCTTTCAAATACTTCAGCTCCACACCCTACTCACTTTTACTTAGTCCACAAGCATCGGGACATTTTCGGAGTGAGAGTGGACAGCAGGAGAGGCGACCAGGCTGTCAGGTGGGCATCACAGGAGCCCCCTTAGTGATGTTTGTTTGCAGGTGTGTGCTGTCTATGTAGAATAAGAAAGGAATTCACCTCTGCTAAGCTGTCTGTGGAGGACTCACGTGGCTGTGTTCCTCTGATGTGTGGCCATAGGTCTCTCTCCCTTTTAGGGACAACGGGAAGGAAGTCAAAGGTACTGACTATTGCTGAGGCCCATAGGCCAGTAAGTGTAAATGTCATGTGGTCTAGTCCTGGCCCTAACTCAGGCGTTCATCACGGTCTCTTCTGCAGGGGTTTCATCTTCCTCAAAGTTTACTGCGTTCCGTGATGTCTCAGCTCTGGGACGTGGGTGGTTCCTGGAGAGCCATGGTGCAGATGCATCTCTGAGGTTTCAGCCTCGGCAAGGTATCACAGGGAGCTGAAGCTTCTGAGCTTTAGACACCTGTATAGGACGGGCTGGTGATAAAGCAGCCCCGCGACCTTCAAGACCGTGACTCAGACCTAGCTCTCTTTTCTCTGGCAGCAAATAGAAATGAATGGAGGCCCCTAAGAGATGCTTTAACAAAAGATTGTTCAGAAAGTATCAATTAAAAAGAATCTCAAAACTATTGTGTGTGTTGCTTGGGTACACATGGGCCACGGCAAAAGTGTGGAGGCCAGAGGTCAACTTTTAAGACTTTTCATGTGATATCTGGGGAATCCAACTCAGGTGGTCAGGCTTAGCAGAAGCTAAGACACCCTGACCACACAGCTCCCGAAAGTGTCGATTTGTAGACAAAAAGAAATTCAGAATAATTAATACATCCCCTAAGTATTTACATGTGGTCTTAGCCAACAGGTGAGAAGTCCTTTCCCTCATTATAAACAGTTGCTTGTTAAATATTTACTGACCTCAAAACAAAATGAGGCTTTCTGGCCAAATACCTATGGCATGAGACAGGTCAGAGAAGAGTGTTCAGCGACGCTGCTTAACTGCGAGAGCCTCGTGTTTGCCCCTTGGTATACCAGGCCCAACTGCAAGCTCATGCTGGAGGAAGCTGGGCTGTCTCTCCTTCATTTGCCAAGGAGCAGTTGGGACCACAACATTGCTAGCAGCATGCCTCACCTTTCAGAGAACCTAGGGGGTGGATGGTGTTCTGTGACCCGCGGGGACCTGCCATTCACTAATAGTTAACAAAGTTACTCTTTTACTTTTGAGTTTATTTTCATACTAAGCATTTACTTTTTAAAGTGTGATCCAAGAGCCAAGGTTTCCGAGAGATCGAGAGAGATCGAGAGAGAGAGAGAGAGAGAGAGAGAGAGAGAGAGAGAGAGGGAGGGTGGGGGGCAGAGACACAGAGACATAGAGAGAGTTTAATTTTGATTGATTGATTGATTGATTGATTCTGCACTTAAAAACCTTCACACTTGTTGCCCCTCTCTGGTTTATGAAGGACTGTGGCTCTGAATTCAGGGTTTCAACATCAGGTGAACAGTTGGCCAGAAGATGCTGTGGGAGTGGCTTCCTTCTCTACCAGACCTCCAGCCTGCAGTGACTGAAAGCCATGCAGAATTTATCCTGGGGGAGGGGTGGAGTTGGAAAAGAGCTTTGCCGCTCACAGTAGCAACAGCAGGTGAGACGTCAGAATTGAAGGGGCTACAACCCATGCTCAGTTCAGTTGCCCTCCGGGCTGTGGACAGGCAGCTGTCTGACAAAGGGGTGTATGAGGCTGCACAGACACACCATCCCATGCCATCCCTTTTGGTCATCAGATCCTAGACCTTCAGTGCAGCTGAGGCTTTGAACAGGTGCTTTTGTTGTTGTTTGCAAACTGAGAAAATGATCAGGGTCCATCCAGCGTGCTGGAACATGCTGGCATTTGCTGTCCGTTAGCTCTGCCACAACCCAGGGCCACATTGATGTGACGAATCCTGTTGATAATCTGCCTACCCCAACTCGGCCAGTGTCATTACTCAGGGCAGTGACAGTACGTGTGGGAGTTAGTGGGCCTGGTGGGGGGGGGTGGAGTCCCAGCTCACCCCCGCAGAGATGCCTCCTGGCCGAAAACCTGGGACTCATTTTGGGGATAATGTGGTGCAGTAAGATGGGAAGCTGAGTGGAAGTCACTAGAAGGACAAACCTATACCACAGACGCCCTGCTTCTGAGCTGTGTCCCTCCCGGGCCTTAAACTTCTCATTTATTATCGAAATCATTATGTTGCTTTGTTTAAAACACGAGTGTGCTTAAAACAGTTGTGGCTGTGCTAGGATTCTTAATAGGGGATAGGATGGTCTTCTGTTTATTGGACATCTAGGATATAAGATTTGTCTGTAAATCTTGAAATTGCTTTCTCCTAGTGTTGTGTTTGTCTTTGGCATACTGTACTTGGGATGCTCTGGCAGACGGTGCCAGACTGGGAAGTCAGGAAACATTGTTTCTGTAGACAGCATATCTGTAGACTCCAATCTCATTGCCTCTCTTACAAATGGGTTGCTTTTGCACACGGGTAAAATGGAGTAGGCAACCATCATGGTGATCTTTGAACACCGATTGGATTAGAGCCATGATTGGAGGTAAATAGAGGCTGTGTGTGTGTGTGTGTGTGTGTGTGTGTGTGTGTTCATGCATGCGTGCATTTATAGTTTTTCAACCTTTCATTGAAGTCCTTAATAAAAGTCAGCAGAAGACTTTCTCTTTTGAAGTCCTCAGTCTGTGAGGAGCTGTTGGAACGGACTCCTGGTTCTGCCATACTAAATAGCTTCAAAATATTTTTCTAGGCAGCTTGGTGCCAGGGTGTTTGGAATAACTTGTAAAATAAGAGTTTCAAGAGGCAAAACCTAATTAGCACCGCTGAGTGTTGTTTGAATGTCGAGGCGGTTCCTGAGACCACTGGAAGAGAGGCTGTAACCTCAGTCAAGTGTGACATTTTTTTAACTGGCCCTTAGTCTTTAAAAGCACTTGACCCGAGCTGGAGGAGCCAGCCCCGCCCATGTTTTCCTTGCCTAGTCACCAGGCCTTCAACCAGACTGGCCGCCCCAAGGCTCAAACATATTCCTTTTTTAGAAATAAAAGTACCTGGCCTCTGTGATACATAACTGTGAGTCATCCAGTGGATATTAAAGAACTATAAAAACATGCTTCAAGATAGTTTTTCACTTTGTTCCAGAGCACAGTCTAAATTTGGATTTATTTGAAAATGGGTGAAGGCTGGATCCTTGGTACCCCATGGGAACATTCTGGTTGATGCCTTTGAGTGGCCTGGCCAGGGCTGGGAGAGGGACAGCCATGGGGGACAAGCAGGCTCAACTCCACCTAGACAACCGTCGGGTTTGTTTGCATTTAGTTCTGGATAAGACAGTCCTTAATTTCTGAAGACAGGAGTTGCTCGCTGTCTCGGACTTTTGTCATCTCCCGCTTTTCATGTGGCCTAGGTCCGTGTTTATTTGAAGTTTCATATTCGTGTCCAGCATTACTTAGGCATTATAGACTGAACACAACTGTGTAACAACACGGAGAAATGTAAACATAGGAAAACTGTAAGATAAAGATTCTTGGCCAGAGCATCCTGTGGTGACAAATGGGGTGCTTGGAGGAGTGATCTTTTTTTTTTTTTTTTTTTTTTTTTGGTCTCCCTTTATTACTGGTACAGTTAAGTGGATAAGTACTGGAACATACTTCCTACCCTCTGTCCTAATTCTAAATGTCTCTGGTACCATCACTGAAGACTCCAAATTGAATACCAAGCCCACACTTAAAAAGGGAGCAAAGACTTTCAGGAAGCAAGTTTGTTGGTGCCTGGTCCTCAGAGACACTGTGCTTCCTCTGTGCTGCCCTGAGGCTTTCTTGTGGGCTCCTTTGATTAGCTCATTCTCATCGCGTGTCCAGTCATTGGCTCACAAGGCACACCTGCCAGGAGTGTGCTCAGGGGCCTCCCTCACCCTAGGCCTGAGCTGCACCCTAGCTGGAGTTTTTAAATGGTTTATTTAAACTTCTGTTTTCAGTGGGTTCTGTGTAGAACTCCGAGGAACAGGCAACACTAGAGATTGTACTGTGGGAAATGTTTTGAGGGGCTGCTAGCTTGTTAGAGAGACTATGACTTGGGAGGCTTCCTGACTTGAGAAACGAGTCAGGAAGATGAGGCTTGCGGAAGGAGGAAGAAATTGCCTAGGTAACAATAGTTACAACATGAAGTTGGTACGTCAGGGGTCTGTCGCTTGTCCCCACTGAACGTCTCATTCATCTGAGGCTGAGCTGGCTGAAACTCCCCTCTGATAGTAGGAGCTGGAGTCTGCCTTTCTATACACCTCTCTTTTGTTGCCAGTTGGGGCTTCAGTATCACCAGGAATGTGAAGCTTTTTCTTTACAGATGCAGACTTTGTAAAATTCTTGTGTTCTAATCATGAAGGTTGCCAGCCGCCCCCTCTCCTGCCCCCAATTTTTTAAAAAGTGTTTTGTGAAAGGACAAACTGTGTGTTGGGGTTCTGTAAGTGTTGCATGACTTCAGGGGATCTTACGGTCACCGGGCTGCGCTGACCCTGCTGCCTTCTTTGCCGTGTTTATCCCCACCCCCGGAAGCAGGTGTGGAGAGCTTGGCTGAGTAGCCTCCAGGCTTGCTTAAGGGACAGATGCTGGGAGCCTTTGCTCCCTGTCTTACTTTGGACCACTTAGCTTAAATGAGCACACACACAGTGGCAGACATGAGTGTGAATAAACAAGGTGGATTTTGTATAGCTTATGAAATCAGACCCCATTGTCATTGTCCGTGATATGTGAAAAGCATTTCTACTTTTTAATGTCTTCCCTCCTTCCCTCCCTCCCTGTTTTTGTTTGTTTGGATTTTTGAGACGGGGGTTTCTCTGTGTAGCCCTAGCTGTCCTGAAGCTCAGATCTCCCTGCCTCGCCTCCCTGTTGCTGGGATTGAAGGTGTGTGGCAGCACCCAGTGTATTGTTCCTTCTTACCTTTCTCGTCCCTGCGTGCTCCATGATTGTTAGTGTGCACATAGTGCTAGAAGGAGACGCTGATGGTGCAGCCTGGGGATCTGCTGTGTCTTCACTTACCAGTTCCATGTTTGTCTTAGGGAAGGAACCCCATGTTGGTCTGTGGAGTCTGTGCTTTTTATCCTGGAGAGTTTTGGGTCTGGAGAGTGCAGTGATGTAGCTGAAGCCAAAGCGCTGTGAACACCTTGGCAGGCCCGAGGACCGCACATCAGATACCTGCTTAGCTGCTGAGCTTCCTCTCACTGTAGTGAAAATCCTTTTCCATGGATAGTTCTCTAATGTTGGTCTTGAGTTTGGCCATTTCTCTTGAAATCATCACAATTTGCTGGTTTGGCAAGGGTTATAAAGGCACATTGCCTTTTCATTATATTTAATTCTGTTTTTAGTTTTGAGTATGTCGTAGTATTACTGTAAAATTAGAGGATCTTGGTGCATGCCTGCTTTGGAGCACTCCCATCCCCACCCAAGGCTGAGGCTTCTACTGTGTTGGTTTGACAGGGCACCTGAATTCTTAGTAAAATCACCGCCCTGACTGAAAGGGAGATGTTTAAAGACTTTTCTTCCCCTCAGGCATGTGCAGTGTATCTGTAGAATTAGGTTGGGGGAAGGGAGATGATCCTGAGAATACCAAAGAGCGGTTCTTTTATACAGTGGCATGTGCACCGGATGATTCAGACTGATCCTCTGCTGAGACCGCACACACAACCATAACCAAGTCACCGAGGACATTAAGACTCATTTCTGTGCTCTTACGAACTGTTTTTTTTTTTTTTTTTTTTTTTTTGCCTTGCCTCTCAGGCAGTTTAAGCTCTAATCAGCCCACACCTCATTTGGGGTTGTAGACAGCAGGGAGCTGCTGCTGTCATAGTCAGCAAACCAGCTTATGCAGAGAACTGGTCTATGGAGAGAGAAGCCTTGGGGTTTGGTCAGGTGCAGGCTGCCATTTTGGAATAGTATGAGAACCCTCCTCCAATGTGGGTGCTCCCCCCACCCCCCAGCCCTTGCTAATTCTTAGTCCTCCTGAGGTCCCAAGCCGGGACTAAGGCTGCCTGGGAGACTATCCAGTTAGATGCAAACCCAGCCTAGATCAGGGGCCCAGCAGTGTCAGATCCAGACAGGGAAGAAAGCCGAGGAAGATGCTGTCCGTAGACACCCAGCACTCTCTGATGTCATTTCCTTTGCTGCCGCAAAGCACTGAGCAACAACAATGTGCAAAGGAAAGGGTTTGTTTTGGTTTATGGTGTGTCGTGAAGGGAAGTCGGGGCAGGAACTGCTGGAGGCTGGGGCTGAAGCAGAGCCCGTGGAGGAATGCTGCTTCTGGCCTGCTCTTCGTCGCTTGCTCAGCTTTTTTTTTTTTTTTTTTTCTTTTTCTTTTTAAATACAACCAGGACCACGTCCAGGGCTGATGTTGCCCACAACGAGCTGGGCAATATCACAGTGATACCAGTCAAGGAGATCTACCCACAGACTTGCCCACAGGCCAGTGGGCAACTGGCGTTCTCAACTGAGGTTCCCCCTTCCCAGGTGACTCTGGCTGTGTCATATTGATCGTCCTCCCCCAGAAAGCACAACGACTTACACAAATGTTTTTAAAAACATACCTTTGGTACACCTCTTTGTTAAACAATCAGAAGAGTTTATTTACAAAATATGAGTGGGTACGAGAAATCTGTCAGCGGTCTGAGTCAGCTCAGTGTGGAGGCAGCGGAGTTGGCAGTGGGAAGCCATTCATCCTCAACCCCTCAGTCTCTTCTTCTGTCGTGTCTTCCTGATGCTTCTTTGGTTCTGTGTTGACAGGGTCGGCGGGGTCTGTCTTGCTGTGTTGTCCGTCTTTTCAAGTAATCCACTAGCCACTGGTCAGTGGTGCTGAGGGCGCAGGGTGAGCAAGCCGTAAGGAGCAAGACAGTAAGCAGCACCCATCCCTCGATCAGCTTCTGCTTCCCTGTTGAGTTCCCGCTCTGACTTCCCTTAGAAATGGACAGTGAAATGGAGCTATAAGCTGAAAAATCCCCTTTCCTTACCAACTTGCTTTTGGTCGCGGTGTTTTATGTCTGCAACAGAAACCCTAGGACACCACCTCCATGCTGTGGTTATGAGCTTGTACCACCTTAACTTACTCACACACATGCACCTTTGTTCACTGATGTTTGCAGCTAATCAGTCCCTGTCAGCTAAGTGATGTGGGTGCATGAAGCCTTAGGATAAACACTTCGTTGTCTCCCTGTCTTCGCCCCATTCCATTCTTTCAAAGACCTGCTCAGATGTTCAGGGGCGGCCACTTGTGGTCTTCTGATCATGCTATATTTTAGCAGGACTCATCAAATCTTAAAGATTTCTAGAGCTAGTGAATGGCTGGTGAAGTCTGTGGAGAAGTATCTGGGGATAGACAGATGTGGTTGTTGGACACCCCTGTGGCTTTTAAAAGGAAGTGGGTAGCCCTCTTACATAGTTGTTCAATCAGTTGATATCCTCAGAAGTGCTTCTAGGATTCCCTCATAGGCTAGGTCCCCTGAGATTGATACACATATAATCAATAACCGGCACTGCTTGTTCTCAGAAGGGCCACTGGCCAGAAGAACGTTACAGTCTCTGCAGTAATTCGTCCTTCAAGTCTCTTTATAGTCCTCAGCAGGAGAAACGTGCTTACCGAGTGTTGACCAACAAACCCATCAACTGCATGGCAGGAATCCGGCTCATCCTGTGTGTGCATGTGTGGCATTTTACGTTCACAAATATTAAAAATAACTTTTTAGGAACTAATAAAAATTAGTACCCACAGCTATCTTGATAATGCTATAGTGTATGTGCAATGAACATTCTTTTACCACTATTTTTAGAATAAACGAAGCAGTCTGTTGATGCATCTTAATATTGTGAACACTTAGAATGTAATTGATAATGCTTTCTTAGCTTATTGAAGAGGTTCTGGACCCCATGGTTTTGCTGTTTCCAGGACCTAGCTTTTTGACCAAGCCCCTCAAAGTGACTCATTTGCTCCTCACATTAATGTTGCCCCCAATATATCAGGGATGTGACCATATCTAAATGTGAAAAAGCAGGTGTTCAAATAGAGTGAGGCACGCAATCTCTAGCAGAGTCAGACGGTGGCTACAAAAGACAGTACTTGTATTTGAGATACACAGTACTGCCCTTTACCAGGAGGATGTCTGTTCTTCAGATTTCCCAGCATCCTTTACCTCAAGTCAGCGGCGGTCTGAAAATGGTAACTGGGAAATTCTGAAAACAGACAATCCATCTTGCCTGCCTGCCTTCCATCCCACTTTCTTTTCTACCCCCCTTGTTTGAGACTGGTTCTCATTATGTAGCTCTAGCTGTCTTGGAATTCACTAAGTAGACCGCCATGGCCTCGAATTCATGGAGATCCAGCAGCCTAAGTATAATTCCTGTTTTCACTTTCGCATTTTTCTGGGTAGTGTGAGGGAAGCTCCTTGCTGCCCCTGCCCTGCAGAGGTTGTGACTCAGCTTTTCTTCCAGTGTATCTGTGCTGGGTACATTACAGTGTACATTAGCTGCCTGGTTACCACTCAGTAGCCATCTTGGTTATAAGACTGTTAATATAGCACAGAGAATGTGTCTAGTGTTGCATACCATTTCTGGGGATTTTGTCACATGTCCCTGGAAGAAGGGAAGGATTGTCATATACCTTACCTCATTTAAATAGAAGCGATTTTCTGTCGGCGATTTCTTGGAAAGCTACAGCAGGCTTCCAGATGATTAGTTGTACAAATTATTTCTGAATGAAATAGTGTTTGTCGTTTATTATGCTGGGACAACATAGATTGAACTGCCAGTAAGGCCGTTGGTAAGGTAAAGAAACCTGAGCTAGCGCAGACCATTAACCGTCCCTGAACACTTGCAGAAGACAGAAGTGTTGATAGCCTGCTTAGTTGGAAGGAGCACACCAAGGCTGAGTCTGAAGCTCACTGTGTGCAAGATGCTGCAGGTCAGATATGAAGGTCAATAACCAAGTAACCAAAATGGTAAAAGCAGCTTCGTCGAGGTCCGGTTAACTGAACCTAGTTCCGTGAAGAGACATCCCCTGTTTTCAGGGCTACATTTGGATTTTCTTTTTTTTTAAAAAAAGCATCTGTAGTGTTGTATCAATTGATTGGTTTATATCATTGCAACCACCATTTCTGCTGCTACTGTTCTTTTTTAGTTTTCTTTTTTGTTTGTTTATTTTTAAACATCCTGCTGTATATTTATTTGTCCATGCTGGTCTCAAGCTCAGAACGTAGCCCAGCCTGGCTCAAACCTGCAGTCGTTGCTCTAGCTTCAGCCCCCCAAGTGTGAGGGTTCCAGGTGCACGCCCCAGGCCCGCTTGCTTGGCTTTTCTGATCATGTACAAGTTATAGGTGATCTTTGTGTGAGACTCAGTTTACTCTAAAGATAAAGTCTTGATCAGTGCCAAGGACAGAATGCCAAGAGGTCACGTGCTTCTTCTCACCGGCTTGTGATTTGGAGAACTGTGGTTCTTTGCAGAAATCTTTCTAGCTTACTGCTGGTGGCCAGGGGGAACGGGAGTCTGCTGGCAGTTACGTGACAGCCTGCCGGTAAACGTGAGGGTGCACGTTTGGAAAGGATTTCCGAAAACTCTCTTCCTGTGTGGCATTTGTGGGGAGCAGTTTTGAGCTTCGAGGTGATGCACACCTCTAATGTGAACACTCGGATACAGCCTTCAGGTGACACATTCTGCTGCAGAGCTACGTAAACATACGTTGTGACCCAGAGGAGTGCTCACTGTAAAAGGCAAGCAAGCAGTTTATAGAACAATCGCACGTTGCTTCTGTTTCCTACTCGAGGAAAAGTTTACCTGTAGGTACATATGTACAGGTAAGACTATTTTAACTGCGCTTTTGAGGATTTTGGTCTTTTTTTTTTTTTGTAGTGACTTCAGGGCCTTGTGCATTGTAGGCAAGCAGCCATCCATCACGGCTTACCACACCAGCCCTGGATTTACACTTCTTCCTAATTGATCACAAATGGCCAATATTCTGCTTATGTGTAAAGTACGATGAGATTAATATTATGTGTATTTCTTTATAAAGAGAGTAATCTGCATTCTGAAATTGGTTGACTCTTATGTCTAGACAGTATTTTTAAATACAGTACTGTTTGCTCTCATCTCCTTGTGGTCCAGAGCACGAGTTGAGTCACTGTCTGGTGTGCAGAGAATGCTTAGGCAGTGGGTTGTTCAGAGATCTCTCCTACCACCCTATGGGCTTTATGTCCTCGGCTTTCAGAGAATGCCATGTTGGAAGGACATCTTTTAATTATTTCCGTATGTTTTTGTGGTTTGTTTGTGGGAAGCTGCATGTTAACACTTTAACACAGTCTTAGAGCTTCCACAAATACATCACTTGATGCTGATGGTGCTAAGGACCCAAGCCCTTCTGGATACAGCAATGGCCCTGTGCTGTCAGGACCTATGGCAAAGCTCAGACCCCACCACTCTTGTCTCTTTATGCTGTAGCCAGTGTTTCCTTTTTTTGTCAGACCTACAGAGTGAGCCCTCTAGGCTCAGGTAATCTAGCTTTTGTTTGCTTAAATACTAAACACCCCCGTGTTCTAAGCTCAGTGGGTAACATTGCCCCTGAGTAGTACCTTTCTACTGCGTTGCTCTAAGCCATGCTGTTCCTGCATAGGCACAGGTCTCTAAATGTGAGTGAGGTGGCTTATTTTTCCATTGTGTTTATGGTTCTATTTATTAGGAGTGTGGGTGGAAGTAATAAGACAGATACATGGTAATAGAATCTTTGGTTGGGAGGATAAAGGGCATTGTAGTAACTGTTGGGTTTCTTTGCTGCTATGCAGGTGTCTTACAGTGGAGAGAGGAGGGTGAGCTCAGGAAGCGATACATTGTTAAACTCAGTGCTAGACGTGGGGACCGCATCTCTAGATCTAGCCCAACTAGGAACATAGGTTCTGTTATTGAACAAAGTGAGTATTTTAATGGATGATGTTCTTTTCAGGATTCTGCAGGAGGAAATGGGCACATGTCTAAGCATTTAGGACTGAGGTGACAGAGTTGGTGTGCTAAAATGATGTGCAACACATTCAGGAGGAATCGTGTGCAGGCTGGACGTCCTAACCCAGGAATCCTGCATGTGAAATGCTTCTGAGTGCTGATGGGATGGTGCCCTTCCAGGACACCATGCACATGTGATATCATGTGACAGCTCAGGGTCAAAACTAAAGTGAAGGGACATAATAAAACATTACCTTCACCTTTAGACCCAGCTCCTCTCTCCTAACATCTCATCATGGATGTGTAAATATTCCCAAACCTGGAAAAGGTACAAATATGACACGTTCTGGTCCCTAGTAATTCTGGACTCAACCTGTCTAGTCTTACATTATTTTAGATGTGTTCTTCCAGTTTTCTACCATCTGTACATATACACTCACACACAATTAACGTTTGTAACTTTTTATTTTGAGATAACTTCAGACTTGCAAGAACATGGCAAAAATGTTTGCCAAACCAAATAAAATTCTTAAATACCTTTACCCAGATTTTCCAAATGCTGCCATTTACGAGTTATTAACATCATTTTTATCAGTTTTTATATTAGTCATGTCTCTAATTTTTGTATACCTTTATTTTATGTTAGGTAAATCTTTTTTTCTCAGACACCAAGACTGATGACATTAACTTCGGTCAAGTAGTTAAGTGGTTAGCTACCAATGCCATTGGAAGAATTTACTTTTCCTCTTCATGATTTCCTGTGGGGACATATTTTTGGGGTGGGGATGTACAAAGGCTCTTACTTTTCAGGCTTTGCCCCTTAAATTTTGTACCCACTGATGATTTTTGCCTTCACAGTTGTTCTCACGGTGTCTACCAGATGCTTTATCAAACCTCCTTCATTTACTCGACTTTGTTACTGTTCATTACAAAGAGGCCCTTATTTACCGTTTCAATTACTGTATAGTCAGGCATACTGCTGAGGCCTCTGTAGCAGGCACACTTTCTGTGTTCTTCTTACTGCCTTTTGCCTTTGTGCCTGTGTGGTTTGAGTTGGGGCAGGAGGATCAGCGCTGGTGTTTCACCAGGTTCTACTCAAATGTATCTATTTAAGACTTAAAAACCCAATGCAAGTGAACATCTACTAAACTGTTTGGGTTGGGATACTGCTAGGATTTTAATATTGGCCATTTACTATGTATGTTTCTTATATCAAGGAGAAGATACTATCTGGAGTCTCAGTGAAGATGCTCTGAGATGGGCAGCCCAATGCTCCTGAGCTGTATGAGTGAACAACACGTATTTGTGTCTGTCAGGTGGGAACATTGATGTTTCTCAGGGCACTTAACATGTGAATCCCAAGTTAGGTGAGTTTCCCAAAGTCACAGAATGAATGAGATTGTGGCCGTGAGTCCAGAGTTCTTAGAAAACCTACTGTCTTTGTTTGTTTGTTTGTTAGCTGTCTCCCAGAGTCGGAGTTTTATATGAACTGGCCTAATCAGGGCTTGGCGTAGCATCTGTTCATAATTAGTGCATACTGTAAGGCTTTATCTCCCAAAGCCGTGAAGGCCCCTTGGCCATAGTTCCAGGTGAGAGAATTGTTTCCTTGTGAGGTCATAGTTACGAAATGCCTAGTGTCCGTGGTGTAACCTCGCTGTTGCCTGAGATTGTGAGAATTGTGGTACTGGCCGAACGGAGATCCGGGGAGTGTGTGCACATTATTGGAATTTGCAGACTTACTCCTCTGCAGGAAGGTGGGCACTTTGGCAGGATGACGTTGTGTTGTCTGTGGCTGGCTAACATATGTAGAAAGCCTGGGAGCCTCCCTTGTTCCTCCCCCTTGACTTGGACCCCTCTTCTGCCCCCAGAGCACCTGGTGCTGGCTTGTTTCACTTGCCGGGTAATTACTGTGTGTGTCCAGGTGCTTCCTGCCTGTCCTGATTTCATCTCCACCCGGAGCTTTTAGAACAGCAGTCTGCTCGGAGCAGGCCCACAGGGAAAGTTAGAATACCCGATGCCTGGTTCAGGCTGTCTTGTAGCAATAAGAGTTCTATTTCCTTCTCTTCTCTCCCTTGTCTTTAAAGAGAACTTACAGTCATTCTTAAGCAGTTAGGGCAATAGTCAGGGCTTTTGGTACACGCCTCGAAGCCTGTCTCTAGCCAGTAAGAAGCATCTTAGTTGGCGACAAGATTCTATATTTGTCAAGGACTGGGAGAATTTTGAACTTTTCCTTCCTCCTGCAACAACAGTCTGCTTGAATTTGCTGGCAATCGGGTATGAGACTTCTGAGTTAGAGACAGGGGACTTTACTACTCATGGGAGTAGCGGTAGTTATGGCAACCCTCTCCTACAATTCTCTGAGCCCCAGTTCCCACGGGGTGGAATGGAAGCCCAGTTGACATTTGCATGTCCTGTGGGCTGTGCTGTAATGAGGGGATCCTGAACTGAGTCCAGGTTTTCATGCTGAAGTATGCCCGCTGGCTTTTGTTTTTGAAGGGAGCCTGTGTTCTAAGGCTGTAAGCAAACCCTGCAGTCTGGAGGAAGACACTATCTCTGTGTGGACTTGCGAATAACCCAGTGGTGACAATCTAAGCAGATCGTGTCTCTGTTTGGACTATGTGCAGACACAAGTGCTTTGGAGAACTGTCTTCCAACACATATCATGGGGGTTTACACAAAATAAGAAAAGACACCCTTTGATGATCTTACAGTTTTGAACATACACTTTTAGAGTTCTTTCAGTAAATATGAGTGTTTACACATAGCTTATCCTAAATGGAAGGATCTGTCTTCGTCCTTCTAACATGATTTTTAAAAATGATGTATTTATGTATATTGGTGTTTTGCCTGCCTGTATGTCTGTGTGAGGGTGTCAGAGCCCCTAGGACTAGAGTCACAGACAGTTGTGAGCTGCCATGTGCATGGTGGGAATTGAACCTGGGTCCTTTGGAAGAACAACCAGTGTCCTTAACCACTAAGCTGTTTCTCCAGCCCCTGACACGGCCTCTCATAACCTAGCACATTGTACTCATTTGCGCTCCGTGCAGCATCTTTTCCCTCACACTCAACTGTGCTAGTTGCAGGACTGGGAGTTTTAAACTTGGTGATTTTAGAGATGGAAGAACGGAGGTTTCAGATAATCCTTGAAGCCTTTCATTTAACAGGTTAATTCATTTACAGTGCTAACAATAATCCTCAGCCTTAGGCCCCACCGCAGGCGCCCCCTGGAGCTAGAACAGGGAGAGTTGGTGTTCCGAAGCCGTGGTTGTGCTGGGTGCACTACTAGGGTGACCTTAGCGCCTTCATGTCCTTCAGCCAAGCCCACTGTGTACTCACTCCGAAGGGCCTGGACTTGTAACCTGATCATTCTCCACTCACGTAGCATCTTACCCTTCATCTTGGGACTCATGCCAGGAAGCCTCCGGAAAGATCTGTTCAGCATAGCCCTCCGATGAGACCGAAGTCCGTCTGAGCCGAAGTTGTTCTAACTCATCCCCAGACATCTTATCTTGAAAGGCATCTCGGGTCAAGTGTTTCGTGTCCGTGTTCCACAAAAAGGCAGTGGAGAGCTATTTATATTGGAAGAATTTGCCTTTGCTTTGGGGGAAAAATTAGGTTTCAAATTATTAAGAAAGAATTGCTAAATAATCTCTGGATTGACATCTTTTAAAAGGCATTATTAAGTTATCTATCTTTCTTCAGAGAAAATATAATTCTATTTTGAATGATTTAATAAGCTTATTGTTTGAAAATTCTAAGGACAAACGGTTTTCAAACAGTAGAAACAGTTCCCTCCTCAGTAGCTGTTGAGTACCATTTCCACTAGCAGAGATATCTGTCCCTAAGAGCTTAGTCAAAAGATACTGGAGAAGCTTGTTGGGCCATTGGCATTTTGTGTCCTTGTGACCATTTATTATTTGCTTTCTGCTCCTTCTTGCTTCTTTGCCCAGAGTGGATTTGTGTAAGCTCTGCTGGCCTTGTGACTGGGATTTCAGTTAGCATCATGAGGTGTGCTTCACGTTGATCCGGACCATTCCCTAAGGGCTGCCTTCTATAGTGCCTTCCCTGTGCCAACAAAAAGGAGTTGGGGAGGGAGAGAGGGAGGGAGGGAGGGAAGAGAGGGAGGAAGGTAGGAAGGTTGCAGTCTAGGTTGGGTAAGTTAGAATGAGTTCAGACAGACTTATGGTATGCTGCTAGTATGGGGAGCTGTGGAATTCACAGAATGAACAGCTGCATCTTAGGGTCCCAGGGGCCACTATCCTGGGTGTGCTTCTCTGGAGGTGAGACTGTGGGGGACATTTCTCATTCAAACCATCTCCCATTCCTAACAGTTTTTTTGCTGTTTGTTTTTTAAACATGGAATCTGACTTTACAGTCCAGGTTGTCATGGAACTGATTAGCCCAGACTAGTTCCAGACTCCTGCCTTGGCTTCCCTGAGCCTAGATTGAATGCATGAACCACACACTCTTAGCTTCTTGTTAGAGGCTGGAAACACTTGACTCTTGCTCTTTTCTATAGACATGGGATCATGTATTTCTCAATGTCTAACACATTCTTAAACAGTAATTGTCCATGGAAGGAAAGGTTCCCAGAGCCTTGCCACAGGCTGTTATAGGCTCCTGAGAGATTCCAGAGTCTTCACCCTGGCTGTGCTTCTCCTCTATGGTATATTGGTGTAAGTTTGGCCTCCTTGGGTTTCTTGGAAGATCACTGGTAAGGAGCCTAGAATCTTCATTTTGCACGTTTGTAAAGGGCAAGTGGAAAGCACACACAAAGCTGTTTTCGTGCTCCAGGAAGCACTCTGCCTCGCTTGCAATGATGCTCAGCAGATGCCCAGTTCTCACTGTAGGCTTTGCAACTACACACAAGGACGATTGTTTCTCTGGATTTATATACCTCATGGAATAAACATTGAGATGAACTTTTTAGTATTCCTGTAAGCTTTATTGAGTTTCTTTTTTATAGTTTTAGAATTAAAACTATCAAGTTCTAGACATGATCTTTTAAAAAAGCCAGCTGTCTAAGACTGCTCAGTGTCCTCAGCATGTAAGCTGAGTCTCTGTGAGCTTCAGTGACTGACTAAGCCTCAGAGGCCCTGTCTTCTGCAGAAGGGACCTCCTGGGGCAGTCGCCTGCTTGACTTCAAGCTGCCTCTGTCTGAGTCTTGGTCCTTCTCCCCAATGAGCTGGGAAGTGTGGACTGGTGTCTGTTGGAAAAACATGAGCAAAAACAGTGGCATCCAGGATTCATGGGGGGAGGGAGGGATGAACTCATCAGCCCCACAATGACACGGGAATGGCTTAGTTACTTTCCTACCATTCTGAAAAGACACCATGACCTAGACCAAAGCTATAAAAGAAAGCATTTAATTGAGGGCTTGCTTACAGTTTCAGAAGATGGATTCCATGACCATACTGGTGGTAAGCACAGTGACAGGGAGATATAGCACTGGAGTGGTGCCCGAGAGCTTACATGTTGAGAGAACCAAACAGAGGCGTTAGGATATGAGGGAGGAATGGCCTTGTGTGACAGCCTATGAAACCTCAAAGCCCACTCCTAGGGGCATACCTCCTTCCACAAGGCCATGCCCCCTAATCCTTCCTAAAAAGTTCTACCAACTGTGAAGCAAAACTTAGGTCTACAGGGACCGTTCCCATCCTGACCGCCACAGGAAGACTTCCCCTTTTCCTGTTTTGCTGTACATGATACTGCAGAACTTACCTGGAACTTTTAAAATAAGGAAGCAAGACCTTCCTTATTTTAAAGTGCTTGTATAGAGACCAGTAGCCCCTTTTCAGAACTCTGATGGGTATCTTGGATGGCTACTTACACTTTTACTTTGGTAAGAGTGCTCGGACTTGTTGATAGCAATAGACTGTTAAAGGCCAGCCACTCAGGCTTTTTATTCTTGGCGATGCTTGTTTAGAACTGCTTGTCTTGCTTAAAACCAAGAAGGCATCATCCGGGATTGTGATACTGCCACATTTCTCCTTGCAAATGCCGACTTTGAAGGCACCAGCCCGTCTGTCTTCACACCACAGAGTGGGTTTGAAAGGCAGGTTCTCTGTTGCCAGCTTCTTGGAGTCTCCAAGAAGTTTCCATGGAAGGTTATGGAGCAGGGATGTGTCCCTGGTTGTACGGGTCTTCGTGACAACTGGTGGCTTAGCGATAAGTTACTGTGAACAGATTGGCCTCCACAGCCAGTGTAAATACAACCCATGGCATGGGAGTGCTTGCTTGGGTACAGTGAAATATCTCCATATAATTCAATTATGAAAACACAAATGATAGAGTAGTTTGAATGAAGAGAGGCCATCCCTGAAAGAAGGTTTGGGTACTCTGCTGTCTGTGCTCAGTGTGGTCCCTAGTAACATGCCACCCAGACTTTCAGGGACAAAAGCAGTGTAACGGCTACAACCAACCCCAAGGCACTGCACCTCCACCTCTGTGCTGCACAGCAGAGATCATGAGGGCGCACACTAGGTCCTTCTGTGGATCCTGTCTCTGCCGACGTGTGCGTTGTGTGTTAGAAATGATTTGTTGGGGTTTGTCAGGCTTGAGGTCTGAGGGCTGTGGTACCCTCCTCATTGTGATTCTCACTCTTAAGCCCCTTTCCCTGTGTTTACCCTGGATGAAGTACAGTTAGACGTTGGTGGGGCAAAGGGAAGTACATAGAGACCGATGAAGGGGCAAAGGTGGTGTAGTCAGAAAAATCCAAAGAGCCACCTTGTGTCATTTGCAGCTGCAGGAAGTGTGTCTTTAGCCTGAGTGCTGGGCGTGTTGACAAAGTGACAAAGTGTCTGCCGCACTGTCCTTGGCTGCCTTTGGTGGACTGGAGGTTCTTTGGACGACAGAATACATGACAGACAGGAAAAGGGATTGAGAATTCACTAGTGTAATGAAGCAGCTCAGTGTTTGATTCAGAAACACCTACCCAGCCAACTGCCTCCCAGCAGCTGAAGGAAGCCACTGTGTTTTCACTGCACTTCTTCAGAGTGACTGCTCTTGTTTCTAGGCTGGATACTGGCTGAAGGCAGAGCATAAGCCCTTGGAAGTGCAGGGACCCTCCCAGCACTTGGGGGGTGGGCTGAGACATATGTGGATCTGTGAGTTACAGGGTGAGACTCTGTTCCCCAAAAAGGAAGAATGAAGAGAGGAACCTTCCAGCTACCCCTGAGTAATGGAACACTACAATACCCTCCATGTAAGTAAAAAATAACGGTCAGGATGGGAAAGACAAAACACATACACTTCTACTGACCCTATCAAATTATGATTTACTGTATTATTGGGTATTATTAGAGTTACTTACAGGAATATTGGTGAGGGGTTACTTAAAGGACAAACAGTGACCTAGACAGCTGCATCATCAAAGCCAACCCCAGTATAGGTGACAGCCCACCAAAGCTGGAGCACATGGCACAGCCTGCAGGTAGCTCAGGTTGGAGTGTGTCCTTTCCAGGTGGCTCTGTTGGTCAGAGCTTCTTCTAGGCAACTTGGGTGGTCTTTGTTTCATGCAGTTCTGCTGCTGATCCCCCTTTGGGCTACTTGGCTCTGCCTTCTTCCAGGCAGCTTGTCTTGTTATGGAGTCTTTTCAGCTTAGTGTGTTTGCCAGCTGACTGTTGGCATACTCTTTGGAAAAGAGGAAGCTAGTGAATCTGGTCAGTTTCAGGGACTTCCTGAAGCTGATGTTTACTTCCTGACATAAAGAGCTTCTGTGAAGGCTTTCAGCTCCCCTTAGACCTGTTGTTTAACCTAAAAACATCCTGTCTTAAGGCTATGCCTCCTTCAAATGACTGCACAACTAACATATAGCTTAATTGATCCATATTTTGGCTTTACGTCTCCATGACATTCTGTGAACTAAATCTATAGTTAGAGTCTATATATTTTTCTTAGCCTCAGAAATTTGTTCTTATGAGACTCTCCAAGGTCCCAGTAGACCTGGGCTCCAGTATCCTGTTCCACTTCTTCTGGAATTCACAGAATGGATATAGAACATTGTGTCAGTGTCAAGTGTTGACTGAGGATGTGGAGAAAGGATTGACTGTAAGAAAGTAACTAATGGTAAAAACATGGAATTATAGTCACGTCTGGAAAACAGTTCATATACACACAGTGGTTCCTCTGCCAGATCTGTTTTGGTGGGAGTGCAAAGACATGCTCTAGCCAAGCTCCCAATACCCAGAACAGGAAGCATCAAAATGGCCATCAGCTGAGGGGAAGAAGCAAAATGTGGTCTATTGGATCAATAGCATTAAAGAATATTCAGCAATAAGGCGGAAACCGTAAGTGGCTCCAGTCTTGGCAAACCTTTGCATCACGCCCAGAGTTAGAAGCCAGAATGCTGTGTAGTGTTGGTCTGGTGTATGTGGCAGACAAAACTGGGGAGACAAGCAGGTTTTTTTTTTTTTTTTTTTTTGTGGTAACTTTGGGCTAGGAATGGGAGAAGGGTTTGATTATAAAGTCACAAGAGGAGACTTGGGGAGTGGTGCATGTTAAAACAGCTTTGATCTGAGGATGCCTCCACTCTGGTCTTTTTATATGAGGAGAGCTACATACAGGCCTTTTTATATAATGAACCTAATTGAGTAGACTTAGAACAAGGAGTGGGGTCTCATCCAATCATAGCAACCGTGTTTCAGTTATTCAGAGCTGGTCAGACCCAGTTCAAATAAGGTACTCTGATCTGTACCCTCTGATCTACAGGTACCGCCTCTTCATAGTTGGGGAGTAGAGCTGTCTGAATCTTTGATGATTTGTGAATCATTCCTCCTTAAACACCACAGGATCTAATTTGTCTAAAATTTTTTTCTTTTTTCTTTTCTCTTAACACGGGCCATTCAGGATCTGGGTGGCAGTGTTAG
The DNA here is from genome assembly GCF_963924665.1 of Micromys minutus. Taxonomy (NCBI): domain Eukaryota; kingdom Metazoa; phylum Chordata; class Mammalia; order Rodentia; family Muridae; genus Micromys; species Micromys minutus. The sequence continues at coordinate 42,578,307 of NC_137955.1, read as the reverse complement.
TTGCACAACCATAGTTTACAGCCACTTAACAACCCACTTAATGTGGGTGAACGTACTTAAATTCACAATCAACCGTGTTAGAAGGATGGCAGTTTACAAACGCCTCTGCCGCGTGTTTCTTCTGGTTCTAAGAAGTGCCTCACCCGCTCTCAGGAGAGGAAAGGGATGGCGTGGTTGCGCTCTCACGTTCAGACCACTGCACCCTGGCTAGGTTTATGGCTTATGAACATTGGGAGGTTGGGACTTGCCTGAGCCCACTGAGGTGATTGTTGAGTGAAGCAGCCAGCCTGGGCCGTCCAGCTTTTCCCAGTGAAGACCCTTCCCATCTCTTGTCAGCTTTTCCATGGCCCGTGTGTGCCGTGTGACCAGGGTGGTCAGCCATCTACCACTGTTGTAAGTAAGAGGACCATTTTGTAGTTCCGTCTTTGATTTTCCCCTTTCAAGCCGCTTCAAAACTGTCTTTTTTGTATTATGGTTGGAGAAAGATCATGAAAGAAAACAGCTGGTTAAGGTTTTATTTTCAGCATGAATGGTGCACAGCTCTTACTTTGTATCAGTCACAACTGTTGTTGTACTGTTACAACATTCAGACTTCCTTGTGGCTGATGTTTCAAAGTTCACTTAAAATCAAAATTTGAATTCAGCAAAAATGAGCTAGTCAAAGACAGTCTTTAGTTGCAGTTTGGGAAGGGCTGGTGGAAGGATTGAGAAGGGCAAAAGGATGTAATCATTTAATTTTAAAATATAAAAACAATTTAAAAGTGTTTTCACTTTAAATAGCTTTGTTTCTTTGAGAAACCTAAGAGCAGTCTTTAAATTTAGAGATGCAGAAATGAAACTATGTAGTCCACACAATAAAAGGACACAGAGCCTTTCTTTGTTTAATGTATCTTAACTATGGGAGTTTGAGCTCAGAGATCAGAAAATTAAGTGAGAGACTTTTTGAAATGTAATATATTAAATTTCACGCAATATATTTTAATTATGTTTCTTTCTTCCCCCAGCTCTTCTCAGAACCTTCCACCTTGCTATGCACCCAACTTTGTTTTTATGTCTCTGTTTTCTAAGCTCCCAAAACACAAGAATACAAAATGACCATCAAAACAGGCAAACTAATAACCAATAAGACAGAAAAAAATTTTACAAAACAAAACAGTAAGACCCTGTCGCACCTCTCACTTCCAGCCACAAAAACCAGGGAACCCATCTTGTGTTGGTCAAGACTCCTGGTGGGCATGGGATTGTCCTGGAATGTGGCTACACTCAATGAGACTACATTGGAAAAATAAATAAATAAACTAAATTTCCCGTTGCCAGCAGATTACAGTTGCATACAGCTTCTTGGTCAGGGTGGGACCCTGGTCCCTTCCTGTTCTTAGAGCTGGGGCTCCATCTGTCTTGAACCTGTGCAGGTCTTGTGTGTGCTACCATGGTCCCTGCAAGTTCGTGTGTGCATGAGTCCTGTTGTTCTGGAGAGCGCTGCTTCCTTGGAGTCATATATTATAATTATTCTGTCTCCTCCTCTGCATAGATCGTGGAGACTTGAGGGGAAAGTTTGATGAAAACATCCCAGATAGGACTAAATGCTCTGAAGTCTCAGCTTGCACCTTGCCCTCTGTGGGTCTCTGCGTTCACTCCCTCCCACTGCTCCGATGAGGGTTGGGTGAGACAGTGATATGAATACAGCAGAATGCCGTGAGTCCCCTTTTTATCACTGTGTTCCTTTAGCACAGCAGTTCTCAACCTGTGGCTTGCAATCTCTTCGGGGGATTGAATGACTCTTTCCCAGGGGTCGCATATCAGATATCCACATTACATTTGTAATAGCAAAAGTGGTTATGAAGTAGCAACAAGATAATTTTATGGATGGAGTCACCACAGCATGAAGGGTTACAGCATTAGGAAGGTTGAGAACCGCCATGTTTTCAGAATAATAGTAGTGAGTTTCCTCTAGACCTCCAAGTATCAGGTGTGGGTTTGGTCTCAGATAATGGAATTCAAATTCAATGAAAAGACAGATGGTCACCCCTGTGACATCTGTGCCACTGTTGCACCAGTGAATTCTGGGGTCAGGTCACAGTTGCAGGTCACTGTTGCAGGTGCAGGTCACAGTGCAGGTGCAGGTCACTATTGCAGGTGCAGGTTGCAGGTGCAGGTCACAGTTGCAGGTGCAGGTCACAGTTGCAGGTGCAGGTCCCAGTTGCAGGTGCAGGTCACAGTTGCAGGTGCAGGTCACAGTTGCAGGTGCAGGTCACAGTTGCAGGTGCAGGTCACAGTTGCAGGTGCAGGTCACAGTTGTAGGTGCAGGTCACTATTGCAGGTGCAGGTCGCAGGTGCAGGTGCAGGTCACTATTGCAGGTGCAGGTTGCAGGTGCAGGTCACAGTTGCAGGTGCAGGTCACTGTTGCAGGTGCAGGCTGCAGGTTTTGCAGCTGGGTGTTGATTACCTTCCTCTTCCAGTAGTGTTGAAAGTTATATCCCAGCACTGTTTATGCTCGTCAGTCGGGGAAGCTCGTAGTTAACCACCAGTACAATGTCTTTGTTATTTTAAAAAAAAACAAACTTTTTTTTTTTTAATTAAGAAAACGGCACACACTTGGTAAGGATTTCTCTGTTTTTGGGAATTGCTCGAGCTTACAAATGGCCACTTGTAGCCATGACACTGGAATAAGCAGAGGTTTTGAAGATACCTCATAGCTACCAAAATAACAATCACTACCGCCACCACCGCCAAAGCACAGTGTTAACCTTTTGTTGTTGTTTTCCTTTTTTTCTTTTCAACAAGAACTGTTGATTCTAGCTGGTCAGATACCAATTTATAATGATGAAGTTATTTAAGGTCCTTAAAGGGAAGAGTTAGAGGACTTTCATGTCTCAGAAAGAAGCATCATCATCTCAAGTGTTTGATTTAAAAAGCTCAGCAACAATGTCTAATGTTTTTGTCTGCAAAGTGCTTAAAGGCACAGAGTTGTAAGTGCATGTAGGTTACCTGGTGGGAAGCCCATTTTCTGGAATGATGAATTCTGAATGCACTAACATGAATGGTCTGCTATAACCCTGCCCCTGCGGGAACTAATCTGTGAAAGAACATGCCTGTGCAGAAATTCATACAAGAAACAACGGACTGCTTCATCATGTATAACCAAACGTGCAAAGTATCTGAACAAGCATTTGCTGAGGTATACGTTGTTAGTTACGTACTCTGTTATGTTCGATTAGGTGTGAATATTTAAGTTCTTTTCCTTCTTTTTTTATTATTATGATAGAATTGGAATTTTGAAGGGAAATTTCTCAGCAAAATATAATGAAATAAAAGTAAAGTAGAGGTAATGGTTTTATTTATGCTTAAGTACGGTACCCGGTTAGGACAGATTTGGTAGCAGCTGCTGCTGTTCATTCAAAGCACCAAGAGGCAGGTTTGTGATAACTGGGCATATCCCTACCCTCCCATGTACTGATTGGTGCCTTGGCTGGTGGTTTTTTCAGAATTCACACCCTGCCCAGCCATCCTGGGTTTCAGCCTGAAACTTGGAGAGCTCTCTTCTGCCTCTGCAGGTTTCCACACCAGGTCTGTAGGGAGAACACACCCCCCATCGGTGTTGGTGATTTTGGTAACGTTTTAGGACATCATAATTGTACTGGTTTTATTCTGGGATGCCTTTCAGCTAGAAGGTTTAGTCAGTAAACTCACTGAACAACCGTTTAGCGTCTGTCTGCTGGGTCCAGTACAAAGGCGTGTGTTGCTGTTTAGAAGTACAGAGAATAATTTGTAAAATCTACAGCTGTGTTCTTAACATCATTATCTTTACTGTCAATATAATAAAATAATACTGTCATATTATTTCTGTAAAGCACAACCAATTGTAGAATAGTCCTTACATTCCTTAACTACAGACAAATTGGGGTTCACCCCCTGTTCTCTAGCTGGATACCACCTTTATGTTTTTAAATGTAGTCCCTCCAATATAACAAGATCTGAACAGGAATCAACTAAATTCATAGAAAGAGCAAGCTGATTTTCTGGATAAAAAATGCTACAAAAGTAGAATATTGGAATCTTAAAAAGTGAAAATAGTTTTGATCTGGGTAGTTTTACATGCTATGATATTTTTAATGTATGTGTAATAAACATCACTTTTAGAGAGGGACATGACATCTCTTAAAATGATGAAGTAGGTCCTGCCCTTGGCTTCGCCTCCTCCTAGCTTCCCCGTGAAAGGAGACCACTGTTCCTCCTGGAGAGAGCCCAGGGTGAGCGGGCCGGCCTGGTGCACAGCACTGCCTCACACGGAGCGTTTTCCTCTTCCCAGCAAAGGAGACCTGTGCTCAGACATGCCTGTGTGTCTCAGGCATGCGGGGCGGTTTACCACACCTGCCCAAAGTTTAAATTCTAGCCTGGTCCAATAAAAACAGCCAGAGTTTCTGAGGAGGAGCTAGTAGGTCAGAATTGCTGACTTTGGTGAAGAAAGTGATTCGTTCCTTATCCGCAGGAAGAACTGGGAAAATGGAGCAGTTGGCTTTGTCCTGGCCGGGGCGCTAGGGTTACAGCCAGGAAATGGGCCTGCAGAGCTCTCTGTTTCCTCATTTACACAGTAGATTTGCTTTGCGGTCGTTTTAGAGGAAGCATTTCTGGCGATGTGTTTGTTTGGTGCTCATCTCGATTCTGACCATCAAAATCCACAGTCAGACAGTGTTCAGATGGGAAGAAGTGTGAGGTTTGCCTGCCGTGGCTGGAGAAAAGCGTGCGGGTGAGGTGGAGCTCAGAGCAGCCCCGGCTGGCCTCCCTCCTGCACACTTGTGTGGAGGAGAAAAGGGGAATATTTATGGAAGCATTTCTTGGATGAGAAGGGGAGAACCCCCCCCCATCTCCATTGCACCAGCCTCCCCTTTACCTCTCCTGTTCCCGTCCATGACTCTTAAACACGGCAGTCAGCCCTCCAGATGCCTCTGGCTGGTGGAGGAGAGCAGCTACTCTTCAGACCAGGCGTCTCCACTGCTGAGCTCCAAGCTCATGCAGGCCCGAGTGCGATTGCTTCACATCTGTTCAGGCCGAGCGTGCCTTTATTACCAGAGTTTTGTCTGAATGTCCAAGGTAAGAGTAGAGACAGATAGAGGGGGAGGGGGGATGGGAGTGGGGTGGGCGAAGGGCATATCATGTCAAATGTAAATACAGAGAGTATCTAGCAAAAGTTTTAAAAAAAAAATTAAAAGAGTAGAGACAGAGCCGAGTCTAAGAAATTGAATTGATTTGGAAAGGTTTGATGAAGGCCGTACAGTTAAAATGAGTATGTGGGAGTGGGGGGGAGTGTGTGTGTGTGTGCGCGCCACCTGGGCATTCCTGTGTGAAGAAGGCCCCGTCTAGGGCCCGGAGCAGAGTCAGGACTGTCAGCCTGAGGCGGAGCAGCTGAAGCGCAGTTCCGCCAGGCCCTTGTGCAACAGAAGTGCTTTAGATGAGCCTCTCTGCTCACTGCTTCCCGTCCCATGGCCCGTTATTTCCTGGTTCTTTGAGAATCCTGTACAGCGTATTATGGTCATATTCACGTTTCCACTAACTCCCCAGAGATCGTGCCCCCCCTTCCCTATGCGCCCAACTTTGCGTCTCTTTTGAAGGCCTCTAGTTGGAGAGTACACAGGGCTCACTCAGTGTATTTAGAAGGAGAAAAGAGGAGACACAAAATGTACCAACTGTTTTAAGTGACTCATTATAAACCATCTGACCAGATGAATAGAGGTGGTGCTGAGACAGCGGCCTCTGAGCAGCCAGAGCAGCCTCAGAGGGGTCCCCTGAACAGCCTGGTGGGCACCCACTGTGGACTGCTGCAGCCAGCTGTCGGGTTGGCCGTCCTCTGACTCCCATGTGGTCCAGGTGGACTGGCCATTTTAGCTTGTTTTTCACAGACCAATAAATCGTGGCATTCGGGATAATAGACCCCTATAACAATGTTGCCCGCACCCCAACAGAGATCCTGTCTGTGACCGAGGGAACATGTTGCCCGGTGCTTTTGAAACTGGGTCTCTTTGTCCGAGCTGACGATGGCAGAGGCTGCTGTGACCTGCCCACGCTGGCTGCTGGGCACTCTCTTTCCTCTTTATTTTCCTTAAGAGATCATGGGGCAGTCTCAGCGTAGAAACAGGTTAATCTAACCCATGGCATTCTGTAAAGGTTAGGAGACAAATAGTATATTGAAATGCTTATCTACCTTTCCACCCCACAGGGTTTGGGAGAGAACAGTGGAGGCCTCCACAGGCCTTTCCAATCCAAACCAGGAACCAATTCTTTTACCATTTTGTTCACCTAATTATTTTTTAATGGATAAATTAAACCGAGCCTTATATCTCAATGTAATGATAGAGGACTATATTGATTTGTCTGCGACACCAGTCAAGTGTGTTGTGTTTTAGGTCTTCATTTCTGACCAAGGTGAAGGAAGCATCGTAGGTAAGGAAACACAGCCTGCCTTAAATCATTTGTCCTCGCTCATTGATTGATCTTCAATCAGCACACAGAGTAATTGTCATTTCCTTTTGGAGTTTTAAAAAGTATCGTGCTGAATATAGTTGCCTAGAAACTTGACTTGCTGGTAGAAAGGAAAATTTTCAGTCTATTAAAAAGAGGTTTGATCTTATGCTGGACAGATGGCTCAGTGGTTATAGTGCTTATTTCTTACCGCACATGGTTTAAAAGGCACCTACAAGAACCCAGGTAGTAAAGACCAGAGAATGCAGAGGCATGGCTGCGAAGTCCCGGGGTTCTGCTTTAAAAGAGGTGTTTTGAGGCTTGTCATGTTGGCTTTTATTTTTGCAAACCCAAATTTCTTTCTAATTCTTTTAAGTTAAGAAAACAGAACAAACAAACCAAAAGAATGACCGTAACACGTCTGGTGGCTAGCACAAATCTTACCGCAGTGGGGATTGGGGTGTGCTTGTATCATTGGTGAATTTACTCTCAGGACTGCCTGTTGGCTCTGACACAGTTACTGCTCCTTCCCTGCAGTTACATGAGAGTTGCATTGTGTTAGGCACTTCTATAGGATTAGAGAAAATGCTAGTGAGAAAACTGAGATTTCACCCCCTTGAGTTTTCCTTAAACCTGTTTTGTTTTGGTTTTTTATGTGTCCCCGAGAAGACTTTTCAATTTTCGAAGTTCAGTTTTCTGCCCACTCTTTAATACCACGCAGTCCCTGACATTGAACAGAGCATCCAACTCAATACCTATAGATTATTTGCAGCTTCCCGACCGAATGGGCTGAGTTCCACTCATCTGCAAATTTGTAGAAACAGTGGTGCTTCCAGCTGTTTAGTTAGTTCTCTAGCACAGTCTATTGCAAAGCAGGGCCACTGCATAGTTTAACAGACATCTACCTGCTGATGTCTGTTTGGAACTTTCTTCCCGGAATGAGGCAAGTCAGCACAAATCTCTCTCTTGTCAGAGTTCTTGAACCTACCCATAGCACCTAGTCCTGCAGTCTGGCTGTCTGCTCCTGCAGAATTTGCAGACAGGTTTTGTGCTCCCTGAATTTGTCGAAGTCCAGAAGTAACAGTGGAGTCACGTGTTAGCTGTTCTCAGTTTCCCCTGTCTGTTCTCTTACGTGTGTACTTAAAAAATGTAATGGCATTTTAAGTAACAAGGTAGATTTTTATCTTCTATTTTGAACTTGCTTCACTCTCGAGCTGTTGGGGTTGGCGGTACGTATTCAACTGCCCAGAAAGAAATGTGTGTTCCTTGGAACATTGCTTCCTGACAGTGCTGTTGCTCATCTGTCCTAACACTACCAACACAGATGTATCTTACCCAGTGCACTGTGTGGTATCTAGTCTTGGTTGTTAACCTGGCAACAAGTTGGGAAGAGGGAATTCAATTGAGGAAGTTCCCACATGAGGTTGGTGTGTAGGCTTGTCTGTGAGGCATTTTCTTGATTATTAATTGATATTGGAGGCCCCAGCCCACTGTGGGCGGTATCATCCTTAGGCAGATAGGCCTGGGCTACATAAGAAAGGTATCTGAGTAAACCAGAGGAAGAGAGCAGCTGGGCAGCTGTCCCCTGTGGGCTCTGCTTAGGGTTTCGCCTAGATGTCCTTTCCTGGCTTCCGTTAATGGTGGACTCTATCTAACCTGTAAGCTAAATAAACCTTTCCTCCAGGTCGGCTTTGGTCACGGTTTTATCAAAGCAACAAAGAACAAACAGAAAACATCTACAGTGGGTTTGCGTCACGCCTCCTCGATTTTAAAGATTCCCTGTGCCGTCTTGTCACCATGGGGCTCACGTGCTGTATGACAGGGGAGCGGCATTGCGGGCCAGCCAGCCCTGTAGCGGGGTCCAGTGCATTATGGAAAACGACCTCACCGGTTCTGAGACTTGGTCAGTACATTTGTTTTTCTGGTTTTGTTGTGGTGGTGGTTGTCGATGCTGTTTTCTCTTTATTACCAGCCTGTTTATCTTGTCTAGTCAGGCGACCTTGAGTAGTGGATCCCCATTCACGGGCTCTCATCTAAGGAGAACATTAACACCGTGAGCCTGGCACAGGGTTGGGCTCTGATCAGCTCTGTCACCCCTTCCAAGACTTCGGTAGTAAGCACGAGCCTTCTGTGGGATGAATAGTGCTCAGGGCCAAGTGCGCAGGCATGTTGACAGATGGCTGGGTGTAACCTGCTCCTTAGCCTTATGTGCCAGTGTGTCAAAAGGTCTAGAGATGCAGGGATTCAGCCTAGAGTCAGAAATTAAACCGAAGCAATGAAAACAAAAAGCCAGCACCTGAACCCACAGTGCCCAAGAGCTGTTTGCCGCTTTGCTGTGCGGCTTCAGACCATCGGAGCCTCTTGTAGGTGTTTGGACCGTGCCAGGGTGAAAAGAAAGGAGATCATCTTAGGTCTGTAGTCCTTTGCTTAGCCTCAGCCCCCAGTTGGGTGCTCAGCAGGGTGGGACTTGCTCATCCGAGGGCCTGGCGTACGGCCTTTCTTCCTGCCCCCACCCGAGAAGGCTAAGGTGAGGCTTCTGGGACCTTCTCCTCCCAGCCAGTCTTGTATGCAGTCATGGGTTCATGCAGTTGTTAAAAGGAGGGCTCTAACGTACAGGACTGTCCTTAGTGATGGAAGGGTATGCTTGGCTACACCAATGAAGGGCTGGCAAATGCTGGGGTGTAGGCACCCCTCCCCCCACAGTGGGCGACACTCACGGGAGGCTCCCACTGACCACCATGGCGCTCAGTCCCCCGTGTGTACAGGTTGTCCCAGCTTGACACTCTTGTCACCAGGGTCTCCCAGAAGGTAAAAAGAGACTCCACCGTCTTTTACGTGACCATGCTAACACAGTTAGATCCCCCAGGCTACGGGAAATACTGAAAACCTGACCTACATGTTTGAAACTAAGCATCGTAACTGGTAACTTGTAAAGAAGTTACTCTCCTGCAGAAGAGCCAGTGTGCTTCTGAGGCGTCGACCTTGATACGCATCAGTGTGTCGTGAACAGGAGAGGTTCGTGTACTTTCTCAAAACGGCTTTTTTTTTTTTTTGAAAAATTAATGTGTGTGTGTGTGTGTGTGTGTGTGTGTGTCCTGCATAAATGCCTGTGCACAGTGCTGAAGGAGTCTGGAGTGGGACTGGGATTCTTTGAGACTTGAGTTACAGATGATTGCTCTTAGCCCCAGTAGGTGCTGGGAATTGAACCTAGGTTCTCGAGAAGAGCAGCCAGTGAAAAAACCGTGCTGCTGAACCACCCCTCTGGTCTGCTTGGTAATTTTAACCTAAGGTTGTGTAACTAAAACAACTCATATTTTTAAAACAGAAGGGTTCACAATATAAGGAGAGCGCTCCCCGTTCAGTATGCATAGGGCGTATATATGGATTTAGGCTGTTGGCGTTTAGTCTCTGCCCCCAGCTTTCTGCTGTGCAAACTCTGGCAAATTCCTGCCCTCTCTGTGCCTCCACCTTGCAGTCAGGCAGGACGATTCAATAGAGAAGTCTGCTAGAATGTTTAGGATGCTGCCTGGCGCATAGCGAATTTGTAATGAGTATTAAGGAGATTTTTATACTTCCACTTCGAAACTAAAATGATGCACATAAAAGGCTGATATTAAGGGCACAGAAGAGATACTGTTCTGACGATCTGCTGACAGTTAATCGAAAAAACATTCTTAGTTTTCCAGTGATAGGATCTGAGCCAACTGCCCCTCTGGCATCTGACTGCAAAGTTGTTATCAAAGTAATAAGTAAATAAATAAATAAATTAGAATAGTTTGGGGCCTGCCCCTGCATGTCTCACTACACTGAGGCTGGTCCTACCCAGTCCCCAATCCTGGACCACATTCAGCAGCTTTACTGGGGAGACGCTGAAAATTGTGATTTCCAAAGGTCATGGAAATGCCATGGCCAGCCAGATCTCACAAAGGGGACCCCAGATGCTGGAAAGGATCTTCCCAGGGCTGACAGTACCCGACATTCTTCTGGGTGGCTGCCCATGGAACTGTGGCTCTGCATTACAATCCCAAGGTTTACAGAACTGTCACAACTTCAGATGTGGTCCCAGGGGGTGGGTATGACTTCCAAGATGAATCAGGGGCCCCAGGCTGCAGATGTAGTGTGGGGCGGAGCCAAGCATGTGAGGTGGCCTTGTTTGTGTGAGGTGGAAAAGGGCTCATGGAATTTGACCTGAGCCCCAGGCAGGTGAAAGGTAGGGCCATTTGCTTCCTGTATGTATGAGAGGTAGGGCGATGAAGATTTATTTATTTTTGCTATAATTACTCATCATCTGTCCTAATTTGCCTGTGCAGTAGGGAAGTGATTTTTTAGGTCTTTGTCTCTAGAGCCATCTTTGTGTTCAGCATGATAATCCCAGCTTCAAATCTAAAACCAGATGGACTGACTATTCTACTAACACCCATGGGAACAGTGTCTCATGTGTCTGGTGTGTTTGAATAGTTCTCCCAAAGCTTGTGTCTGTTTCTAGTTTCCTAGGAGACACTCAGTGGCTGTAATTCCGAAGCTCAGTGATACACTGTGCGGGGCTGATCTGTCCCTGGCATGAGTCCCCTCACACACATGGGTGAGACATTCTGCTGTGCCAGCCCCTCCCCTTCCTCAACACGTCCAGTGATACAGTAAACTTGGAATTTGGAGCCCTTGAGTTCTCACGTAGGGACTAAGCTTAAACTGTTTCTGAAAGAGGGTAAAATGGATCCGTTTCTCAGATAGTGACTGAGATCAGCATTTTTTTTTGTAATAGCCATGATAGGAAGAATACTTGAGTACTCTGTATCTTCTCAGAGTTGTCCTACTAAACTCTGAAGCCTGAGAAAGCTGCACATGTGCTTACGTTCTGAGATGCATCATGGGAAGCGTTTCTCACTGGAACTGAGGTCAAGAAAGCCTGAGAGCCAACAGGACAGGTGCCGCCTCTAACTCTCTCCAGCCATGTTTGCTTTCATGTTGCTCTGATAAGTTACAGATGGGAGCCTTGATCTGTGCTTACAGAGAGAGAAGAATCCACCTGGGTGGGGAAGCCAGGCAGCAGGAGCTGAAAGCTAAGAAATGGCATCTCACTCATACGCGTGAAGCAGAGAGGAAATGAAACAGGCCAAGGCCACACACCCTCAAAGCCCATTTCCCAGTGACAAATGACCTCAGCAAGGCTGCACCCTAAATCTCCCCAACCAGCACTGCCAGCCGGGGACATCTTGCTCAAGCCACCAGCTGTCTGTCACGGCTTGTGTTGAACACTAACCAGCCTGCCATCCTCAGGCTCTCCAGCCTGGGTGTGCTTTGGAGCCCCCCCCCCTGGTTTGTAGGTGATGTGGATGAGCTTAGGAATTTGCATTTTAATTGGCTGCCTTCCAAGAGTCTGATATTTATAGCGCCACCATTTGAGAGATATTGGCTGTGTAGCTCAGGTACTTTGTGCATTAGATTTATGCTTTGCAGCATTTCTGTGAGGTCACCCCTTCCCCCAATTTTATGCCTCTGAACCCCCTGCTGACTCGGTCTGTTGAGTTTCCTACGGGACGTTGAAGGGGGAAGGCATGGATGAAAAGCCAGGTCAGTCATCGGATGGCTGCTGCCCTAGCTCCTTGGGTGACACAAAATATGGAAGATTCTGCTTGAGGCCTTTCCCTAATCACACAGAACCAGGATTGTTAAAAGTGACCCTGGGTGGGAAGCCATTCTTCCCAGGAAGAGATTTTCTTTTGTCGCTGCTTCTGGGACTGCCTTCGAGAGCCCTGTCTTCTCCAGTGCACCTGGAACCAAGGGTCTCCACCATGTGTACATTTCAGTCCCACCCCTGTCCTCCCCGTGTTAGGTTTATAGTCAGTGTCTGTGGTTGTGGGGTCCCAGATGTCTCTGTAGAACATGAGAATCGCTTCCTAAACATTCCAGGTCTCAGATCTTTGTCATTTGGAAAGTAATACTTGTGGTCTCTTACCTAGACAGAGATGTGGAAAGATGCACCCAAATGTACAAGCTCTTTAGAGTTCCTTCAGGAAGCTGGAACAGTCAGAATCGTATGCTAGAACCTTCCTATTCAGGTCAGATTTTATGGGATCAGATTTACACTAGGGACCATGGTGTACTTAAGAATGCCTCCCCGAAAGAAGCCTGGCTTCAGGCTAGGAGCTTGGCGTCAGTTGCAGTAAAACCTCTTTCTGGTCTCCTGTTCATCAGGGAAAGACCTGTAGTAGAAAGGAGCGAACTGACTGTCCTTGCTGACTCTGCCAGCATTACCCGTCTTGTTACAAAAAGGACAGGAAAGATCCCCTCTTCACATCAGGCAACCCCTGAAAGGACACAGGCAGGAAGTCATAGCCAGGGTTGTGTGCTAGCTTCTTGGAAGCTGAACTAGCGTTGGACTTCATCGTCCGCAAGATCTTTGGTTTGAAAGCCGTCTTCTCGGTAGGATATGTGCATCCCCCTCAGATGCGTGACCTTGTATGCGTGACCTTGTATGCTCTAATTCTCTAGACTTGGTCTTACTCCCCTCCAGATAATAGAGTTGCACATCTCCTTAACGCATTTCCCAAGTATTCAGTATAAAATATTCTAGAACCTCTGACTTGGACTCACAGGTGACTTATAATTTGCCCTGTGAATTTATTTATTTGTACTTTTCTTTTTGGAGACTAGGGATTGAAGTCAGGGCCTTGTGTATGGTAGGCAAGCACTCCTCCAGTGAAGTACATACCCCACCCCCTTTGAAAATGGTACTGGAGACAGATTTGAAGCATAGGTCGTAACTTTGCTAATTTACTTCTGCATTTATCTGTGGGCGACTTACGTGGCACAGACTGGCCTCCTCCTCACAATACTCCCGTCACAGCCTCCTGAGTCCTGTGACTGAACCTTTTACCACCATGCCCAACAAGCAGTTTTGGTATGCTGCTAGATCATACCCTTGAGATTTTACATGTTTAGTTAGAATGGATTACTTTTGTTTTTTGAGAGCACAGCCAGCCAGAATCCTGTATCGTTTTCAGGCTACCGGGACACCATTCACGTGGATCAGAGATTCCAGTTTGTCCTTCCCCTCATTTTTAAGATGCAGCGAAGCTCTAACTTAGAAGGTTGCGAGCTGTTTTAGGATTTTGGCTTACTCAGAGTGTGGTGAGGAAGAGCACACTGGGCTCTTTTGCTGCAGTCAGAATGAAGTGCAGAAAAGAGATGCAGATCACTACACCGAAGGCGGCGTTCTCCGTGTGAGCGCCCTCAGCAGTTCTGAAGGCTAGGGCATACTTGTGGAAGATGCTTGTCGGCCTGCTTCCATGAGTGATTTGTAGCGGGTTTTCCTGGGGTATTAGCTGATGACACCAGGCAAATACCAGGAAACAGAGCCCCGTAGGGGGAGAGAGAAACATATGTCACTTGAGTGTAAGCATTATCATTTTGTAGTTGTTTGCAGGGGACCTTGCCCCAGTGGATCTGGGTAGGCGCAGGAGCAGAAATGCTAAACACAGAAGAATCATATGAAACCTGGGAATAGGGCACGCTGCCAGCTTTTAAATGAACAAAAGGAGAGAGTCCTCTGATTGACAGGACCTCTGAGTGACAGGCCCAGGGCTTTATGCTCCGCCCTTCTGTGCCACTCAGCCTAGTATTAGCCTGACCGAATGGAAATGATGGCACCGGAGGGTTAGCGGGCGTCTGGGGAAGCACATGGGGAGGTGGCCCTGACGTGATCAAGCACACTGGGCACGATGGTTGTCTCCGAACAATGCTGCTGCCCAGGGACGAGGACACTTGCTTCAGCCTGCTGGCCACCCTGCTCCTACAGTTGCATTCTGGAAGGACCTCCGGGAACCGAGCAGAGCTGTCGCACACAGCTTCCTGTCGCCATCAGGACTCTCCCGGAACAGGCAAGAGGGTCATTTTACTTACGGAGTCTCAAGTTTGTAATTCAAAAATCTGAATGCTGTTTCGGGACAGACAGATGGGAGGGGCTTATCAAAGTAGTTTTCTTTCGTGTTAAATAAATTGCGTGCTTATAGGAAAGTCGAGGACACAGAATTTCTAACCACGGTGTGATAGTTCATCATTGGCCCTGGAACTCGATGAAGCATGGTTTCTGCAATAACCAGGCTGATGGTCAGTGGCTTTCATGGTCCAGCATCCTGCACTGCTGACCTCAAAACACTGTGAATAGAGCTTGTGGATGGCAGAGGGGAGGGGGATGTGTTGGCTGCAGCTTTGCTCCTGGACTCTGGCAGCAGGGCATGGGGGAGCCCACCACCCTTAGTGGCAAAGGTGCTGTCTGCCTGACAGAAGAGTCCACTCGGGACTTTGGAATAGGAGCAGAGGCTCATGGGACAGCTTTAGGGAACACATGCAGAAACAGGAAAACCTCAGTATTTTGAGAGCCAGGTGGTTTTGTCCCACACCCCTCAGCCCTTGATTTATTCAGGGATTTGGCTACTCCATCTTTGAAGCTTTCAGGAAGTGTATGGATACTAGCAGCTCACATGTGCCATAAATATTAGGGCACTGTTTTCTGCACTCATCACCGCCAAGGTTAAGGTGAGAGATTGCCCATTGGTCCCAGCGTGCAGAGAAAGCAGAGGGGAAGGAAGGTACCCCTGTGCTGGTACACGTATATATGGGCTGCCTTACACGGACCACAGTGATGGAGATTTGGCTGATGACCTGGCCTGTTATCTATTTGGTGCGTTCAGCTGAGGAGAAACTCAATATGTCTTCACAGGACCATGATCCTCTAAACCTCGCAGAAAAGTGGCAAAGAAGATGGCTCCGTGAGCAAGGCAGACCTGTGTATAAGGGTTCACCCAGAGCTCACAGGGGTGGCCTGAAGCCTCAGCCCAGAGTGGTAGTGCATAGAGTCACTTGAGGGGGGTTAAGCCGTTTGGTGGAGATTCGTGCTCCTAAGAGGGCTAGTAATGTAGATAGGAAAATGGGGAAGCAGCATTCACTGGCCTCAGCCACGAGGGGCAGGGAGACAAGGTGGAGGTTAGTTCCCTGTAGAGAGGAAGGTTGGACCTAGTCCAGTCCAGACTCCAGCTTTGCCCCTGGCATGCTTGCCACATGTGAAGTTCCCAGCGAGTACAATGTCTCTAAGAGCTAGCATGTACTCTCTCATGGAGGCCTCTCACCGCTGCCGGGCTCTCCTTTGTGGGCCAGCAGGCAGGCCCATGCAGGCTTCCTAATGAAGGAAGCCAAACTCCCAGTGTGGCAAAAAGGGGAAAAGGGTGTATGTGTGTAATTTTGTTTTGTTTTGTTTTTTCGTTCGTTTGTTTTTTGCTGCTGCCTGTGGAGGTGTCATGAGGGAGTTGTACTTTGCGTCACAGGGCTGCATTCTGCTTTGGGTCTGGTCTGTTTTGTGGGGTGTGTCAGGACAGTCCTTGAGGGCTGTCATAATAGGAAAACCACCCACACGTTGAGACCTTCTTCTTCTAGCTCCCCCTGAGGTTTTAGCTGGAGTGCTGAGCACGGGCTATTTTTGAAGCCTAGGAAATAGTCCTGCAGCTACCACCATGTGAGGCTGTGACTGACAAAAGTGTGTCAGGCGTTCAGAGGACAGGCGGCTGGGGAATGTCAGAGGAGGAGGCACGCAGCATTAACTGCAGCTGCCTGGAAGGTGTCCACAGGCACTCAAGAGCCCACCGAATTCGGTGCCCTTCTGAGAGTCCCCGGTGTGCTCAGCTGTGTCAGGAGGCCACGTGTGAACTGGAACAGGTACAGATCCCGTCTTACAATGACTAAGTCCTTTACGATGACATCGGTACCTGTGTGCTTTCTTGCTCCTCTTGCTTGTAGAATGGTCTTGACTTGGTAGAAAAAGCTTGCTTTCTTATTAAGGTGGCTTGAACATCTCGTATTGTAATTGATGGTGTTGAATCATTCTAATTGTAGGCTGGGACAAACCAGAAATTAGTCAAGAGAATTTCAGGAATGTGCTCACAAGACGAAAGGCAGAAATTCAGGTCAACTTAAAGGGACTTAGAAAAAATTCTGCCCAGCTCCTTTATATTTAAGTTTATAATTAATCGAGATATAGATTTAACTGCTAAAAATACATTTAAGATAAAACTGGAATGTGCCAAGATATTTTTGGGCTGGTGACAAGACTCTCATACCCAGCACTCTGCTTATGGACCGTGTGGTCCTCAGTGCACTGCCTGAAGTATGACATGTATCCAGAGCATCAGCATGGCATTGTTGCTAGCGAGGAACAAGCAGAAGACGATGGCATTTGTGAGCATTTAATTTGTTGTGCGAATGTTTAGCTGTGACTCTCCTTGGGTGCTCAGTGTGCTGGCGGACTGTGAGAACACAGCCCACCTTCATTGCTGGGGGCCTAAGAGACAGTCAGCTGTACTGCATGACAGAAGGCTGCCCCAAGATGCACTGAAGATTTGTGGCCCTGCGGCCAGTCTGCAGAGCACAGCTGGATAGCTATTCTGTCTTCAGGATGTGGAATGCGCTGATCCCATTGCTGTGAGACTTCTGGATGCAGAGAGCTTGCAGATGTTCCCCACTGCTGGTGACTCAGTGTGAGCCATATTACCACCAATGCCATAACTGTCTCTAGGAGGGAGCAGTGCTTGCTTGCAAACCACAGCAGAGCCTTCCTCTGGCCATCGGTGGTTCCTGTTCTGGGAGAAGTGGAGTCTAGAGATGGTGCTGGAAATGGTTCCTCCTCAAAAATAGAATGGAGTCAGGGTCTGAGCTTAGGGTTTCCTCCGGCTTGGGGATATCTGAGAAGATCCTGGGGAATTGAGCAAGATGTCACTGAGGAAGGGAAGTGGGTGTGTGGTGGGTTACCCTCTACTCCATCTTTGTGACAACTACAGGTGCCCCCACAGATGACTAAGTATAAAACAGAACGGGGGAGCACAGAGCCCAGGGTGTGGGGACAGTTAACCACGTGGCTCAGACTGATGACTGTTTGGGCTGTCAGTGCAGGTGTCAGACACGCAGGTGACAAAGTCTGTGCTGCTCAGAGTGGCTGTCCTGGGGTCTTTTTATTTTAATTGTCACATGTTCCTTCTCTGTCGCCTTGCCTTCCCACCACCCTGCTTTATTTGATGGTTTCTCTTTCATAACCATCTCTGGAGTCAGCTTTCTCAGCTTCGTGGTCCAAGGTACCAGCGAGTCTTAATCATTTGCCAGAGGCGTGTGCAAAGGAACTTAGGAAAGTGGCATCCAAGGCGTAGCACCTTCAGTGTCTCTGTTCTTTACCAGCCGGTCACCTATGGATGCTTTCCCTTTTTACTTAGGAAGAAAGTAGTGGATACAGCTTATTGCACACCATTACCACTGTATAGGTTCCCCGAGGGGTAATTTTGCGAGCCTATACACGTTCACTTACTTAAACAGTAGGTGTCACAAGATTGCTTGATCTCATCAACCCAGTTTGGACTTAGCTTCAGCAGCTCTTGCCCTGTCTGTGACCTGTTCTGCACAGCGTTACTAAAATGTCCTCTTTTAAACAGTGGGCCTTAATGCCTCAGACCCCAACTGTCTTCAGATGTGGACGGTGGAGCCAGTAATAGACAACGTGGTGGCAGTATGCAGTATGCTCTAAACGAGAGCATCCTCAGCTGTCCCCCACAGATGCTGCCGCTTGCCATTCCTGAGTTTCAAGTGTCGAGTCATGACCCCTGATTTCTCAGGCCAGAGAGCACAGGCAGTTGCGCTTGGACCTTCTGGCTGGATGTGGAGAGAAAGTCTGTCTTTGGGGTTAGGTTTGAAGTGTTGCTGGCACCTGTTCCTGGGCTTCCTGGGTTTGTCTGGTTCTAGGAGCCTCTGCGAAGGAGAAACATTTGCCAACTTTGCTCATTTACCAGTCCTCTGAGTTCCCTAAGTGACTAAACAGAACATATGCAGAATATGATGTCCCTATGACACTTCTTTCAGAGTTGATAAGATTAGATATATTACTGCAGACTTAAAGGTAATTTGCAGAACTGCAGATACTCAGTGAGAATCTACTTGTGCATGACTGTTCCATTAAGAATACTGGCCTTATAGGTGCTAAGAGTCTGGTGGCAAAGATAGGCCTTAATTATAACAGCCACAGCCACAGCCACAGCAGCCCCAAGGTTAAAACACATCTCTGGTTATATCTGCCCTTCTGGTGTAGGATGGAGGAGAGGGGGTGGCGACTGCTTCAGGTCAAAGTGTCAGAGCTGAGGTTTTAACCACCGTCTTTCTCAGTTCACGGTCGTCCATTCTGGGCTTCTATAGTTCCTGGAAGAAGACACGCACAGTGCGTCTTCTTCTGCTCCTTTTGCTGAACTGAGCATGCTCCCCATGCTGTGTCCTCGTCCCCCGTGAGTATGGCTTGCTTCCGTGTCAGAAAGGTCCTCCGTGGCCCCTGTGCTAACTTGTGGCTCTTGTCCTGTCTTTCTCTAAAAACTCCCAGCTCTGCAGTGGGTCGTGTTCAGGGTATTCATTACTTCAGGCGTTTCTGCTCTCCAGGAGGCCAGTGAGCCTTCGAGAGGCAGGAGCTGTCTGTCCTTGTTGGCCGGCATGCGATACGGTAGACAGGGTAGACATGTGTGCGGAGGGCGCGAATGGGTGCCAACACTTCTGTTTCACGAAACAACTGCACGGAGTACAAGTTGAGAGGCGCTTTAAGAGGGTGTTCATCCTGCCAGCCAGTGATCAAGTGGAGGGGAAAAATGTGATTTTCAGCATAACTCTCTAGTTAATATAAACATCTAATTAAAAACGTGAATTGTAAAAATTCACACTGTCAACATATTTAAAGGTTCAAAAAATTTAAACAGGGATTCTTGTTTTTTAAATAGCTAAAAGGGCCCATTAGAGTAGGGAGTCAACCGGACCCTCAGAGGCCACCTTCTGAACAAGCCTGGCCAGAGGTTTACAAAGGTGGGAACGTGTTCTGTGCTCTTGAGTTTTAAAAGAGTAGTCTTGAAAATTGGGTGCAGTAAAGGGAGGAAAGCCTGAAAACTGTTTCTAAGCTGGGTGTGATGGTACATGCCTTTAATCCTAGCATCTGGGAGGCAGAGGCACGTGGACACCTGAACATTCAGGCCAGTCTGGACTGTGGACAGGGTCACCAGGACAGCCAGAGGTACAAATCAGAAAGGTCCTGCTTCAGAACAAACCAACAAACCAAAACGAAATTGTTTCAGTTTGGAGTGTTTAAAGTGAAACATTGTATGTTTCAGGGTTTGCAGACTTTGCTACAAAGGGTACTTAGCCTATTTCTCAGAAACAGTCAGGCTAAAAGGCATGATTCCCAGTGGGGCAGAGTGGAGCTTTGTAAAGACTTTGTCTCCACACCACTGCAGAAAATGACAGCTCTTCTCCATTCCCAGTATACAAGGCACACATTCTGCTTAGTCTTAATAGTAAGGCAAGTGTGTTTAAGACACCACAGAAATTTGGAGATTCTGATTTAACTCTATAATAAAGACTGTAAGTAGGAGCATTTGTTCTCTTTGAGAGAGACAGTGACCTAGTTTCCTTAATTAATTGAGAAAAATGACATCCATATAAAACAAAACCAAATCAAAGCAGGACGTTATTCTTGCTCCAGGATCTATTAAAATGTACCTTTAAGAATATTAGAGTACATATTAAGAAGTACCTTTTGTTATTAGTAAAACATTTCATATGCTCTTTCTGAGACAGACTCTCAGTAACCAGATTGGCCTTGGGCGTACAGTTCTCTTGCCCCAGCATCCTCAGTATTGGGATTACAACCATGTACTTACAAGGCTTTCCAGGTAACCTTGGTACTTTAAAAGACTTATTTTCAGCATCCTGAGTATTGTCTAAAATACTTACAAAAATGAGCAAATTCTAAAAGTAAAACCCAAACGAATTTAGGCTCCAGTTTAGTGCAGTGAACAGAACAGTTAGAGAATGTCTGGTTGTTCTTCCCACTGGGTCCTCTCAGTAGATCATTGGGCCTTTTCCAGGATTTGCATTTCTCAAGTACAGACAGTAGAGACACACATCTTATAGGCTAGACATTTGGTGAGCTAATTGACTTTGAAAAAAAAATGCTTTGCAAACCAAAAGGATTACATAAATGAATGTTGGAGGTTGTGGTGACCATGTGTAGCTTTTCACTGGGAACATGCTGCTGGCTGTTCTGAAATCAGAGGTGGCTGCAAATGAAATGGAAACACTACAGAAGTGTGAGTCAGCTCCACGTGGGGAAGCTGTTGAAAGCTGTGCTGTGAAGGAGGTTCACCTTCCCTCGTCTCACTGGAAAAAGGACAAATTTGGACTGACAGATTCAGCCGGTGTTTCCAGGAGCAAGAGCACCTGGCAAACAGTACTGGTGAGGTAGAAACCAGGGTATTTATCAAACAGCTTATTTTTTTAAGGGTGAAATTCAAAGTGATGTGTGGCTGTGGTTGTTGGATTGTTTTCTTAGGGTTTCTATTCCTGCACAAACATCATGACCAAGAAGCAAGTTGGGGAGGAAAGGGTTTATTCAGCTTACACTTCCATATCACTGTTCATCACCAAAGGAAGTCAGGACTGGAACTCAAGCAGGTCAGGAAGCAGGAGCTGATTTAGAGGCCATGGAGGGATGGCTTGCTCCCCCTGGCTTGCTCAGCCTGCTTTCTTATAGAACCCAGATCTACCAGCCCAGGGATGGCTCCACCCACAATGGGCCCTCCTACCCTTGATCACTAGTTGAGAAAATGCCTTACAGCTGGATCTCATGGAGGCATTTCCTCAATGGAGGCTCCTTTCTCTGTGATAACTCCAGTTTATGTCAAGTTGACACAAAACCAGCCAGTACAACTGTTAGGGAGACTGTTTAATAAAAAGTATTTTCTGAGCTTAAAGTCTAGCTCAGTAGAGGAGCACTGCCTAGCATGTTTGAGGACCCAGATTCATTGCCTGATACAGAGATAAATGATGAGACCAACGGACATGCACACATACATGCGTGCATATAATTGTGCATTTTTCTTTCAATGCATTTCCAAAAGTCTTAAATATTTTCATACAGAGACTAAGTCTATAAAAACTGTGATTATGAAATGTTACACATCCACCCTTCAGGGTCTGTAAAACAGCCGTGAATGCTTAGATGGCCGGGTCTATGTTCAGAACAGCAGCCACATCAGTGAGGTTCAGAAACACTTAACTTGGGACACACATACTTAATTCTCCACAGGAGTGTCTGCATAAGGCATGTTAGGACTCTTAGGTATTATTATCATCTGCCTATCCTTTAGAACACCGTGTGTCCTCAGGAAAGTTGAAATAACATACTATATCTACTCAAAATGATGCCTCCTCTCTCCCTATCTGTGGTGTTAACAATTAATTAATAGTTAGTTAATTAATTAATAGCAATTACGGGATACGGTTTTATGTAGAATATCTTAGTAATAACATTTCCAAACAGTCTGGCTTTGACTGTGCTTTAGGATGTAAGCTACACAGGATACAGCACACCCACCAGGGCTTTCGCATCACAGGGTCACACAGCTGTCTCGTAGCCCGTGGCTGACAACGATTCCAATACAGAAAAGAAAACCCCAAGCTCTGTTCTCGGCATCTCATTTAGGTGTACACAGGCACCGAGCAACTTTCCGCCCTGTAGATTTTGCTTATGAAACCACCTGTCTCCATAGCTTGTGGAAAAAAAAATACCTAGAGGGAAGTTTCTGTGCCTCTTCCATCGGAAGGAAGTGGGAACTGCTTGCCCATGGGCGTCACAGAGTTAACCCTTTCCTTCAAGAGTGGCCAAGGGACGTTTTCCTTTTGCACGAACATGGTTGTCAGTGTGGGGAATAGAGTTACTAGAGACCTATGCCATGGGTTGCTGTAGGTGTTAGTGGGATGGAGCTCTTAAGAGGTTTCTTGTGTGTGTCCTTGAGGCTCAGAGTCAGGAATAGCCAAGGTGGGCTGAGCTGGCAGGGATGCTTGTGTCTTCGTTGCTTGGTCACTCTGGAGATGTTTGTGCACCCGGGGCGCGCACACCTGCTTAGCCACAGTTGTTGGATGGCAGTCAGCAGTTGTAGCCGCGACACATGGAAGTGGACAGAGCCACCGTTAAGTAAGCCAGCAGTGTAAGCTCCTCTGGGCAGTCGCTGACCCCATGCTGTTAAAGGATGGTGTGCAAGTCCAGACCTAGCCTTCTTATTACATCCCTCCTGGTAGAGCATTTCACTGATGCACAGCCTGTGGCCAGTTAAGTGGTCAGAATGTGTTAGGTGGGTTATGGAGGTGAAGTGGGTTACAAAGTGAGCATGCTTGGTTTGGATTTGGGGAACTCCTCTGTGCTGTAGAATCCCTGACTGGCCATTATATCTCTAACATTATCATTTGCTGTGCACATTTATCTTGAACGTGTTGCTCTGACCAGTTTACCAGCCTGGTCCTCTCTGACTAGAATCCTGTATACGGGCGAAATGCCGAGACCCGGTTTTCTCTTTATGCCTAGTGATTTAGTAGTGGTTTTTCAGTGAGGCCACAGAGTAGATCACTCCCAAGTGTCCAGAGCTTGTGTCCTGAGATGGTGGGCATGTAGGTGATTTAAGTATGGGGGTAAAAAGTAGAAAAATGCAGCCATTTCATTTTTCAAGGAGGAGGGTGCTGGAGGGGAGCTCTCTGCTCACGCCTGGGAGGGACGATTTTCTGCAGTTTCTGGAGTAGTTCAGTAGTTGATAGCCCTGTGTTTTCAGTGCTGCAGCTTGACCTAGTGGGTTTTTATGCTCATTACTTTAGATCATCAGTGATAGTATCTTCCCCATGACATGCAGTAAGGGTGAGCAGACGCAAGCCAGATGTCCTCCAGTGTCAGAGCATTCTCAGCCTTGGGGCTGGTGTGTCCTGTCTGCTGGGATTCCTGGAGGTCACCTGCTCCAGAGACACTGAGCAGGCAGACAGAAGGCTGACTGGGTCAGTCTTCTCTGTTCCCGTGTGGTTCACTGTGTTCATCGTAACATTTGAATCCCATTTGAAAAATAGCTCACACTATTCTCTCGATTAGTCTTGTAACTGTGGGATTCTAATGAGCGGTCTGTATAGACACAGAGAATAGTTTCGTTGGTCGTGTTTGAGAGCCACAACGGAGGTACATCTGTTAGGTCGTAAAGAGGTACACAAACTCACCCCGTTTCACATTCTATTTCTCCTTGGCTTCCTGGACATCCTGTTACTTATGCAAATTGATTGTAACAGCTACCCATCATAGTTTTTATGGGAATAGAGGAGTTGGCAGCTCCTGATACCATCACAGTGGATGTTGCTGCTGCTGCTGAGGCCTGGAATCAGGTATTTCTTGTTGGACCTACTCTTCATTATAGATGCTGCAGAAAAAGGTGTAATCGGTGTCCACTGACATATAGAACAGCCTGCCAAGAATGTTCAAAATAGCCATTAAGGTTCAAAATACTGAGGATTTCAACTGCCACAATATCAGGAGTAATTCTAGAAAATAGGAATGGCATCCTGACTAGTGGGGTTTAAATACTAAGAGCAAATAGAGTCTGTGTTCTCTGGGTTTTACTCTGGTAGCCATACAGGGGGAGTGTCTCCCCTGCCCCCAGCCCTTCCCAGCACTTACATAGGTGTTCTTCAAAACTCAGCAACTCTGCTCTTCTCTAGCCCTGTGTGTAGAACTCCCTGCATCAGTTGGACAAACAGCACTGCCTCTTCTTCAGAAGGAGGTGGGATCAGCCCACCTACCACAGCCACCCGGATGCCCTGCTCAGCTTCATCCCTCTGTGAGACTCAGCTCCTTCTCCCGTAGTTGAAACCTCTTTCAGGAGCCCAGATGAGGTGACTGAAACCGTTCAGCCAGCAAGAAAGGGCCTAAGAGGAGAGGTTTATCTTTAATCATGAGGAAAAGGCCTTGTGAAGTCCGAGATGACCTAAAAGGATGCTTTTGGGTGATAGGGTCAGTGACGGAAGCTGAAGGAACACTTCTCCGAGTTTGGAACATGAAACATTCACACGCAAGTTACACACACATTGAGGGATCCCAGTTTCTCACTGGAATGTCCCTTAAGTTTTTCAGCATCCTTAACTTCTTTCTTACATATTTAGTCTGGCTTTCCTCTTCTTCTAACCCAAATTTTTGGGCCCCACCCCCAGGATTTTGTCTTTAGTCTTTGGCTAGCAAGTTTTCAAATAATCTTGACATCAATAGCAATGCATAACTTTGAAATAAGCTTTGAGTAACTACAGGAAATATAGTAGCATTATGTAGCCATTGGCACATTGCTTTTAAAAAAAGTGAGTTATAAAAATGAGGTCAGCTTTCTGTTAATGAGCCTTAGTACGGATAAATGAAGAGATACAGGCTTAGAAAAGACTGGGATGCTTCTGCCTGTGGGGATCCTGAGGACTGGACCTAGGCTGTTCCAAGGCCTTTCTCCCCTCCCCTAAACGAAGCCAGATCCTGCTCCTCACTAGTCCCCTTGCTGTGAACAGTTGTATTTTTCAGCATTATCAGCATTTAAAGCATTTGGAAGCAGATCCAAGCCACACATCTGTTAACCAGCCAGCTAGGGTCTAAGAAGACTCAGAGCTTCAGGGAGCGGGGACCAGTCCATCCAGGAGTGACCCTGCATGCGGATGGGCATGTACATGCAGGTGGGCATGTGTGCATTCTCCAGACACGCTGTCTACCCGGTGAGACTGAGTCCCAGAAAGTGAAAAGTCTGCAGATGGCTTGTAACCATCTTACCCAGGGAGATGCAAGCTTATTATTGGCTTGTATTTGGTAGGATGCTAAATTTGGATTCTCTTCTTCATTTTTTCCTTCCATTTTACAGGCAAAACTGGTTTCTTCTTTATTAAGAGATGCGGACAGACCTCATGCTGGAATATGATATGATACAAGCTCACACTTTTTACGAATTGTGGAACAAGTTTCTACGAGTTCATGGGTCTCTAGAATGAGTAATTAAAGTGATGGTCAACCGAAAGAAGAGTGTTACCTTTGTGTGTGTGTGTGTGGGGGGGGGTGCTTCATAGTATTAGAATTTATGCTCCATGGTCTGCCTGCGTTCTCCATTTTGCTTTTCATACAGATTATGAACAAGGAAGTGTCTGCTTCCTCGGTGAAGACTCTTTCCAAATGCTTTACATGTTAGCTGCAAATGCTCTTTCCATGAGCACTGTGGTGCATATGAACATGTGTGTACACTCCACTTCATAACATGCCCTTGAGCATCATAGATGTACTCTGTCACCGGGAATTCAACAGCACTGTGAACAAACATGGGAAAAGTGACGGGGTAGGCGGAGCTTCTGAAGCTTCATATAATTTTGTAGCGGGTTCACAGGGTTTCTGCTCAGTACAACAATTTGCTGAATTAGGCTCTTTTACCAGATGTGCTGAGAGCAAGCAGGCAATTTGTGCCTTTGTCCCTACTTAGAAGTAAATGGCACGCTCTGAAGACCCCGAGAACCTTTTGCTTAATTGAAGCATGCTTGCCACACTGGCTGTGTTAAAGTAGTTTGCTGTGGCTCTGGATGCGTTTTCCATCCTAAAACTGCCTGCGGACGCTTAGGAGTAGCCAGGCAAACTCCGACTTTCTTTTTCATATCAGTTCAATGCATTTGAGGACTATAAACTGTTTTTTTGTTTGTTTGTTTGTTTGTTTGTTTTTTGCTCATAAACCTAAATTATGTGACATGGTTCTGATAGTGCTTTAAGTAGTGGTGATCACGACAAACTGCTCCGAGTTGGTTATAGTACTTGACCCACCCTGCTAGGTAATGGTACATGGAGCACATGCAGGAAGTGACGTGACACCAAGGCCACAGGCTGCCCCAGTGTAAGGCCCAGATGGGGAGCACAGTGATGTGCCGTCTGTGCCCTCAGCCCCGGGGTAGACGGCCACCCTACCCACTTAATGTTCTCCAGTTCCATCAGCTTCCATCAGCTTCCGTCAGCCTGGCCCCTGGTTTGCGTCTGGGTCACTTACATAATGAAGACGGTGGCACCCTTTTCCCGTCACCTTTGCATCTGAGCACCCGACCAGGCCGGTGCCGTAGAACCCAGCAAGCACTGGTGTAGCTTAATCTCAAGTCTTGGCAGTTGTTTGTTGTTTAAACATGATATTTAATCTGGCAATGGGTCTTTCCTTTGGAGACCCTCACAAGAGGGTCCCCATGTTGTCTGCCAGTCCAGAGGACTTTGGAGTTTGTGGTTTCACTCTTGGACAAACTCAGCCTCCGAGGTGAAGGTGACACACAGGGTACCCGTAGATAGGCCGCCTGACCTTACACCCCCTCAGCACTTCCGGAGAGTAAGCCAGAGATGTGAAGCAAGGTCCTCACCTTCTGTACACCTCACTGGACAAGGCGTATGTGCATGCATGCGTGTACACACACGTGTGTGCATGACATTTGCACGTGTATGCATGTATGTGTATGCATGTATGTATGTATGATGTATTTGCACATGTATGTATGTATGTATGTGTGTTTGTGTGTGCAGAGAGCACCATAGAGACCTAGCTGGAGACCCTCCTCTTCTCAGGACAAGTGGAAAGAGTTCAGATTAGACTGTGTCCCTGTGTGTGACTGTGCCAGTGATGTGTGAGGGTGCTCATCCCTGCCATTGCTTTCTGTCCAGCTGCTTCTCTGAGGTTTTCCTCTGGGTTAGTGTTTTAAATGTGTCTGTCTGTCCTGTCTCTTCTGATGCTTGTTCTTTCTAGTCTACATTTACTGCTCTCTTCTTCAGCATTTGGTGTGGTCAGTCCACACAACCTTTTGAAATTAAATTACCTGTTTTAGAAGATACAATGCTAGTAACCCCTCCCTATCTCACTTGTGTGTGTGTACTTTAAGGAGGCTTTATTTCATCCTTCCGTGTGTCTGGTGCGTGATGAGAAGGAGTTCCCATCCATGTGGCCCATTGGTCTCTTTCATTGTTAGACTATTTGCAACTGGTGAGAATGTGCCTTCTGGAAAGAGGTATGTCACATGGAGACACAGACAAGAAGTCACAGCAGGTGGATTCACCCATAGCATTTGCTGTGAGTCAGACACACATGTTGAATGTAATTAGATTTATTAAAAGACTGTGTTGACTTTTGTGAGTTAGCAGTTTCCATATATTTTGTATTTTGTTGTTGTTGTTGTTGTTGGTGGTGGTGGTGGTGATGGTGGTGGTGGTGTGGTGGTGGTGGTGATGGTGGTGGTGGTGGTGGTGGTGGTGGTGGTGGTGGTGGTGGTGGTGGTGGCGGCGGTGGTGCTATTAACTTTGTTATAGACATGCCAGCAGCCCAGAGCCCCTAACTCATCTAGAGGTCCTTTGGGAAACCAGCAAAGGTCTCATCTGAGCCTCCTCTGTGCTGTTCAGCAAACTCATTGGTGCAGCAACAGTGCCATATGTGGGGCCATGCTTGGCAGAAGGATTGCTCTCAGGGAGGGGTGACTCAGAGCCCAAAAGCCAGGCTCTACTGTTTGGCTTCTGGCGGTGGCAAGGCATGTTAATGTAGGATGCCTTGGGCCTATTATCTGTGCAACATAAGGCCAGGAAGTCTTTGGGTAGAGCGTCAAACTCAAGGATTGGTGTCTCACCCATTTCATTAGACTCTAAAGACCTTAACTAACCCTGGGGGGATATCCCTGTTTTTCAAAAGATGCTTACAGAATTGGATGATGGATACTTGATATTCAAAACAACCAGTTTCAGAAATGCACTTTGAAATTATACTTGCTTCTTACTTTATGATTTGAAGCATAAAATGCGTAGGGTTTTTTCTCGGTGGTTGGCAATCATGGAGAAGGCTGCCCCACCTGCGGCGCAACACACACTTGCCTTTAAGGCTGTCAGAGGTGTTGGGTTTTTTGTGAGACTTTATAGAATAACTAAAAGCAAACATCTTATGGCTTAAATTTTCTGAATCCTAAGCATGTGGGATGTTTTTCAGTGGCTGTGAGACACAGTATAGCCCAGACATTATCTTGTCCCATGTTGTAGCAGCAGGTCTCTAGCATTACAGCGACGGAGAGTAAGAGCCAGCCACTGAAATAAATAGGAGGTTCTCGTGGACTTAGGGGACAACATTGTATCCCGAATGGCCAAGCCTTGCATCTCCCCATCACACTGACCAGGAGCCCCATGTTCTCACATCTGCTCTGGCTGGGTTGGAGCAGTGAGGAGTGGGCAGATTTCTAGGGGGAGGCTGCAGATGTGGGAGCTGTAAGCGTAGGAAACACGAGATTGAGGACAGGTAATAGGCATGTGTGGCTATGTTAGGGCAGCCAGGGGAGGACCAGATGAAGGCACAGAATCTAAGGTGGGCCAAGAGGTGGGCACCTCCAAGTAAATCCAGAGCTTGGTGGAGATGGCAGCTTCAGACAGGCAGGTGGGCTGAAGTGGGCAGAGAACAGATAAGAACTGTTCAACCATCAAATTACTCCACCACTGGGAATCACGTGTCAAACCCCGAGCAAACACTGCCATCGGGCCTGGAAAAGCCAGTACATCTTTGGAGTCAGAGAGGAGACAGCATTTGCTGTGGTCAGCTTCCCTGTCGTTGTGGGACTGCCTCATGTGCACCTGTGGAGGGCCCCTCCCATTCTGTGGTGTGCACACTTGTCCATTTGTCCCAGCCTTTAAGTGGGTTATTGTGTGTCTCTCTCACCTGTTGCTACACTGGCAAAATTTGGCCACGAGTAAACCCCAGGAATCTGAGCCCTTCTCTCACTGAAGTTTCCTGTTTCTGCTAGAAGAGGCTTTTGAACTGCATGATAGGGCCAGTGCACAGTTTTCCAATGGCCCAGGCTCTTTTCCGAGACCACAGAGCTGTTTATTCAGGGGAGTAATTACCGTTCCCTCCGCCCCTACTCTGTGCTTCAGTTAGAAGAGAAAGGCTTATGTTATTTTAGATGCAGCTGTTGACAACAGTCTTATTTTCTTAAGGGGGGGGGGGGCTAGCGTCGCCCAGTGACAGCAATTCGAGAACAAGCTGGGGACAATTCTGCTGCAATGAATAGGAGATGCCTCGAGACGCACAGTTTTCTGTGTGAGATCAGTAGGCTCTGCAGAGGACACGGTGACGAACTGGCCCTGTTCCCTGAGTGGACTTACTGTCTGGCCCTCACTGACTATATCCCCGAGAAAAACAAGAGGTGAAGTGTACACAGGACATGATCATTTGGCTTCATGCTTCAGGCCTGAAAAAATGAAGTTCTGATGGGCGCAAGGGTGATGACTGGTGACATGACCCGTTTTCATGGCTACCGACTTGGAGGTTTGGCCGAGCCTAACCTCAGTTTTCCACATGCTCGGCCTCTCAAGGAGATGATCGCAGCAGGAGGAGTAAACATCCATGCTTAGTGTTGACTGAGTATCTATTCCAGACAGAACGAGACCGGAGCTACCTAGGGTGAGAACATGTATGTATTGACCATTTCTTGATTATTGTGGACAGTACCTTACTCTGTGATAGAGTCAGAGAAACTGACTTAACTTTGTCAACTTGGTTTGTCTTCTCTCCTGAACCGTCTCTTCGATCTTGTGAGATGTAACAAATGCCCATGTCCTTTTGAGACAACTGAAGTCGGGAAGTGACCGTTCATGTTAAAACAGGAAGCCCTTTGGAAATAGAACATATTCAAGACCAGCAGTATTTCCCTTCTGACACTGCACCGCTCGTGGCTTTAAAACTTGACTTACTGTGCATCGAAGAGGTCGGAGAGCCTCAGATGGTCAGTTGTGGACTGGAGGTGGGCGTGTTTCTAGGACTTACCCAGTGTTGTATTTTAATGTAGCAAGCCTTTGATAAAGCCACAGACCACTGCTTTGAACTAGTGTCACTGGAAAAAGTATGGCCAGGAGTGGGGTTCTCTTCTGTGTCTACGCTGGGTGACTCCCCAGACAGATCATGTAGCTGTGTAACGGGGAGATCATTCTGGCTGTTAGCAGAATTGTGCTTTAGGTAATCGAGGGACCCAAACCATTCTTTGCCAAGACCTCCCTCTTGTTTCTTAGTCTCTGTGCTCTGCCCATGCCTGCTCCCCATCTCTCTCCTCTAGTCTTCAGCTGTGCTCTGTTTCAGCTGCCACAGTCCTGGATCGCTGCGGTTCCTCCACATGGGAACTGGGGATCAGAAAAGGAAAAGGACAGCATCCCTTAGTGAGGGATGTCACCTGCTGACCTTCTGTGTGCCTTTTCTCTGGATTTATCCCTGTATCCATCATTCAGAGTCTCCTCACCGCCAATACAGATACAGACTCAGACAGGCAGGCAGGCAGGCAGGCAGGCAGGCAGGCAGACAGACAGACAGACACACACACACACACACACCATGGATGAGTGACTTTTCCTTCCATCTGCTGAAGCCCTGGTCACTCTGAGCATCTCTCCTGGCCTTTGCCCCATGTCATCTGCCCACATCAGCAGTATGCGCCTTTGAAGATGGCGGTGTTCTCACTGTCTTTGCCATCCTCTCTCCTCCCTATAGCTCAGCGCAGAGCCAAGATGTCTCCAGGGTGTGCTCAGTCGAGTTGCCTGTCAGCAAGGTCTGTTCGTGTGCCTAGCACCAGGATTAAGGATGTGTGGTATCTTCCCTTTCTGCCCTTGGCTTTGGGTCCTGAGCCAAGTAAAGAACCGGAAATGTCTTGTTCAGCACTCAGTTGCCAAGTTAGATGCTGCTGCTGCTGCTGCCGCTGCTGGTCTTGCTCTCTGTTACTTGGATGTGTGAAGGTGAACCTCAGAATTATGGAGATCATCAGTCTGAAATAAGAAAAGTAATGACATAGGGCTCCATTATGTTGAAAGGCGGTAAAGTACGGCTTCAGGGAAAGTGTTGTCAGTTCTCAAACCCTATTATGGCAACCTGTCCACATGGGGAAGAAAAGCCTGGTTCTGTTATCTTATTCTCTTTGGGAAATCCACTAAATTTTAAGATTTCATGGTAGATTTCTTTCTTACAAGTTATACACTTGATTTGTCTGTCTGTCTATCTAGCATCTGTCTTATTTATTTATAATTCACCAATCATCTCCCCCTCTGTGTGTGTGTATTATTAAACACATTAAAATGCTTGCTACTTTGTCAACAGAATTTACAAGTTAGACAGTGATTATATTACTAAAAAGGGAAGGTATTAGTTACCATTTTGCTCAGACCTCTGAGTTTAAGGAACATCAGTGGATTTTGAATTTATATTCAATTATATTATAATCGCAGCATTAGAAACTGGCAAAATACCGAGTGAAATGGGCAAAGGACTTTGAAGAAATGTATGTGTATTTATAGGTTCCCCCCATTTGCATTTTTCAAACAATTGGACATGGATGTGAAACCTGAGCATCTCTCTGCTAATGAACATCCTGTCTCCAAACCCTTGTGTTTGGTGCTGCCACATCCATCGGCTGCCAGTTCAAAGTGACATTGAATAGATTAGCAGGGTTAGATGAATTGATCCAAGCCATTCATTACTCAACTGGTTAATTGTGTGTTGACTGTGTAGATCAAATACACACACGGCCCTGGCAGTATCCTTGAAGCCAGTGCCTTAGGGGGCGGACACGGGATCCCACCCAGGACCAGCCTTGTTCTCTGTGCCTCGTGAGGGGTGGCTGCTGCCTTCTGGGTACCTCTCACCTATCCTGCGTTGGGCTCTGCTTTGGAGCAGATGGTCATCAAGTGGAGCTGACATTTGCTGGCACGGTTGTGGCATGGTGTGCCAAGCACTATGTTCAGTGGTTTAAGGCTTGCCTGTTAGTGCTTAGAGCAAGCCTGCTTAGAAACTCTCAGGAGTTTATTACTGTGTGGTTGTGCTTCCAAAGGCTGACTCCTTGAAAGTGACGTTCTTTCCCTTGAGTCTGATCCTCTTGGGGTGGCATGAGCTGGAGACTGCAGAGGTGAAACACTGGGGCCCTGGTGAGGGGGCTGCAGTCTTCAGGTCTTCACACACGGGCAGGCAGCCTTGAAAAGCTGCCTTCAGGTTGCAGGCTTCTGCTGTTCTTCCTAAGGCAGAATACACACAGGGAGGCAGAATTCTCATGACAGTTCTGTAAACCAGACCCGGGAATAGAATGGCTGCAAATTCTTTCTGGTTCTAGAGCCATCCTGCCATCCTGAGGTGGCTGAGGAGGTGGTTATAAACCCTATGCCACCCGCTGGGCTTTCTTATTTACTGAGTACCCAGCACTCTGGCCAGGTGTCAGTCAGCATACTAAGGGAGGAGCAGGGCAGGCATCATTTCAGACTGGAGGACATCTGAACCTACTGGGTGTCTGTGGAGGAGGGAAATCATCAGTGGAGTGTCTGTGGCTTCTGTCTTCCTTTATTCCTTTTTGTAAGTTTAATTTGCATTTGTTAAGATCACACAGCTGAACAGGCCCATAGGCACAAATGCTGTGTTGCTGCGCTGGACAGACTGACGAAGTGAGGTTTTTGAAAGACTTTAAGGGGCAGGTGTGTTTGCTTACAGGACACATTTGCCAAGCAGGCTTTTTAGTAATAGCATCCTTCTGAGCTGGCTCCCTCCCCCCGCTTTTAGTATTTATTTACATTTATTTTTTTAATTTTAAAGTAGTCATTGTAGATCAGTAGAGAAGTAGCCCTGCACGGGGATGTGCCCAGGTCTGCTCCCTGATGCCACCTCTTCAGTTTCTGTTGGCAGTGAACACCACACAGAATGGGAAACTGGAGTCTGTGGGCAGGGAGAACAGAACTGTTCTACCTTCTTCCCAAGACCGCTTCAGTCTTGAAACTGCATTTAACAAGACATTGGAAAACTATGGCGATGAGCCTGCTAGAGAAATCCAACCTGCTTGATTAGATCCTCTTTGGGGGGACATGTTTTTATTTCCGACTTGGAAGCCAAATAAGGGCGATTTCCACCAGAAGCACTGCTCTCTGTTACAGCCCCCTGTGGTGCTTAAAGCACTGAACAGCCCCTCCTGCAGTTCGCCTTTGCACAAAGGAGATGATGTAATCCCTTTAGCTCTGGCCACGTGGCCAGCATGCCGTCACTGGCTCACACGGGTACTCGTGCTGCCGGTGCTCTATTGGCTTCTTGCAGCCGCATTCGTCTAAGTTGCTCTTCCTTTGTCAAGGCTGTCCTTCACACTCGGGTCACGGGAATATGGACAGAGCCATCCTGCTTTCAAGGAGGGATTGCGCTGGTGAAAATTGTGATTGGAAAAAAAAATGGCTGGAGTGTGCAAAGAGCCTCTGTGAGAGCCTGTGAATTAACACCGGGGATGGGGGCAGGGCAGAAGTGCTTGGTTGCCAATAGCAACCACTAGCTTCGTTATTAGAAGAGTGAAACTCTGGACTTCCTGATCCTTTCTCTCTTCCCTTGGCTTTGCTGCTACTGCCAGAGAGAGGAGCCAGCAGAGAGGCGTGCTCCAGAGGGGAGGAGACAGCTTTACCCTAGGGTATTCAGCCGGGTGTACTTACAAGCAGATCCTTTCCACCTGAACCACCCCCATGTGCAATGCCTCTGGCCTTGCCCCTCTCCACAGTCGTGACTGCATCCTGCGGCAGCCACAGCCACGTGACAGCTGCTATGAATTGTGCCACATTTTGCCCAGCTCCGTGCTCGATGCTTTCACTCATTTTCTCCATTTTCTCGCTTTTTGAAATGCTTGACTCACCCAGGAGGAAACTGTAGCCAGGAGAGAGGAAATGATTACCCTGGCCCTTCCAAGCCTAAAGTGATCCTGCTTAGGAGTCAGAGATGGTTAGAGAGACACAAGTCCGTGCACTTAGGCTTGGTGCTTTCTTTTCCCATAAGTCAGTTAGTAGTCTCTGGGTCCATGAACCCCTGAAAACTGAGGCTTCGTTGTGCAAACCAGCTCTATATAAAAAGGTTTAATTTCTCCATTAGTATTTGTTTAATGACCAGGTGGCCTCGTCATAAGACTTTGGAGATTTCAAGGTGGGGCTGGAAAAAATGGCTCATCAAAGCTCAATCAAATCACCTAGCTTCAATTCCCAAGCACCCACATCAAGTGGCGTACACCACCTGTAGTTCCAGATCCAGGGCATCTGACAACCTCTCCTAGTCTCCGCGGGTATCTTCATGCGTGTAGTGTACACGCATACACACAGGCACACTGTTTTAGTTTCTTTCCTGTCTCTGTGATAAAACACTATCGACAAAGCAACAGTGGGCGGAGATGGTTGATTTGATTTAGAGGCTGCCATCAGTAATTGAGGGATGTCAGGGTCCGAGCTGAAGCAGAGATCATGGACTGCCACTGCTTACTGCCCCCTTTCCATGGCTTACTCAGCTTGCTTCTTCCACAATCAGGACTACACGTCCATAACGAACTGGCCACTCCCACATCCGTAATTAACCAAGAAAAGCCCCGTAAGACTTGCTTAAAGGCCAAGTCTTATAGAGACTTTTTTTTTTTTTTGAGGTTTCTTCTTCTCAGATTACCCTAGGGTATCAATTTGACAGAAACTAAGCAGCACGTGTGTACACTCACACACACATATATATATACACACACACACACACACAACACACACACAACACACGTAAATCTTAAAGGAATGACATGGCTCCACTGATGTCACGGTGACAGTTTTTGAAGTGCAGACATCTGGACCGCATTAGCAAAGCAGCTTTCTAGAATCACAATGAGACTGTGTCTCCAGGGACCTTGTCCATAAGTAGTATTGGACTAATTTTGGTAAGTACTCATGGGCTGCACACAGAGTGACAGAAATAACTCCTACAAATCTAGAATCAGGGTCCCTTGCTTCCCGGTCCTTGAAGAGCCCACCCCTCCTCTCTGGAGAATTTGGAGGTAGAAGGAGTGGATGTGGTGAAGGCACAGCAGGCGGTCTTCCCACCTGGCCCTTGTGCCTCACCTACTTCTCAAGGTCGGACTCATAGGCATTGGGCTTTGTGGGTATCCGGATGCTTTGCGTCTTTGAAAAGGCGACTCTTTCGTGTGGACAGTGGAGACGTGGGCGTGTGTGGGAGGAGGAAGGATGTGGTGACTTTCTGCTTCCTGAGCCTTTGCCTCTGTCCATTAGGTTTTGGTGTTTTACATGTGTCCCCTCTCTCTCATCTAGAGTAGCCGCCTGAGGGGCTGAATTTACCTTGGCTAGGGGTGATGATGGTGGTGGAGGAGGCATCTTTGGTGTTTGATGGGAGAGAGGGAAGCTGAACCTTCTTTAGGTTGCTTTCCTTGGTGGAAGGAGCGGCGGCTGTCAGGTGAGGCCAAGTGTCAAGTGGCTGTGCTTGTCTTTTGGTCAGCTCTGCTCCTAGGAATGGCCCCTAAGGTGGCTGCATCTGTCTGGACAAAGACAGTTAAACAGAGGTTCTTCTCAAGCTACTGATGCAATAAAATAAGACATTGAAATAAAAATCACCAGTTCAGCTCTGCTTATAGACAAACGTGTATAAAATCCAAGGACCGCCTTCTTGGCTCTAAAGTGTCTTGCAAATCTGTGTCCTGTTCACAATGTTGTATAACTAAGAATCCCAGCATCTTTTCGGGGCGTGCTCACCTGGCGGGCGCACAGACAGAATCACTTTTCCTTCACGGCAGCTCTTCACCGGCTCCTTTCTGTCTCTTCAGCCACACCTAGTCAGTCATGTGCCTGGCCCCCTTCTTGTTGGTTTTATGACAACTGCTCAGGTTTTGGTGCCCCACACCTGCTGAGAGCCACATTTTGTATTGGTATAGGATGCAGTAGAGTACCAGGAACACTCCAGAAAGCAGAGCTTAAGAATCTTAAGGTGACCGCACCTACGGGGTTCCACTAGTGTCCTTGATGAAGCAGCAGTTTTAAGACCACTCTTTTTGATGTTTCACATAGCACCGCATACTTTCTACTCTTGATTCTTATAGATACAGCAAAGCATCCAGTCCTAGTTGCTATGAAAACCCTGTTTTGGAAACAAGTTCTCATATGTGTGCACACTTGAATGTAATTGCCCGAGTTACATGTAGATGCAAGTTACCTTGCCAGTGCTGCCAATCAAACCCAGGTCATCCGCCCACAAGGGCAGTGTGTGCTCTTGACCACTGAGTGACCCATCTCCTGGCCCTCATCACCTGTCCTGGGCGGCTCCTGGACACCCGCCCTTCTCAGATGTCATTACTCTACTGTAGTAAGTGCTCCGTGGCTCTGAAGACACCTTGATCATGGAAAGTCATAAAAAAGAAGCATTTAACTGGGGGTGGTTACGGGTTTAGAGGTTTAGTCCGTTGTCATTGTGCCGGAAGCATGGGGCATGAGGTCATACATGGTGGCTGAGAGTTCTATATCTGGATCTGAAGGCAGGGGAGAGAGGGACAGAGACAGACATAAAGACACACAGAGAGACAGAGACACACACAGAGACACAGAGAGTGCTCCAGCCAGTCAGCCAGATAAGCACTGGACCTGGCTTGGTCTTCTGAAACCTCAAAGCCCTCTCCCAGTGACACATTTCTTCCAGCAAAGCCACACTCGGTAATCTTTTCAAACAGTGCCACCCCCTAAGCATTTAAATATATGAACCCATTTGAGGCCATTCGTATTCCAACTACCACATAGCTATTTTCACAGCAGACACAGCTAACACAACAGTTAAAGGTGAAAGTGTGTGTATGTGTGTGTGTGTGTGTGTGTGAATTCAGATAGACTCTGTTGGATGGACATTAACGGGATTCTCAAGTACAAGCTGCACCAACCAGCCTGCTTTCTGAAGGTTTGACTCGGGGTGGTCGGAGTGGGATGGCAGCTAATATTTTTATTCAGAATGCTCATGTTAAGAAAATGTGGATTCTTTATTGTCTATGAAGAACTTAGACTGAAGTTTTAGTTTTAATTGTGCATGCTCGTGTGCTTTGTGCGTGTACATGCAGCGCCCGTGGAGAGCAGAAGGCAGCATTGGATTCCCCCAGGCTGGTGTCACAGTGAGGTTTCCACTGTGCATCCTGGGAACCAAATTTGGGTCCTCTGCTTTTAACAGTTAGGTCATCCCTTCAGCCTCAACACAGTTATTTTTTATAAATATCAAGTTATTAAATTTTTATTTCTAGTATGGTAAACATCCATGAGTTATGGAGCTCTGTTATGGAGAGAACAGTGGAGTCCTTGCAAATCTCTGGATCCTCAAGACTTTTGGGGGACATGAAGAAGTCTTCATTTGGTAGTAGGAGGCAAGGCCTTCCTCCAGCGGAGTACCAGGCGAGGCTCCGAGAGAAGGATGCTCAGAGAGTGGGAGGGTGTGGAATGCTGTTCTTACTGGAGAAGACCAGGAAGGTTTCTAGCTTGCTCTTTTGTCTCTGCTCCAACTCACACAGTGGTTATTGTGCATTAAATGGGAATTTATGAGTTCCCTGAGACCATAATACCCATTTATAGCATCACTAATCTGAAAAAATTTATTCCTGAAATTGAGAAACAACTTGCTTTCCACAATAGCTTGGAAAGACCACGGCTGTTGGAAGTCCAGCATTACTTCATGTAGCCCCCCAACAGCTCCTTTCAGCCATTACTGTTAAGGAAGTGGAGTAGGTGGGATTCAGTTAGGACACAAATAGAAAGGGAAACAGCTGGGCTATCCGGTTCCTCCAGTCAGCAGTCAGACGGGGCTGATCCAATACAGAAGCCCAGTGTAGAGTTTGGAACCTAGACGTGATTTCAGAACAGTCAACTGGACACTGACCTTCTCTTTTGCTTTTTGTTTCTTTTTTAAAAAAACAAATGGTTGCATCTGTGGAAAGTGACTTCTCTTACAGATGAGACGAGCTTTAGAGAGGAAGTAGACAGGAACTTGAGAACAGGAACATGGATGTCACCTACTGCCCAGAAGTGCTCTGGTGACAAGCTCTGGATACGTAAGCGGGGCTGTTCACTGCAGTGCATCTGTTACAGGCTTGGGTGACAGTTCAGTCTGCAGTGAAGTCCCCGAGCAGGTGCTGGACTGCAGTGACCTCACACCCACGAAGCTCAGCATGCGGGTGGGGCGAGGTAAGCTTCGGTGAGTGGACACAGTGCGATTGCCCAGATGCAAAGAGCCGAGGCAGGTAAGAGCGACAGAGCTGCATGGAAAAGCAGTGATGAGCGTTTATCCTAAAAGTCAGTACAGGCTTAGTCTAGACCCAGTGGCTGGGTGAGAGCCGCCGAGGTATTGGCAGGAGTGGAGCTGGTAAACAAGATGGGTCTTCAGACAGGTGCAGTAACACATGCATGCAATCAAGCCTTTCTGTATGAACGTCACTCTGGTGCTCGTACATGGCAGGACTTGGTGGACTAGAGGTCTTAAAGCAATTGACTTGAAAGTCCTTCTGTTTTCCTGTTGAGTGAGAACCAGAGCACCAGGGCTCTGCGCGTTCATTTATTACATAGAATAGCAACCCTTGTCCCTTCCCGTCTTAAGGTTTGGAAGGTTAGGTTGCGCGGTGTCTTGGTTGCAGAGTTGACGGATGTCATTGTACCAGCTTTCAGGAACCCCCTGCTCTGACTTTGAAGAAAAACTTCGTGTGTTTTCTCATCACTTTAAGGAATTGTTTTCTGATGAGTCCCGTCTGTACAGTGGGCCAAGGGCATGACCCGGAAGCCAAGTGTATCAAGGGCATTGTTAGTTATGTTCAGCAGAGTGAAGCCAAGGGTAGCGAAGGGCTTGCTTCTGTTACATTATCTATTAAAAACGAACACAAAGGGAACCTGAAATCAGACAAGCTCAGAGCGGCCTCCCTACTTCCCAGAGGTCACAGCCAGATCAAAGCTCCAATCGCTGAAGCTTTTTAGGTGGCGGTGGTGGAGTGTCCACCTCTCCATCTTCACGTAGAGGTGGGGATCCTGACACTACTGCATAAGCTTCTGTGCCAGGCACATGAAGAGAGATCAGAGACAAGCAACGATTCCAGCTCACCTCCTTGAATCTCCAGCTGGACCTGGCATGATCTTCCATGAAAAGAGGCAGGAACCTGAGGATGCCCTGGTGCTGGTGGATGGGTGGTCAAGAATGATTCAAATGAGAACTCGGAGGGGACTCTCCTGTTGGGATTGCCTCATGCATTGCTAGGTTAGTAATAGTCAGTCTCACGAGGGAATGTCCAAGGTTAATGTACCATCACTGTGTTGATTTCTGAAATACATATTTTTTGGGGGAAATGGGTGGCCTTCAACAGTGACTTGTCTCAGACCTTGTTTTTCCTTTGGAAGTAATGGTCCCTTGCCTTCTAGAACACTAATCTCAGGGCAGTGAACAGAGGTTTCCTCAGAACAGCTTCTTAAAACAGCGCTGGGATCCAAGATATGCTGCCGATGGTGGGGCTGAATAGGCTCAGGAGCTGCAGCCTGGAGAAACTCTTCAGAGACCCTACTGAGGTGAAACCAAGACTCTTGACTTTGCCACAAAAATAATTTTAGGGCCCATCAATGTGAAGCAGAATTGGGGTTCATAAGAGGTTTCTGACATAGGTAAAGTGTGGGTATTTTGTGGTGTGTGTGTGTGTGTGTGTGTGTGTGTGTGTGTGTGTGTGTGTCTCGCACCACCCCTTGGTATATGTATACACACACTTAGTGTATGTATGTGGTCTTTGAGGAAGGAAAGTACCTGTAAATGTGTGTGTGTTTCACAGGAGAGTTGCACATAATGATCTCAAGAATAGCCATTCGATGGCTTTTGAAGTTATGCCTCAAAAGGTTGCTAAGAACTTTGATATTTTTTCTTTTTAGTTTTTGATAAATAAAGCTGTAAGATATTTCCTAAGGTTATTGGGTAGGTTTATAGGCTGATAAAGCCGTAGGTCACATGGGTTAAACAATGAATTAAGACTTTTTTTTTTTTTCCTACTTCTGCAAATAAAGTTTATAGTCCTAGAAAACTGCAGGGTTCCAGATGGGGAAGGAGTTAAGGTAACACGTCTCTGTATGAAAGTCCTAGTAATTCTGTGTTGGCAACTTTCACAGCACATTTGTAGATGTAGGTAGAATTCTTCACTCAGAGTTGTCAAGAAGCCTCAACCAGACTGTAGATTACAAACCTTACACCAGTGGTTCCCAACCTTCCTGACACTGGACCCTTTAACAGAGTTGCTCATACTGTGGCGACCCCTAAAGATAAAATTATTTTCATTGCTACTTTATAACTCTTACCAGGATTTGGTAGCAAAAGTAAGTCACACAGGCCTGTCTGGTGTGATTTTTCCCTGCTTTGAAATGGGTGTAGGGCAGGGAACCAGGCCTGCGTAAGTGAGTAAATTAATGGCTTTAGCTTTCAAGGCCGCATGCCGCCCACACTGGAATAAAGCTATAATCTTGAGGCAGCTGGACAGGTTCATTACCCATGAGCAAAGTTAGGCTGGTCCTGCTGCGTGGACAGGAAGCCGTTAGCCTGCAGGATCACGTCAGGGCTACTATTTTTCGACAGTCATACTGTCCAGGACATAGAAGGTCCTGGAAGAAAATGTGTCACTTTAGCGTTTAGAATTCAAACAAGTTACGGAACATGAGTTGCCCTCCCTAGGTTCCTTACATGCTTCTGCATCCTCTGGACCCCAGCCAGGGATTACCTGGACGGCCCACCTTGGTTGTGGGGGGTCCCACACAGCACAGGTGAAGTACAGCGCACACTAAGACAGCAGGGACAGAACAGTCAAGACAAGTAGGTTGGGTGAAGTATGTGAGGACAATGGCTGTACGTTGTGGCCCTCCATGTTCAGTCTTGACTTGCTTGTCTGGGGTGTATGTTCCCGTCAGCGAGGATAGAAGGTAGAAACCGAGGATAGAGGTAGAAACCGGCAGCAGTTGAACTTGTCCAGCTAATCACAGCTTCCCCACCGCAGATCGGTAACAGCAGCACGTGTCCAGATGCGCATCCGTCAGACTGACCTACCTGGGTGTGGAGTCGGGGCTGTTTTCTGCTCTCCTGCATGTTTTCTTTCTGCTGGACGATAAGCATCTTCAAACAGGCACCGTGCAGGTTGGGGATTCCCCAGGGCTTGGCAGATCAGCGTGTGTAGATGTTCTGTCTGAACCTGAGTGTCAAGTGAACCAAACAGCTTGAGGCTCCATCGGGGAACTGGCTACTGCAAAGTTCTGCCACATTCTTGGATACTGATAAAGATATATCATCCTAGTGAGTTTCCTGATGGAATTAAATCCATGACGTCTTCACATTATCGACACATTTAAGGGTCTGTGACTTACTGGGGTGTTTTTGTAGCAGACCTACAACATCCTAAATTTGCTGAATAATTAGAAACTTTGGTTTATATATAAACAAGATGATGATGTAAGTGTTCTTTAGAAGTAACTTGTGGCCACTCAAATTAATTGATTACTTATTAAGACTCTCAGCCTTAAGTAGTATATTTCCTCAGGAATGGGAAACCTTTGTGCACAGTAAAGGCAGAGGGTGATAAGATAGTCAGGCTCCTGAAGCCTGGGGACAAGTTTTCTGTAGGAAGGAAGTCCCCATTCAGAACGCAAGTCTCAGAGGCCGAATTGAGAATTTACATGTTAGGGAAGTTAGGTGTCTCTTTGGTGTTTCAAGGATAGCCAGGCCTATGTGGAGAGACCCTGTCTCAAAAAATAAGCAAGCGAACTAAAGTGGGAGGAGCCAGCGTAGGCGTCAGCGACGCTGGTGTGGAGATCACCTGTAGTAATCCATAAGATTTACTAACGTATAATGTAGTAAGATTTGGAGCATAAATCCAAATCCGGGCTCAGTGCTGGGATCACGTCCTTTGTCCTGTAGAATCTGAAGCCCCAGAAGCCTTGGTTCTCCTTGTTTGTTTTCTGTCTTTCCTAGCAATGGTCACTAACAGGCAGGCGGTTGTGCCTGTTTGTGACACCTGGCACTCACAGAAGCTTAAGTTGTGTTCTGTTCCCATTGCCGAAGACATGTGGCAGAAACCTGCGGATTCATTCTGTCAGCTGTCCCACTTGAGCCTTCTGGGGCTCAGAGACCAACACGTATGTGCTGACATGTGAAACAAAGCCATTCTGTCTGGGTTGTGTGGAGTTGACGTAGCTTTGTTCCCTCAAGCCCAGGCTGGTTACAAAGTCTCATGACTAAAGCATTTCCTTGCAACTGTTTCTTGGGTGAACCCTGCTCACTGCAGAGAGGCAGCTTCTGATGCCTGCATACCTCCTGCTTCCCCACAGCCTCTTCTCTGTCGAAGAGCTTCCTCCTAAGTCTTCTTTCTCCCTTGGCATGATCTGCCTTCCTTTTCTTCATCAGAGGTGAGGGTTATCGTGATTAGGGCAGAAAATAATGTTTTAATTATGTTGTATACATCTCAAAGTAAAACCTTTTTCTATCTTAAAATATGAAGGAATTGCAAACAGAGAGTCACTAAGTACATCAGACAGCAAGAGAATGAGTCACTTTGACTGCCTGGCCACTGTGAGCTGACTGGTGGCTTCAGGATATGGTTAGTTTTGTGATTTTCCTGGACTCTACTCAGGACCCGATTTGTAGACTGGCATTGAACTTTACCAGCTGCACAGGGTGCTGTTTGCCCAGGGGCTCAATGATTACTTGAGGCTTTTCTATTTTTCAGTTTTCTGCTGTGCGCCCCATATAGTGAAATATCAATGCACAGTGATCCTGTGGACCAGTATTAGGTCATTTCCATGTTGTGACAAAGGCTTGGGTGCCGTGGGAGCTGAGTGGGTTATGAATCCAGCATCAGGAGTTCCTGGTGTGTGTGGTGTACACCGGGAGCAGGAATGGCAGTGGGGTTCTAGTGGTGTGTATAGGAGTTCCAAGGGCCACAAGCTGAGCATGTGGTTGGGACTCTGACTTTCTCCTGGGGGAGGCAATAAGCATTGGCAAGGGAAGGAGAGCTGCACAGGAGGCAGATGTGACATCTGAAGGGTTATGTCATGTCAGGGAGTCTGTGTCTTCTGTGAAGGCATCAGGAAGCCACAGAAGGGCATCATGGAAAAATAGAAGGAGACGTGACTTAGGAGCCTATTTTGAGTGGTGGGGTCAGGAGTATTGACCACTGATTAGGAGGCTTTGATACAGCCACGCCACCTGTGGGAACACTGGCCAGGAAGACGGAGGGTGGAATCAAGGGGAGCCATTTAAATGAATGAAATGTCTGATGTAGTAATGGGCCAGGATTTCTTTCAGCAATCAATCTTGGTTGGGCTGGTGTCCATTTACAGCTTAGGGATCATGTTCTGTCTATGGGTCAACCCCCTGGGCTCTTCTGCAAAGCAGTCTTTGGATCGGGTTGGCTTTGCAGAACTGTACGTGTGCATGTATACATGTATACAA
This sequence comes from Micromys minutus, assembly GCF_963924665.1. Classification (NCBI taxonomy): domain Eukaryota; kingdom Metazoa; phylum Chordata; class Mammalia; order Rodentia; family Muridae; genus Micromys; species Micromys minutus. Next base: position 42,534,688 of record NC_137955.1, on the reverse strand, counting down.
CTGTACAAGTGAGACACACATATGTAATTAGGGTGGTATCGGTTGTGAGGCTTTATAGCACACATGCATACATAGAGACAGACAGGCAGACAGGGATAGAAGCACAGAGAGAAGGGGGAAGGTGTCTATGTGCTTTGTTTTGCACTACTTAGAGAAATACAGTTTTTCTGTATGCCTCTGTGTTGGTCTAGGGATCAGAAGATTAAAGGTGCTCTTAGACATGTTTCCTTTCTAATTTATGAAGCTAGAAGACATTGGAACCCCTTTTATAATGCCTCTTGGACAACTGGCCTATCATATATTATGAATTAACTTCCAGGGAACCATTAATGCATAGTTAAAACATCAACAAAGTCTCAGGCTTTCTTCATCTATTCTAAGGCATCTGCAATCCTCTGACCCGCCTCTAGTCCTTTTGGTGGCTCAGCTTGTCCTGAGTACTCTGTGGGTAAGAGATTAACAGCCGGAGCTATAGGTTGACGTTTCCTCAGTGAGAGAAGCCTGTGCTCAGTGTAACTGTGGGCTGTTGTAGGCTGTCAATCCTAAGAAGACAGGATGAGGTAGCCAGTCAGGTGGTTATTAAAGCTGTGGTCGTTATTACTAAAAACCAGAAGCCATTTCGTTGTATTTCCATGTGGTAGTTTGTGAATATACACTCCTGATGCGTGTGATTCATCTTCGTATTCAATGTGGGGTCATATTATTTTTGTGCAAATGACACAAGCATCAGTTGATTGTGTTTGCATTTTTATTTGTTAGTAAGTACCGGGGTGCAGATGTAACCTTTGTTCTCTTAATCGGTCTTTCAGAATTAAACACATTTACAGAAGATTCCGTCCCATTAAAGCACTTCCTTCCTGTGACACGGATCTAGAGGCCTGCACGGTCACCCCACCCCCACCCCCGCCCCACACAGTGTGCTAACACTGCCACCCTGCACTAGAGCAGCATCCTGCAGGCTCTGCAGTGGAGCGGCTGGCTCAGACAGGGTGACGTCACCCTCTCTGCAAGCCGTTCGAGGGCGGGGCCTTCACGCAGATGTGGGGTTTTTATCACCCTGCCCTTTGTGTTCAGGAGCTCTGCCAATTACCTAATGAGTAAAATTCGGTAATTACCACCAAGGCTTGTCAGTAAGAGAAGCTACCAGCTTACTGTTTAACATTATTTTTGCCGTGGTTGCTTTAGAACGCTGCCTTGTTTATTAGTCTTATTTGTGGCATAACCTGTGCTTCCAGGAGCTTTGCTTCCGTCTTTCCCACAGGCGATTTTTCGGGTTAATAAACAGAAGGTGGGGTAGCTGATAGGCTGTGAGACCAGTGAGGTAGCTGGGAAGCTGTTTGTGGGCGACACAGCAGAGAATTCAGACAAGACACACACTCATTCTTATCAGGAGGCTCTGTCTGTGGAGGAATGATTGGGCTTTCAGATACCAAGTTTTCCTAAAAGAAACAAATTAGGTCGGTGAACAATTAGGTGAAATTCAAAATAATTATAATCTGCTAGAGGTCCCGTGGATTACCAAAAAAAAAAAAAAAAAAAAAAAAAAAAAAAAGCTGTTTTAGTTTTAAAACTTACCCCTTAAAAATAATCTGTTTATTTACTTTATGTATGTGAGTACACTGTCGCTGTCCTCAGACACACCAGAAGAGGGCATCTCATTACAGATGGTTGTGAGCCACCATGTGGTTGCTGGAAATTGAACTTAGGACCCCTGGAAGAGCAGTCGGTGCTCCATCTCTCCAGCCCCAAAAGCTTACTCTTAACTCAGTTGCTTAGGTTCATCTCAGATTTGTGTGCACACCTATGTGGGAGGTGCTGCGGGGTTAATGGGCTGAGTAGGCTCACACACAGCCTGGAGATAGCCCATGGGCACAGCCTGGAGATAGCCCATGGGGCACAGCCTGGAGATAGTCCATGGGCACAGCCTGGAGATAGCCCATGGGCACAGCCTGGAGATAGCCCATGGGGCACAGCCTGGAGATAGCCCATGGGCACAGCCTGGAGATAGCCCATGGGCACAGCCTGGAGATAGCCCATGGGCACAGCCTGGAGATAGCCCATGGGCACAGCCTGGAGATAGCCCATGGGCACAGCCTGGAGATAGCCCATGGTGCTTCTGCTCCTGGGAGTGAACAGGATGGAGGGCTGCTGCTCCTTAATTGGCTGATGTTGGAACTGGAAGGCCACCATGCTGAGGAGTCAGCACTACGGCTGGTTGGAAACTAGCGGCTAGTTCTGTTGGGTGGAACGGCAGTGCTGACCCAGGGTCTGAGGACGGACAGCACGCAGCTGATCTGACCACTGTGCTGTTGGGTGGTTGGTGTTCCAGCCCCACCCCCACTCATCTGAAAGATCTCCCATTGTTAGAGACAACTGCGGGCCGATTCCTCCCGGGGCAGAGAGGGTAATTTTCCCTCTTACAGATGTAATCATAGCATGATTGAGGGCTAAATACCCAGAGCTGATCATTTATAGACCGAAAATAGAAAGCCCTGGGGGGCCCTGAGCATGGCAGGAGGGACACACTGCGCGTTTGATCATTTCCACTGGTGCACAGAGGTTTCCAGTACTCGCACCCACTTCTGTCTGAAGCAGGTTACCGGAGCGTGAGGAAGATGAAGAAAACTCAATTGCCACACGGTTTGCAGTGTATGAACCAGGAGAGACGCGTGATCGTGGGCTTAGTCTTTATCCCAGACGGTCCTGCTCCTGCCCGTATAGCACTGTAAATATGTAACGGAATCCACCGTGCTGCTGAACATCAGGGTTGAGCTGTCCTAAGACGAATCTATTAAAATACTGAAGGAGGGAGGGGGAAAGTGGACTTGAAGCTGGAACTTCACAGAGCCCCTCCCTACACGGCCATGTCTCTGCTAACCATGGCCTAACTGCAGGCACCATCACGAGTATCCCCAGCATTGTAGGCCTGACCCAAAAAGTAGCTGTTACTTGTCGACTAGTCCTTGCCCGGGAACCATTGTTTTCCCGGGTGACTCATTTTATTAAAGCCTGCACTGGCTTTTTAACCTTTCTGCTCACATTTTTGTAGGTTTTACGTAACATAAACATTAAAAAAAAAAAAAAAAGGACACAACTCAATGCCCCTAATTTTGGCGGTTGCCTTCTGTTCACCCCTTGCCCACCCACTTCTAACCGCACCAGCTTTCCTGTGCAGTCCCCTTGTCCATCCCAGAAGTAAACGGTGCTCTGCCTTGGCCTCTTGCACAGAAGCATCTCTTCAGACTGTGTTCGGGGCTGGGTAACCTCCCTGTGGCGTCCAGGTGAAGGCTGCTGAGTCCAGGACCTAAGGCCTTTCAGTTCCCCAGCCAAGAAAGTCTTAGGCGTCTGGCCTTTTTGTAGTGTAGTCTAGAACCTGTGGGGCACAGAGAAAAGCGGTTTACTTTTAATTTCTTTTTTTTTCCTTCCATACTTTTTTTTTTTTTACTGCAGTGTTAAAACGTCAGGACCAAGACAGCTTACGTGAGAAAGCGTTTGTTGGGGCTTGCTTCCAGTGGCAGAGGCTGAGGCCATGAGCATCATGGCAGAAAGCGTGGCAGCAGTCAGCTTGGTGCTGGAGCAGCAGCTCAGAGCTTCCATCCTGATCTTCAAGCTCAAGGAGGCGGTGGTGGGAAGGCATGAGTTTCTGAAAACTCAAAGCCTGCCCCAAGGGATACACCCCCTCCAATAAAACCACGCCTCTTAATACTTTCCAAATATTTTCACCAAATGAGACCAAAAGTATTTAACTGTATGAGCCTATCGGCCCATTCTCATTCAAAACACCACATTCCATTCTCTGGCCACCCCAGGCTTGTGGCCATCTCAGTGCAAATACTCATTTAGTCTAACTTCAAAAGCTCCCACAGTCTTACAGTCTCAAGACTGTTTCAAGGTCAGAAGTCTCTTCTGAGATGCAAGGGAATCTCGTAACTATAATCCCCTTATAAAATGAAAAGGCAAATTACATACTTCCAACACACAGTGACACGGAATAAACATTACCCTTACAAAAGGGAGGAAAGGGGGCACGGTGAGGACATACTGGAGGAAAGCAAGACCAGAATCCAGAAGGACAAGTCTCACACTGTCTGAGGTCAGAGGGCTCATGCCCTGCTCTTCCAGCTTTGCTGACTACGGCATGCTTCTCTTTCTTGGGCTGGTTCCACTCCCTGTGTGGAGCTCTCCTTGTCGGATATCCTATGGCTCTGGTACCTCCAAAATCCTGGGGTCTCCAGCCCAATCCAGGCTTCACTTTCTCAGCTTCATGCAATGGCTCCTCTGGGTCTCCACACAAGGACACCCTCCCGTACGCTTAGCCTCAGCAACTGTTCGCAGCCCCTTAAAGCCAAAAGTGGCTGAGGCTACACGTTAGGCTGTCGTATGGGATGGGCCCTGGCTCTCTTCTGACGCCAGTTAAGTCCACCTGGATCCAGCTCATCCTTCTTGAGCTCCATCGTGATCTCTCTATTTTTAATTTCTAAGAAAATTTATTTTTAAGAAGCTGTACCCTCTGTTTTTATAAATACTCTCTAGGACATGGACAAGAACATGGCTTGTTGAACATGTATGTCCTTGACCCTGAACAGTAGAAAAGGATTTCCCCTGTCAGACACCTTTAGGTTGGATCTGTAGCTGCAGGTCACTTCATTGTGATAGGGCTCCCACTACTTATGAACCTTCTTTCTCACCGGCTGCCTTGGTTACAGGCTGTCAGCAGACTGACGCTTTTGCCTTCGAGGTATCACCATCTTTACCCAGGAAGGGTAGTGAGTTTCTGTGATGGATTGGGGAGTTGTTGAGACTAGCTTGAATTTATTAAAGAGCTCTGGTGGCACTTGGGGGTGAAATTGTAGCCCTTTGGCTGAGGTGTCTGCCGTCTAGAAATCAGAACTGCTTCTCAGTCTGGTGGGTTAGCAGCGCACAGCGATGGTTGTTTGCACGGAAAGTTGGCGCGCTAGAAGGTGGAGTGACCTGGTGACCTGTCCTGTGGCGCAAATCAATCCATACCTGGCTGGGTCATACCACAAATTTCTCCCAGAGCTTTGGCCCTTGCTGCTGCCTCTGCCTTTGGAGTGCTAGGATTAAAGGTGTCTGTTGCCACCTGCCTGGCTCAAATGCTTGAATTTTCAGAAGGGCCACATGGAACAACTTCTTTCACCCGCAGGGCTCAGGAAAAAGCAGGCCGCTCGGGCAGCTGAAGCTGATACTTAGTTTGAGGATTCCTCCCCCCAGATCTTTCCTCTCTGTTTCACCCACACAGTGCCGTCCTGAGTATAACCCAGTCAGTTCGTGCCGAACCCCAGCCGTACACTGGGCTCCGTCCTCTCCGGCAGCCAGAGTAAAGAGCGTGGATCTCAACACCGCACTCTTTCCCATTCGCACACCCCTAGTTTTGATTGAACTGTGGTGCCTTGACCCAGGCATCCTCCTGCTTCAGCTTCCTTGTTGCAGTGTGCTCACCGGGTGAGAGCTGGGTGTGTATGTAGATATGTCAGAGCCTGGCCAGTAAGCACACTCGAAGTCTATTTATTTAAAACTCATTAGACGACATCTTTCATCCCTCGTGTGACCAAGATAATGTCTCCGATCCTTTTCATGTGCTCTTTGGCAAAAATTAAAAAAACGGGTCCGGGAGAGCTGTCTTGTGTTTCTCTGAGGGTGTGTTAGCGAAGGCGGACGCAGTGCTACTTCTAGCCTTAGAATGGTGACTGACCTCCGCTGGAGTCCAAGTCAGTATCCTAAGGCATGAGCATGAATACGAAAATCTTTATCCCACGTTTCTAGGCGGGTGCTCTCCTGGTGGGCAGGCTGGGCATGTTTGGGCTGCAGCTCATCCTACTCACATGTTGGCTTATCCTAAGTTGCAGGCTGCATTCTGACTTCTCATAAAATTGTTACGCGGCTTTCTAAGATTTTTCTGGTTTTTAAAGATGCTGGAGTAGCAACAGGCTAACTTAGTCATTGATGTTACTCTGCAGGTAACAACCCATAAAGCTTAGAAGGATTGAGCCAGGAGGGAGCGCTGGCCAGTGTGGGTTATGCATAAGCCCCTCTGTGTGATAGGCAAGGATTAACCAGGCTGGGAAAGACTAAGAGGAGGCCTTGAGCGCCCCCTAGAGGCTTCGCTGTGCTACAACCGGCAGACTTCACAAAAAGCTGTGAATGCCATAGTCCCGTCCCCCCCCCCCGCCCCCCCTGCAGTTACCTAAACTCCTCGAGGTTAAAACGAGGATTTGGCAAATGACTGGAACTGATTACATATTGTGTCTTCTGGGGACAAAGTATCGTGGCTAACATGGCTGAGAATCGTTAGGGACACTGTCTATGGGCGTGTCCAAAGACCAGTATTCAGCATTAAACTGGAGAAAATACTGGGGTCATTCACCTGTGCTCACACAAGGACATGTTCCCTAATTGAGTCATTGGTGATGATGACAGTTGGTGTGTTGGCACTGGAGCGCATGGGTGTCACCTGTCAGGCAGGCAGCCCGGTGACACTTTTCTCTTCTTGTCTTTTCAGGGTTTCGGAAAAATGATGAAATGAAAGCTATGGATGTCCTGCCAATTCTGAAGGAGAAAGTCGCCTATCTTTCAGGTAAGATCTGACTTTCCAACCTGCTGTACTTGACTGCTCCGACTCCAGGCTTTGATTAAAGTTGCTCACTTGCCACAGCATATAAAAGCATTGACATTTGGTGGGCCTCTATTACGTATGTGAGTGCACTGTAGCTGTCTTCAGACACCAGAATACGGTATTGGATCCCATTACAGATGGCTGTGAGCCACCATGTGGTTGCTGGGAACTGAACTCAGGACCTCTGGAAGAGCAGTCAGTGCTCTTAACCCCTGAGCCATTTTTCCAGCCCTTGGTGGGCCTTTAAAACTCCTTGATTCTTGGAAAATTAATGCCCAAGGCATTTTTTAAGGTGGCGTATACATCATAAGCCAGCTAGTGCTGCTGATCAAACTGTCTGTCTGTCTGTCTCTCTGTCTGTCACTCTGCAAACATTTAGATGCATTGCCTGAGCCATTAAGTGTAACAGCTGCTTGTTAAACACCTTAGTGTCAGCAGTTGGGTGTGTGACCACAAATACACACTCAGGGGTTTTTAACAGCTACATCTTGTCTCCCATGGCTCTTCGTTCCCTCCTTATGGGAAAGGCCCCTGTCCTCCAGCTCCTCTCCTCCTGGGCTGCCCATTCCTGCGGTTGTTAGCAGCCACATCCTCAGGTGTCTGAAAGTCTTTGCAGTTTCTACTAGCTGATGTCTCCTCTTAAGTAGATGCCTGCTTTTCATTGCTAGCCCTCCCTCTACTGTGGAGATTGACAGCCCAGCCCCCTGCCTGTGGGACATCTGTGCTCTCGCCTCTGCTCAGGGAAGGCTGTGCTTCAGGCCTTTCAGCTCTCTCCCTGGGCTGGATGTGCAGCTTTACAAGATGGTGCCCAAGAACGGGAGTGGGACTGCCTGGTGCTCCTGGCAGCCCTGCAGGATGCTCTTCCCTTGGTACCCACTCCCTGTGCTATCTGAAACATGCTCTGCTGGCCCAAGGCAGGCTCCTGTGGCCGCTCTGGCTTAATTACAATGTGGTAACCGCATTGCTTCTGGGTGTCCTAAGGGCATGTGGTTCTGTATTTAAGACGAAGCATTTGTGGCGCCTTTGTTTGCCTTGTCTTGCTCACTCCTTTATTCTGTCTGTTGATTCTGGAGAAGTGAGTCTAATGAGTAATGAATCCACACAGTTAGTAAAAAGTGTAAAATTAGACAGACAGGGGCTTGGGTTATTGGAAATACTTGGATGGATAGGTGGATGGATGGATGGATGGATGGATGGATGAATGGGTGGATGGATGGATGGATGGATGATAGATGGATGGATAGACAGATGAATCTAAATCAAAGTGAATCTGAATAGCTAGTAAAGAGTGTAAAATTAAACAGAAAGAAGGGCTCGGGTTGTTGGAAATGAATGGATGGATTTGTGGATGGATGGATGGATGGATGGATGGATGGATGGATGGATGGAAGGATGGATGGATGGAAGGATGGACAGACAGACAGACTGACTCTCATGGATTACAATCCACTGAGTTTTGAGAGTAATGTTTATTTACTCATTTCAACTCATCCATAACAGTTTATGCAATGGCTTGTGCCAGTTTATGAACGACTGGGTTTGTAGTTAAAAATCAGGAGTAACTAAAAGATTCTACTTCCATGCCCAAGAGGAATCATTAGGAAGATGTTGAGCCGGCGTCTGAGGAGGAAGCCTGCTGCCCATCCCCCCCCCACCCCCGCACCCAGACCTCTGTCTGTGTTCTGCTCTTCCTGGAAGTGCCTGAGGCGGGCACCTCTAGCCAAGTGGAGGACCTCGACTGCTGGGTTTTGTTTGCCTTCATTCCGCTATTGGGCAATTAATTCAGAGTCTATTATCATGGCGTTTTTAGTTAACTTACTGTAAAACCTCAGCCTTCTTGCCTTTTAACTAATCAAAAAAGGGGGGGGAGGCATTGATCTCATAAATCTTCAATGAAAGTTTAATTCTTCAGGGTTAGTGCTTAGGCGGAGAGAGATGGCTTACGGTGGCCACACATGAGAACAGAACATTTTAAATAATTAAGGCCAGCGGAGCATTAACCAGCAAGCGATAGTTAGGAGGTGTTGCCACACTCTTATTATTTCCCAGACTCTGACCAGAAATAGCGCATGACAATTTTAGGCTATTGTTATCTTGTATATGAAAGGAAGAGTGGGAAATTGTAAAAATAAATTGATTACGTATACTGTATTTTTAGGAAAAGTCCCAAAGAATGATATTCTCAGAAATAATTTTTACTTCTAACTTAAATTCCCCCGTCTGTCTGTCTGTCTCTGTCTCCCTCCCTCCCTCCCTCCCTCCCTCCCTCCCTCCCTTTCTCTCTCTCTCTCTCTCTCTCTCTCTCTCTCTCTCTCTCTCTAAATTTTTCGTACTGCTCTGGTCCTTCTAAAAGTAGACTTTAGTGGGGCCCGCAGTTGCGCAGTCTGCCACGGTGTGGTTCTAGAGCATTTTCATCCTTTCTCAAGAGCAACAGCTTTCTCCTCTGCCCCGGCACTCACCTGTCCACGTTCTTCTGTACTTCAGTTTGTAACGTATCAGGGGATATTGTGCAAAAGCTCTGCATCTGTGGTGGGCCTTGTAATTCAGTCGTCAGGATGGTTTATTTCCTAGAGCTGTCGATCAGTTAACGGCAAGAATAGAAGTCTCGTAATCACAGTGACTCGTCGAGGCCCAGACCTGACACTTGGACGGCTGGTGCCAATTTAAAGCTGGAGTAACTAAAAGATCCTACTTCTGAATTCAAGAGGCACCAGGAGGGAGTTTCTCAGGCCCATCTGTAGAACGCTCAGCCTGCGTCTGAGAATGCAGCCAGCTGCACCCAGACCTGGACGTGCAGGAGGCGGGCATGTCCAGACAGATTGCAAGTTTGAGGATAAACTGGGGTACATAGTGAGACCTCTCCAAACAAAAGATTCCCCATAGGAACGAAACAGTCGTCTTCTTTATCAGTTAAAGATTCCCCATAGGAACGCAACAGTCTTCTTTATCAGTTAAACCTAGTTAGGGCTGGAAGGGCATTAACAAAGTGGGCCAAATCTGATGAGTGATTCTGAGACACTTCATGGAGTCCTCCACCACTGAGCCCTGTCTCCAGCTCTAAAACCACATTCTTGGAAACCTTTCATCATGACCCCTCAGCCTCAGCAGGCAAGAGAGCAGGGAGCTCACCCCCGGGCTGTCCTCAGAGTCTGTCCATCCTTCTTCTCCTCTACCCTCACTCTGGATAGTTCTGATACCAATTCCAGATGCCATGTCATTATTTATGAGCATTTTGTATATACCCACAAAAGATAACTTAAAAACCTCACTGTTATCAGACCTAAACACACTTTTCATATGAAGGCTGACTCTTTTCTCTCCCCCTCCCCCACCTTTCTTGAAAAGGCTTTTAAAGACATTGGGGAGTGAAAAACTTAAACCCTTACATGTCCTATCATAGTGAGTTTTCAAAACTGAAACTATTAGCATTATTATAAAAATATTAAACATTTTCAAGAAAACTTGCTACTTATCAATGGCCTTTCCCCTTATTCCATAAATGCTGCTCCCATATGACCAGGAACCCATGACTTCTCACATTCCTGCCTCCTCCACTGTCCTTAGAGGACAATCTAAGCACCCATATGGAAGATTCTTTTTGTTTGTGGCCCTTTTGTATTCATTTCAACTCTTGAAGCTTCACCTGAGGCTGAGGAGAGCACTTGCCAGGCTCATTGTGAAGATCCCCCGAGAAATTGTGAGTGCCCCACCCCCTTGGAGGCACGCTGTAGCACCATGTGGTTTGGTGTCTGTGGTTCAGGGATGCTTCCATGGAATGCGTGTTATAAATAACCTGTGTGGCTGAACAGTATGTATGGATCAGTTTTAGCATTCAGTCTTCATCAAGTCCCATTGCTGATCAGAATGAACGCCAAGTCAATCTAGTACATTGTAAAAGCCACATTAATATTCCCTCTGACGATGTTTGGTTGGTCAGAGAAAAGAACTAGGAAGAGTTTCCTGGCTTGAAGTCTGAGATCTGAAGAGAAATTGTCAGAGTTGTAGAACTCAATGAAGGACCCACTTGGGAATGCTGAATTCTCTTTCTAGGCTTTTCTACCCTGGTCGGAAATAATTTTTAAAAAGGCGACAGTTTCTCGTCCATGTTCAGCCAGGCTACGCCGACTCCAGGAGAAACCTGTCAGGCATTCTGTCAAGTTAAATTTTCTGGTCCCCTCGTTTCTTAGGAACTTTCTTCGACCCTTAAACTAATCTGGCGTTACTCTCCAATTTCCCTGCTCACCTGTAATTTCGTTTGTATGTTCTTTTTCTACTTAAATTTTTTTTCAATGTATTTTGATCATGTTTTCCCCTACAATCCCTCCAGTATTCTCTCCACCTCCCCACCCCACTTATTTCTTCTTTCTAAATATACAAACAAAAAGCCCACAAGACTCCCCCCCCCCAAAAAAAAAAACCCTATAAAAACAAAAGTTAAAATGAATAAGCAAAAGACCAATTGGGACTCCTCCCCACAAAAGCCCAAACAATGCAAAACAAAGCAGAAAGTTCACAAAATAAAGGAGCATTCAGTTTGTGTTGGCCACTGATTCCTGGGCAGGAGGCCTGCCCTGTTGGGAAAAACAAAGGGTACCCGTTTCAGTAGCTTCTTGATTAGGTGTGGGACCTAACGTCCACTTTGCCCTCTTACCGCTGGGACAACCGTCTGGGTTGAACCTGTGCAGGTCTTACAGTGTGGTTGCTGCTGCCACAGTGTCTGTGAGCTCATCTGTTCCTCAGCGGTGTGAAGGATGCTGTTCCCTTGGCGATACCCACCTTTGACTCTTACGGTCTTGCTGCCTTCTCTTCTGTAGAGCTCCCTGAGCGGGGGACTGTAAGGGAACTAGAGAGACACAGGAGGAAGGGGGTGGGGGCAGACAGTGGGGGCAAGGGAGAAAGGCTTGTTCAGTTCAGCAAATGTGTGTATTAGAGTTCCAGAGTGCTCATCTCTCCAAACCATAAAGAAAGGCATTTTTTCTTGTACATTAGAAGAAATAGAAGGACATCCTCTAATCACCCCTTAGAGCCCAGACATTTCCCGTGGTTTTGTACTTTTTTTCCTGACTGTGTGGTAGGTTTAGCTACAGTCCTGTGTGGATGGAAGGAAGGACAGACGGATGGATGGACAGAAGGACGGATGGACGGATGGAGATGCTAGACTTGCCAGGGCATGTAGGATGTTCTATCTGGTCTGGCCGCACCTAAGTGTGTTCCCCACGTGTATTTTGTAGGTGGCAGAGATAAGCGAGGAGGTCCCATATTAACGTTTCCAGCCCGCAGCAATCACGACAGAATACGGCAAGAGGATCTCAGGAGGCTCATCTCCTATTTAGCCTGCATTCCCAGGTAAGTGCCATGTGGCGCTGGCCTTGTCGGTGTTTCCCAAAGTTCCGAGGGTGCGGCCTCTCTAGAAAACAACTAAACAGTAGGTCTAGTTCCTCAGAGATCAAACATGAAATAAGGCCACGGTCTTTATTTTTCTTGTCACTTTTATTGCCACGGTGGGATCATTGGAAATACTCTGGATCAGGAACCAGACGGCAGGCCCGTGTTATCACAGAACGTTGAGAGTTGATGGTGCATTTTGGATGCTTACTTAGCTGAGATTTTAGTTTTGGGTTCTATGCCTGGCTCCTGAAGCTGAATTTGATATTCGTTCAGTAGACTCAAAATAATTAGGATATTGGAAAGGTCCGTGCTGCTGATAATTGGTTATCTGGTTATAAAGTCTATGTTGGTACGAGTGGGAAAGGTTTACTTTTCATTCATATTATGCAACTGTTCATACACTGTGGCTTGTCTGGGTGACACATCCTTCAAACTGTATCTGTGTGTGTGTGTGTGTGTGTGTGTGTGTGTGTGTTGAGAATTGTGAGCTCACATACAGAAGTAGAAAGAACTGTGCAGCAAGTACCCACACACTTAGAACCGAGTTTAACCGTTTATCGGATTTTAGCAGTCTTTTATTTTTTTCTCTGTAGTTCTTCCTGGGGGCACTGTGTGACACCTCAAACCCCATGCAGTCTCCTGCATCAGGACTTGAGTGTGTCTGTGGTGGTTTATGGTGTTTCATCTCCTGAGCCCGGTTACTCCATTTCATTACCTTGATTTGCTTTTGTATTTCCCAGTTCCAAGTGACAAGGGGTGGCGTTTTGTTTGTCTTTGGTTAGAAAGTAAATTAACAAGTAGCCAAGGCATCTGCCCAGTGATAATGGAGAAGTTCGAGGCGATCCTGATGGAGAGAAGGTGGAAACAGCCCAGGCCCCCTCTGTTGTCCTTCAAGCTCATTGCCTCCTGGGAGCACTCTACAACAGCAGGATCAATACGTGTCATCAGCAAATTAATAGTGTGGCCATTTTCTTGGATGTGGAGCTCTGCTTGTAATACAGTCTGTGTGATCATTTGTTGGCGTTTGTGAGAGGCACACGCCTGGCTCTCCCTTTCTGTGTAGGCCTGATCCCACTAACTCTACTGAGACCGGAAGGTAGCCCTCTCCTCAACTAGCTTGTGCCCAGGCAGTGCAGCTGGGCTCAGTGGGAGTATGTGCAGAGGAGTGGAGATGTCCTAGGCTGATGACCGGGGGCCTTTGCTCGGTGACTGCTGTTGGCCTTCTGGTGGAAAAGGTGACGATAAACAGTATTTCTTGAGGTCACTGCAGTGCCAAGCAAGGCTGCCCATGCACACCTCTCACCTCATGTGCACCGTGAGAGTGTGTAGAAACTTGTGTGTACACTTGGTGTGTAGCAACTGTCTCAGAAAAAGCTGAAGAATCTCTCCCCTCTGCCCTTGGTCTTCTGCTTTTCTCTTTGGTGTGCTGTCACTAAGTAATCTAGACTTTGTTCTCTGGCCACAAGTCCCACCAGTGGACATAAATGGCACTTGTGTCGCCGTGGTAGTCGGATCACTTCTTCCCTCACCTTAGAAATCATCAACAGTTCGAGAAGTGCCATGCAAGTGTGGCAAGAGATTGTAGTCCCAGCGTGCACATGTCAGATAGGCGTGGTAGGCTACCTGCTGTGCTAGCCTCGGAAGGCTGAGAAGGGGATTCTCTGAGCAAGCTGACTGGGGACACTAGCCGGCTCGGTGAACTCTTTGTTTGATTGAGTAACCCTGATTTCATGAATAAGCACAGAAGAGATTTCCAAGATTTCTATTATCCGCCTTGGGCCTTCCATATGCACAGGAAAATGCACACACGTACGTACAGCACCAATGTACATAGAAGCATGCAGACACAGGCACAAAAGTGGAAAAAGAGAAAAAGTCAACAGTTTGGAACAGCAGTGTTTCCAAGTCTTATCCAGGACGACACCGGCAGCAGAGGTCTCATCCTAAAACAGTGAAAATAGCCTCCGGGGGGGTTTTGCTATTGCTGCTTGAACTTTATATGTACTTCCTAAGTTCTAGCTGTTTTACCTTCATTCATTCATTCATTCATTCATTCATTCATTCATTCATTCATTCAATGTGTATGAGTACACTGTAGCTGTCTTCAGACATACTAGGAAAGGTCCTCAGATCCCATTAGAGATGGTTGTGAGCCACCGTGTGGGTGCTGGGAATTGAACTCAGGACTTCAGGAAGAGCATTTGACGCTCTCAACCACTGAGCCATCTCTCCAGCTTGTGCTTTTTAGTAGCTAAGTGGATAAGCTCTCCTGACTCCCTGACTCCCATTGCTCATGAGTTGTGTGAAGGCAGCCAGTGCACTGATTTGAGACCGATCATGAGGCTTTCTTCTCAGAACTCAGGAAAGTTGGTTTTTAATTCCTTGAAGATGCAGGTCAGAAGGGGCTTGGGTTTCACCTAAATTTTCCTTGTCTCAGAGATAATACAGGGCTCGTCATAAAACTGCTAGATTTCCTAGTTAACAAAGTCACATCTTCCCAAGGTCCCTTTCTGTCCTCAGGTAGAGGCAGGGCTTGCAGACCACGTTGCACGCGTTCCTTTGATTGTGGCCTATAGCACTTGGACTTTGGGGGCTTGCAGGTCATTGCTCTTCCTTGGATACCTAGCTTTGGATGTGAAGATAACACTTTGCCTGCCCAGCTCACTCAGTTCATGTGCTGGGACCTACTTTGTGGGGAAGCGACCGGGTGGGAACAGAGGAGTTAATAATCCTGTGAGCCACGAGAGCCAAGCATAGTACCTTCTGGTTTGTTCCCTGCTTGCTCCTGTTGTGAGCCTGGAGTTACAAGGGATTTCTTTTAAGCCTCTTTCAAGAGGAACTTGGCAGTTTATATGCATCCTGCCTAGGACCATGCTAGGAGCAAGATAGGTTGCAAAGTAATTTTAATAATAAACTGGTTTAGTGAAGACTGACCTATGAAATGAAGTCTCTCAAATATCCCACAGTGAACCGAACAAGATGGATTACTTCAGTTTTCTGTGGGCCCGGAGTGGGTTGCTTCAGCAGGGTACGTGCTTCGTCTGAGACTTAGCAGCCAGGGGTGCTTTCTCCTGGGCTCTGGCTGCACTAGCTTTATCTGGAGCTTTGCATCTTCAACATAGAACCTTGGACGTTCACAAGCCCAGTTAGAATCCTAGAGATCTAGGATGCTTACGATCCACGACCTGGAGTTGACTAGGCCTGATGCCCGTGCCTGTCGTATTAGCAGTGTGGTGGCGCTGACCCTGCCTGGGGTGGGGAACAGTGTGAGCTACAGTGTGAGCGTTGGAGCCACCTGTCAGCCGCAATCACTTGAGACCTGTATGGGGCATATGTTAGCACCTTTCTCATTGCCGTAGCCAGATATCTGACAGGAGAGAAATATTGGGGTTTTTTTGTTACTGTTTTGAAAAGATTCTTTTATTGTTGTATTGTGTGGTCTATATGGGGTGTGCAAACAAGAGCATGTGCCTACAGAGGCTGGAGTTGCTGGATCCCCGAGCTGGAGTTAAGGTGGTTGTGAGTTTCTGGATGAGGGGGTGGGAATGGAACCTGGGCCCTCTGCATGAACACCATGTGCTCTTAACCACCGGGCATCTCCTCAGCCCCAGGACTGACTTTAACTCATGGTTTCATCTGCTGTCAGTCTGTCATAGTGGAGAGGGCTGCCTGAGCAGAGCGTTTCACATCATGGTGGACAGGAAGGGGTCAGGATGGGATACAGCAAGGATGGGTTTAGTAACCTTCTTCTTGGAATAATATCATCATGATAAACCCTTGAAGGGACAAATTTATTGATTAGGTCATAACCCCCTATCTTTTTTGGAAGTACCATCAGATACTGCAAAAGGTGTACTGTACTAATTCCGTTAGTCTAGTCAGGTTGATAAAATTGACCACCACAAGGAGGTAACAGGTTATTCATAACATTTTCTAAGCATCATTAGCACTTGAATAGATCTGTAGTTTGTTGTTTGTTTGTTTAGCTGTAGTTTTCTTTTTGTCACTATGATAAAACACCCTGACCAAAACCAACTTAGGAAGAGTTTATCCTTCCGGGTCATAGCCCATCATAGTCAGGTAGGAGGTCAAAGCAAACACCTGGATTAGGAGCTGCAGAGGGATGCTGCTGGGTGGCTTGCTCTCTGGCTCATGTTCATCAGCTTGCTCACACAGCACAGACCCAGCCATCTTCCCACGGACAGTTCATCACAGACTCACCCCTGAGCCGATCTGACCTGGAAAATCCCTCAATGGAGACTCTCAGATGGCTCTAGGCTACGTTCAGTTGACAGCTAAAGCTAATTAGGACAGGTGATACACAGGACTGTTGGACCATCTGTTTTCACGCCTGGGCTTTACCCACTATGCCCCTGAGTTCCACCACAGACACTTCTGGAATATTTGTGTGACACACCTCCGTAGACTCATGTCTCTGTCCCTCAAACTTTGCATTTGTGAAGCTTTGAAAACTGGCTACAGGGATCTTATGAGACAGCACTGGGAGGAAAACTCATGGAGGCGTTTGGAGGGCGGAGCACAGGGGGGAGGGGGAGCCAAGCCTCGCAAGAGAGGGTGTTGCTGGCTTTAGATGAGATGTATTTTCTCTGCGTTTCACCAACACCTAGCAATGACAAACAGCTCTCTGGACTTTGCGGTGAGAGCAGATTATCTCACCTTGGATTACATAGGTAGAAATTTTAAATTTAGACAATTCATGTTAGGTGCAGACCTCCCTCAAGCCTCACAAAGATTCCTTCAGGTCTCAGTCTCCAAGGCTTGTAGGCAGTCTTTACCTCGTTAGAGTCGGTGCGAGCATCTACTCAGAATGGACCGCTGGAGTCTGTCTTGTAATGCTGGACTCCAGTAGAGCGTCACCTCTGTAATCATTTGAAAGCCAGCACTGAGCTCCCATAAATCCGACGTTACAGTGTAGTGTGAGCATAGGGCTTTCTTCCTCTTTTAGGATACCTTGATTCTCAGTATCTGTTTTCCTGTGTGTGTGTGTGTGTGTGTGTGTGTGTGTGGTTGTGTGAGACCGAGTTTCATGTAGTCCAGCGTGGACTGGAACTCAAACCTTGAACTTCTGATCTTCCTGCCTCTATCTCCCAGGTGTTGAGATTAAAGACGTGTACTTCCAGACACAGTGTTTGTAGTGTGGGTGTTAAACTTGGTGCGTGTTAGGCAGATGCCGTGGCAGCTGAGACACACTTCACACTTAGCAATGCTGTTGCAGATGCACATTGTGGCCGCTCTCCTACCCCTGTGCTGAGAGTTAATGCGGTGAGCACCCCCACTTTCATTTTGAGGTGGGTCTTGCTTGTTGCCTGTGCCGGTCACAGCCTTGGCTTCTGTGACTCTCCTTCCTCAGCCTCCTCTGTGTTGGAACTGCAGGCACTGAGCCCCATGTCTGCCTGCAGCCGACCGTTTGTTCAACTGCCAAGGGCTCAGAGAGGAAAGCCATGGTACTCCTAAGAGTTTAGATTTGTGCCAGGAGTACTGTCACCCGCTACCACAGTCATAGCATCTAGGACCAGAGAGGAAGATGAATGTACTCTGACTAAGGACATAAACCTAGACTTTCCTCACAAGGCTTGTTAAAACGATGTTAAGAACCCTCTGGTGGGACAGGGTTAGAGAAAAGGGACCATAGCCAGGATTTGAAAAGCGCCCTGCATTGCACCCCTGGCCAGTGGGTTGTCGTCTTTGCTTGTGGCCTTGGAAATCCTGAAAGTAACATTGTCTCCATCTTGGACTCTGCACCCATACTGTGAGTTTGTACCGTCAATACTCCAAGGAGTCTTTGTCAGTGGGGTGTGTCCATCAGTGAACCACACACACAACACCAGGTAGGCAACACCATATCTATGAAGAATTAAAATCTTAAAGACTGTTGAAAATTTCTAATCCTCTTCGAGTCCAGTACTCTGCCTTGATTCCTTTGTGGTCAGGTTCTGGTCTCTTCCGGCGTCAGGGGGGCGGGGGCAGCATTGCTGAGCCGTCCAAGCAAAAGGGCAACATGGTATGGTGCTTGATGTTAGTGTGTGGGTCCCCTTCTGCCTCCCCTGTGTGTGTGTGTGTGTGTGTGTGTGTGTGTGTGTGTGCGCGCGCGCGCGTGCGTGTGTGCGTGCCTGTCTGTCTGTGTGTCTGTGTTCATGTCCCCATCCATCGGTCCCCGTCAGTGTATCCACTTCGAGCATGCTTGTTAGGGATGAGTATGAATGTGCACAGGCAGATGTACTTGTGTGGGTGTGCTCACAGAAGGTCAGGGGATATCGGATGTCCTGCCCTAACAGATTTTGGTCTTATTTCATGGAGTGTCTCTGAACCTGGAGCTAGGCAGGCAGGTGGTCAGCGAGCCCCAGGATCCTGCTGTCTTCCTCCCCCACCCCCACAGTGCTGGGTTACAGGGATGCGGCTCTACCCAGTGGTTTTTGGTTTGGGGTTTTTTGTTTACTTTGGTTTTTTCTTGGGGGGGTTGTTTGTTTTTCCCCTATCTTGTTTAGTTTGAACGCTTTGCCTGTCCCCTCCCCCATGCAGTGATCATGAAGGCCAGAAGAGGGCCTCGGAACCCTGGGGACTGGAGTCCCAAATGGCAGGGAGTTACCATAGGAATGCTGGGAAAGGAGCCTGGGTCCTCTGGAAGAGAGCAGCCAGTGCTTTCCACCCTAACACACACTCGCACGCGTACGCACGCATGCGCTCTCTCTCTCTCTCTCTCTCTCTCTCTCTCTCTCTCTCTCTCTCTCTCTCTCTTTCTCTCTCTCTATCTCGCGCGCGCGCGCGCACACACACACACACACACACACACACACACACATACACACACACACACACCCGTCCTTAATGTGGGTGCCTGGGGATGTGAGGTGCTCCAGCAGCTGGGCCGTCCGCTCACTCATCAGCCTCTTTCCTGCTCTGCAGTGAGGAAGTCTGCAAGCGCGGGTTCACGGTGATCGTGGACATGCGCGGCTCCAAGTGGGACTCCATCAAGCCGCTGCTGAAGATCCTGCAGGAGTCCTTCCCTTGCTGCATCCACATCGCACTGATAATCAAGCCCGACAACTTCTGGCAGAAGCAGAGGACGAACTTCGGCAGTTCCAAATTCGAATTTGAGGTGAGGCTCGCCCTGGGTAGCCACATTCCTAAACTCACAGGCACGGTTTATAATAGGCCAGTGCATCCTTCACCTCCGTGGGCTGATGACAGGTCTTCAAAGCCACGTGCCGAGCAAGTCCTAGATGTCCTGTGTGTGTAGAGTAATCCTTAGTGATTGCTTAAAGTGGATGCCTTCGCTCCCTGTCCCCGCATGGTGGCTTTTGACACGGGGGTTTGGATTTCAGTTCCCTGGGATTAGGGTTCACTGTAGCTTGGAAGGAAAGGCTGTTCCCATCACCTCACTTGAACTGGGGGGCTGCAGGTCTGCGGTGGCTGCTTTATCCTGGGGATGAGGGAATAGGAGGGGCATTGAGCTTATCTGGTTATTGATAGTGGGGAGGTTTGTCACGTCGTCTGTCACTTATAAAGTGGACGGAGTCTTTTAGAACCGTAGAGTTCTGCATTCAGCTAGGCCTGAGTGAGGGCTGTCAGATGCTTATGAGAAAATAAACCAAAGCCTGCTAATTTATTTTCTTTCCCACTGAGAGCCGCCTCTCCTTAAGCCACCATGGTTCTGACAAGGCTTTTGATGTGGTCAGTTTAATGGGATGATTAGAGGAGAAAGTATTCCAGACGGCTCGAAGCTTGGCTCGGTCCTGTTGTGTAGTAGGGCCCCGAATAGTTTCTTGTAAAATAAATCATGACGTTCCCAGTGGAAGGAAGAGCTTGCCGAGTCTGCCGTGTCTGCCTGAATATTGGCTCTCGGTGTACAAGAGTCATGTTTTAAGGTGAATGATATGCCACTGGCACGCAGCATCCGTTTTATTTTTCATCCTGTCTCCTTGTGTGTAACCGCTTGGATTTTAAAATACCTTCCATGGTGCTGCTCTGCCTGCCGGGAATTAAAAGGTTTTTAATTTGAGCTTGAAACTACTTTGAAGTGGTTTAAATGAAATATACAGCATACTTTTATCCCCATACACAATAAGTAGTAATTTTGAAGATAATTTACTGGGTCTTAGTTATTTGCTTAATGGAAAAATTTTTAATGTAATGTATTTTAATTATGCATGTTCTAAGTAAAAAAAAAAAAGTAGTTTGCACACATACATGTGTTTCCTGTTATTTATTCCCTCCCCGCCGTGGCTCTGTCCATGGAGGTAACTGGTGGTCCAGCAGACGGATGAGAAAAAGCCCACTGTAGGCCAAAGGCAGTGTAGGCTTGAGCTGTTCCTTCCAGCCATTACCACATACTATATCTCAGTTCTAGGTTTGTGTCTGGCCAGAGGTGGCAGAGGTGGGGTACCTGGTCTGTTTTGCCTTTGGGTCTAGACCAGCCCAGTTTCCTTTGTGTTCACATCTTATCACCCCAACTTCGTGCCCCCCTCACTCCCCAAGGCATCTAGTCAGGATGGATGTACTTCCTTTCCTGTTTGTCAGGAGAGGCTGAGAGTTCCGACTTAGACCCGGATGAGCTGAAGCTTCCTTAGTGCTCACTGGGATGCGGGACGGGCGATGTACTGTGGCTAAACTGTACGGGACTGTGGCAGGTTATCACAGGGAAGCTGCAACTCCCCGGGTCTTCACCCTATGAAATCGCCTTCTGCAGCTCTCTTCTGAAGCCTGAGGTATTAATACAACCAAGATTTAGGTTCCTCTCATTCTCCAAGCGAAATTTAGCTGGTTTGGGGCTTGTGAGAATTACAGTTCTCCCTAACGTGCTACGTCGACAGAGCTTTTCTCCTGTCTGTATTCTGGGGAGGCAGAACCAGACATGGGCTGGGTCTTCTCTGGGCAGGTCCCTTTTAACTTCGGAAACCTCTGTATGACCGCTGTAAGGTACGGGATATGACCACATGGAACCGGCTCACCTTCTCATGCCTGTCTCCTTTTCTCCCGAAGACAAATATGGTCTCTTTAGAAGGCCTTACCAAAGTAGTCGACCCTTCCCAGCTCACGCCTGAGTTTGACGGCTGCCTAGAGTACAACCACGAGGAGTGGATAGAAATCCGAGTCGCTTTCGAGGACTACATTAGCAACGCAGCCCATATGCTGTCGCGGCTGGAGGAACTTCAGGACGTTCTCGCAAAAAAGGAGCTGCCCCAGGACCTAGAGGGGGCGCGCAGCATGATTGACGAGCACTCTCAGTTAAAGAAGAAGGTGATCAAGGCTCCCATAGAGGACTTGGACTTAGAGGGGCAGAAGCTGCTTCAGCGGATCCAGAGCAGCGACAGTTTTCCCAAAAAGAACTCAGGCTCGGGCAACGCGGACCTGCAGAACCTCCTGCCCAAGGTGTCCACCATGCTGGACAGGTTGCACTCCACGAGGCAGCACCTGCACCAGATGTGGCACGTGAGGAAACTGAAGCTGGACCAATGCTTCCAGCTTCGGCTGTTCGAGCAAGATGCTGAGAAGGTAAGGGGGGGCGTGCCACCCCGACAGGGGGATGCCGCTGGGTCGGTGGGCCTCACAGCTGAGCCTGGTGTGCCAAGGTGAGAAAACAGCAGGTCCGTATTACA
This sequence comes from Micromys minutus, assembly GCF_963924665.1. Classification (NCBI taxonomy): domain Eukaryota; kingdom Metazoa; phylum Chordata; class Mammalia; order Rodentia; family Muridae; genus Micromys; species Micromys minutus. The sequence goes on along the minus strand of NC_137955.1, from coordinate 42,513,049 downwards.
ACGATCACACCGCAGTGAAGGCCATCCAGAGGCCCTGCTTACGTCTGGCTTCCAGTGTTACTCACAGTGCCGGGCTTTAGACAGTGTGACCTAAAGCTGCCGACGCTTCCATGACAAATGCCGGGAAGACAAGGGTGATTTTTTTTTTTTTTTTTTTTTTTTTTTATCTTTTTCTCTTTTGGTGTAAAGTCCAAATTTCACGATTGTATTCTTAAGAGCAACAATTTCACAGATAGATTTTCCGGTATGTCCTCTCTCCTCAAACAAAGCCATCAAGCCTCATTCAGACCTGTAGCTGTTTCCTTTATTACAAGAGAGTGATACCATCAAAAGCACGTTTCTGTGTGAGTCCAGCAATACTGCCCCGTGTTCCTGTGTGTTCATCTTGTGTGCTAGGGCCAAAGGGGATGCTCCCGCATCACCAGCTAATGCAGTCTTTACAGTGTCCAAGCAAAGGACACTTGCAAACAGGCCATGAGCACAGGTGAGGTGTCCCTCGTCACTTCCACTCATTGGACTTTTGTCTTTTCAAAGGCTGGGAAACTTGTTGCAGAGTTTAAAAAAAAAAAAAATTAGAAATTTCTGATGCAGAACATTCAAAGGACCTTTAGTCAGGTGACAGTGACTCCCTCTGGGTCACGGGAGACCCAGGCTTGAAACTCTCAAGTTCCTTAAAGCATTTTTTTTTGTTAATCTTGTTGCATGCATTTGCCCAGCTGTTGGTAATCTGCAAGTATCCTAACGCAGAGACCTAAGAGCCCTGGTTCCAGCTGGAGCAGTGTGACATGTGGGCCCATTTCTGGAGGAAGGGTCCTGGGCACAGAGATGGAAGTTTCTCTTGGTTTGGGGGAGGGGAATGGGCTGATACTTCTTTGGGGATCTACTGCCACCAAAGCATCTGCTCTTCTGGGAGCTCTCTGAGAAGCAACCCACCCCCCACCCCACCCCGCCACACTCTCCCTCAGCCCAGTCTCTTTTTGCACTGATTCCAGCTTGTCTTTCTCCCCTGGTAGATGTTTGACTGGATCACACACAACAAAGGCCTGTTTCTAAACAGCTACACGGAGATTGGGACCAGCCACCCTCATGCGATGGAGCTTCAGACGCAGCACAATCATTTCGCTATGAACTGTATGGTAAGCTGTTGTCAGATCCAACAGAGTCTGGCCTACAAGAGGTTTTTAGCAAAATGAAGGCAGTTAGTGGCTGGAGCTCCCACACCTCACACAAGCTGTGTGGAGGCTTCAGGGTGACAGTGGATGTAGAGGTGGTAATTGTTACTCTTTCATTCTTCCACTGAAGTTGGAAGATCTGTTTGACCTCTTTGACCCTCAGTTGCCTAATCTGTGAAGTGGGTACACTGTCTATCTTTGATGCATTGTGTTATTTACTCTGTATGTATAAAACACCTTAGTATACTCTTCAAGATGTAGTCAGTGCTCAAGAAATTTTAACTAACACCTATGATGTTACCCAATTAAAACAGGTGAGGAATATCCTAAAAATATGAGAGATGTCTCTTCTCTTCCCTCCTCTCCCTCCCCCCATTCTCACCTCTCATTTTCTTATTTTCCGCCACACATCCGTGTTACACTTCTCAGTTCTGCTTCAGTTAGGATGTGCTGTGGACAGCAGTCAGGAGCTTCCTTGTCCCGTGCCCTGACACCCGCTGGAGTCTTCCGCCACTGTGCACACATGGCAAATGAGGCCCACTGCCTTTGGGTCCTTTCTCCCGCTGCCTGGAGCATCTTGAGGAACCGTAAAGCCTACAGGACTAAATACGGGTCCGGAAGTAGGCAGTCTGTGAAGGAACCGCACCAGGAACTACCAAGAATGATGCTCATTCTAGCGAAGCGCACAGGCCTGAGAAGACCAGTAGTAGGGATGGCACGAGGCAGAGCCGTGTGCGGGCTCTGAAGGGCTGTGTGGCCCACCACGCCTCTGGCTGTGCTGAAAGTGGCACGGGAAATGGGAGGCACAAAGACTAGCATAGTGTGCTCAGGAAATGAAAGTGACAAAGGCCTGTGGAGCTGAGTCTCTGCGTGAGCGTCTGTGGCTCCCCCAGGAGGACCAGTGCTTGTTTGCTTTTTCTTTTATTACTTTCTGCGCATTGGTGTTTGCTCTGCATGCGTGTATGAGTGAGGATGTCGGATCTTGGAGCTATTGGCAGTTGTGAGCTACCATGTGGGTGCCAGGAATTGGATCTAGATCCTCAAAGAGCATTCAGTGCTCCTAAGCACTGAGCCATCTCTCCAGCCCCAGGGAGGACCATTTCAATGGCCTGCTCTTCTCTTGCTCTAACCATTCTAAGTGAGGGCCTCTGCATAGACTCTTGGACAGACTACAGAGTTGCCTCTTCTCTTGAGGAGTCAGAGAAGACATTAGCAAATCCAGTCACTTTAGAGAGAAATAGGGGACAGGGGAGGAGCCTGGAAGTGTTATTTTTCAGTCACTCCTCATGGCGATGTGCAGCCTAAGCAGAAAAGATACGGGCCTCGGTTTCCCCATGGTGACAGAGTGCCTGAGATCCACAGCCAGAGCAGGGAAGATACAGGGCTCAGTTTTAGAGCATTCAGCCTATGCTTGCTTGGCTCCTATTTCTGACAGTAGTACTGTGTATAATGCAGGAAGTGAGTGTGGATCAGAACTGCCTCATGGGGTCCAGGAAGCAAACAAAGGGAAGGGAGAAAGGATCCTAATAGACTTGCAGAGGCACACCTACTTCCTGTACCTGGACCCATCTTTACTAGTGCTATCAGCCAAGGACAAAGCTTAGCAAACACTCAGCATATGAATCTTTGGGAGACACCCCAAGCCCATTGTACATTGCTTTTACTTTAAAGGAAGATGGTTAAATATATTTTATATTCTCACTATTGTTCACACCTCCATGAAGAACCCTCTGTCTCTACTGCTTTGGACCTGCAAGGTCCTCTCGGGAGTCTGTGGGGAAGGAATGTAGGTGGGGGCTTGTCCAGCCCCCCGCCAGTGTTTTAAGGCACTTCCACTGGCTTCTGAGTGGATGGTAATAGGATCAGCCAAAAGAGGGTGCAAGGAAAGCCAAGAGAGAATTCCATAGGTTAGGGTTAGGACGGGGGGGGGGGGGGGGCTGCTCCAGGATGCAGCCAGTGTGGCTCAGAGCGGTGGGAAGAAGGCACCGGCAGTAAGGAATTAGCCAGACTGGCTAAGCTAGCAGTGAGTCGCAGGAGGCAGAGATTTGTCTTCCACTCAGGGGACCAGCATGGTCCAAAATAAAAATACACGAGTAAGTCGGGATTTGTGAATTGTGTGCCATCGCTCCATGTTGTCCACAAATAGCATTCAGCACGCTGGTGACTGTTGGAGTAGACTTTGGGACGAGTGGAAGATGAACTGTAAGGTCACACTGTGTGTACAACTGTAAGGTCACACTGTGCACACAACTGTAAGATCACACTGTGCACAACTGTAAGGTGACACTGTGCACACAACTGTAAGATCACACTGTGCACACAACTGTAAGATCACACTGCACAACTGTAAGGTCACACTGCACAACTGTAAGATCACACTGTGCACAACTGTAAGGTCACACTGTGCACACAACTGTAAGGTCACACTGTGCACACAACTGTAAGATCACACTGTGCACAACTGTAAGGTCACACTGCACAACTGTAAGATCACACTGTGCACAACTGTAAGATCACACTGTGCACACAACTGTAAGCTCATGCTATGCACAACTGTAGGGTTGTGCTGACACAACTGTAAGGTCACACTGCACACAACTGTAAGATCACACTGTGCACACAACTGTAAGGTCACACTGTACACACAACTGTAAGGTCACACTGCACAACTGTAAGATCACACTGTGCACAACTGTAAGATCACACTGTGCACACAACTGTAAGCTCATGCTATGCACAACTGTAGGGTCGTGCTGACACAACTGTAAGGTCACACTGTGCGCACAACTGTGCTGTGCACAGAGGAAAATGTAGGTTTGGTTTTGATCTTAAAGCCTGTATGCTTAGTTCTCTGATAGACACGGTAGGGATTTGAGCAGAGCAGAGGTTCTGAACATGGCATCTCCCCTTCTACACCCCAATTCCCACTCCTGGGAGAAAGGAGATCCATCTGAAGGCTCTCTATGGGCACGAAAAGGCGGCTTGAGTTTGTACAGAAAGGAGAACTTGTCATCACACACATAGCCTTTGGTTGCCAAGTACCTAGCTTTGAATTCCTGGGTTCTAGTCGGGTTCCTGCAGTTCTTTGTGATCGTCAGTGGCCCTGCCGTCTGGATCCTCATCAGGGTCGGAAGCCAGGAAGTAACAGTGTGTTTGTGTGCCCGCACTTGTGCATGATTGCTTTGTGGTTAACAGTGATGCCGTTTCAGTGAGCTGATTGATAATCTTACAGCTTTAAACATAGAATGTGGAACCCAGCTCAGAGTTGATGAGAATCGAGAGGGCGAAGCTGCACATGGGTACCAGGTGGTTCTGCTCGCAGACCGAGGCGCTGTCAGCAGGCTGTCCACAAAGGGCTCTGCGTTTCTTAGGGGGTGGGGAGGAGTCCTCTGTCTACATCCCTCACTGAAGCCCTTGCTCTGCCTCCCCCGCAGAACGTGTATGTAAATATAAACCGTATAATGTCAGTGGCCAATCGCCTGGTGGAATCAGGCCACTACGCCTCTCAGCAGATAAAGCAGATTGCAAATCAGCTGGAGCAGGAGTGGAAGGCGTTCGCAGCTGCCTTGGACGAGCGTAGCACCTTGTTGGACATGTCCTCCATCTTCCACCAGAAGGCCGAGAAGGTCAGTGCCCAGAACCTCCCAGCCCACAGCCCACAAGGCCAGAGCCAGGTCCTGCCCCCCGCCCCCACCATCTTGTGTAAGTGAGTCTACACGGCTTCTTAAAGGATTTGCTCTACCTGCTCTCAGCCTCACTGTTTTAGCCGCCGGTCACACCCATGGCTGTGCGAGCCTAGGTGGCACTTTTTCAGCTGTACTTGTTCTGTTTGCTTGCTCATCAGTGTGCATATGAGACAAGGTTCTTTGTGTAGTTCAGACAGGCCTGGAGCAAGTGGAATCACACAGCCTGCATCAAACATGGCAAGACCCCATTTCCACACGCTGTGGTGGGATTGCAGGTGTTCCCACGGTGCCCAGCACTTTTGTTCCTCAGGGGGTGTTTGTTGTTTGTTTGCTGTTTGTTTGTTTGTTTTTGCGGGGTGGGGGTGAAATAGAAAAAAAAAAACTTGCTTTAGTATTTTTGTTTTAGAGAGTGAAAACAGCCACTTGACCGTGCCCTGCAGTGTCTGGTATCTGGTAAATGCAGGTTGTGTATCTCTTAAATGAACCATGGGAAACCGGTCAGTCAGTGTTCAAGGTTCTGCTGAAGACTGCGTGGGTTAAACATCCTTACCTGGAGAATCCAAAGCGCTCTAAAATTTTTATTTTAAAAAATTTTTTGTTGTTTGTTTTTGGTTTTTGCATGGCTCAGAAGTTTCCCACTTCAGGTTTTCTCACTAGCAGTGTCTGGCCTTTCACAGTAAGCAGTAGCTGCTGCTTCTTTCTCTCCATCTTCTCTCTACTCTGTCCGTCCTCCCTGTCCTCACAGTCCTCCCTGTCCTCACAGTCCTCCCTGTCCTCACAGTCCTCCCTGTCCTCACAGTCCTCCCTGTCCTCCTCACAGTCCTCCCCATCCTCCTCACAGTCCTCCCCGTCCTCCTCACAGTCCTCCCCATCCTCCTCACTGTCCTCCCCATCCTCCTCACAGTCCTCTCCATCCTCCTCACAGTCATCCCCGTCCTCCTCACTGTCCTCCCCATCGTCCTCACTGTCTTCCCATCCTCCTCACTGTCCTCCCCGTCCTCCTCACTGTCCTCCCCGTCCTCCTCACTCCTTTTATTTGTATTATCTGCATTGGATACTGCAAGCTGTAGAATGCCTCTTACAGCGTCCACATCAGGGTCTTACGGAGATGTCCACGGCCCTTGGTAGCCAGCTGTGTGTATCCTAAGTTGGACGGGCCTTCTGTCACATGTATGGCTGCAAGCCCAGCCTCTCAGCAACAGTGTCTCCTCTGGGCAGGGGCAGTGGTAGGTAGGAGTTTTTGCCCTTTTTTGTTGGAGAAAGGATATTTCCAGGAGACCCCTCTACACCAGCATTCTTCCCACTCTCTTAGGTAAGGCTGGGTGTGCTCACCAGGAAAGGATAGATCCAGCCTTTGGTCTTCTGCAACCATAGGAAGGCTATACCAGTCTGGGCTACGTCGGAATAGCTTTGAGACAGCTTGACGCCCTTACTAAGTGATGCAGATCCTTGCCCCACATTGGCTTCGTGGGCTAAAGTTGAAAGAACTCTCATTCATGGCAGAGTTTGTAGATCCCACAACACGCCTCACCTCCTCAGCTTAGGCGCACACGTCTGAAAAGACACAGGGAAGGCAACAGAGGTAGACGGTAGTTGGCTTACTGGCATAGCTTCCCTCTCCTTTGAAGGAGGAGGAGCACTTTTCTAAGGCTTTGCATCATTGCATGATGGTTCTGAGAAGGAGAAAGTATCTCTTTCATCTCAAACTAGTCTCTGTTGTTGAGAGAAGTTGTCAATAAAACCAAGCAGACGCCCCAGCTTGCCCAGGGTTTCAGCAAGGCAGTCTTGCGTTACGCAAGACAGTAATTAGCAGTGATCTCAGCCTAGAAACCTTTAAAGTGTGAAGCAACGAAAGAAGCTCGTGGGATGCAAACAGGAAAAACATCTTAATGGCATCGTGAAAGCTGTGCGCGAGGCCTTCAGGTCTCACTGGTAGCTCTCTGCCAAAGGTAAACAAAACCCACACATCGAACGTTCTCTAAAGTAACAGGAGTCTTCCTCAGCATGAACTAACATGCTCTCCATGACCCTGGAGCTGCCACTGCTCCTCAGAGTACACAGCAGATACACCTGAGCATCCGACATCATCGTTAGAGAAAGGCAACTGTATACTCCTCACCTGTGTGCCTTTCTGGGGACCCCCGTCCCCCAACAGCAACACATACTGTGGCTGCTAAGTCATGAGATGATAAATTGCACACGGAGAGAACAGGAACACGGGAGGCAGTGCAGTCGGCTGGCAGTAATGTCTAACAGCCTGGAGTCTTTATGGAGGGATTCAGAACCGTGTAGACACCCAGGAGGTCAGTTGCTGCTCTGACCCATGGTTCGCCACCAAAAATTTCAAGCACGCTGCAACGTTGGAAGAGCCTGAGGTGTTTGGGTATAATGAAGGGCTGTAATTTAGAAATCTGAAGGAAAATAAGCCAGAACAGTATGGCTGAACAGGAATTCCTGAGATCCTATTAGAGCTCCAGGTCTCTGCACATAAAATAGTTAGAGAAGGAAGCCCAGCTGAGCTCAGGAGAGGACTGGTGAAAACGACCAGTGCGTGCGCACTGAGTCCCGTGCCCTGACACCCAGCACGTGCAGGAGAAGCAGTGGGGTGACTTTGCATGGGCTTCCTTACTCTCTTCCCCGCTGCCAAAAAGAAGAAACAGCCAGGGAGTCTTATAACGCAGGAAAAACAGCCCGATATAAGGTGAACAGGAGGAGGTGGGCTTCCCTGTGTGCTTAGGCTGGTTTCAAGTGTGTCTGGAGAGGGCTGGGCAAATGGACACCGTGAGTTAGGTTTCCATCCCAATCACCTCTTTGAACCTCATCCGGAGTTTTCATGAGGAACTTGAATCTCATTGGGGGACACGGTCAGGTACAGGGCCCATTAGCTGCCCTGCTGATGGCGGCAGGCTTCTCTGTTCGGGTTCCATGCCTCAGTGAGCCGCGTAGCGTGCCACCCCTGCCTCCACGAGCTCCGTGTTGGCAGTTTCCACTGGCGTTGTAAGCCAACAAGAATGGTGCTTCCCCGAGTCGTCCCCACCATCTCTCACGTCCTGTCTCCACTGATGGCCGAGCTGGAATGTCAGTTTGTGGACAGGAAGGTGACCCTCCAGTGCACTTTAGTAGGTACAGTCTAGGGACCTGCTGTGTGACCTGATTCCGGACCCTGAACTTTGCATGAAGCTTCTTTTCTGAGCCAGCAGTGATACTACAGGGTTTTCACGAACAATCCCTTCTTGGGTGACTACCTGCCTGCCTTTCCTCTCCCTTCCCTGCTGAGCACAGACCTGACCTGAGAGGGGGGAAGCCATCTAATCGGCTTAATTGAATCAGCCCCCTTTAATTGGGCCTTCTGTGCTTACTTTTGACACTCGCCCGTGAAGGGTTCTGACAGTACCTCCCCAGGAAACCCGCCAGTGATTTCTCCTTATGGAGGGGGACTGGAGATGTGGGTGGCAGCAGGGGGAAGGGAAGTGAGATTCGAACCACAGTTTGCAATCTGCAGCCCGAGCTGAGCATCCTAGGCTGCCTCTCCATGTTCCCCCTGCTCCCGTTGCATCTCTCAAAAGCCCCGAGTGGGCTGCCTGCCCTTCCGAACCTCAGATGAGAGGTTTGAGAGTCTCGGTCTTTCCTGTAAGCCTGGTAAAGGAAAAGGAAGCTGCAGACGTCCCCCCATGAAGCTCACCCTGCTGTTGAGCCCTCCTGGGGTATGGGGAAGAGTGGGCTCTGCTCACTGTTGCTGGGGTGCAAGGGAGGTAGAAGGATTTCAGTGTGGGCTGGGAAAGCCAGCCAGGACAGGACAGACAGACAGGATACCCCAGGGGTTCCACTAACTGCCGCCGGGGCTCCTGCGGCACCCACCCTCCCTTCCCCCACCTGACCTCTGGGGATGGAGTCCATGATCCACATCCCAGTGGAGAATCGGAAGCAGCCATTTGCAGTGATATCCAGCCATGCTGCTGTTTGCTTACCCTCTCCCTCAGCTACACTACCTATCCACATCCCGATGTAAAGTGTCCCCCTCTATACATAAAGGCTTAGTGGTCCATAGAAATAATGTTTCCTTCCTTCCTTCCTTCCTTCCTTCCTTCCTTCCTTCCTTCCTTTCTTGCCCTCCAAGTACATGAGCAATGTGGACCCGTGGTGTAAGGCCTGTGGTGAAGTAGACCTTCCCTCGGAGCTTCAGGACCTGGAAGATGCCATTCACCATCACCAGGGGATCTACGAGCACATCACCCTCGCCTACTCTGAGGTAAGAGTGTGTTTCAGTTCGAGTGCAAGGCATTGGTGGCTCTGAATCAGAACTCTAAAGCCACACCACGGGATGCTCTGGGGCGCTCAGGAGAACCTCTGCGTTAAACGGCTGGTTAGTTATCCAGCGTTTGGAGTCCTACTAAGCACGGAGCTAGGGTTAGTGAGTAAGGAAAAGTAAGGATTCCGAACCCCGTGATGCTTGGTCTCATGGTGGCCAGAGTCTCCATGTCTCGAGACTGTCAGAAGTGAGGCCGCCTGTATTGTTAGCTGTCAGGTAATCAAAATCCCAGGCTCCTTGTCTACATTTGGGAACCCTGCACTGCTAAACAGTTTAGTCAGATTCAGTGTGTCGTCACCAGGGAAACTTGTTAGGAAGAGAACCAGCTTCACCCTCATGCTCTGGATTACAAAACATCCACTGTTTTCACCAGGGTGCAGGGCTTGCTGCTTTAGATATCCAAGTGTACTAGTCACCATGTTATAGGCATGATCACAATACTCAATAAAAAAACAGCCTAAGGCGAAAAGGATTTATCTCGCCTCGTGAGTTCAGGGCCTAGGGCTCCTCACACAGTTGTTAAACAAGAAACAGGGAGACGGAGGCTGGAACCAGGGCCCGGCTACAACCTTCTGAAACCCATTTCTGGTGACGGTCTTTCACTTGCTAAGCCCACCTCTAGATTGCAGAGCATCCAAATAGTGTAACAACCCCCCTAGGGGGGGGAACCAGGCGCGACACGGATTGTAAATTTTGAGGCGCTGCATTATGTCTGTGGTGCGCCCCTTGTCTCGTTTGCTGTTGCTCGCTGTGGTACCATGCTTTGTGGCCCTGCTGCTCACAGTTCTGCAGTGTCCTTCTGTCCCCACAAGTGAGGACATCGGGACATGGAGGAGAAAGGGCCTGTGCCAGGCCAGCAGGTAGAGTGCAGAGCTGCATGAGCCAGGCTGGCTGCACAGCAGGTAGAGTGCAGAGCTGCATGAGCCAGGCCAGCAGGTAGAGTGCAGAGCTGCATGAGCCAGGCCAGCAGGTAGAGTGCAGAGCTGCATGAGCCAGGCTGGCTGCGCATGCCCAGCTGCCACTGTCTGTCACTGAGTCAGGGGAGGGCCCAGACACAGATAGGTTGTGGAGCAGTGATTCTACACCAGCAGGTCTTGACCCCTTTGGGGATCAAATGATTCTTTCACAGGGGCGGCCTACGACCATCAGAAGTATGAGATACTAACATTACTGTTTGTAACAGTAGCAAAATCACAGTTACAAAGCAGCAATAAGAATAACTTTGTGGTTGGGTCATCACCCCATGAGAAGCTGTGTTAAAGCGTAGCAGTGTTAGGAAGACTGAGGGCCACTGTTGGGGACTGTCCTCACCCCTGCTTCGCTTGCCTGGCTGTGTGGGTTAGGGCCACTGTGGCTGTGATGAACTAAACACAGCTGGAGGAGTTCCGTTTCTCTGCTCATCACTGGAGGGTGTCAGAACACGAACTCACGCAGGCCATGGAGGGATGCTGCTTACTCACTTGCTCAGCATGGCTTGCTCAGCCTGCTCTCTTACAGAACCCTGGACCACCAGCCCAGCAATAGCACCACCCACAGTGAGCTGGGCCCTCTCCCATCAGTCCCTAATGAAGAAAATGCCCTACAGCCTTGCATACAGCCCAGTCTTATGGAGGCTTTTCTCAGCTGGGCTTCCTTCCACCTAAATGACTCTAGCTTGTGTCAAGTGGACACACACTTAGTCGGTAGGTTGTGATAAGGATGATACTCCAAGATATAGGGGTGGGGCAGACATTCCCCAATCTTTTTGTTCTGCAAGCTTTTCTCCATTCTCTGTAAGAGAAAGCATCTGTCCTGCCCCATGCTGATGTCTGTTGAGACGCCTCAGTGGGAAAGGCTTCAAGGTCCCCACAGTGGCTGGACATGGAGATACATCCTTGCTGGGCTTAAGTTAGTCCTTGGTCAGAGTCGAGTTTCGACAGCTGGCCCTGTGTGTCCTTGGGCCCAGCTCTCCTGACGCCTGCTGTCTACAGGCAGAGTACTGCTGTTCTCCATTGAGGGCTTGCCAGGTCTCCTTTCGGTCACAGTCACCCTTCTGCCCTAAGAGAACCTTCCTTCTTTGAGCACCATCTTCTGTTTCTGTGGAATTGAACAGGTCGGTTCTGTATTTCTTAGTTGTGCACACATAGCTAGTTAGCTGTCTGGAGAAGGAGGGTCTGCTCACCTGAGGGATAGCCCTTTGTATAGTCCACCTGAAAACCGGATGAAGTTTTCATGTTTAGAGCACATTGACTTCCCTCGGGTGGCATCTCTGTGCAGCATCTGGTTCTGACCTGCAATGAAGAAAGTGAAGGACCCTGGTGCTCACGATGAAGCCGTCCGTCAGGTACCCACTCTGACATGATGCTTTCTCCAGCACTCCTGTCTGATCACCGTGCTGGGCCTGCACCAGGCAACCGCACACCCTGTCCTCAGACCAGGAAGGCATCGGGCAGCCTCTGTTCTCAACACAGCTGGTTCCGCTCTGTGAGGGGACTGGTGGAGAGAACACACAGGATACACCAGGATTACTTTTGCTGACTGTTGCCAGCTTCCCCTGGTACTCCTAGCTGTATACAGAATCTCTATTTCCCATTCGGAGCATGCCTTTACCTCTGGTATAGTTTCATTCCAGTGTAAACTGGTTCATAGTAACTGGATGGTGTGGAAGCGCCTCCAACTGAGATGCGGTGGAATGGCCCCTTGTTCCCACATTCACAGACCCACACTTGCCCTTGTCCAGCGTGTGCCACAGTTTCGCTTTGTCCACTGCCCGTACAGACATTCTATCATAGACCCGTTCATAGCCTCTACGTGAATGGTCCGTAGATGTTGTCTGATTGCGTTAATATGTCTGGCTCTTTCCCTGAATTTAATATCTTAGCTGGTCTATCCCAAGCCGGGGGAATCGGCTACTCTGTGCACCCCCCAGCACATTTCTGCTCTGATGTCACAGGAGAGCTCACATAGTTAGCCTGTGACAGATACCACATGGTGGCAGTGACGCAGCAATACCAGTCTGTCCTCCTCACACCTGTCCCATGTGTACCATGTCCTAGCCTCCACAGAAGACCGGCGTCGTGTTTGTCTGGTCAGCTAGCCATCACTTTCCACTGTTCTTTCTGTGTCTGTTGGTGGCTTCCACCTTGAGGAAGAAGCAGCCTCCTTCCCCCCCCCCCCCTGAAAGCTTGTGCTTTATGAGTTGTACCTGGCACTCTATTTTGATGCTGACTTTGCCCAGGTTTTTATCAAGCACCCTTCGAACATTTTGTTACTTTCCAGCATAGCAAGATGCTCCAAGGTCCTCTTATACCTTCCCTGGTTACTCCCATGGTCTGCTGTCCCAACTAGTCAGGTGGATCCTTGCATTGTTGTATACTGTTTAGAAAAGAAGGCTAGAACACTGTTTGCTTATGACTGTCAATGCTTCTATGCTCTGTAATGTGGAGGTGCATGTGTCTGTCTGCCCACCACTCACTCGTACAAGTACACACACACACACACACACACACACACTGCATCCATCTACTCACACCCTTATCCCTCCATTTATCCACCCACCCATCCACCCCCTCACCCACCAACCCTCCACATGCATGCTTACACATGTACATATAACATTCTCCCTGTGTCTGTACACGTATGTTACAAACACAAATGCCACCATTTCTTGCAGCCTGCCTGCTCAGGGCTCATGACTCCCTTCTGTAGGAAACAGGCTCCTCTTGTCCTTGTCAACTGATGTGTTCACTCTGTGTCCCTGCTGTCTCCCAGACGTGTAGTCCCTCTTTCCAGCTTTTCTGATGCCGGCTCTTTAGGAAGCCATCCCTCACCACCTCAGCTCCGGGATGGTCTCCTTCCTGCCAGAATCTGAGAAAGCCTGGGCTGCTTTGGGTTTTGTTTTGTCTGGTTTTGAAGTCATTATCCCTCCTCCCAAATCAGTGTTTTCACACTCGCTTTAGAATGCAGCTTCTTGCACCCTACCTTAAGAGGTGGCAGACTTCCATTCTTGGGTTTCTATAGTAACAGAGGGACCACCATGCTTGTGACTTAGAAGCCACTACCTGAGAAGTAATTCTGTCTTGTTCTCAAGAGCCCTGGGTCTGCAGCTACAGGTCCGGTGAGGGTAGCCAGTCCATAAGCAGGCTGCCTCTCACCTGAGCTTCTTTCTCTGCCTCACTGTCTCCTTCGTTTTCTCTACACACATTTTTCTTTAAGGAACAAGACCTACGTGTAGTTTCTCGCTTACCATGGAAACCTTTTGCCTTTTGTGTATTTTGTCCCCTTTTCTTGGGACCATCATATCACACTTAGAGATCAGCATCATCCCTTTGACTTCAGTCACCCTTCCCGGGGGCTGTTTGCTTCTCTTTGGGTCATTGTTGGTAAAGCCTTGAGTCGTGAGGCCCCAGTAGACCTTCTTTGGGCAAGTGAAGCATCTTCCTGCAGGTTCTCAGCTCAGAATCTGATTTATTGAAAAACGCGGAGAACCAAGTGCTGGAACTAGGCTAGGCCAGCCCCAGGGGGTTTGTGGGACCTGTTTTCAGGCAGCTCACCAGGACCCACATAATAGAGTGTGTTGTTGTGGTCATTAGGAACTACCGAGGAAGCAAACCAGAGGGGGTTTTGTGCAGATTTCCCCTAAATGTTAAGAACAAACACACCTTTGAGTTAGTAAGTTTAAATTACCTTCAGCTATGGTTTGCTTTTGTCAGTACATGCATTCCCCACTCTTGCAAGCAGTAGAACACATCAGTTCGTGCACATATTAATAGAATGCTTATGAAATGTGATTTGATTGTCTATCAAACTGTCTATCAAGTCCCAGGCCTCACATTCCAAGGGAAACAAAGATCAGACTGGAAACTGAGCCACTGTGATCTTGAAACAGTTGTGGGAAACCCTGCTCTTTGACAAGAAGTCTGACTTCCTCCTTGCCACTGCCTTGCCTTGTGGGGGTGGGCTGGTGCCCTGGGTGCCAGCCACTTAGAGACCACTTAGGCCCCACTTGCTTCTGTAGTTAGGGACATGCAGACTGTACCACTCACCAAACACCATCAGCTTGACACCACTTCTTCTAATGTTGAAAATGTGTCTTGTTTCTGTTTTGTTTGTCTCTGTTGTAGCTGAACATGTGACCACCTTCCTTCATGAATTTTCTTCACATTGTTGTGCGCCACTTCAAATGTTTCTGTAGGGCGCAGCTGCCATCTTTGTAAGCCGTGGAGTGTATTTGTCTCATGTGTTACTATGTTTCCAAAGGGCATGCATGTTTTACTCAAAAGCTACTGAAATACATGTGATGTGGCACTGTTGAATGTACGGAAGTTAACACTTTGTAAGTACTAAGTCCCTGCCAGCTAACTGAAGTAGAACGTTCTTGTAAAGGTGTGGAGAAATGCCTGGGTGGACTTGCTTAGGGAACTCAGTGCTGCCCTTTTCAGAGGGAGAGAGGGTTCAGCCTCAAGGCTCACGCTGCGGATCCTGCTGTATTCAGATCACTCGATACAGTGTACTAACAAGCTGGAGCTTAGGAATTCTTTCCAGGGTAAGTTCAGTGAGAAGTCAGTAATTTGGAACAACCATTGAGTCCCAGGAAATGAAGCACCCTAGGGTGTAGCAGGAGCCGTGCCAGCGACTCAGCCCTGAAACAAATTGTGTTGGTCACCTAACCCACCGCATGTAATTTAAATGTTCATAAGCCATGTATATGTTATAGTATGTTGGACACAACAGGAAGGTCATTGATGACCAGGAATGTTCCAGTTTATAAACACCCCAGAGTGTGCAAACACGCTAGAAGAGATTAGGCATTGAGGCTGGCCACACATGCAAACCTGCTGTGAATGAATACAGCCAGTTAAGATGGCACTGGAAGAGTGTTTCCATCAGGAATGTTCACACTGAGACGGAACTGGCAGGGAGATGTGTTGAGTGATGAGTGGCCCTCACAGGTTGTGCCTTCTGCCCAGGAAGCCTGTTCATCGTGTTGCTAGAAAGACGAGGGGAAAGGGCAGTTTCTCACTATGTGCAGATGCCCTCCTTAGCTGAGTGCCCACATCCCAGTCGGTCATAGGAAACCCAAGCCTCCCCCACCCCGAAGTCACTGCAGAGGGGCACGCAGCATCTCCAAGGGCAGCAAGTCTCTCTGGGCTGGTCTTCGCATGTTTTCTTTCAGCACACATTATCTTTGGTTAACAGGGTTCTTTCTTACCTGGTCACTGTCATTTACGTTTTGCTGTAAGGATGTGTCAGGTGAGTTTTAGACTCGGTGCAGGTATGAAGAACCACTGTTACATTGTTGCTCACAGCACCCTGGGAGGATGAGACTAGAGCTGGTCCAGGGCTCCCTGGGGCAGCACTGCGCTGCTGTGGGTGAGCATCTGTTCCAAGGTCCTCTAGATTCCAGGTCAGTTGCAGTTCGGGCTGTTGTCTGCTCCCTTTACTGAAGTCTGAGTGGTTTTAGGTTTGTGTTCCTGTATGTTGTCTCATCAGGTGACCTTTTCTCTGCTGCCTATGCCATAATTATTCATAATATGAATTCCTAAATGAGAAAGACACTTATTTTCCACTACCCCTGTTTTCTGTGAATAGACTAAATGCTCTCTTTGAATCGCACCTTGATAATTAGCTACTGAAGTACAACACCGTGGTGGATTCCCAAGCAGAGTTCCTTCTTTAAAGTTCGAATACCAGACAGAGTGGTGCTTCTTGGTCTGCTTTAGTTTTGTAAAGTAAAGCTGTTCTTTGGTTGGTGAAAAAGTTTGCTTTTTTTTTGCCCTGTTACTTAGTCACTCGTTCTGACTAAGATCCAGCATCAAAATTGTGGTGACTTCACCGTTGACCCTGGCGAAGGGCTGGTTGGTTCCTGTTATGTGGACAGGTAGAGAGCAGCGTCTCCTGCTTTATGCTATTGGAAGTTTATCTTGACCTATAATGTCTGGTTCTATGATGTCATCGGATAATCGATGGACGGTTTCACTTTCATTTTATCTACCTGAGGTTGCACGTGGCTGTTGTGTGCAGCGTGCGTGCACCTGATCACAGGGTCTGCACACAGCCCGCACAGAGTAAGTAACCTTCTCTCCTGTGTGTTGTGAGCAGGTGAGCCAGGATGGGAAGTCTCTCCTTGATAAGCTCCAGCGCCCCCTGACCCCCGGCAGCTCTGATTCCCTCACAGCCTCTGCCAACTACTCCAAGGCGGTGCACCATGTCCTGGACGTCATCCATGAGGTGCTGCACCACCAGCGCCAGCTCGAGAACATCTGGCAGCACCGCAAGGTCCGGCTCCACCAGAGGCTGCAGCTCTGTGTCTTCCAGCAGGACGTTCAGCAGGTGGGTGCCCCTGGCTCTGGCTTCTGACTGCGACCTGGTGCTCTGAGCGTCAGCTGACACCTGGGCTGAGCTTTGCTGTCCTAGCTGCTCCTTCTCACTTTCATTGACCTGGGTCAATGTGGCTTTTTCCTATAAAACAGATAGTGCCACCAATGGTATACAGTAAGGGCTTAATAATGTGTCGGGTGGACTTTATGGCTGTCCATTTCTGCATAGTCAGCACCTCCTTTGTTACTTGCGCGGTCCTCAGCCTGCTGTGTGTGCTGTTGGACCTAAAGCTGGGGGAGCTCCCAGAAGCTGACATTGCTATGGCAACAGTGAGCTCATGTCTTTGGCCTAAAACTTATGGGAACTGGCGTTACAGTGTGCGAGTCCTGGGCATGAAGATGTCTGTGTACCTGCTATTCTGGCGTCCCGAAGGTCGGCCTGAAGCCGCAGTGGTTGTTTTGGAGTCAGACCAGCCTCCCCCTTTTGATGTCAGTGAGTTCCTGTGTCAGAGTCAGGCAGGTTCAGGGGGTTCAGGTTTCCATCTCCCAGGAAACCTAAGAGTTAAGTGGGGTTTCTGCTTAGAGTTTACCCTGCCTGCTGAAAACTGTTCTGAAAAAAGACCCTCCCCGTGGACATCAGTCAGGGTAAATCTGGTGACGTTATAATACTTAGGAGAATTGTGTCATCTGGGCTTTTCACCCTCTGGGCTTGACCATGTCTCTAAAATGCTTTAGCAGTGGTCATTCGGGTGTTGTTACTACTTTTTACCCCGGGAAGCGTGGAGAAGGGGGTGGGGTGGGGCCGGCCTCTTAGCTGGTAAAGCAGTGAGCACCGGAGGGAAACCACCAATTCTTCCACTGGGCGGATGAAGGACACGTCCTCTCCCCGGGTCTCATTCCATGACACACTTGTGAGTTACTATACTTTCCAACATGGCCTCTGTTCTCCCCGAGGACACAGAAGCAACGTGGTCTCTTTCCCTGGCTGTTTGGGACCTGTGTGTTGTGGGAGTAGTTGCTGGAACTTCGTAGGCTAGGGGAAGGCACTGAGAAGGAAGCCCTTGTGAAGAGCCTCAGGGTCAGTTATCTGATCTGGCACCGAGTACCTGAAATTGAAAACAGTATACATTGCAAGGGAAGATAGCTGTAATTCTGAGCTCACCTGCTTAAGCCAGCATTTACAGATTATCAGGTTGACCATCAGGAGGAGAAAGTGTCTTCAGACCACACACGCTAATGCCCCTGTCACATCACACAGAGACAGATGTCACCACTCAGGGGAATACTTACTGACTTATAATGCTCTGGACCTGTTCATGAAAACAGGAAACATCTAAGTAGGTTTGACTTGCGATGGCAAAGCTCAAAACCAGAAAGATGAACCCAAACAAACAAACGCGTTGCAGGAAGGCTCACAAAGCCTACAGGGCTTCTCGATCTCGGTTTCATCCTATCAAGCAGAGCCGTGAGCCTAGGATACAAAATGAGCAGAACAACCCGGAGCCGCATTGGAGAAGGCCGCTAGCTGAAGACAGATCTGGACAGATGAAAACATCTGTAAGAATAAAGAGGCCAGTTATCAGTCCCATCGGCGTGTGTTTGTTTGGGGTGATGAAAAGCATCCGCAAGTATTTTGCAGGGATAAGAAATGCAGAGCTTTCTGACCAGAGACAGGGAAGGATTACTGTTTCCTGTCCGCAGCCCTCCTAGCAGAGAGTCCTTACCAGAACATGGACCAGACTGCTGCCCAGGGACTGTGCCGTGGATGGGGAGTTTAGCCAAGTGGTTAATTTTTCATCATCTTTGTACGGACACAGATTGGGATGGTAGTAAGGGGTTTAGTCAGGGGCAGTTGGTCTGGGTTCCAGATCCCATTCAGAGGACAGAGGCCTGGGGAGTGGGGCTTGTTGGTACAGGCTTACCCAGATCACAAGTCCTGGCTGCTGGCTGCTCTTGCCTTTGCCACTGTTAGCTTGAATGAGACTTTTGCCACGTTTCCTGACAGTCATGTAATACACGTTTCCATTTCCTGTTTCCTGTTGAGCAGCCCTCATGGAAGGCTTATCTACATTAAACAGGGAATGCGGTGTTTTCACCGAGCTTGGTTTTTATGTGAAGGCAACGGCGCCTCCTGCCCCACACTTGTTCAGGTCGGGTCAGTAACAGTCACGGAAGGCATCCAGCGCAGCATGCTCTCAGACTTGTTTTTCTGTCCCACCTGTCCAGTTTGCCCGGCTCTTAGAGTGTTGGGACTCAGTTACCCAACACAGTAAGGTACATGGCCCCGCAATCTACTTTTTTGAGGCCAGCCAGAGCATCAGAAGCTCACCAGGCAGGGGGACCTCTCCCTTAAAACTCTCCCTCCATCTGCTCGCAGGAACCTCATGTGTGAGCAGCATTCTGGATTCACCCCCTAGAAGCATTCCTTCCACACAGACACCATATTACAAAACATGTTCTCCCAGGCAGTTAGTCACAGTGGTTAGGCACCAGTGGTCCCAGCTACTAAAGTTCACTCAAGCCTAGGAGACAAAGGCCAGCCTAGGCAGCATAGTAAAACCCTGTCGGAGACAAACAAACTAAAAGACAATGAGGAAACCTTTCTTAAGTCACTGAGCAGATCTGGTCATTCTAGAATCTTCTCACCTGGATATATATATCTTTCTCTCAGTGGGGGTGCAGAGGTACTGTATTTGTTGTGTGAGTCCTCTTTCTGGGGAGATATGAACAGATACAGGCTCCTGTCAAGAGAGAGCAGCTAGGATAACCCAAAGTAGGATCACACCAACGTCCATTTGGCGAACAAGAGAAAAGGTGACCCAAAGGAAACCACTCCATCAGAAGCTCTCGCCACACCATGGACGACAGCTTCCCCATAGCCGTAGAGATGGATTCCCACTTTAGTTAACCTTCTAGAATCAGTACAATCCAGCACCTCCCAAGACCACAAGACTATGCACAGTTAGGACAAAATCACATACTGTCTTTATAATGTTTATGACGTGACCTCAAAGGAGGGTCTATTAACAGGAAACACTGTTCACTTGGAGTGCTGAGGCAGGGGGTCATCTCCCGTTGAAGGCGAGCCTGCAGGTACACAGTGAGTCCTAGGGTAATTTGAACTACATTGTAAAAATCTTTTTCAAAGTAGAAACATACCATTGCTGTATAACTATGCAGTATGTCTTTTAAGCAGTTGCTAGAGGGCTGCAGGTATATACATCTTACCTGGGCTCTGTCTCCAACATGCACACACACACACACACACACACACATACACACACACACACACACAAACACATTGTTGAAGTGGACATGTCTTTGTGTTTTATCTGCATGTTCTCTGGGTTACCAGAAGTACTGTGGTTCGGTATACCCTTCCTCAGGCAATGTCAGATTTCTTGTCTAGTTTGTGCAAACAGCATTTTTAGAGATGGGAATGCAGTTTATAACAGATACTGCCACAGCTTCCAGCCAGACTTTCTGCCTTGTCACCCAGTGTGCTCGTGCCTAGGACCATATACTGGGTCAAGCCCTGCATTTCAAGTGTTTCTCTTGAGTTATCTCCCTGGAGCCTTTGTTGTTTGTTTAAAAGGGACCACAAGGAAAGTCTGCACGGACTGCATCCCAGGGAATAGGTGCAGGTTTAGAGCCAATACTTTTCAGACCTTAGCTTTGTCATCTGCAAACGTGCAGCGAGGTCTGGACACCTCCAATAATCACGCGCACGAGGATTTCCAAGCACACACTGAAGGGCTCAGCAGGATTAGACTCCTTCACGAGGTTTGATATTTATTCACAAGCTCTTATCACCAATAAGCACCAAGAGGTACGAGTCCCCAGAGTCTGGTAGATTAGGTGGCCAGCCCCTCTTGCAGAAAACTGTTTTACAGATTGGGTATGGCTTTTAAGGTGGCCAGAACCCTGTCCACCTGCGCAGGAGAACATGTCAGGGGGTTGTCCACGAGCGCTTGCCAGTTGGCCTTCACCAGTTTGAGTCTCTACTTTTACAGAACCACTTCGCCCCAGTAGTCTGAAGTGTTCTGATGTTGGAGGGCCTTTCTCCTTCCCGCAGTACCAGCACCTACCTACCCGTGAGCCGCGCCAGCCCAGAAGAGGTTAGGGTAACAGAAGCTTAAGAAAAATGGCTGGGAGGCGGCCTCCTACCTTACACCTTAGCTCCTCCACAAAGTAACCAGAACTCTGACCCCTTCTGCTAAATGGGGGTGACGATGGATTGCCCTTGCCTGGTTCGTGGAAGGATCAGAGGCTTACTGGCACACAGTGGTGTGCCAGGCCTGCTGCGGCAGCAGGGGCTCAAACGTCCAGATGACGGTTAGTTCACATAAGCACACTGGCCATCGTGGTCAGGCTTGTCATTATCCAGCGATTTCCCTTTTCATTACCAAAGGGGTCAGGTCAAACCATCCGCACCTTTAGCTGAGGCACTGGTGTCTTTTCAGTGCCTTGACCTTGGGGTTGTCCACTAGAGGGCGCTGAGGAACAGGAACGAGGTTCACACCCTGCCTTCTGTATGGAGAGGAAGATTTTTTTTGTTCTGCTTCTGAGCCATGTAGCTGAGGAAAAAGATTTAACTTTTGACTTGTTCTTCAGTTTGAGGAGGAGACCCATGTTCGCCTTATTGTTTGGGGCTGGGATTTTTTGGGACTATTTATTTATTTATTTATTTATTTATTTATTTATTTATTTGTGGGACAGAATTGCCAACCATTGGCTACAGCTGTGATCAGAGATGGCCGGCTGGACTTGGGTGATAAAATTCCAGGACTTGCTAATCTTCTCCTATTTAAATGAAGGGCTTGTGCACATGTCTTCCAGATGCTGTAACTTACGCAAATATATTAATCCGCAATCTCCTTGTCAAGAAGGAAAATTGACCCAGACTTTCTAAAGAGACAGTAGCCTTGTGGGAGACTTGGGAACTTGAGCTCCCAACCATCTGCTCTTATCTGAATAAAATGCCGGGTACCTGCACATTGCTTCAGTTGCTTTTGTGTTAGAAGCACATCATCAGCAGTATTTTTACAGTTCTGTTGGACAGACCCATTGCTAAAGTGAAAATGGCTGCTATCACCCCACGTGAACCACACAAGATAGTTTTAATTCCAAGCTTTGCTTCCTGAAGTACTTGTCAAAGGGTTAAAAAAATTGAAGTGTGGATATTTGCTCCCTCTAGCTATCTAGAAAACGTTTGTCTCCAACACTGTGAAGCCATGCCTTGCTTCAGGTCTCTGTAAGCGAGAGTAACAGCCGAGCTTCTGACTTTGCCGTGGCCTGGTTTTTGGTTTGGTTTGGTTTGCTTTTGGTTTGGTTAGGTTTGGTTTGTTGTTGTTTCTAAGTCCAGGAATATAAAGAATATACCGTAGAAAGTTGTGGGGCTTTGTTTGTTTTTGTTTCTTAAAAGTCTTCCCCCCACTGTCCCTTCAAGATATTACAGATCGGTGATAGGTTGGAGCTTAGATCTTGCTTTTGCACTTTTTAAATCCTTTTCAAGGTTAAAATACTTTCTTGTTTATTAAAAGTTTATTATAAAGAACTTACAAATTAAAATATCACACACTGAAATGTGCCACACCCAAAGTCTACACCTCTCAGTGAACTTCTGTCTAGCCTGCTGCCCTGAAGCTTCCGGGTTTCCTGGTGGCCTCCCCAGTTCTGTGTGGAGTTGGCCATGTTCTCTCAGACGGTCGTTAAAGAGTTTGAGGTTGGGACACTGCTTTTCAGAGCGGAAAAGTGAGGCACACTTAACTAAGGTCTCCTCAGCAGACCCAGATCTACTGGCAGCAGGTGGAAAGAACAGTCTGCCTGCAGAGTCCCTTGCTGTCTTTATAATCCCAACAACCAGTGGTGTGTGGTGAGCAGTAGCTCAGATGGAATGGAGTATTTACAGCCTGAGCCAACCCAAGAGCTTCAAGGAAGACGCCAGAGGTCCAGGTGTGCGCGTCAGCCGTGGGGTTGCTGCTGTGGTTCATGGGGGCACGTTTAAATCCTCAACCGCCGGTGCTTATCACAGCTGACTGGGAAGGAAACCAAAGCTGAGAAAACATAGGGAACTTCCTCCACGCACGAAGTCACATCGGTCTGTGTTCGGACGGGTGGGGGTGGAAGGCGCAGAACCGTAGTGCCTTTCAGGGCAGAATCAGCAGAGCTGACGCGTTGGACCACACTGGCAGCATCCAGATAGAACCAGGGAGCAAGATGATGGGCAGGTGGCCGGCAGTGCAGGAAAGCATCCAAAATAAACCAGGCAGGAAGTGAACCGGCACGAGGGTGGGAGGAGCGTGTAGCCTTGCTGCGGTTCCCCAACCTCACCTCAACCCATGGCTGCTCACAATTCCAACGGGATTTCTACAGGGTCTCGGAGGTTTGTTAAGGTTCACCATCGTCTATATGGAGTAGAACGGTACAGGAAGGGTGCTCAGGCGTGGAAAGGTGCAGAAAGGGCCTCAGGGGTGGAGTGACGGAGAGCTGGTTGCCTTTACTGTGCAGTCTGTCAAGTTGAGCACTCTAGAATCAGCCACCGTGAACCGGCAGTCCATCCTGGTTTATTAGAACCTCACATTAGTAGAGGTTCCCGCACCAGTGTCTTGGCTGGCTATGCCCTGTTTCTGTTTCCATCCAAGATCGCTTTGAGCTGTGTATGTGCTTAGGCACCGGCTGTAGTCTGATCTGAGTGCTGTGTTTCCCCAAAACCATACAGGGAAATGTAATCCATAGCCCAGTGATGCCAGTGTGCAGGACCTTCAGGAGTGTTAGGTCACAAGGAATTCACCCTTGTGAAAGGCAGCAATGCCTTTAGAAAAGGAGCCAGGGGTGGGGTGGGGGGAGTTCGACCAACCCCTAGGCCTTTCGAGGACTGTGGAGGCCATAGCCTGTGGAGAATGCCCCTCACATGACAGTGGCACCACCATCTTGGACTTACTAGTTTCTAGAGCTGTGAGCAGTCATTTCTGTCATGTGCACCCGGCTCAAGGTACTGTGTTTGATTAACCTCACAGAACTAGACAGTACCATGGTCACAAGCCTGTGCAATAGAATGGCCGTCAATGAAGGTCCACTCACAAGTGTACATTACGTCCTTTTTTGTGTGACGTTTTCA
The DNA here is from genome assembly GCF_963924665.1 of Micromys minutus. Lineage (NCBI taxonomy): Eukaryota > Metazoa > Chordata > Mammalia > Rodentia > Muridae > Micromys > Micromys minutus. Next base: position 42,489,464 of record NC_137955.1, on the reverse strand, counting down.
TGAGATCACTTGATAGTTTTTCTGCCATTCTCCAACACAGTCTAAGTGTGCACCTGATGCAGTGTAAATATTCTGTTAGATATTGCTAATACCGTGTGAGTTCAGAAGTTCAAGTACCAAGGAGCTGAGCTCAGCTCCAGCTGTGAGGACAAATCACCAGCTTGCAGTCAGATAAGTGTATGGGATGTCTGGCTGTTGTAATACCTCACACTCCATAGGCTACACGATCCTCCATGTCCAGCCAGAGGCATGTTAGTGCCGTGTCTTAGGCTTTCCTCTGTTTGGTGTCTTCTACAAAAGAGATAGAAACAACCCCCCCACCCCCCACTTCACTGCATAGTTAAGCTTGGCTCACCCGAGTTACCAGGCATAGTGCTATATCTACCGTATTACACAGAATCCAGTCAGTTGGGTGGTTCTGTCATGCCTCAGATAAGGTGAGGTTTAAGTTAATCATCATTATATGCAGTGTTTATACTTAGAACAGTTTGCTCTTTTAATATAAAAGCTGGTTACAGTCCCGGTGGAGAAGCAGATGTAAGATGTAATTGCAAAATGAATTAAATCAGTATCCAGGCATTTCTCCCTAGTTTCTTTTGTTTTGTCTCATGTTTGCTGCAGGATTTTGAAAAGGGATGAATCTTTCTAGATCAGCCTAACTGATGAGCCAGGTGGACGCTGTGTTTATGGCCCATGTGGCTGTTTTCTTCACAGGTGCTGGACTGGATAGAGAACCACGGAGAAGCCTTTCTGAGCAAACACACAGGCGTGGGCAAGTCCCTTCACCGGGCCAGAGCGTTGCAGAAACGTCACGAGGACTTCGAGGAAGTCGCACAGGTACCAGAGGGCCCTGAATAGCCAGGTTGGAGGTTTTAACAAACCTGTGGTGATTGAGCCTCCATTGGGTGTGGAAGGTTGTTTAGTTAGGTTACATTAATTTCAGAATGAAGTGATCCTCATCTAGGTAGAAATTGATCTAGTCTGTTATCCCTGTGGAAATTGTGGTGGGTTTTGTTTGTTTGTTTTGCTTTGGGGAAACAGTTTTAATCTTCACTGTGTGAGGACTCACAAGAAGAACAACAAATTAAGCCATATATTGAACCAACATTTCCTGTATACAAAGTATAAAGGAGATGATACCTGTGGCTAACCTAACCCTGTAAACTGTGGGCCCAAGTCCGAGACAGTCATCAGAACTGCCGGCACAGGTCTACCTGAAGGATCCCAGGAAGCAAAGGCCTCAGAGGCGTGCACTGTGAACGGCTTTCCATCCCTGCTCAGCAGAGAGTCCAGTGCCTTCTTTCCCCCTCTGCTGTCCTCCCAAGTTTCATTGTTCATTTCTTACTCCTTGTCTCAGGGACTCCAGGGGTGACCAGCCATCTTCCCCAAAGTGAGAGCACTGTGGTGGAAATCAGACACACTCGGGGAAATATCAGGAATACTTTAGCTCATGGTTCAGATACTGCACCCGCTTTCCCTCCCTCTGACTTTCAAACAACCATGCACCACGCATCAGCTCTTCCAGGGTGCAGGGGAGGGGACCAGGGTGTGAGCAGCCACCTCAGGCCCAGGCTCCTCCACGGGCTTGGCTTCTGGCCGAGTGACCTTTGTGTAATAGAGCGTGATACCTAAGCTAGGACTCAAAAGCTGCAGAACTGACTATCACAGCATAGGGAGGAAGGCGTTTGGAGACTGGCACCTGGTCAAGAGGCCAGGCTTGAGTGAACCCGGCCTTCCAGGGCTACATGTGTGCAGCCAGCCTGTCTTTGCAATACAGCATGTGGCTGCAGCTGGGGTTTTGTTTGCTTGCTTTGTTTTGATTGTTGTCTGTCTCCCAAATCTTATCTTTGCCTCTCCACCCATGCTCCAGACCCTTCTGTAGGACCTGGACCCTTCAGTGATGCCAGCATCCTTAGCAGCCAGCTCCCAGTACTTACCTTTGTTCTTCCCTTAAACGCATCATTTGCTCCGTAGATGGTAACTAGGGAAGAGTGCTCTGCGGCTTTTGCTCCCCCCACCACCCGCTCCCATGCGTGGGTCATGTGATCCACTGCAGATCCCCGTCTAGCAGTCATTAGTGGTCAATGCGGGGAGCACGCATTGCTTGTGGACTCAGCTCACACCTGTGCTATCAGGAGCCCTGAAGACTGAATGTTCTCAAACCCGCAGGGGGCCTGCTCTGCCTCAGAAGCGTACCACCACAGGCAGGGCGAGAGGCCTCTCCACAGGGCAGGCGGCAAGTCATGAGTGTTGGGTGACTCCTAACCTGGTTTCAGTACAAATGTGTATCGCTGATAGGTTCTGGACAGGGTCTCTGTCAAGGAAGCACACTTTGTATTTAATGCTATCTTCATGAAAGCCTGTCTTTTCCTCAAGAACAGAGTAGCTTTCTTTAGCACTAGGAGAATATTAGGGGTAGCTGCTCTGCCTCAGCCCCTCATCTTTGCCTGCTTCAAATGCAGTGGCATTACGAGTCCAGGTTTTAGACTTTGGTATTTTAGGGGCCACTTGGCTGTTGATAAACCTTAAACTTTGAGATAGGACCTCCTAGTAAGTAAAATATATTCCAAGAGGGAATACAAAGTTGGAGATGTAGAGAAAAACGTATCCCTCTTTTTTTTAATATTTCTTTTCCAGATTCCTCTGTAACATTAAGTCCAAGTTGGTTTTTGTTTAGAGCTCTTCTTTATTAAAAAATTTATTTATTTCATGTGTGTGTGTGTTTTGACTGCATCTAGGTGTGTGTACCAATGCATGCCTGGTGCCCATGGAGGCCAAAAGAGGGTCTTAGACCCCTGGGCATGTTACAGGTGATTGTGAGCCACTGTGTAGGTGGTGGGAATCAAACTCTAGTTCACTGTGATTTAACCGCCAAACCATCACTCCAGCCCCACAGAGAACTTAACTAGCAAAGTTGGAGAGCTGAGGCTTGATGAAGTACCACAGGCAGGTCAAAGCAGGGAAGCAGTGAAAGCTAGCTCAGTTCTCTGAAAATGGGCTAAATATAGGTCTATTCCGGAGAGCACTCCCGGGGTTTTAGGAAGGAGGAACCCTGAAAGGACGTCCCGCGTTGACGTGGTGGAAGTGAGCTTGAGCCGTAGGCTGGCTTTTTGAGGTACCCACTCTTGAAGTCTGTGCCCTGGGCTTCAGTGTCAGTTTCAGATGCTGCTATGGCCTCCTCAGGAAGCACTGGTTCGGTCTCGCAGAGCCAGGAACTTCCCTGCGACGACTGTGAATGGGTCCTCCGTCTGAGCGGTGATTGTGAGTACGTCCTTGCTGCTGAGTGAGCCGCGGTGGCCGTTGTGTGCTGTGTGACACGCACAGCTATAGCGCTTGCACTACTGTAAAACTTAAGATACTTCCCGCGTGAAGAGTTTAGAAGGTGACTGGTGGGAAGGAAGGTGGTCCTTCAGTGGCGATTTTTTTAGTGTCCTGAGTCCATGTTTCTAAATTTAATAAACTAAGATCACAACAAGCATGCAAAGCCCAGAGAAACCTGGTCTCTGGGTTCCCGAGAGCAGCAGGGTCCCGGTAGACATTGGTGTCGCTGGCCCAGCGTCTCTCCATAGGTCCCGCTCGGTGATGCCTGAACAAGTCTGCACTTCAGCGTCCAGTTTTTAACCTGCCCCAGGCATCCTCCTCTGTGTGTGCCGTGTAATCACCTTGCCTTCCTAGATAAGGGTCTGGGAATTTACCAGGTAACGGAGCTCGCCTCACAGTTCCGGAAGACTGGCCGATGTCCCCCGCTGTGCTCGGTCTTTTACTGTGTGCACGTGGACAGACAAATGTGGCCACATTTGTAACATGACTCGAACTTCTCCGCATATATAATAACCTTCATTTGTTTTTAAGACATTCAGCTTTTAATATAAAGATATATTATGTTTTAGTCTTTTGAATTCAACAGTGGAGAATTCAGGGCAGATTCTTTCTAACGAAGCGTTTTCCTCCAAGCTGAAGGCATCAGTGCAGCACCTGCCCACCGTTGGTCAGGTCCTCGGACCACAGAGAAGAAAACACAGGGCAGGTCCTTGAGGATGCTTTCCCCGATGCGTTTTCTGAAACTTAAAGAGATGGCTGTTTCTTTCTGGTTGTGTAACCATCAGCCCTCAGGTAGTTGTTTAGCCTTTCTGAGTCCCTTTCCCCTAACTGTAAAATGGTATTAATATGTCTCATTACCAGGTTGCTGTAAGAATACATAAAGGAGGGAGGGAGGGAGTCAGTCACAGAAGGTCTTCAGAATTCTAATTCTTTGACCCAGAGCCTGTCATTGATTGGAAATGTGAGGTTGACTGTGAAAGTACTTTGACAGTGGCCGGGTATGTCAGAACCTAGCGTAGATGACATTGCCAGTATTTATCCTGTGCCCACCTTAGTTTATCGAACACCCACCAACCCTGGGAAAACGATGGGGTTCTGTTCAAATGCTAACAGACATAAACTGTTTTGGTGCCCTAGTTGGGCATCACTATCGCTGTGATGAAACACCATGACCAAAGCAGTTTGGGGAGGAAGGGGGTCATTTGGCTCACACTTCCATAGCACTGTTCATCAGCGAAGGAAGTTGGGGCAGGAACTTAAGCAGGGCTAGAACCTGGAGGCAGGAGCTGCTGCAAAGGCCTTAGAGGGATGTCTCTTACTGGCTTGCTCCACATGGCTTGCTCAGCCTGCTTTCTTAGAGAACCCAGGACAGCCTGGTGATAGTTCCACCCGAAAATGGGCTAAGTAGGTTTCCCTTCCCCTCTCCTCCCCTCCCCTTTCCTCCCCTCTCCTCCCCTCTCCTCCTCTCCCCTCCATTCCCCTCCCCTCTCCTCCCCTTCCTTCCACTCCCCTCCCCTCTTCTTCCCTCCCCTCTTCTCCCCTCTTCTTCCCTCCCCTCTTCTTCCCTCTTCTCCCCTCCCCTACCCTCCCCTCTTCTCCCCTCTTCTCCCCTCTTCTCCCCTCTCTGACCCTTCCCTCCCCTTTCCCCCCCTCCCATTAATCAATCATTAATTTAGAAAATACCCTACAGCCAGATCTCATGGAGGCATTTTCTTAATTGGGGATCCCTCCTTTCTGATAACTCTAGCTTGTGTCAAGTAAACATAAAAGTAGCCGGCGCAGTTGGTCTTTAGCCTTATCTCCCACATAGAATTTAACAGGGCCTCGTTAAGAATTTTTAGATTGCTCATGCCATGATTACGGCTGACATCCCCTTCTGTGACATGTGTCTACATTGAGGGACAGCGGTGAGCTTGCCCACATCTGTTGTGTTTCTCTTCCCCTAGATGAGAAGTGATCCTTGGGGGTTCTGTGCCTTTTATCCGGCAGTTGAAGTTACCCACGACGTCTAGTTTGCTCAGCACCGGCCCTTCCTTCTTGTTCTCCAGTCTGTAGTATTAAAATACCTTGGAGGCTTTTTTTTTTTTTTTTTTTTTTTGAATCCATGTTTTCTTTGCTCATCGTCTTTAAACAAAACAAATGGGAAAAGGTATATTTGGGACTTTAAATTCTCCCCCCCTATTATCCTGAAATTTCCATTTACTGTAAATACAGTGGGTGTCATCTTTGGAGATGGCCGAGAGCAGGGGACGGGGACCATTCGACTACCTCTGCATTGCAGCTGCTCATGTCCCAAATGCTGGTTACACAACATAGGCTGTTTCTCAAGAAAGAGGAAGTGCCTTGCTCTCCATGGCCCACCCCTGCTAGTGTGTCCTTTAATCTCTTTGATGGGGATCAAAGGAATGTCTCCCAAGCTGAAGATGGGAGCAGGCCAGTCTTTGTTCCCTCCATCGATCCACCTCAGCTTGCCAGGTCGTGGGTCTTTGAACAGGTCGCTCTGTTGACGAGCTTTGGCAGACCTCGGTTTGACACAGGGAAGTGGGAGTGAACGGGTGTCCCTGTCACAGGGCTTCTGTAGGGTTTAGAGTAGCTGCTCAAAATCCAGTGTTGATGATACAGACAGTCTGACAAAGAGCATTCGAAACCACTGACAGACCAGTTCATTACCAAAGGACTCAGGGAGTCTCTGCTGCAAGGAAGGCCTAGCTGGGGTTCAGATGACAGTGCTGATGTCCCTGTCTCCTTCCCCTAATCCCCAACCTCTCACATCCCCACCCCTCATGCCACTGAGAAAAGCCCTTCCCTCCTTTGTACAAGCACCATTTTCTTCCAGGGTAAGATGAGATGGGCAATGACTGGCTGTGGTTCAGTGTCATTCACAACACACTTGCTCCTTTAGCAGCCATATTTTTCCCAGTGTGCCTGTCTGCTGATGACATCATAGAGAGGCTCTCGGCAATTCAGCAGTGCTTTCCTGTTGGGAGGCACTGCCAACTGAAGATTCACTAAGGAGACAAGAGAACTAAGTCACTTCAGAGCTGAGGTGACAGTGAGAAAGCAGGATTCCTTACTTCAGAAACACATTTGCTCCCAGGGTTCCGTTTTCACAAGGGTGCGTGAGCTGGTAACCGCTCTCAGTCCCCATCCTCACTGTTCCTGAAACAGTTGCTTGGTGTGGCTAAGTGTAACTGGTCTCCCATGTTAGAGGCTGATCCTTCTCCAAACATGTTGGATGTTGTTACCATTCAGAGGACCAGTCATTCACTGGGAGTTTGGCTCAAAGGAGACTGTCCGCCTTTGGTTTTCACACAATTAACAGTTACAGGGAGTTATAAGGAGCCTCTAAGGCATCAGCTGCTCCAGTTTTGTCTTGTGAGATGCACAGGAACCTTGGGTATCAGAAACAGTGCTGTTGTCTGGTGTAGTGTGTGCCCTCCCCAGAGGTCTGCAGGCTGAACTAATCTTCAGTGTGATGCGGTCGGAGAGGAAATGAGTCAGGCTGGTGTCCACAGGTGGGTCTTAGGGTTAGAGCAGGAGCCCTCTGACTGAATCCTAGTGACTTTATAAAGAGAAGAGGGTTCAAGAGAAACATGTGCAGACTTGTCTCTTGTCATGCCCCAAAGCATGCTGGCACTGCCACCAAGGCCATCAGATGAAGCCCTTAGACCCCGGGCTTCAGAGCCATGGGTTGCATCCTTCTTGTGCATCTCACCCAGTCTGGCAGAGCTTTCGATGCTGGCAGCAGAAAAGATACTGATAAGTCCTGTCTAGTGCAGCCTCACCTCCCACTCCAACCACATCGCTCTCTGAGCCTGCCTCTCCTCCCACAGGGCCACCTTATACCCTGCTCAGTGAGCCACCCGCTCTATTCAGCTCCAGGAGTTTAAGGAGGAGGAGGATTGAGCGACCCGATGTCTCAGCAGAGCCCCAGGCTGGAGTCCTGTCCTTCCTGTAGGGCAGCCTGCTCTGACTACACCGAGAGCCGCCAGCTCCTCTCCGCGGCTCCGCTCCTTAGCGATGTTCCTTCCAAGTTTCCAGTAACAGTCGCAGGCTTACCTTCTGTGTCTCCTGTATTCTCTTTACAGAACACGTACACGAACGCAGATAAGCTTCTGGAAGCCGCAGAGCAGCTGGCTCAGACTGGAGAGTGCGACCCCGAAGAGATTTATCAGGCTGCCCATCAGCTTGAAGACCGGATACAAGATTTTGTTCGGCGAGTTGAACAACGGAAGATCCTGCTGGACATGTCTGTGTCGTTTCACACGCACGTAAAAGAGGTAAGGCGTCATATAACGACAGAATGTTACCCGGACGGCGGGCTCTTTGGATTCATTGGAAAGAATCTGAACTTGGTCATAAGAGACACTGGAACCCATTAGCACCAAATGCTTCAGGCCTGGAAGTCTTCTTCCTGCCTTCTGCTTCTGCAGCTGGCTGTCCTTGTCACGAGTGCCCATTTGTCTTTGTTGGGGTCATCTATAGTCAGGGGTCGGGGGAGACTTGAAGGGCAGGAGATGAGCAGGAGAAACAAGAAGTGGAGGGAGATTTGTTTCTTCAGCTTTAGAGAGGACCAGTGCTCCACGTAGATGACATTGCCTACTCATGGGTGACACACGGTGGCCTCTCTGGTCTTAGCAGACTACTGTCACCTACGCCTTAAAGTTCTAATACATTGTATCGAGTTTAAATATACCATAGGCAACGTGGTACACGTGCTAATATCCTGTGTGTGCCTATGGGAACATACTTATCTCAAGAGATAAAATATAATAAGGAATGTGAAAAATAGGCAGATATGTGTACCAAAATAGGACACACACATCGTCAACCTATATAGCACAGGTAATATAGATTAGATGCATACATACAAAGTTATATGATATCTATTTAGTAGATATCATAAAACTGCATTGAAGAAATTACTGTGTTGCTTCTTATTTTTGTTTTTGGAAATAGAGTTTTGCTGTAACCTGTGGTGGCCCTGAGTTCCCTGTGGAATGCAGGCTGGTTGTAATCCAGCAGTTCTGCCTTTGTCTTTGCGTGTTTGGATTTTATGATGGCATTACTATTCCCAGTTTATTTTGTTTCAAGCGTTTTTGTTTTTTTTAATAATAATAAAATCAAGTATAATTTTAGGTGCATAAGAAAAAAAGAAAGGTGCTCCACAAAGTGCCTTCACAAATTGCTGTGACGTACTGTGACATGCCTCTCTATACATGAGAGTTTATAAAGTGCTGCTTTGATTTGGGCGTAAGTGCACAAAGGCTCATGACAGTAGAAGAAGGGGGATCTAGAAAGATAAAATCACTGGGAGAGATTGAGGAGAGGCAAGTCTGTTTTACCCTGTATAAACAGACATCCAGAGTCTAGTACCCATAGGTTGCTTTAAGGAAAGCATGTTCAGGATGGTTCTGGGACCTTGGGTGGTTTATCTGTAAGCTAGATGTTTTAACTCCAGGACAGTGATGTTCCCTTCCTTTGAAACCCTGTGCATCTGTGAAGTGAGTAGAGGGAACAGTTAGCAAATCACAGAGACTCTGGAATTTGTGCCTCTTCTGGTCTGGTCTGGTGGTTGGCACTCAGACCTTTGAAGAAGGGCCAAGATTTCATGGTTCTGAGATAGACCTCAGAATAGAAAGACCGTCACAGGTAGCATCCTTCTACACTCTTAGTTATACCTAAGGTGGAGACAGCCTTGGAAATACTCACAGTCCATCTTTCTCAGGAAACATGTTCAGGGGATGTTTGTCCTGGCAGATTTTGGACGTGTGATCCTTGGACGTGTGATCCTTGGACGGAGTTCCTTGTTCACCTGGTGTTAAGCAGGAGCCACCTCTGCTTCCCAGCTCTGCCTGCTCCACAATTCAGCCTTGTCACAGCAGGTCAAACTTGTTTACCTGAACTACCAGCCTGATGAGATGGTCTCCCACTCCTGACCCATCGGTCCCGTCCTTTGCATCTAGAGCCTCGCCGTTTTGGGCTTTATTCTCCCTCCTCTCCAGATTTCCAGCCTTCTTTGATGGACGCAGTATTCCCAGATCTGTGACTCTATCCTCCCTGGCTATGTCTTGCTCCCTCTCCTGCCCATGACACAGTTAGCTGCTGTTGACACATGCGACACAACACTGGTCATGTTGCCTTAGGAGTCTATGTTCCTGTGCTGTCTGACTCGTGTTAGTTACTCCTTTTTATACTACACAGTTCGACATCAAAACTGTGAGAGCAACAGGATCAGAGTTGATCAGCCAGCCTGGAGCGGTCAGCAGGCCGGATGGCATGCATCCAGCCAGTTCCCTATGAACACACAGCGTGCTGGCACTTGGAATGTCTTAGGTGCTATGTGAGAGGTGGGAGCCACAGGGGATTGGCAGTAACTTGGGAGAGTAATGAGCCTCCTTCCTGCAGTACCTAGTGTGGTGCCCACCTGCCCTGGGTTCCTGAGAATCTTCTTCAGTGGCTGAGCAGTCCTGGGAACAGGGTTGGTATCCTTGAGACAGTCTTTGCAGGGGCAGTCTGTGGTGCAGATCACCTTGTCTGCCCTGCCATGGTGTCCATCATGCAGACATCAGGACAGCTGAGAGGGTAGAATTTTACACAGGATGAGGTTTGGATTTGTTGTTGGTTTCTTTCTTTAAAAAAAAAATAACATCAGTATTACTTTGAAGAAAAATTAATAAATTATAAAAGCATTTAGTAGCTGGCCTTGCGGCGGCTGTATTGTCATTAGGTTTGCAAACTATTTCGACATAGAAACACCTTCAGTTCTGACCTGTCTGCACCCTGTGACTTTTAGTCCTTGGATCTGCGGGCTAAGAAGGCCCCAACCCATCTTATAGGAGAAGTGACTTTCTCCCAAACTATGGAAGAATGGGCCAGCAGTTCATTCTTTCCTTCTCATAGATGACACCATCACAGTAGGCATAATTATCTCAACTGCTTCCTCTCAGATGCACATACCTAAGGGAACCCAGGGTAAAGGTGGCTGATAAGGTAGCCGGGGACAGTATCCTATAGGCTTGGCACAAGCCAGGATTTTCTCCTGCAAGGGTTTGGGCTTTGTGTCAACCCCAGACTCTCCTTCAGAAGGCGCATCTCTTCCTGAGTAACTTCACTGTGCCCACCGTGTCTTTCTGCATGGCGGGCCCCCTCCCCCCACCCCAGGAGGGGACACCTAACAGATTTGTACAAGGAGAAGGGTTGCTTTCAGTTGTGTCTAACACAGATCACGGCTCACTCTCGGCGTTTAGATGAGCTTCAATGAATTGAAAATGAGAGTAAATGTTAAGACAAAGGTCAAGAGGATGGAAACACATTAAATCGACAGGCGTATGCATGACATCATCAGAACTCTGTGGAAATCGACCTGATAAGGCCCCGGCCCAGAAGGTGCCCCTCACACGCACAGTTGCCCAGGCTGAATCTTGATTCTCCTTGGCGTGGGCATTTCTCTGCCCTGCGTGGTCAGTTTCTGGCTACCATATGATCTCACAATAACTCACTCTGGAAGGTCCCTGGTCAAGAAGGCAACTTACTCATGGCCAGCTCAGCTGTCTGTGTAGTCCCACCCAGAAGAGGCTTGGTATCAAGCTTGGTATTGGGTCATCAACCTAAGATTCTGGCCCACGACCTCCGATTATGGTCGCTCTACCTCAGGAGTCTGTCTGTCTCTTTTCTGTTAGTGTTGATACGTGGCTTCTCTCTGTCTTATGGTTTAGGCATGAGCGGAGTAAGCATTAAAGCCTTAGACTGTGGCACCCTAGAGGACACAGATTTGACACTTGGTCCTGGAATAGAGCAAAGGACATATTTTCACAGAAGGCAACTGTTTTCTGCCTTCGTGTTGGACTCAGTTCCACCCTTAAAGCCAGATTTAGAGGCATGCCAGGATGCTTCCTCCCAGTATCGTGTGGCGCCCCGCCCCTTTCAGAAGAATGCTGTGCGGCTCATGCTTTCCTGCCCACCTCTCTCTCAGCCCACCTTTTCTTTCCCTCGGCGTTTAGAAGTAGTTAGTGGGATGTTTATTGTCCTAGCACGAATGTGGGTTTTGTGTGGAAGGTGTCCGAGCCTTCTGCATCCTTTCCTGTCAGCCTTGTGACTGCGCACCTACTGTGTGTGACATTTATGCACATCAGAGCTGATGTTAATTCTAATCTCCTTTTCTACTGAATGCACTTTTCTAACGTCTCCTTGGTCATTGGCTCACTTTTCTACTCAGTCACGTGAAATGCGCCCCGAGCCCGCTGTGACGTGAAGGGTGAGAACACAGCAGCAACCGCAGCTGCTCCCGCACACTTCCCACATTGCTGTTGCTTGGTAGTTTAAGGTCTGGTTCCTTGTGTCCCCACCACTTAACCTAGTCCAGACTTTAGATACTTAATCCAAAGCTGTGAAGTAATATCAGCCTGCCACCTGATCTTAGTTTCAGTGCCTTGAGTGATATTTTTATTTCTGGATCCAGTGAAAACACAATTAATTCCAGCCATTTCTACTCATTCAACGTCATTCCCTAGACTAGTTCCTGGCTTAATTACTAACTGCTTTGACATTCGTGGGTCATTTGAGGCAACGGGGTGGGTTGCTGCCAGTTAATTTCTGGGGCTGATTTGGTGACCCAGCGCTGGCTTCTGTTCTCAGAATCCCTGGTCCCCAGTGGAACAGACAGCTGCCATCCTGCCTGGGTCAAGCAGAGACCTGGCTGTGCTTCTGCAAACTTGACTGCGAGCTGAACACATTTTTGGTTTCGAGCAATGCCCGAGCAAGGAGAACCTTTCATTCCATTCAGAGGGCAGAATAAAGGCCCAGCAGCAACCTGGAGACATCTTTGTCTCAGGGTACCGGTCTGACTTCACTTTCATTCCCAGCACGTGAGCATGTCAGCTTCCCTTTACCCACAAGCTGGAGCCAGGCCTCAGCTCCCCCTCGGGAGAAGCAGGGAGAGGAGCCCGAGCTGAGGCTAAAGGGATGTTCCAGGCTTCGTCCTGTGCAGAGGAGCTGTCCAAGCTGCCACCCTCAGCTCTGACCAAGCCCACCCAGGAGCCATGGAACTGCACCCAGTGTTTGCTAACGGTGCCACTACGGAAGGCCACAGTTCTCTCCTCTCCTTGGGTCGCCAGGGGACCTGCCGTGTATCTGTGGAACTTTCTGTAGGCCACGCCCTATCCAATGACAACTGTTTGTGTGTCCTGGATCATGCCTGTCTGTGTACACACACATGCTTCATCATGTGTACAGGCCTGTGTCACCCACAGTGTACACACTGCAGCCACACAGTCACTCTGTCATCAGAGTCGTCTGTCATTCTCCTGTTTGGAACGTATGCTGCTCCCGGTCCTGCAGAAGCACGAGGTCCGGACGCCTGGAGCTTTCCGCTTGTGCCCGGTGTCCTTCCTAGAGCTGTCCCCAGCCTAACAATAACCAACACCACATCTCTATTATTTTTGGTGTTTCAGGAGTGCTAGATAAATGAAATCATGGATATTTTTGTCACTGCATTTTCAATCTGATTAATCCTAGAATCATCCACTTTCTTACACGTATCAACACTTCTTTCCCACTTATTACTGGGTGGCATTTCACTGCATGAAAATGTCACACATACACCACTTACCCATTAAAGAACGTTTGTGTTGTTTCCAGTTGGGGGCTGTTAAAACGGGGAAGCTATGAGCAGTCATGTGCAGGTTTTTAGCAATAATGAGAGTTTCCACTTCTCTATGATGAACAAGGGTCCTTTGGTAAGAATCCACACAGAACTTTCTAGAACAAACCTGCTGCATTAAACTCCACTAGACACAGATGTCAGGCTCGTAGCCCAGAAGGGAGCGTGGTGGTGGGAAGGTGAAGATCTCCCAGGGGGGGCTCTATCGAGGAATTGGGTTTGATGTCTTCAGTAGTCAACAATCTCTGTGCAAGAGATGCGATCTCCTGCAGTGTTCAACTGTCTGTCTTCTGGAGCACTGGGTTTCTTACCTGATGGAAGGAGCAGGCAGTTAAGTAATGCCACCCAAGGAAATGGAGCGCCTGCGCACGCAGCGCTCAGCCTGACTCAGCATCAAGCTCCGAGTCTCTCCGATCTCGCTGGGCATCCTTGTAAAAAGGGTGTTATCTTTTATAGGCAGGGTTGTCTAGAAAACAGATTTTTGTCACCTGCAGAATTCCAGTGGAAATGCAACCTGCATTAAAATAATCTACAACAACTGTGCTAGTGTGTGACACAGCCCTCTGCCTGTCCCAGTGACCTGGGGCAGGCAACTCCACTGCCCCAGCCTCTGCTCCAGGCTAGAGACAGTTTGGCGAGCTCCCATATACAAGCTGCAGAAATAACATTTTTTCTTATAGTAACTGTCAACACACGCTTCCTGACCCCCAAACCTACTTGATATGTACAAAATAATCCAAATTTTAAAGTCAGATACAGAGGTGTATTGAAGTAGGTTTAAATTGCCCTGAGCCTCACTAATCTTAATCTGTTTCTGCCTTCCCATTTCTTAGAGATCTTCTCACTGTAACCTGTTTCTTCACAGTACAGCAGGGTCTCCACTGAGACCTGTGGACTCCACAGTCTCTAACTTCCAACCTCTGCCAGAGACCGTCCTTCACAGGCCATTCATATTTGTACGGCTCCCTTTGCACATATGACCAAATACTTCTGATCCAGCAAAATAAATGTTCTGTTTATTGATCTGATTAAGCATGAAAAACAGTTGTTTGCAAGTGCAGACAGAGTGTGTGGCGCCACCCAGAAGGGAAGAACTTTGCTCAGAGCAATTCACATAAAGTGGTTTTCTTTTAAACGTTTATTTTATTTTTTTAAAAGTGTGTGTGTGTGTGTGTGTGTGTGTGTGTGTGTGTGTGTGTGTGTTGGGGTTCTCAAGCATGCACTTGAGTTCTAGTGTGCACACACAAGGATGTACACTTAGTACAGTTGATCATGGAGGACAGACAGGGCACTGGATCTCCTGGAGCTGGAGTTACAGATGTGACTCACTAAACGTGGTGCTGGGAACTGAGTTGGGACAATTGGGAAGTGGAGTATGTACATTTAACCTCTGAGACAGCTTTCCAGTCCCTAAACATTTTCCCCCTGAAGATAATTTAAAACTATGACCCAAAAATTAAGTACCACATCAACAAAGAAAAGCTGTAGGGTCCAGAGATTTGTCTCAGTGGGTCACGGGTCTTGCTCCAAATACTGCTGACCAGAGCTTTATCCCAGAACTCAGGCAGCACAGGCAGAGAATAAATTCCTATAAGTTCCCTCTGTTCTCCACATATACACAAGGGCACATATGCATAAAATAATTTTTTAATGTAAAATTAAAAGCAGCAAGCCTACAGACTTTAGAAATCAATATGAAAATCTATAGTCGACTTTCAAATACTGAACACATAATAGTCACTAATTAACGGATTACTGTATTAGCTTTATTTACGACTTCATGCTGTAGTGAAGACTGTAATATATGCTGTTATACCGACCCCCATGCTCTTTACTGTACAGTCCTATTGAAGGGTCATTTTCCAGCGGACAGCTACCCCAGCTCTTCTGTCTCTTTATTCCAACCTGGTTAATGTCCTATGAATAAGTGTGGGGCTTTAATGCACCACCAGGAGCTGTAGTCTTCCAGGTCTCCGTGTGTACAGTGGAGAATGAATGTACATGTAATCTTAATTACTACCCTTTATCTTAAAGGGGCTCTCATACTCTAGCTCTCCTACTAGTCGTATGAATTGTGCAGGGTTTTGGCTCACAGAAGGAGAAATGGAATGTTCTGTGGTGTATCTCTCACACGTACATTCTTTTTGCTAACTGCTCTTCATATCAGCAGAGAGGTAGAAAGCAGGGTTGGTCACCAGCAGCGAATTAGCTGGGGCTTCCCAGGACAGCCATAGCACCGCACAGGTTAGGCTTGTAGTCTGGTTTTGTTTTTGCTCTGGTTGTCTTTTTCTTCCCTTTTTGAAACACAAAACTTAGAAGCAGTTTGGGGAAGAAGCAGGCTTTCTGCCTGGGGCCCCCATCCTCACAGCAGAAACCTCACCGTGGGGTGCCCTTGGTACCTGCTTTAGGCTGGGCTTTTCCTTACATGTAGCTGGGGCACACGGAAGACAAGGTGAGCGAGAGAAGACTTTATGAGGAGGTGGGACCTCTCCGCAAGCTGGAGACACGGGTCCCAGACAGAATGGATTTCTCAGGACTGTAGAAGGAGGCTTACCACACTGGTCCTGTTGGAGAACTGTGGGTGGGCGCACACCTGAGTAGTAGGGGCAGTACGATGGTGGTGGTGGATGTTGCTGCTGCTGTTGTTGCTGTTGTATTTGAAGTAAGTCTTACTATATAGTCCTGACAGGCCAGGTACACACCAAGTCTCCCAGGATGGCCAGAACAATCCTCCTGCCTCATCCTTCTGAGTCATTTTCCTGAGTGCTAAGATACAGATGTGTCCCACAATTCCTTGATAATGTGGGTAATATTTTTAAGAAGGTGAATTTTATGCATTTATTCAGGTTGAGGCTAGTCCTAGGCAGGGATCTAGAGATATGAAAGGACGGGTAAAGTGCTCGAGATTTTGCAGGCTACAGAAATCAAGCCAGGGGTCTGGTACAAAGCCAAGGCTGTCTTTATCCTCCTCACTGGCCTCAAGTGGAAGATGCCAGGAAGAAGGAAGTCCAGAGCTGTCTTTGCTGCATCAGACTTCCTGACAGATGTGCTGATAGGAGTGGGTGGCCATGCCAAGTGCTCCGAGCCAGGGAGCAGGCTGGCCTGATCACTCTGTAACTGTCACCTTCTGCAGGAGATTTTCCAGTCGGATCTTTGAGTTGCCATTCAACTCGTTATGAACCTTTATGCCTGTATGAGACATCTTGGAGAGGTGAACTCAGGAATCCTTTCACTCACTGTGTTGAAAAACTCTTTATCTTTCTTTGAGGACAGACTTGGTGCCACCACAAAAATATCTGCATTCGTGGTTTTGTTATGTAAAACTGCGAGCTGATGCTCTTATGTAAAGCTGTGAA
Organism: Micromys minutus; assembly: GCF_963924665.1. Taxonomy (NCBI): domain Eukaryota; kingdom Metazoa; phylum Chordata; class Mammalia; order Rodentia; family Muridae; genus Micromys; species Micromys minutus. The sequence goes on along the minus strand of NC_137955.1, from coordinate 42,473,126 downwards.
TGAGAACATTGGTGCCACACAGATGGCACTGCTGTGTGTCTAATGAAGTGAGCTGTGCTCCGGGCTGTCCACAGGGCTGTTCCCAGCATCACTTATTCAACTTTAGTTAAGGGAAGAATCGGACAAGGGAAATGGCGGATGGGTTGTAAAGTGTGGTCGCAACTTCCAGGCATGAGAATATTTTTTCTGGCAAAGAGGAAGAAGGTTACACTTTGACACACTGCAAATTGTTTCAGGATGACATTCGTCACTTTTTAAAATTCACCTATTTATTTACATCCAACACTGCTCCCAGACCTGGCACATTTGTAGCAGATAGTAGACATTTTTAAATGACGTGGGTGGAGAGGTTTTCCCCTGAGTTTACAGCAGCCGAGCTGCTGAAGAGATTATTTAATTTGTCAGGGGTATTGTAGAATAGAAAGAAAGGTGAAAACTTGCAAGTGTCAAGATCTTTCTTAGGATAATACAGCATATACAATGTCCCGATCACTGGAGTCCCTTGGACCACACAGTTGGTCCTACAGTCCCCTCTGGCTGTCAGTCATGTTTCATCTCTTGCCCGTGGCTGGTCATCATTACCCATAGCCTCATCCCACCTGTCCACAGGTGTGCAGCCCTCACACTGGAATGCCCTCAGACTGGAATGCCCTCAGACTGGAATGCCCTCAGACTGGAATGCCCTCAGACTGGAATATCCACACATTGCTCCCTCTCACACATGGAGCTGCTACGATGATGCCTCTGTAGGTTTCTTCCTACTACCAACACTTGACACGTGCAGTGGTGACGTTGTATAGTACTGATGTTGGTCCTCTGTTCTGCCTCTACCCCTTACACGTCCTATGATGTTCTCTCAGCACACTGCACAAGAATAGAAGGTGCTCCTCAATGTTGCAGGAAATACTAAAAATGGATGGCTTATCTCTTTATTGGCCCCGACCTCTCACTCTTGTGGATGATGCTCTGGTTTGGAGCAGTGCACACGGACTCTGTCACTCAGACCACGAGCTACACTCTCCATGCGATTCCCTTCTGGTTCTGTCCCGGGTTGACCACCCTGTTATGTTTCTTTCCACTACCACCTAGCACAAACATTACTCCAAAGCCCAGGAACTTTTCACACAGGTTTATATATTCTCAATCCACAAACCCTCTATATAATAAAATTATATCCAATGGACAAAGACACAAACTGCCCTTCTATATGAGATAAAATAGAAACCCTTAAAATATTCATATCTACCCGTGGCTGCTTAAGTCCACCTGGATCTAAGTCCGTTTCTCCAGCTCCATCTTGCTTCTCTTCCTTTCTCCACTCTTCTTCCGCTTTCCTACTTTTTCTCTGCCTACCTCTCCACTGGCCAATCACATATCACCCTAACATAAATCTACACATCACCCTTTTTGGTGGAGCAGTAGCTCAGCATTAGTGCCTGCTGCTCTTACCTGACAAACCCAGTTCTAATCTCCAACACTCCAGCAAAAATCCCAGTGCTGTGGGCAGGGATGGGGGAGGGTCACTGGGGCTTGCTGATCAGGAGCATGCCTCCAGGCGAAGAGAGAAACCTTGCTACAAGGGAATAAGGTGAAAAGTGATGGAACCGGCATCTTAAGTCTTCCAGCTTTTGCACACACACAGGGCCATGGTAGCCCGTACACAAGTGCACATCTGTCATACACAGAGAAAGGAGACACACACCTCAAGACACTAGGTATGTGTGCTCAGCATACTGTTGGTCACTTCTGGCAGAGGAAGTGGGAACGGGCTCCCTTTCCAGCCTGTTCTTTGCACCTGAATAGAATCACGTGCTATGTGCCGAGAGGTTGTCCCCACTGCATTTGCACCTGCAGGCTGCCATTGAAACCACTCGCTTCTGCTCAGAGCTTGTAGCAGGAACAGCTCTGGGCACCTGTGACTGATACTTCTCACTCCGCCTCTGCGGTATGCACAGCTCCACTGTGCTAAGTAATTCCCCCATCTGCTGAGGGACAGAGACACGGGTCTCAGTGGCAGTAGCTTCTGTGTGTAGAGCCCTGGCTGTAAGCGAGCACGCTCATCCATGGGCCTATCTTCCTCTTTCTCAAACTGACTTTGTGGTCTGTGAAGGTTTTGTCGGTAAGGTTACCCCATTTCATAGATAGAACTACAGGTAAAGAACACAGGGACTGTGCCAAGGATCAGGCCTCTCGGGTGGTTGCATGCAGAACTTCTTACAACTCGGCCTCCGTGTGGACACTGACTCCAGCCTGTATGACCTCCCCTGGAGTTCAGAGAGATTGCTACCGAGTCTTTTCCAAGGTTCAGGTCTCCCCTAGCTGCCTACAGTCCTTTCCAGAACCCACCAGCCAATATAGAAATTCCTTCCCCAAGCGATGAAGAGAGGACCGGATTCTTGAGAAGGGACGTTTCGGGGGCTTTCCACTAGGAGAGTGTAGGGCCTCGGCCTATGGGTGAAGAACTGGGGTCAGGATTGTTCCCAAGGCCAGAGACGGGATCCTTCCATATCTTCGTCTCAGAGATCGTCTCCACGTTATTTTATTTCCCAAAACCATCTTTGTATCTTGGTCTACGGCCATGCCTCTGCATGCATACAGCCCAGTTGTGGGCACAGTTTTCTGCAGAACACACACCCCAACTTACAGGTCCATCTTCAGAACTCTCAGTTCTAGACAGAAGGCCCAGCCTTGCCTTTCAAGGCCTCTAGGGGGCGGTGTTGCCTATGCTTGTGTCTTGACAGTTCTAAGGGTCTTAAAAACAGAATGCAGTGATTTTGCATAGAACACACCTCCTCTTGCTATTGGATGAAGCTGGATTTTTTTCACTGTAGATTACCAGTTTGCACACAAGTGCATTATGTTTTCATCCTCGGGAAACTTTGACTCAAGAGTTTCACAAACATCCTAGAAACTTAAAATGTCTTTGTTCAGAGGCACTTTAGGTGTTGGGGTCACTTCAAAAGCTTAAAAATAGACTTTGCTTACCTCACGCTGCAGTAAGATATGCATCAGTCCATCCTCAGTCGGCGTCACAGAGGGCCTTTCTGTAAGACTCTGCTTCAAATCCAGAAAGAATATTTCAGGCCTTCGACGTCATGCTTTTTATAGATAGCCTCAGTCCGTTACCTCAGCTCTGTTTCCTTGGCATCTGTGCCATCTTACTTCCTGGAGTCTTCTGCGTGGCTGTATCTCTGTGGACTTCACTGGCAGGCCAGGTGGGGAGCACGGTGGTCCAGTGACGGGAGTCTGAATGTCCAGGATGTGGAAGGGAAATGCCTGTGTGTGTGTGTGTGTGTGTGTGTGTGTGTGTGTGTTTAGAGGAAGTGACTTCTATGGACTCCAACAGATCTCTCTTACCCCCTTTCCCTGGACTATAGTATCATATGCCACGTTAAGTAGGCTTGGGGTAATTGATAACCCTACATGCATTTTGAAAGGTGCTTATAAAAACGTAAAACTTTATGCATTGTCTTATTATGAGATTTTCTTAAGAAGAAAGGCAACAACAGTGACCAGTTTACTGATTTGTCCTCTCTGTTTATATAATCTCATCGGCTCTATTAGGCAGCCCTGAACCGGCATTTGCATTAACCCATGACCTCTAGGTGGAACAGTAATAGACCAGGTAAGGAAAGGCCAACACTCCTGCAAGGTCTCATCTGGCTTGAGCTCAGGCAGGCTGTCAGAGGCTACTCCTGCCCCATGGGGCAGGACATTATTAACTCCCCTGTCACTGTTCTGTCCCCTGCACACATACCTGTGTGCTGCACCTTAGAGGGACTCCAGAGGCTGCCTCTGCTCAGCTCTTTATCAGTGTGTCAAAGATTGAGTGTGTTGTAACTCACCTTCAGTCGGGTTTGTTCAGACAAGAGGGATTTGGCAAATGCTCCTCCCACATAGACACCCACTCCCCATCCCACAGTGGGCTCCTGGAGTCCAGCTCCGGTCACCCCCTCTCCGGACCAGACTGGGTGCCCCAGGCTCAGCACCTGTGGGCAGGAGGGATACTGACCAAGGTAAAGGTGAGGGCTCCGGCGTGGTGGGCTGTTCCGTTCATTTATGGAGTGGCCTTGCACAAAGCACATGGGCCCAAGCAAAAGGCTGCTGAGATTCTAGGAGACATGATGTCAGTGACTTGTATCTCCATTGCTTGTGAACCGAATCAGTACAGATGCAAAGAAACACTTTGTTAATCAATGTTGGGAGGGTGGAGGGCCATGGTAGTGCCATGACCGAGTGTACCTGTCATTGAAAGCACGTGGTGAGTTCTGTGTGTGGTGAGCCATGTACCCTTGCACCGCCACTGGTCTGGTGGAAACCAGGCCTCTAGCCTAAGAAGTCCACTTGGCTGGATCATCACAGCAGGTTAGATATTTCTGACTGATTGGTAAAACAGTGCAGCCCACTTTGCTTGGAGCAGCATGTGCTTCTTGTTCCTTTGAGAAGAATCCTGTGTATTTAGTTAAATTGAATCCATCTCGTGTTAATTACAGAGCACTTAGCTTGTGGAACATACCTGCCTGCACAGGCACCCCACTGCATCTTCCTTCATCTGTTGCCTTGGTAACTCCTCTATGGGCATCTTTAGGTCCTGTCCTAGCAAGCTGGATCATAGAGAAGTTAGCTGATATGTGAACCACAGAGTCATGCTTTGCTAAAGAGGTTCTCCAGCCCAGGTGGCCTTACTCCAAACCTTAAGGCAGTACTCCTACTAAACTACCAGCACTTTGGTGCTACTGTGCACTGTCAGGTGTGATTCAGGGGGTACCCCTGTGGTGCTGGTGTTCAGTTCCACGCTGGCGAGATTGCAACTCCAGTACAGTGCTGCACAGTGGTATGTGAAATTACAGCTCAGTGCAACCTATGACAGCTAAGTATGGCTTCCATGGGGAATCTCAGCGCCAGCTGGGAGATCTTCAGGGTGGTGACATTCTTGTTTTTTATCATCTGTAAGGGCAGCCACTGTGCTGACCAGCGGGGAGCAAATGCAGTTGAGGTTTATTCTGGCAGTAGACCTCCAAGGACGGTGATGAGCATAAAGAGGGGTTTAGCCGCGTTCCTTGACCTGGGGTCCCTTCCCCTTGATCCACAGGATGAGTCAAGCAGCTGTTATCTAAGGCTGTGTATGTAAAATTCTTGTATGAAACTTGACGATGTGCATAAAAACAGACCAATGCAAGAGAAGTTAACAGATTTAATATCTTTAGTAAAGTTAAGTTGCAGCATGGGCTATTTGGCTGAGAAATAAGCCTTTTACCAGACTTTATTTTTGTTCTAAGATGTCCTTCCAAGCTCAGAGGCTACTAATATGCAAGCAACAGGAAGAACATATTTTATATATGTGGTACTTACCATCCAATGAGCAGGCATGGAGTTGACGTTTTAAGCTTTTCTGTATTGGAAAATAGAGAAATGGAATTTGGTTCCTAATCCCACTGGGGAGGAGTCAAGACCCACGGTGAACACGCTGGCCGTGCTGGCCCGGGGGCTGGTCACCTCAGAGCACGTGTCTCCATCACACAGGTGTGGAGACCTAAACCACGCGTGTCTGACTGGTGGCCTAATGGGGAGCTGGAATACCTTTGCTGAAATTGAAGCAGGAGACAGGTCTCAGAGTGCCCCTGCGCTCCCTAAACAACGTTCCTGTTGTCTGAGCGACCCGGTGTTTCCCCAGCACTCAGACTGAGGCTCCACAGAAGGGCAGCGTGCCTTCTCTTCCCTTTCCTTTTTCTCCCCGGTGACAGCCTCTTCCGCCTCACTGCTGGTTTATTTTTGCTCCACCGCCCAGTGGTGTGTTGTCCTTTCTGTGCGTGTGTCCCACTAGTTGCTGGATTCTCCAGGACGCTCTCTGGTCCCTTCCCTCCCCCTTCTTCCTTCCTTCCTTCCTTCCCTCCCTCTCTCTGGGAGCAGCCCGCCTGCCACTGCTGCCACCATCCTCTTCCCCATGTGAGTGGTCCAGTCGCTCCAGCCCTGGTCACTGTGCTCTCTCCCGCCCGCAGCTCTGGACATGGCTGGAGGAGCTGCAGAAGGAGCTCCTGGACGACGTGTACGCCGAGTCGGTGGAGGCCGTCCAGGATCTCATCAAGCGGTTCGGCCAGCAGCAGCAGACCACCCTGCAGGTGACAGTCAACGTGATCAAGGAAGGGGAGGACCTCATCCAGCAGCTGAGGTGGGCCCCAGCCCAACCCCATCCCCCACCCCACCTGGCCCCTCACTGATCCAGAGCTGCAGAGCTGGTCCCTGCCTTTATCAGTCTCGTCCTCTCCAGCAGGCCAGAGAGTTTTCTTCCCATCCCCCAACCCCCTTAGTTTTTCAGTTGCACAATTGTTTGTCTTTACGGCTGTCAGAATTTAACTTTTGTTAGCATTTCTTCAACATCACCTTACTAAAACTTGTTATAAAAGAACAAGGTTGAATCTCTTTTAAGATCACATTCTCTGGTCCCAGGGACCTGCCCCGGGGGTGTCAGAACTACTACATCCCTCATTCTTCAGTGGTCCTCTGGGCAGGAGGCAGGGTCAGCTTGCCTTTGTCTCCTTTGGAGGCAGATTTGAAAGTTCCTTTTATTGAGTCAAGGGGGACACTTAAGGGTAGTCCCCTGTTCCCAACTCATACATCACTCAGTACAGCTGAAGTCACAGCCTTCCGTGATGTTCCCTTCCCTAAGAGGGAAACGTTACTTAGGAAGGGTTTCCTTGATTGCATTAGAAGTGAGCCTCTCGGGGAGGAGGACCCACCACCGTCGTAGTGACTGGGTGCTAGGTGTGATAGATAGTTGGCTTCTGCAGGAGAGCCTTGCAGAGCACAGCCGTGAGGAGCACAGTCTGTGAGGAGCACAGCCGTGAGGAGCACGGTCTGTGAGGAGCACAGCTGTGAGGAGCACAGCCTTGCAGAGCACAGCTGTGAGGAGCACGGTCTGTGAGGAGCACAGCCGTGAGGAGCACGGTCTGTGAGGAGCACGGTCTGTGAGGAGCACAGTCTGAGGAGCACAGCCATGGCTCTGCAGCCTCAGGCTTGGTGGGACAGGCTGCCCTGAGGAACAGGGCTGGTGGTGTTTTGCTAGAGGACAGCGCCTTCCCTTTTCTGAGACGAAGTCCAGCTTCCTGCCAGCCTTCTTTCCCTGAAGATTTGCGTTGCCGGATCTGGTGTCTAACAATGTGAGTCCTTCTCACTCAATTCCTGTTTGTCTCACCGAAGTCCCGTCTCCTTCTCCACCCGCACAGGGACTCCGCCATCTCCAGTAACAAGACCCCGCATAACAGCTCCATCAACCACATCGAGACAGTGCTGCAGCAGCTGGATGAGGCTCAGTCCCAGATGGAGGAGCTCTTCCAGGAACGAAAGATCAAGCTGGAACTCTTCCTGCAGCTACGCATATTCGAGCGGGATGCCATTGACGTAAGTGGCCAGCCCCTGCCCTGGAGCCCTGTCCCTGGTTTCTGTCCTCTGTCCTCTCCACTCCTGAGCCTGTACCAAGCAAGGGGAAGGGCGGAGACAGAAGGAAGGCCCTAGAAGCACTGACCCCTCCTTGGCCATCGGGGAGGCCCTAGTGGTCAGCTCTGCACTCTGGGTGAGAGACTGCAGGGAGCCACACAGAAGCCCAGGAGAGGACAGTTGCAGGGCGTGGACTGGGGGGAGTGCACAGACAGGGGGACACTCAGGCTGAAGATGGTGTGTGGTGTGGGTGTGTGTGGAGCACCAGGGACAAGACGGAATGGCGTTAGGCTGAGGTGCAGAGATGCAGGAGAGGCCTCCCTGCCCGGGAATTGCCGTCGTCGTCCCCAGTGGCAGATCAGCCACGCTTGAGTGGCACAGGATGACACTGCTCTCCTCCAGCGAGAGAGAGCAGCCTCTAAAGTGGGAGCCTTCAAAGCTATATGAAAGCAGAGAATAGCATTGTGAAGCTTCTGTACGGAAGTCCCCCGAATTAGCAAGACCATGTTTTCTTGCTGGTTTCCTTCACTGAATGTTGTGCGGCATATTTCAGAGACTCCGCCTGTCCGTCATTCTCCTAAGGATCCCCGCACCATATGGCCATTTCACACTCACTCAGAGCCCCAAACACCTTCCTTACACTCTCCTAGTGCTGTGTTCAGGTTTACACAGCTGCCTCCGTCAGGAGACATAGGTCAGTTCCTGCATTTGGTGGCCAGCCTCCTAGTGTAGGTTCAGCTCTTCCTCCTCCGTTCTCTTACTGTGCATTCCATAACTTCTGACTGTCATGGCTCATTGTAAAGAAGTGGCGCCCCACATAATACACTTTCTCCCTTGACTCCCGGTTACCCTTTCCTCTGGTATTTCCTGTAAACCCAGAACTCAGATGGGAAACCTGCCTCGGCCAGATTCTGGTTTGGTGTAGGCATGTTCTAGAGGTGGTTCTTCACGGCGCCACTCATGAGCAGCCGTGTCCTGCTGTCCCACGTCTGTAGGCGTGTTCAGGTGCTGGCATCCTCCTGGCTGATTGACCCCTCTTGGCCTCCGCCTCGATGGTTCAGCAGGCCCGTGATGGTTGGCTGTTGACTCACACACACAGTGAGACGTGGCCGCCTGTGCTCAGGTCCTGCTCCTGCATAAATGCTTTCCTCTCTCAGATCATCTCGGACCTCGAGTCTTGGAACGATGAACTTTCCCAGCAAATGAATGACTTCGACACGGAGGACCTGACGATCGCGGAGCAGCGTCTGCAGCACCACGCAGACAAAGCCCTGACCATGAATAACTTGACCTTCGACGTCATCCACCAGGGACAGGATCTTCTGCAGTATGTGAATGAGGTGCAGGCCTCCGGTAAGAAAGTCCCTCCACCCAGTGACGTGGTCTCTGTGGATGACTATACACGCCACAGCTTCTATTAATGAGCCATTTACCTGCCAACGTGGGTTCTTTGAAAGGAAGTGCTTTTCACTTTATCTCACAAGGCACTCTCAGGCTTAACTTGATGCTTAGGAAACCTATCCTTAAATTGGAAAATTGTTTGCTGTGTTTGTGAGTGGAATGTAAAAACTCCCAAAAGCGTTTATTTAGTTCCAGTGTCCAGCAGATGGCGCTGTAAGCCCCCTCGTATGTAAATGTAGCATCCAAGGCTTACTCAGCATTAGCTGCTTTACTGTGTGAATTAAATATTCCTGAAGGCTGAGCCCTTGGCCCATTTGTAAAAGCTGCTACCCCGCTACCCTGTTACTAAGTCCGGGATGATCAGCTCATCCCTGCATCCTTTCAAACCCTGCCGTGCTGGATACATGTATCAAAGCCTCTCTGCCAGCCTGAGTCTCTCTGAACTTGGCTGCTAGTGCAGGTGGCCCCCTGTGGGTAGCGGTGTGAGCTGAATACCGATCGCCCAGCACTGTCCACAGGTGTGGAGCTGCTCTGTGACAGAGATGTGGACATGGCCACTCGGGTTCAGGACCTCCTGGAGTTCCTACACGAGAAGCAGCAGGAGTTGGATCTAGCAGCCGAGCAGCATCGGAAACACCTGGAGCAGTGTGTGCAGTTGCGCCACCTGCAGGCGGAAGTGAAGCAGGTGAGTGACACTGGGGACTGATGGGAAATTCTGACAGGTGGGGGAGAATTTCTCACGTCCTGCTGTGTAAGGTTCTTCTTGCCCCTGGACTGCATCTCGTGGTAAAAATGGAGCCCACGCCTCCCTGGATGGCCAGCTGGAAGAGAGTATTGTACATTTTAGCATTGTAATGTGAGTGTTTCTTCTTGCCTCAAGAAAACTCACTTATTTAAGGAATGGCGTAGTTACACGCCTTACAAACTGTCGTTCTAGCCCTGCAGTGAGTCAGCAGTGGTCTTTACCCATCCCGTGGCCTGTGACACACCAGGCTGAGATTATGGGTATTGTCTAGATTTACCATTGCTCTGATGAAACACCATGACCAAACCAACCTGAGAAGGAAAGGGTTTATTTCACCCAGAGTTCCGTAGAACAAGTTCATCATCAAAAGGAGCGAGGGCAGGAACTCAACAGCACAGGAACATGCAGGCAGGAGCTGAAGAGAGGCCATGAGGATGCTGCTCACTGGCTTGCTCCCCATGGCTTACTCAGCCTGCTTTCTCATAGAACCCAGGGCTTCCTTCTGAGGCAGGTAGCCTTCTTCATCACTTATTAATTAAGAATGTACGGCTTACCCGCACCCCTGTAGTGTGTGAACTTCAGACCCTGAGCGTGTGGTGCCCCCTGTCTCACCCCCTGGGCCATAGTGTCTCTTAACACTGATAGTACACAAAACGTCAGTGAAGCAAGCCAGCCGCCCTTACTCCGCCGGTGGCCAGTTTTACTGTGGGTTAGTCGAGAGTCGGAACGGGAAGTAGCAGGTTCCCCTCAAGTGTAAGGGGGCTCATTCAGTGAGCACATTTGCTTTCGGAATGGAGTAGTTTGGGTCTGTGTTTTCATAACCCGCTGGCTCCACTGTCTCCTGACAGACCTGCAGTGCCCTTGAGGTGGTGTCTGTGATGGAACCCTGTGGGGGGGATATAGGCTGTGTTGGCAAGGATTATGAGGAAGTCAGGGCTGCCTTCCTACCAGGACCCCTAGACCAGAGCCTCTCAACCTTCCTAATGCTGCGACCCTTTCATACAGTTCCACGTGTTGTGGTGACCCCCCAGCCATAAAATATTTTCATTGCTAGTTTTACTGCTATTATGAATCATAATGTAAATATCTGTTTTTCTCCAGTGGCCGTTTACCCCATGTGAAAGGGTCATTCGACCCCAAAGGGGCCACGACCCACAGGTTGAGAACCACTCTAGACCACTTTGCAGACCCCACCCCCACCCCTCATCCCAGGTGTTTCCCCAGGCCCTGGAAGGACCACGGCCTAGAGTTGCCCTCTCATGTTTCAGGTGCTAGGCTGGATCCGAAATGGGGAGTCCATGCTAAACGCCGGGCTCATTACGGCCAGCTCGTTGCAGGAAGCCGAGCAGCTGCAGAGAGAACATGAGCAGTTCCAGCACGCCATCGAGGTAAGACCGTGTCTGTGGGTGGACCTTGTGGCATGGAGACCCTTAGCGTCACACCCCCCGCTGGAGCCAGCCACAGCCGGAGCAGGAAAGGATGACAGTACTCACCATCCCAGCGTGATTGTGGGAAAGCAAACAGCCCACAGCTGTAAGGGATTGGGGACCGATTCATAGCGAGTGTTCCAGTCATCAGAGCCCCTCCTGTCCCAAGAAACAGCCCCAGCAGGATGCAAGGCCTCTGATTAGAAGTGTCTTAAATCAGGGAGCCTGGGCTGAGGGAGGCGTTTTAGTATCTTGCAGAGGGTTGGGGTTTGAAGGGTGTCTCACCCTGAACAGGGGGAATAATGCTTTGCTTAGTGGCCACAGGATTCCCTCTGATAGGCTGAGGATCAGTTCTGCACCAGACAGTGGCAAAAAGTGCTGGCCCCAGGCAGCGCACCCTCTTGGTGGTGGTTCCGGGATTGCTTTAGAGTCGGTTGCTTTGGGTGTGGGTAATAGTTGTGATGGGTGATCTCAAAGTGTAGGCCGCAATTCAAAAAGCAGTTTTTGATCATAGAAACAAAGATGTTAGCTGGAGAAAGAGCCACAGAGTCAGGACTAATTTGGCCGCTCCGGCCAGAGGTGGCCTCTCCTGAGGCTCCAGCTCCAGGTCGTACTGCAGACTTGAACAGCTGCTGTGCCAAGAGGTTATTAGTAGTCAAGCTCAAGTGCCAGTCCTTTGGGGGACCTGTCTCATGGCCCGTGTCTAAGGGATCGTTTCTATGTTAGCCGAAATGCGAGGTTTTCTTCCCTCTGAGGCTCTGCGCTGGGTGATCAGGACCTTGTGTTCTTCATCTTTCCTGGAGAGCCCTGGCATCGGGACTTGCCATGTGCTTTGCTTTGTGTGTGGCGGGGAACCTTCCGAGTCTCTTCTCTATTTATTTGTTCTTTGCTTTGAAAGAAACATCACCAGTTCTTCAAAACACTTTTCACCGGAGTCCAGAGCTTCAGGTGGAAATAAAAAATCAAAGCATTCACTATGACCCCCCTGATCCCCCCTTTTCCCACTTGTTGCTTTGCCTGCAGTGGCTGTTATAAGAAAGCCAGTAGGGATAATAAACTTGGCACACTTCAACAGAGCTCCAGAATATCTGTTCCTGTTACTTTTCAACTGGAAAAACCCCAGAGAGGAGTGCCATTCCGGGAAATCTTAGTGTTCTTTACCCTTCATTAGATAAATTAAACATCAGCCTGGCTGGGGCGAGGCTAGAACTACTGAATTACAAGGGACCCACCATATTTCCAAAGCCTCCTAGCAAGCAGTAGCTAGCGCTGATTCTGTTAGCCAAGGAGAGCATCCCAGTTCCCACCACTAACGTGTGCTATTTTGACGGGCTTTCCCTTCCTCCCCGTGTCTAGAAAACACACCAGAGCGCGCTACAGGTGCAGCAGAAGGCAGAGGCCATGCTGCAGGCCAACCACTACGACATGGACATGATCCGTGACTGTGCAGAGAAGGTTGCCTCTCACTGGCAGCAGCTCATGCTCAAGATGGAAGACCGCCTCAAGCTTGTCAATGCCTCCGTCGCCTTCTACAAGACTTCAGAGCAGGTGGGGAGGGAGGCCCGGTCCCTAGGTCCCACTGACTGACTGCTCTAGGCGTACTTCAGGGACGGCTCTGCCACCATTGACGTAGTCAGCAGAAGTGACTCTCTCAGGTCCAAGTTAAGCAGCAAAGAAAGCCACGCGCTGAAGTTATCCCTGCTACCTCAGCTGACAAAGCATAGCAGGCTGACAAGGAGCTGAGAAGACACAGCTTTCTTCCCCCTCTAATGGAAAACATACGGGCAATGGGGGTTCTGCTCTGGCTTCCTTCCTATTCCGAAACCCCTCTCTGTCTTGAGCCCCATGGAGCCTAGGCAGCCTTGGGTGTTCTGGGTCTTTCTCTCACCTTTGCCTTCCCCAGAACATAGACCACACGGCTCCCAGCTGCGCCTCCACTGGGGAGATGTCAGAAGTGGGGTGATTTCTGAGCCCAGGGCTTTCTTCCCTCAGGTCTGCAGTGTTCTGGAAAGCCTGGAGCAGGAGTACAAGAGAGAAGAGGACTGGTGTGGCGGGGCCGACAAGCTGGGCCCCAATTCTGAGACTGACCACGTCACTCCGATGATTAGCAAGCACCTGGAACAGAAGGAAGCCTTCCTCAAGGTACAGGGCTGGTTCTGTTGAGGCCACACTGACTGGCTGTTGAGGGCCACAGGGTCTCCTGACTGATTTGAAAGTGATTATTGTAGGTTGCTAGTGCATACATAGATGCGTAGTTTGTACTCTGAGAGAGGCCCCAACACATGGTCCTGACTCTTTCCTTGTGTGGGAATTTGATGGGGAGGTAGCATCCATGACTGGCTGGTTCTTCTCACAGTGTCTTATTAGCTTCTCAGAGAACGAGCTACCAGCCTACGATTTAGTATTGACAGGGAATCACGGTACCATGGGACAGCATTATTATAGTGGTGACATTTCTCTGAGGCAAAGTTACTGTTAACTGGAAACCCCAGGAATTCTGCAGACAGAAAGTGCTTGGCTGACTGATTTGGCGAAGCACTATACTATAGCCTAATTAATCCTTGCTTGGAGATTCGGCCTATTGAGGTCTACAGCCTGAGTCTCAGAAGATGCAGAAATACCCTGTAGGGGAGACCCCAGCACTGGTGCCCAGGGGAGGATGAAAGCACCTGCTCAGGAAGAACCTGTGAGCAAGTTAGGCCGGTGCAGACAGGCTCAGCGTTTTCTCTCTGAGAGGGTACATGCAGACTATCAAGTGCTTTGTCATGTTTTTAAGTGCTATACCCGAGGGACTACTATATATTGATGACGTTACTTTTGCCTTGCTTAGTTTATCAGCAGTCACCTGCTACCCCAATATGCAAAACAGTCAACCTCCTCAGAACCTGCAGCTTTCACACTAAGAACTGAGGGATGAGTCTGGTCGAAGCCCAGGCTCAATAGAGCAGGGCCAAGAGCTTCCAGTTCCCCATGAGACTGAACTCAGTGTGACTGGGGATACAGTCACCCCCAGGCTTGACTGGGAAAAGGCCCCACATCCTTTATGGTCAGTGGCTGCCACACTGTCCTCTGAGGATCTGTAACATAATCTGACCTTGCAAGACCCGGGAGTCAAGAAGACACTTACTTTCTTTGTGTTTTGTTTTTCCTTTTAATTTGAAGTTTTAAATAGAATTTAATCTCTAGGTCTTGTAAACAAGATGGGCCAGATAGCTGTTAGGTAAAGACTGTACCTGCGTAAGGTAATCAATCGCATTACCAATACACCATCCCCCATTGTTTCTTAGGCTTGCACACTGGCCAGGAGGAACGCAGACGTCTTCCTAAAATACCTACACAGGAACAGCGTGAGCATGCCGGGGATGGTGACGCACATCAAAGCTCCAGAACAGCAAGTAAAAAGTGAGCATGCAGGCCCTGTGCCCAGCTCTGTCCTGAGTGCCCAGCCCAAGCCGGCAGCAGCCTCTCTAGCTGTCAGCTCAGTAACAAACTGCCAGGAAATATGTGGGACCGCAGGACGCAGAGTTAGCTAAGTATCAAACAGAAAACATGGCGTTCAGGATGACAGTTCCTGCCGTTGCTATGTGCGTGAACATGTGATCAAGAGTGAAAGCTACACTTACCTGTATGCAAAGTAGGGTTAAAAGCTAAAGTCAGAAATCATGTATCAGGATTGTGACTCTAAACTACTTTCACTATGATACGCCTAAGACATGGGTAATTGAGAAAAGCAAATTGTTACACAGTTTAATACAACTTGAGTTTAGTAATTTTTTAAAAATTTATTTACTTGTAAATACATAGAAAAAGGTATGTCTAGGGACATTTATACCAGAGAGTGCACGATAGGGTTAATGTTTATAGCAGGCTAAATAAATGAACCAGGAGGTATACAGGGTGGGTAGGCACCTCACCCAATTCCACCCAGCTGAGACGGAACTTTATTGACAAAAGTTGTAACATTGACTCTAGTATCTTGCAGGAAAGGAGGCTGTGGACAGCTGGAGATAATTTGTTTCTCTTGCTCTCTACTTGCTGGCTAAGGGTTTGCGCACCTCTTAGAATGGGGCCAAGGAGATGCAGCCTTGTATGTCTTACAGGGAGAATGCCAGTACACTCCCTCAGGATGTAGCCAGGAAGTCTGTCCTCATGGTCTCGCATCTCTCAGGAACTGGAGCCTACCCTGAATCCCCGAGGGCAGTTAACTGTGCTTAGTCAGGGCCTGAACTCCTCACGTGAATTGCCTACACACATGCAGCGCTTGTGTGAAAGTTAGAGCTTAATGCTTTGGTGGACTTAAAATTTCAGAATTATCTTTACAATGAAGTGAATACACTCCTGTGCTTTCACTAACGAAAGAAAGCCCACGGGGCCCCTGCTCCTTCCCACTTGAGCTCTTGGCTACTGTTAGGTCTGGGAGAGGGACAGTCGCTGTCTCCTTTAACATAGTCACTGAGGAGCTCATAGGCCTCAGTGTGTGACTGCTCAGCTGACACATGAGCACAAAGCACAGAGGTTTCTGGGAACTCAATATCTGAGAAGGACTTACTGCTTTTAAGATTGTCTAATAAGACAAAATTATAGTGCAGGTCTCGGTTTGGCATGGAATTTCTGTCTTAGGACCTCTTTTCTAAAGCTTTGTCCCTTTGTTTTATTAATATCTAGAGTAACCCTTGCAGTAAAAAGATTTAAAGGTGCCGCCTTGCTGTTCCATTGCTGTGAAGAAGGACATCGATCACAGCCAGTCTTACAAAGGAAAACATTTCATGGGGCTGGCTTACAGCTCAGAGGTTCAGTCATTACTGTCATGTCAGGGAGCGTGCGGCATTCAGACAGACGTGAGGCTGGCGAAGTAGTTGAGAGCTCTTCACCTGAATGCACTGGGCCTGGCTTCAAGCCCATCTCAGTCACACGGTTCCTCCAATAAGGCCACGAGTCCTAAGTTTTTCAAATAATGCCACTCCCCATGAGCTTATGAGGACCATTTTCATTCAAACCACGACAGGCGCCCAAATGTACATAAATTGCACAATCCCCTTACTATTACAGGTCTTTTGGTGGATCCTGTCTGCCTTTTTTTTCCTATATGGAACACACATTTCACCTTACACAACACATCTTAGTCACCTTTGTTCAGAGACTGGATTTCTGCCTCTCAATGTGCATTAGAAACCGACTTCAGCTGACTACACTTTCAGGTGGTTCTTTTAGTACCCACGGTCTTGATTATTTTTATAGCACCATTTATCCAAAAGATAGAGTGGAGTTCAGTGGTGTGCCCGTTTCTGTGTCACTACCTAGTGGAATGCAGGATCCTCTCTCTCCATGCCTGAGTAGTACCAGTCTGCCAATCAAACAGCAAACGGCACTCCGGTTCCTTACATGGGGTGAAGTGTGTGTTCGTGTTTCCTGCCCGGTCTTTAGTGTTCAGAATTACATTCCTTCAGAACTAAGGGTGTAACTCGTATGTTCTACAGGCTTTTCCATTCTGAGCACCAACTAAACAAACATGAGCCGTGGGGATGAAGATCACAGCCTGCTTGCCTGGCGTCCAGGAAGCGTTGGGTTCAGTACCCAGCATAAGCCAGCCATGTTGGTGATTCCAGCACTCGGGGTCAGAGGTTACAGGTCCCAGCTCTCTACGGAGTTTCAGGGCAGCCTGTGATATCTGTGTAGGAAATTGGTTCTTCGACTTACATGTCCCCAAGAGGTTTTCCTGGTTTCCAAGTGCACAGTGTTTTGACAGTAGCGATCAGGATAGTTTTTTCTTGTTTTAATGAGTTTTAGTTTTTATATAATAAGACAGTTTTGCCTTCACAGCTCCAAGGTCCGCTGCTTCTCTCATTCCTTCCGTCTCTTCCTAAGCCTTTATGTTTAAAAAGTATGCGTAAAAGCAAACAAAACAAAATGGCAGCAACACATATAGCAGTAAATAAAAGGAAATAATAATAATGTGACAAATAGAGGAACAGGGATTGGAGAAGAGATCATCCAGAGACTGCCTCACCTGGGGATCCATCCCATATGCGCCCAATAAACCCACACACTATTGCTGATGCCAAGAAGTGCTTACTGGCAGGAATCTGATATGGATGCCTCCTCAGAGGCTCTGCCAGAGCCATACTGATACAGAGGAGGATGCTTGCAGCTAACCATTTGACTGAATAGGGGACCCCAATGAAAGAGCTAGAGAAAGGACTGAAGGAGCTTAAAGGTTCTGCAACCCCATGGGAAGAACAAAATTATTAACTAACCAAACCCACCACAGCTCCCAATGACACCCAGTAGTTCCCATGGAGAGACCCATAACTCCAGGTGCATGTGCGGCAGAGGACAGCATTCTCTGGCATCAATGGTAGGGGCAGCCTTTGGTCCAGCAAAGGCTGGTTTTCCCAGTGTAGGGGAATCTCAAGGCGGTGAGGTGGGAGAGGGTGGTTGGGAGAGGAAGCACCTTCATGGAGGTAATGTGAGGGGGAGGGGGAGTGGGATTGGAAGAAAGGAGATAACACCTGAGATGTAAATACAGAGGATATCCAATTAAATGAAAGAAAGAAAAGGAAGGAAGAAAGGAAGAGAAGAAAGAACGAAAGGAAGAAAGAAAGAAAGAAAGAGAGAGAAAAAAAAAGAAAGAGAAAAAGAATCTCGCACCTATCCCAAGTTAGCTTCAATTTAATGGTGAGAAAATGTGGAATCTGCCTCAGTGCTGACTGAGGACCCGAAACAGGAATGCCGTCACATCTCAGCATCGTCCATCTTGCTGTGGCGTGAGCGTGAAGGAAAGCATGTCGAGTTTTTCGGGTGTTTCCACGGCAAACAAGTACCAACCTCTCTTTCTCTTTCGTGTCAGATATCTTGAATGAACTCTTCCAGCGGGAGAACAGGGTACTGCATTATTGGACCATGCGAAAAAGGCGGCTGGACCAGTGCCAGCAGTATGTGGTCTTTGAGAGGA
The DNA here is from genome assembly GCF_963924665.1 of Micromys minutus. Lineage (NCBI taxonomy): Eukaryota > Metazoa > Chordata > Mammalia > Rodentia > Muridae > Micromys > Micromys minutus. Next base: position 42,455,167 of record NC_137955.1, on the reverse strand, counting down.
GCGCCAAGCAGGTCAGTGCGCCCCTGCTCCCCAAGCCCTCCACCCGTGCTCACACCTTTGCTAGGCTGGCAGGTTTTTACTATAAAAGCCATCTCTAACACTGCATCCTTATGGCAGGAACAATCATGTCTTTTTAATTAAGCTGGTTATAAAAATAAACCCCTAAGCCCTGCATGGCTCACGCTATGCAGGTGTGCCGTTTGGTTCCCTGAGCCGCCTTTTCCTCGCACTTAAAAGCTGCTAACTGCAAGTAACCGATACAACTCACTGTTTGAAAAGCGTCACCAAGTCCTGGCTAAGTGCTTATGAAAACAAAGCAGGTGTTCTCATTTTTATATGTTGTATTTATATATTGAAGGGGGGAAAGCTTTGATTTTCAGGTAGAGTGAGCCAAATCCAGGTAAGAAATGTGACAGAATTTCTAATGACCCAGCATCATAAAAAGGCTTCTGGAGTTTGGCCGAGGCAGAGATAGGGTGGGCTCCATTTTTCTCTTCTGAAGGCACTGGTAGGGAGAGTACTTCTGGAGACGGTCAGTCATGGAGATCATTTTAAAGGGAAAAATCTATTCACTTGTATCTTAAGTGTTGAAATTCATTTCAGTTCTCTTTGGCTTCAGTAACACCCCAAAGATGCGTGTATTTCCCTTCTGAGATGACAGGAAGGGCATCGGAGACTAATTACATTAACTCCAAACCTGAGGGTGACTAGGTTTGGGCTGGGCGTTCTGTGTAGATGTACTGAGAGCCACTCAGGGCTGCTCCCTGTGGTCCGTCAGAGCTGACCTCTGTCCGGTCTGGGACTCTAGAGTTGGCAGGGAACTGACACAGGGCACCACTTTGGCTTCGAGCTAGGCAGTGTCAGGCAGCCTGTCACATGGCTTAACTCTCGGCTGTGACTGCTTCTCCCGGCATTGCTGATGGGGACCTGTCGGGCCTGCAGTCCTTCTGAGCCCTGCTAACACGCAGTCCCAGCACTCTAGGGGATGTCTGTGCTCACAGACACTCTGGGTCTCAGAGTTAGCACATGGACATTACCAAGTGAATGCCACTGTTCTGAGCAGCACAGAGAGGAGATGACGTTTCTATGGCGCCGCCTCTGGGCTCGCCATTCCCTCTGCCCTCCCTGGTTCCAAGGCCTCCCTCTCTTATCTCCAACCCTGAATGCTGCTTCTCAGGACTGTGTGCACGCTGTTCTTGGTTCTTCTTCCTCTCCTCTGATCTCTCCCTGGATGTTTCCCAGCCCTGACCTCTATTTTTGACACCCAGACTTATAAATTATGGGTACCTCCCCGGCATCTCTCTACTCTGGCCTCACGAGAAGCAGAGCTGCACTCCTGACTCCCTGTGTCCTGCCCACTCTCCCTGTACTCAGTTCAGAGTGACAGGTGTGTCTGATTCCTGCCCCTCCTCTCCTGTCCGTGTGCTCCACCTTTGTCTCCTTTAGTGTATGAGTGCTAGCCTCCTGTGCCCCTCTCTCCTGTGCCTCTCTCTTCGTCTCAGCAGAACCTCTGCCATTTTGACTCAGGCCCCATCCCAGCCCCTTTCTATAGAGTAGCCACATTTGCTCTGCCGAGAACTCCAAGCTCGGCCTGTGACCGCTGTGAGCTCACCGCAGCCTCTGTTAGAGCCTCTCCCCTTTCCCTGGGGCAGGCCGAGCTCCTTAGCCCGCAGGTCCCAGCTTACCCTCCACCCCTAGTGGTCTCCTTTTGACAAGGCCTGTTCTCATCTCTGCTGTGGCCTGTGACTTGTTTATTTGTCTCCCTTTGCAGTCAGCAAGGAAGCAGGGCAGCCACCTGGTTCCCTGGCTCCCTGTGAACCTGCCCAGAGCCTAAGCTTCAGGCTGTTCTTAACCGTGAAGGCATCAGCCTCCACAGCATTTACAGTGGGCACTGGAGCAGTGGACTGATGTGACCTTCGTTTCTGTCAGCGTGAACATTGTTTCAGGGATGCCGTGAGCATCCGTAAGCACGAGAAAGGAGATGTGCAGCTGGTAGCTGAGGGACCTGTGACTTGATATCGCATTTCTTTTTTTAAAAAAAGAAAAATCTTTGCTACAAAAAAATTTCCACAAATGGGTCTGGGGGGAGGGCAATGGGCAATGTGGTCTCTTAGGAGGTAAAGTTCTTGGAACTAAATTTGAACTCCAGAACCAACATTTATTTTTAAAGTCCAGCTATGGTAGTATATGCTGAAAATCACGGCACCAAGGGAAACAGAGACGGGCATGAAAAGGATGAATGGCATCTGAATAATAGCCTAAATTAACATCTGATACACATACACACACATACACACAGACAGACACACACACAACACACATACACAGCCACACACACACACACACACACACACAAATACACAGACAGGATGCATGGCTTCTGAGTGATAGCCTAAATTAACTTCTGACACACACACATACATACACACATATGCACACAACACACATATACGCACACGTACTCACACACACACAGAACACACAGAGGATGGATGTCTTCTGAGCCATGTTAGAATGGGTGGTGTAAAGATTCTAGGGCATATAGACACGCCCATGCTTTTTAAAATATTGATGTTCCTTCCCACAGCCTATGTAGACACATGGCTTTAGATAAGTCTGATTTCATTTTAGTCTTTGGAACCTGAACCTCCCTGACCCCTCTCTTCTGGCAAGAAAGGTGAAGTCTTCTGGCATCTGCCCAGTTGGGACCTTATGCACAGTATAGACACCCCAAAACTATGTATAGGTGAACTACATATCAATCTGGGTATTCCAGGTGAACATAGTCTGGGAAGGAAACCAGAGGCCTGGAAACCTACCTGCTTTCACCTAAACACCCATGGTTAGAAAGTTTGGGCACTGTGTCTATCCAGACCTTCAGCATCTCCATTTCAGACCATCCTGCGCCCAGCTTTGTGGTCCTGAAAAGAGATGCTGGATATGGGTTCTTTGACTGTGCTGTTGTTAGACCTGTAGGTCATAAGAAACCCTTGAACGGCCGTTGCTACATCAGTGACCGGATTCCTCTCCCCCGTCGTGATGCACGGTTCAGAAATGTCTCTCTCAGAGGGGCTACTCATTGATGTGTGCCGACCATGGCTTACGTGAGCGGGGTGTGCAGAGGTGTCTGCTTCCTTTAAAAATTTAGCCCGTGATCATTCTGTGTTCCTGTCCTCTAGGCATTAGAGTGGATCCATGACAGTGGGGAATTCTACCTTTCCACACATACCTCAACGGGGTCCAGCGTCCAGCACACGCAGGAGCTGCTGAAAGAACACGAGGAGTTTCAGATAACTGCCAAGGTAAAGTCTGTGAGGTAATGGGCTTCTGTAAGCCTGGGCTATCCCGAGTGACCTAGAGCACGCACTCCAGGGGAAGGGACACCATTGAGACAGGCCTGTAACCTGGAGAAATGGCTACCATGTATGGTGCCCATCCACGTATGTAAGGTGATGTTCTTCCCAGATGGGGCCTTTATCTCTCTTAGTTTACCTGTTTGCGTTCACCTGATTTCTGTGGTGACCACCAACTTTCCTGGCCTCTGTTTTTGTCCTTTGTGTTACATCTTGGCTGGCTTTCTCTCATTTGCTTTCTGAGTTTTTTTTTTTTTTTTTTTTTTTTTGTTTTTTGTTTTATTTTTAACCAAGTCTTGCTGGTTTTTTGTTGGTTTGTTTGATTGTTTTTGTTTTTCCCTGAAACATAAGAATGTGCATTGTTCCATATACGGTGTCTTGCCCTTCCTTATCACCAGTTCCTGGAAAGCATCATGGTGGCCTCGCTCACCACTGTCCAGTCCCAGCATATTCTGTGTTTTCCCTGGTTGCTCATGTGTTTGTGATGCTAGAGACATCGTCCCTTTTCTCAAGAAAAGAGAAGGGGATACTTCTTGCAGAAGTACTTTATCTGTATATACACACACAATTTTGTAAGAATGAACACATTGACAAAAATCGTCTGAAAAGCAAGCCTCCCGGGAGCTGGCTGGGGTCTTTATCCTCGGATGGTTTTGAATTGCTTAGAATTACTGCTCTCTTGTTTGTTCAGAGTTTGTTTTTAAATTTCAATTATTTCTGTTGGGCTGTACATGCTATAAATGCTATGCATGCTGTAACATGCATGTGCAGGCCAAGGACAACTTGGGGAATTGATTTTTTTCATTGACCATGTGAATCTTGGGTATCAAACTTGATTTTCCAGGCTTAGCAGCACCTGCTTCACTCACTAAACCTTCTTGCTGGATTTCCAGTGGTTGCTTGGTTTGTTTCTGGTGTGTGTGTGTAGTCTGAGATATTTTCAAAAGTATATTTTAAATAGCAGACTTGAGTTGTTAGAAGATACTGACAGTTACTTCTGATTTGAGAAAAAATAAAATAAAATAAATGACCAACCTGAATAATATATTTTATTAAAACAAAAGAAAAACAAAAAACAAGTCTCCTATAAAGGAACAAGGATAATTATAAGGGTGTTGGCATACCTTTAATATCAGAACCTAAGAGACAGACAAAGATGGATCGCTGTGAATTTGAGGCTAGCCTGGTCTACACTCTGAGTTCCAGACCAGCAGTGATACACAGAGAGACCCTGTCTCCCAAAAACAAAGCTATCTAGAATAACTGTCTTGTGCGGTCCTTAACCAGGTTTGAGAACATCAGGAGGAATTTGCGACCAATTGGAATCACAATAGCTACTTTGTGCTATGCCTGCTTGTGATTCTGTTTCTGTAACATTCCTGGCTCCCTTCCTGTCCTTGCTGGCCTCTCCTCCTGTTTCCCAGCAGCTTCTGAGTGCGCTGGGCCTTGGGAAGCCCTGGTCCTGTTCATCATGCACTAGGGCTACCGAGATCTGGTCCCAGTGCACTGGCTGGGACACTGAACACTGGTGAGGGTGGGGCTGAGACAAGATGGAAGGTGGCCTCTCCTTGAGATACGAGGAACACCCAGAGAGCTGCCTGGTCCTGCATCTAAGGTGAGGACCATGGCTTTCCCTCCTTCTGCATACGGTACATTCAGCCAAATAATTTTTATTTTGCTAGTACAGATAGGAAATCGTCACTGCTGTGAGTGTTACAGTTCTGTATTTGTTCTTCCGATGACCCTAAGGTTGGGTGTTAAGGAAGTGCCTGATGTTGCCTCCAGAGGTGGATCAAAGATTAGGTTTTTTCCACCACAGCTGGGCTCCTCTACCACACACACTTGTCTCTGTAGCCTGTTCAAAGTCCTGCTGTCACATGTCAAGTTCAGGGCCCACCTTGTTTACCAGGGGAATACTTACAGGGAGTTTTCCCATTACTCCTAAATGGTTCTTTCTGTTGAGTTTGGGTGTAGGTTTTGTAAGTATAAGACAGTGGTATACGTATCTTCATTCTTAAGTTTTGTAAGATCTAGAATTGTAGGTTAGCATCTGACCATGCTGTTTCCCAAGTCTATAGAACTGTTGCTTTTGTTAAACATGTATAGAATGAGGGTAAATATTATTTACCATAATATTTTATATATTAGCATAATACTTCCCATTGAAGTCAGTGGAGGGTTTTTGTTGGTTTGTTTTTGGTTTTGTTGTTTGTTTCTTGTTATTTTTGTTTCGTTTTGGTTTTGTGGTACACAGTAGCCTTTTAGAAGGAATTTTTGGGTTTATATCTCATATCTTTCCTGGATATCAGAAGTATGCCAGAATTTAAATGTTAGTAGCCAATATTTTAGAAGCCTGACTATTTCTAGAGTTTTCAGGTTTTCATTGCTAGAAATGACCAGACTTCTTTTTTTAAAGATTTATTTATTTATTATATATAATCCAGACAGACCAGAAGAGGGCATAGGATCCCATTACAGATGGTTGTGAGCCACCATGTGGTTGTTGGGAATTGAACTCAGTATCTCTGGAAGAGCAGTCAGTGCTTTTAACCACTGAGCCGTCTCTCCAGACCATAACCAGACTTCTAAACTCTCTCCTTGTGTGGGATGGTTTGTCTATATAAGAGAAAATCTAACTCAGTACGAAAAGACTGATAAGTTCATGAACATAGAAAGTAAATATGTCTAAGCACTTCACCTTAAGCAAGGTCCGAGGACAAATGGCGGCTTTCCGTTTTATATCCACTTTACTGTCAGAATCCCTTGGGTGTGTTTTTAAAATGAGAATTATAATTGAAACGTCCAGAGACAGGACTGAGCAGGGACAGGTAGGTCACACCTTCCGTGTCACCACGCCATTTGTTTGCTCTGTTTCTACTGACTGAATCTGGGTGCTGCGTGTGTGTGCTGTAGAGAGCAGCAGACCATTGACGGTAAAGATGTAAAATGTATCTAAGGAGCATGTCCAGTTCGATGAGAACGAGGAAGTGGGGAAAGGAAGGAGTGTGGTCCTCGGAAGGCCAGGAAGCTGCTCTGAGCTGCCTTGGCTCTCATTGGCATGGGCCTTTGTTTAAATGAAGTGCAATGAAGTCTTGCCTTCTTTCACAGATCTTCCCCACTTTAACTAGTTAATGTAATTAACTTCAGCTATTTCGTTACTGTAGGCAGCTGGTGCGTTTGTGATGCGCTTTCCTTTAGCTTGTTGGTGGGTTTGGTTCCTGTGCTAATCTAGGCAAGCTCCATTGTCTTATCTTGCCTTATTCATTGCCAGCTCCTAAGATGCTAAACCCATGAAGGTTTCTCTACTCGATTGCCCTGTTTCCTCCGGTGGCCTTGACCACAGTGGAAGGGACAGTGGTACAGAAAATGCTCAGCTTCTGGAGGTGACATTCTCCCAAGAGAGACAACTGTCATACAAAAGATCGTAACATGTTAGAAGACAGTGGATGTGGGGAATGGCTGACTCAGGTAGCACACTGTGCTTTCATGGTGACCATGGGACCATTAGGATGGCAGTGTGTATTGGAGGAGAGATGTGCGGGACCTGAGGATGTCTAGGGAAATAATCTTCTATGTAGAAGCGCTTGTACAAAGAGCCAAAGGAGGATGTGAGCCTGGGCTGGGGAATGTGGGCCCTCGATGTGAGGACTCTGTGGGTCTTTGAGATTAGGGAATTTTCCCAGAGCATTCTGGCTCAGTCATTTTATAAGATATTTTAAGATGGGAGTTGAAATCTGACTTCGTTTTTAGTAATTTGCAGTCAGTTTTCTGAATCTTCATTATAAAGGTTTTCCAGATGAAATTGAACTGAGGGGGTGCTGGAGAGATGGCTCAGTGGTTAAGAGCACTGACTGCTCCTTCCCAGGACCCAGGTTCAGGTGCCAGCACCCACGTGATGACCCAAAGCTCCAGTTCCAAGGAATCTGATCGACACCTCGGCATGCAGAGGGCGCACAGCCGTACATGCACGCAGAGTATGCACATAGAACAGAAATAAATAAATCTTTTTAAAATTATTTTTAGAGTTTAACCAAGAAGAGCAGGTTCTTTGGAATAATAATTTGTGTCTCTGAAATGTCAGATCTCAAAGAAAATCTAGTAGGAGCGGTCAGGGAAAGGCTGTGGAAGATGAGGTGTGAGCTCAGGGAGGTTAATGCGCATGCTTGGTCCTTGGCTGCGTGGTAAGCGTTCACGTGAGGGGAAGAAGACAGTTCCCATTGAATTTGTACTTTTCTGTGTATGTGTAAAGTGAAGTGACCTTTGTTAATGGAATGGAGCTGCCTCTCTAAAGGGACTCTGCTGATTGGCAAGTTTTCCTTTCAGTTTCCAGAGACTCGGTCCTCAAGAGCTGTTCTGGGCTGTGCTTGTTGCATGGTTGTTTCTAAAGAAGGAGACGGGTGGATGGGTCTAAGTGGATGCACAGAAAAAACATGTATCCAGCACAGGAGCTGCTAATACAATACACACGATGCTCAAACAGTAAAACTAAGAGACTCCTCCGTGGGCCTCCTCATTCATTCATTCATTCATTCATTCATTCATTCATTCATTCACTCACTCACCCATTCTGCAGACTATCACTGACCAAAGGAGACCCTTGGCAGATAGGCTTGCTTCTTATGTTGAGCTCACAGAAACACCATTCACAGTGGGAGAGCAGAGGAAAGGTGGTTCAGACACGGGGTTGTCGGGAGGGGCTGGATGGCTTTGACTGACAGTCTGACAGGGTGCCACTTCCCCTGTGCCTCTGGCAGTCAGGTTCATGTGTTTCATAGTACTCTCCTGTTTTTTTTTTTTTGGTTTTTTTTTGTTTGTTTTTTTTTTTTTTTTTTTTTTTTTCAGCAAACCAAAGAGAGGGTGAAGCTGTTGATACAGCTGGCTGACGGCTTTTGTGAAAAAGGGCATGCCCATGCAGCAGAAATTAAAAAATGTGTGACCGCAGTGGATAAGAGGTACAGAGATTTCTCTCTGCGCATGGAGAAGTACCGGACCTCTTTGGAGAAAGCCCTGGGGATTTCTTCAGATTCCAACAAATCGGTGAATCGCTTTGTTCACTCTGGACAGGTGGTGATGTCGGCCCAGGGCTGCCCCGGCTGCCTTCATTAATTGACCTCGTTGGCTCTCATTCCACAGAGTAAAAGTCTGCAACTGGACATCATCCCTGCCAGTATCCCCGGGTCCGAGGTGAAGCTCCGGGATGCTGCTCACGAACTCAATGAAGAGAAACGGAAGTCCGCCCGCAGGAAAGAGTAAGCCAGCATTCCCTGTGGCAGTGAGGGGGAGCATCAGGGGCGGCAGACAGGCTGCTGGCTTCTTGTCTGAGACCGCAGTTGGCTTTTTCAGCAGGCTTCCCTGTGCGCCGACCCCCTCATCACATGGTTCACTGTCTGTCCCTCTGTGCCTTCCTTTTCTAGCTTGACCAGTTGCTTCCCATTAGTCGTGGATGAAACTAACAACTGAGATTAGGTGTTTAGAAGTTTGTGAGCTATTCTTACTGACCAAGGTGAAAGAACCTCCCTTATTCCCACCCAGTTCCCACCAGGTAGTTTTGTTGCCCAGGGTAAAGTGTGAGGAGCAGTTTTAGATTGTCATTCAGTGGGGCCAGAAAGGGAGAAAGCGTGTCTGGAATCTAGGGGGTACGGACTTAGGCACTGCTGAGCCACCTCATTAGCCCACAGGAAGGCTGAGCATCCCGAATGTCATCTGTTAGCGCTCCGATGAAGTTTCCCAAATATCTTGGAGTTAGTAGATGGCTGCTATTCTGATCTTGATTTGCTTCCTACGAGCCATTTACTTCGTGTTTAAGATTTCTAGGCCCGCCATTTTACTTCATAAATCTTCCTTTAAAAAATGATTATAATAAGGAGTAAGAAGCATACAAACTAACGGAACTGAACTCTTCTCTGTTAATTTTAAGGTTCATAATGGCTGAATTAATTCAGACGGAGAAGGCTTATGTAAGAGACCTTCGGGAGTGTATGGATGTAAGTCTTGTTTGTTCAGACGGCTTTAAACTTGCTATTTTGTTACTGTCTGTTACTTGCTGCTGGAGTTGGCCCGGCGACAGCGCTGGGCTCCTGTCCCTGGTGTTCTGTGGTGTTCCAGGAGGGCTTTGGCTCACGGCACAGATGACACAGCACACACAGCTCCTCTCGTTGTCACATGCTGGCCTGGCTGGCATTTGCTTTGTGTAGAGAACAGCAGCTTCAGACCAACGAGCCGAGCAGTTATGACGGCACCTCGTACTCACTGGGTCACACCCTGAATGTTGGCTGTACCTTGTGACAGAGATTCATTCCAAATATGAAGCTGGGAGTAAAGCTAAAACAGTATACGAAATCTTTCCAAGTGCTTTTCAAAAAAACCACATTTTGCTACAAAGACACACTTCTGCATCCATTTCCTGTTTATACTTAAGCTAGGAGTCTGTGTTGGTAGGAACGGCTGCTTCTTGGAGATTCAGGTTGTTTTTTTTTTTTTTTTTTAAATTCCTTTGCTTCCTTTCCACCTAGACCTACCTGTGGGAAATGACCAGTGGAGTGGAGGAGATCCCACCGGGCATCGTCAACAAGGAGCTCATCATCTTTGGGAACATGCAGGAGATCTACGAGTTCCACAACAAGTGAGTGCTCCCTGGTTCCTGTGAGGACCCTGCTTCAGGAGGGGCTAGCGGAAGACGGGGATTATCTATCTGTCTGTCTGTCTATCTATCTATCTATCTATCTATCTATCTATCTATCTATTTATTTTAATTTGGATAGAGCCAGTCAGCTATGTGTGTTCTACTCTTTTTTTTTTTTTTTTTAAATAATTTTGTTTATTTATTCTATATAATTCAGACATACCAGAAGAGGGCATCACATCTCATGACAGATGGTTGTGAGACACCATGTGGTTACTGGGATTTGAACTTAGTGCCTCTGGAAGAGTAGTCAGTGCTCTTAACCACTGAGCCATCCAGCCCTCCTCTTCTGCTCCTGAGAAATGCAGTGTTTTCATTGTACCCACATTGCTGTGGCCTATACCAGAAGGTGTTCCTCCTGTGTCTGTTGAACAGCCCTCCCCACACCTCTCCCAACTCTCCAGCCTGCTAGGAACCACCATTTACTCTGGATTTCTGGGATGGGACCTATTTGTTTCTGCTTATAGGTGATGTCATGACCTGTTTCCTTTCCTGCTAAAGTAGCACACTTGTCTCTTCCCCAAGAAGGCTGCTAGTTAGAAAGGGTTTGAAGACCAAACTGAGTGCTAGAAAGTTTCCCCATCAAGAGCTACATCTCTTGTTACTCCTGAAAGCGTAGAGGACACAGACATTTTCCATTTCTGCCGTATCTTCCTAGTAAAATCTTCTCATCACCTTCATAACCATCATTTGTTTCTTCTCTTCCTGAAGCATCTTCCTGAAGGAGCTGGAGAAGTACGAGCAGCTCCCAGAGGACGTGGGACACTGCTTTGTTACCTGGGTAAGGAGCTCCCACTCCTATTCTCTCTCACATTCGGGAACCGAAGGAAGAAGCCGGCCACCACATTGCTTTAGCAGCTCTCCTCTGCCTCCAAGAGCGACAGTAGTACAGTCCCAGTGGGATGAGTTTCTGTTGACTACACTGATGGCTCGAACTAGGACATTAAGGCTTCTGAGCCTCTTCTCCATGCTGGGACTCGTCCTGGTTGAAGGCCCAGTCCTGTTCAGTGGAGAGGCTCTCTCTCACCCAGTTGAGCCCAGGGAGTGCCTCTAGTCTGCCACCTTCCTTCTAAAATACGGTTCTCCCGTTTGGTGCTTTCTCAGTCCAGAAAGTACTTATTCTCCGCATTAAAGGTTTTTTATATTGGGAGTTTTGACTTGGAAAAGGTATCTAAATAAAACTCTTGTTTCTTCTCTCTCTCCTCTTTTTATTTTTTGCTATAGGCAGACAAGTTTCAGATGTATGTCACATACTGCAAAAATAAACCTGACTCTACGCAGCTGATACTAGAACATGCAGGGTCCTACTTTGATGTAAGTAAGAGAAAAATCAAAGAAACTGTGAGACTGACCGAACAGAATGCAATACAGATAAGACCAGCAGCGCCCAAAATTTATTACCACACTGCTGGTTATTTTTCCTCTCTCAAGTTTATAATAGGATATTCTTTTATGTTTTTATTACATTATATTTAGCTTGTGTGCATGTATGTTGTACATGTGCTCTCGGGCTTACATGTATGTAGATCAGAGGACAACTTGTAGAACTTGGGTCTTTCCACTGTGTGGGTCCCAGAGATGAAATTTGGATCATAAGGCCTTTGAGCAGGTGCCTTGACCCCACTGAGCCACCTCACCTGTCCCTATATTTGGATTTCTTTAATGTGTTCTTTTGCTTTGAACACTTAACTACTAGAAGTCATATACCTGTAAGACCCTTAGATCTTTAATATAGATCTATTTGTTATTATTCTTTATATGTAGTCATTGATTTTATTCGATTATATATAGAAGATATAAACTTATTAGTCTTGTGAATTTCCCAAAGAGATCTATCAGTAAAGTTCTATCAGTTTGATGGCCCAGTCAAGTAGATGTTCAATTACGTGCTTGAGTAGACTTAGTACGGGTTATCTCTTTTCAAAGATACATTGTTTGTATGGTGGGGGGCAAGTGTCTTTTGGGTTTCAGAACTAGTCTAACGTGGCTGGTTGTGATGGGGAAAGGGACCGCAGAGTATTGTGCACCCTTTAGTGCACAGGGCCATGGGAACATCAGACTTAACAGTTGTACACGTTCCGTTGAGATTACCTCTCATGGGAAAGTCTGGAGGCTGGGATGAACTTTACGTTTTCTGTTTTCGATGGGACCTGCCTATGGACGGCCCCGTTCCAGCTGCTGTTCTCGGGAAAGACTCAGTCTGCAGTGATCCCTTGCCCGATGCTGTCTTTTCTTTCTAATATTTCGCATGCCCTGCAGCATCGTGATCAGATGACTCTCAGAACCATAGCTACATGCAGACTATAGAATAGGAATCCTACACAGCAAGAATGTGTGCACAGCCCAAACTTGGTTTACAAACCCTGTTAGGCTAACAAGATGGCAGCTGATAGAACACTCACCCCTACAAGTTATTCTCTGGCCTTCACACAGGTGCCGTGTCATGTGTTTTCCATCCCCCCAAAATAAGTAGAGTCTAACTTTCAAAAGACCTGTGTGTTTAAACATCTTTAAAGGATAAAGAAAGTTATTCCTGGCAGATTTCATAGTCCCATGTCTTTGGTGGGCATTGTGGGGTTACTCTGACTGTTAAGGGCGTATTTGATTATACTGTCCTCCATTCATTGGGCATCTTGTGCCCTTCAGTTATCTCTTTCCATGGCAGCAGGCATCACAGAACACGCATCACGCGCTCTTACTCTTCTCTGATGAGCAATAGAAAGCGCCAAACAGCACGGCTGGGCTCCTTGCCTTCGTATGAAGATGCTGAGCACAGCCTAGATTTGTAAGCGCTGTTATTGCAAGGGGCACAGTGGAAAGGCACACTAGACACACTGTGGACATGTATCCGCCCTTCCCGTGCAAAATGAGCCTTAGACTTGGAGTTTGTGCTGATCCTTTGACAGGCTTTAAGAAGCGAGGGCGTCTTATTTCGGTAAATCAAACACGTGTCATTAATGTGGTGATATTGCAGCCGTTTTTAAGAGTAATGACCCTATGGTAAAGTTTCCTCTTTCTGTTTTATTTAAATGCAGGAGATACAGCAGCGGCACGGGCTAGCCAATTCCATCTCTTCCTACCTGATTAAACCAGTTCAGCGAATAACGAAGTATCAGCTCCTTTTAAAAGTACGTAGGAAACATCTCTGTCTGCAAAGTCACATTGCTGTGTAGATACCTGTCCTCTATGTACAAATGGCCGTGGTTTCTTTCACCACCATTTCTTGACCTAACTCCTTGCTGAAGCAGTTACATCAGGTCACGGCCCCTGGTCGGCACTTGTCTGTAACATAAAATGGCATTTGACTGAGAAATAAGTTGCTGGCTCTTGGGCCTTCGGTATTTTCAGACTCTGGTTCAGAGGCACCGTTCACAGCAACTCTACATGTTTAGCCCACAGCAGCGCTGATCGGAAAGTCTGGAGAATGTCTGCCCAGGGTCAGAAAACTTCTCAGAATCATCGCTAATACGGGGCCAACCTTGAACCCAGATCTGAACGATAAGCAGGTTCCTTATGGGCTCCGTAATACTCTGTCCCTGGGCAGCTCCCTGCGGCTGCTAGCCATTTTATAGAACTCGTTCATAATGACCCCATGGGCTTCCGTCTGACTGGCCTCTGCTTCTCCTTGTAATTAATATATCTAAAATTGCCCTTGCAGAAATTCAGTTCTGACTATTTTCACCGGTGGAAAGGGGAACATCCTCTTCCCAGGTGCAGTGTGCTGTTAATGCGTGCTTTCTTGCTGCACCAAGAGTCCTTTACAGCTCTCTCCTTTGCTGGGGGAGGATGCTCAGAAACTTTAGCTTGGGGACTGTCCACTAATCCCAGTTATGACAGCCGCCATCCTGGGTGCCTCAGTAGGAGACTGGAGCTTAAGGATGCCTCAAGCCTCCCCGGTAAGAAAGACCTAGAAACTGTAAAAGGCGACTGTGCTCTTTGATGCACGTGTGCACTATCGTCATGAGATTTCTTTTTCCTTACAACTTTATTAAAAAAAAAAACAGAGATACATGTACAGATTTTTAAAAGCATTTGGGCATAAAACTATATGAATATATTTTTGTCAGTACTTGATTTTTTTTAACGGTTTGATAGTATGTATTGAAACCTTGATACAATGAGCATAAAGTACATGTAAAACAAAACGTAACACGGAAATAATCAAAGTTTTTTTGGTGTGTAAAGATTAAACATAATGATTTTTTTAAATACCAAAATTTGCCACAAGGCTATCTTCTTAGCTCTTGAGTTATTAATGGTTTAAGGTTTAGGTGTCTCCCACTCTGAGAGGGTGCTATACATTTAATGTTTTTTTTTTTTTTTTTTTCTAAGAAGGACTGAGGCTTCCAATTTTATCCTTTCTTTTTTTGAGCATGAGACTCTTCTATCGGGAAAACCCGACCGTCTCAACCCCCACCTTCTTACACACAGTACAGTGCCAGGGACCAAGCCAGGGCCTCACACACGGTGAGTGAGCACTCGGTGCCACCAACAAGCCATACCACACCTCCTGACAGACGATCGGTAGACAAACCTGCTGCCGCTGTGAGCGTGACGTAAGCCGGGAGGCTGGGTGTCATTTGTTTGCAGCAAGATTATGCTTCCACTTCTAAATCTCTCTCGGTTTCCCGAGACGCTCTACTGGGAACAGTAGTGAGCTCCAGCGGACGTCCGCAGCGGGAAGGCAGTCTGCGAGGTGGGAGTGGAGGCCCACTGTCCTCGTAAGGCGGTTTTTGTCCAGCTCCTCAGAAGCATAAATGGTGAAAAATGAAGGTGTCCATTCGGGGAATGAGTTCCTCTAGACCTGTAGGTCTCAGCTTTACTGATGCCTGGGACCCTTTAATACATTTTCTCATGTTGCAGTGACCTCCCCCCAACCATAAAATTTGCATTGCTAGTTCAAAACTGTGATTTTGCTACTGTTATGAAATCATAATGTAAATATCTTGGAGAGAGAGGTTGCTGAAACGGTTGCGTCCCACGGGTTGAGAACCACTGCTTTCTGGCCCAACAAGCGATGACCACACTGCTCTGACCCAGCTGGGAATCACATACACGGGGGTTGTTATTACTGTGACCAATAATGGTCTGGTGCCCCATGAAGGAATTCCTGAGACCCATCAGGATGTAAGCTTGTGTTTTCCCGCTGTAACATTACACACAGAGATGCCTTGGAGAGGTGTGGAGGCTCGCAAGCTAGCACAACAAGGTGGCCTGTGCTGTGCTGCTGTTTTGATGCGAGGTCCAGCCAGACCCTGACATTGTGGGGTTGTGTGGTGAGCACTAGGTAGACTATGGCAGGCTGTCACTTGTCACTTACAATTCGGTATTCGTTACAAATCAGTAACATCTATTTTCTTATCTTCGAGATGTGGTTAACGAGGTGTAGCAACTTCTTTGTGAACAGCGACTGGGTCTGTCTTCCTCCAGGGTCCTCATTCAAGCAGAACAAACCCTACTGTCTATCTTAACCCTGAGCAATCCGCTTTTTAAACAAGAAAGAAAAAAAAAAACAGCCGGCTATTTTGTTTATTTCCTGAGCACTGAGTTTTTGTGGATTTCTGGATGTCTGCTAAGATGTTGCTGGCAGAGCATTTCGCAGAGCCTTGCGAGTTCATGGTGTTGATGTTCTTCAGGAGCTGCTCACGTGCTGTGAGGAAGGAAAGGGGGAGATAAAGGACGGCCTCGAAGTGATGCTCAGTGTGCCCAAGCGAGCCAATGATGCCATGCACCTCAGCATGCTGGAAGGTAACAGGATGCGCCACACCCCGATGCACAATTCTGTCTCACTGATGCTGTGTGTGGGTGAATGGTCTACTCCAGGCTTGCTAACAGCAGCACCAGTGTACACCCCAGGAGCACTTTGTGCCACTTAAGCCTTACCTAATGCTACCTGGCTTCCTGCTAACAGAGGTGTGAATGATGAATGGCTATATTGGTTATAGACCCGAGGATATAGAAGATCTTGTTACGTCCCCATTTCCCTCTCCATTGCTAGATGTTTACACAATGCGTGTGTCCGCTGAAGCAGTTGAATCTAGTGTGTAACATGGTGAAAGAAATTAGACCAGTGTGTCCAACAGGTACTGTGGCAATTCCAGTTTGCACGAATGCCTCTATTTAGCAAAGCTGGCAAGGTTAGCATTGCGAAGGGCCTGCCTTTGCAATCGCAAATGCATTTGCTGGTTACGCTGTGTCATTGGTAGCATCAAAAAATTTATTAATCAGGACACAGTGCCAATCTGTAATAGGAATTCAGAGATCCAGGAATACTGATTGTTCTTCCTCCTTGGATAGGTCCTGCGGGACCACATTCATCTTCCACCCCATGGGAAGTGCAAATGCATGTGGGTAGGGGACCCTACGAACTGTATAAGTTTATTTTCCCACTGCCCAGAGATGGGGTGCCTCGCTCTTCCTCACTGTGAAAGGACAGGCGAGTGATGAATTTGTGACGACCCTAGGGAGAGTGCTGTAAAGATTCAGAAAAGAAGGGAGCAAGTAGCTTCCACCCAGGAGCTACTTTCCTAAGTCCCAGTGGCCACATTAGTGAGGAATTGGCAGGGAGGCCACCATGTGCCATGGTCCAGGCAGATTCACATGCAGAAGATTCCAGTCTCTCGGAAGACGTGTCACTAAAGTCGGCTCCATCAGACTGGGACCTGAGCAGAGAGTCTGGGAGGGGCCTTTCGGCTGCAAAGGGAAAGAATTGGAGGCAGGGGTGCCTGGTACAGTGGAGGCACTCTGCTCAGGGGGTGTGGTGGGCGTGGTGTCGTGAGCAAAGGCCATGATCACTGACCAGGAGATCTGATGTCTAGAGCGACAGAAAGGAATGCAAATGAGGAAGCCCTGGAAATGTTTGCACGTGGGGAATAGATATAACGTATATAACGTAATGTTTTAGGAAGAATTCTCCTTGTTGGGAAGGAGGCCCATGGTGAAGCGGGGAGCCATGTTGAGATCATTTGTAGGCGAGATGGCAGTGCTTCCTTCTGAGGTGCGCTTGCTTCTGTGTTTCACACTGCAGGGTTTGATGAGAACATTGAGTCTCAGGGAGAGCTCATCCTGCAGGAGTCCTTCCAAGTGTGGGACCCGAAAACCTTAATTCGGAAGGGTCGGGAGCGGCATCTCTTCCTTTTTGAAATGTCCTTAGTGTTCAGTAAAGAAGTCAAAGACTCCAGTGGGAGAAGCAAGTACCTCTACAAAAGCAAGTTGTTTGTAAGTATCGGCATCCCAGTAAGTCACAGCACATGACTGCTGCTTCTCTAGGGAGAGAAGCCCCCTGCCTCCCAAACCACTCAAAAAATGTGAATCTGAATTGCAGTTCTCTGCAAGTCCACTAGAGGGCATGCTGATACTCTGGGGGTTGGGAGTCTGTTCCTGAAGCCCATAGCTGCTAACTCCAGGATGGAGAACCCCTGTAGGACAGTGGTTCTCAACCTAATGCTGCAGCCCTTTAATATGTGTTGCTACTTCATAACTAATTTCGCTACTGTTATGAGTTGTAATGTGAATATATAATATCCAGAGATCTAATATGTGACCCCAATGGGAGTAGCAACCTGAACACAGGTTGAAAACTGCTGCCGTGTCAATAGCTGATGTCCTGCATTGTCTGGGTGCCCTAAGGAGCATTCATACCAATTTAATTTCCTTAATCTGTAAGCATCAAGATGCATGCAAGCGCCCTTACTGGGGGAGCTCACTACAGATTCATAATAATGAAGACTTAATTCTTTTCCATTAGAAATTAATTTATGCAAAGTAAATATAAGAACAAATTTGAAGTTTTATAATAGCAAAATGTCATTATTAGAGAAAAATATGTAATCAAAATTAATGTCTAAAAGACCCCCCCAGCCCTAACCATGCAGAGACCTTTGGAGTGTTCTAGTAATGCATTTTGGCTCATAACCAATGTCAGTGTGTCTCTGGGGAAAGGAGCATGCCCAGAACTATTGTGTTATTGTGATACCATTCCACACTAGCCACCCCTGACTGTGTACAACCACATGCCTGCTTTCTGGACGCCTCAAGCCGGGACAAACTCTCACCCCCTGCACTTTGACCTTTCTCAAGGCTGTCCCTCAGAGGGTGGCTGGGCAGAGTCAGGCAGAGGGAACCAGTGGAAATGAAGGCGAGCTCACCATCTAGAAGGGAACCAGAGTGTATGTCAGGGCTCTTTAAAATAGTTTTAGGTATCTAACATTCCAATGACTTCATGTTACAAATTTTGGGGACATTTGTGTGTCAATCATACTCCCCGGAGAACAGAGATTCCCAAGTGTGGAAACTTTTTAAATAACAACCTGGAATCTGAGAATTCCTAGTACCGATTTCCATTCCACTGACTTTGGCCGGTATCCTGGTTGTGATTATCATTTGGATCACCTTGGCCTTACGTCAGATAGGTCGAAGTCCAGCTGGGAATTACTAAGTACATCCTGGCCAGCTTGTCTCTTCGCTGCTGGCTTTAATCTGACCATGGAGGCAAGCTTTTGTGTTTTAAAAATCGATACATCTTAGTTTAATTTATATTTAAAAAAATACGATTTCCACCAAGGCTGCCTTCGGAGTCCCAACCTATGAGTCACTTCCGTTGTTGGAGGGAGAACCATCAGGCGGATTCAATCATGGAGGGAGGATGCCCTGTTTGGGATATGTCCACAGACGGGGGGTTTTGTTGCTTGCTATTACAGCCAGGATGAAATACTAAAAGGTCATGGTGCATATGAAGCCAGACTTTAGTTTGCCATCTGTGCAGCTGCTCAGTCCACTGTGGGAGCTGCTCTGAACCAGGAAGTACTTCTGTCTAGGGTTAGGCTTTCTCCTCAGCCCATTCTGCTGATTAAGCTCCATTGTGATCTCCAGAAATGCTCAGGGTGGGAACAGTTAGTGTGTCCCACGGGTGTCCGTCCCAACTTTCCCCTACCAACTACCAATAGCTCTCAACCTTCCTAAATGACCCTTTAGTACAGTCGTTCATGCTGTGGTGACCCCCCAACCACAGAAGTATTTATGTTGCTATTCCATAACTGTATTTTTGCTACTAATATGAATTATGATGTAAATATCTGTGTTTTCCAATGTTCTTGGGTGACCCCTATGAAGGAGCTATTCGACCTCCAAAGGCATTGTAACTCATAGGTTGTAAACCACTGAATCAAATGCTTAGCATGACCACCAGCCACCAAAGGCCGCTCTCTTTTTCTGGCTAATCCTACCAAAATTGTACTGCTGTCTAATTATCTAATTGTGTTTTATGCAGACCTCAGAGTTGGGTGTCACAGAACATGTTGAAGGAGATCCTTGCAAATTTGCACTGTGGGTGGGGAGGACACCAACTTCAGATAATAAAATTGTCCTTAAGGTACGTTAACTCACAGCTGATGACTTGCTGTGTGAACATTTATCATGGTGATGTAAGCTGTTTCTGCTACTAAGATGTACAGATTCCAGGTCATTTTATTTAATGATATGGGATTGGTGAAATCAAAAACCTCTCTCTCTCTCATTCACACACACACACACACACACACACACACACACACACACACACACACTCATTCACTTCTAATTTAAACTCTGTTTTGAGTATACTGACTTTTCCTAAGAATTGCAAAGAACTGTAAAGGTGTCCCATTCGCTAACCTCAGAGATGTTTTAGAAAGTACAGACAGATATGGTTATCTTCTTGATCTGTCTGAAACCACCAGGAATGGTTTAGGGATGCTGTTGATTTTCAAGCTGTTGAGAGGAGCCCAAGTGGTGAGATGCTGGTTTGTGACCGGCTCTTAACTCACTACATCTCCTTTTGCCTGTCTTTTAATCTTGTTTTAGTATTTCCAGAAACTGAGTTGTTCATCTGAACACTACTCTTTCACAGCTGAGGGGCCACGGTGGAAGCCATGATGTTTCTTTGCTCACCTGTTCACAATGAGTAGCTTTCAGGGAATGTATGTGGCCCAACTGAGGACTGTTTTTAATTAGGACTGACATGAAATATAAAGTGTACTAACAAATACATTTAAGATAACTCAAGTTTTTCTGTAGTTTAAACTTGTTAAAATATATCCAGAACTAAAAAATTTCCAATATGATTAGAGAAGTTTGGATAACACCTTTTGCCTTGCAAGGGCCACTCGATGGTGGCATGTGCTTTAATTCGGATGGCTTTGAGGTGGTGGCAGCACAGCAAGGGTGAGGAGGGCAGTGGTGATAGAGGTTTTGGAGACAGTGCTGTGGGCAGTAGAAATGCCAGTGTAGATGGTGAAGCCAAACGGATGTGAAGACGCTGATGCTGGTGACGGCAAAGAGGGAGACAGTGAGAGTCTTAACAGTGATACACTGAGGGTACAGAAACAAGTCCTTATGGTCCTCAGTGGTGACAGAGACAGAAGGGGTGACCACTGTGGTGATGACCTAATGGTTCCAACACAGAATGACTGACTTTGCTTGCAAAAGCCAGAAAGAAAACTGTCCCTTGAGTCCTAACATAGCTCGAGATTCTCAGAGTATATTAATTACCCCTCTCACTGAATGGCCCCGTTTGTTTGACACCGTTTCTATAAAACACGTGCTTTTTAGTTACCCTCCGTTGATGGAATAGTAATTTGCAGGAGAGATTTATTTATTTCTACACCACAGTTCCAGCTTTCCGCTCATTCTGATAGACTCGGGGGTGTTTCTCCTTTAAGTAACTGAAGGACGTTTAGCATGTTTTATGTGGAAAGAGCGTCTGGTTCAGTCTCTTCCCAGTGTGGACTGTGGCTTAGCATTTCCCAAAACAAGATTCTGGACAGGAGGTGCAGCATGGCCGTCCCTCGTGGTGATTTCCTCCGTGCCCCGTGGACAAGCTCTGTCACTCATGACTGTGATGTCTACAGCAGAGGTGGTGCATGGCTTCCAGATGGAGATTAGGAAGCGGTTATTTATGCCGGCAGAGGGCTTCTCCATCTACCCATACCATTTCAAGGGAGTCTCTCCCTAAAATTGCCGTGCAGCTGCGGTCGGCCACAAATGACTGGCCGCGTGTGACTCTGTGGCCTTGGGCATATGTCCAGTGTTGCCTACCCCTACAGAGCTCCTGTGGGAGTTCCCGTGGGTTGAGGAGGCTATGTCCTCTGAGCTGCCTCGGCTGGCAGTGGAGGGGGCCAGCAACGGTCATCCTGGCAGTCAGGGAAAAGCAGCAGGCAAGGGATAAGCAGTGGTCCAGGGACAAGCAGCAGGTAAGGACTCCTCCACATCCCTGCTGATGGCTTCCTGGACACTCACCCAAAGCACAGCTTTAGTCTCAGCGGCCTCACTGAGGTTTCAGACTGGGAGTGAGCCTGTTTTTGTAACCCCCCGCCCCAGGTTGTTTAACAGGTACTAAAGAATGATGATCAATTACTACAGTATCGAGATCTTTAATCATATCCAGTTATAAAAGAAAAAAATGGTTTTTATGAACACATGTAAGATTAGAGTCATTTGCTTGATAGAAAATTAAACCGAGGTGTGTTTGCTCTTCTGGGAGTTCTTTGGAAACTGGGCAGGCTGGAGAGCAGGGGAAGCCACCGTGCAGTGGGCACAGGTTGTGGGGGGACCCTGTCCTGACCGCTCTCCCGTCTGCACAGGCATCCAGTATCGAGAACAAACAGGACTGGATAAAACACATCCGTGAGGTGATACAGGAGAGGACAGTGCACTTGAGAGGAGCCCTGAAGGAGCCAATCCACATCCCCAAAACAGCTCCAGCCGCAAGGCAGAAGGGGAGAAGGTAAGTGTGGTGAACTCCTGAAAGTGCTTACCTGCAGGGGAAGGGACAAGCGACATCACACTGTCCTCCTCAAACACTTGGAGCCTGTGTGGCTTAGATACCACAAGCAGATCCACTGGCTAAAAGCAAACAAAAGGACACATGTAAGTCCCTCTTCTTCCCCTGCATCCAACCCAAAGCATCGAAGCCTTTGTTTATCATTTGTTTGTGTGTTTGTTTGGTTTGTTGGTTTGCTTTGGTTTGTTTTGTTTCCATTTCTCAGATGGAAATGAACCTGGGTTGAGGGAGTTTACTATGTTGATAATTCAGTGGGAAGATATGTCGGGCACTTACCAGATTGCCAAGCCCAAAACGGCACACAGCACAGACTGGTATGAGGCCGCAAAGGTGTCTCAGGGGTTAAGAGCACTTGTTGCTCTTGTGGAGGACCTGGGTTCTATTCCCAACACCTTTTCAGTCCCTGGGGATCTGTTGACTTTTGATGCTCCTGTGCACCAGGTTTGTACATGGAGCCCATACATTCCTGCAGGCCAAAGATTCATCCACAGAACAAAACAAGCAGTCCTGAAACAAAGCCAGCAGAATGACGTTCTCCAGGGTATAGGAACTTGCCGTAGGAACAGCTGTAGTGGCATGGGGTTTTTTTCAGCTGGGACATGGTGGTATTTACCAGCTTGCGGCACTGGGAACTAAGTGTTTCTGTGTTCTACTAGGGATGGAGAGGACCTGGACAGCCAAGGGGATGGCAGTAGCCAGCCTGACACCATTTCCATTGCCTCCCGGACATCTCAGAACACACTGGACAGTGATAAGGTAAGCTGCCAGCTACACTGCCCCTTCCAGTCAACATATGTTCCATAAAATGTTTTTAGTGTCTAAAGTGGTGTCAGGCTTCACGGCAGGGCAGAGACGTGGAGGTTAGCGTGAGACTATTGCTGATAGCCCAGAAGACGTCTGTCCAATCTTCCTGTTCACCCTCTCACATGGTTTTATGTCAGAGGCTTTGAAGACAGGATACCTTATTTAATTTTTATGTGTAAACCAAAGAATCAGATATATAAAATAAAAATTTACCCAGAAGCCCATTTATAAGTGTAGAGCTTTGTCTGAGGCAGGGGTCCTAACATCCTCCAATGTGGGCCCTGATGTTTCCCCTTAGAATTTGAGGTACATAGAACACAGGAAGTTATAGAACACTGGCTTGGCTTCCACAGAGATCACCACTAGAAGGACAGCTCTCTTTTGTCTAAGGCATTCCTGCAGGTGCGCCTCTTTCAGAAATGGCACATATGTCTTGGGATTCTTCTTATAGAACCCAAAGACGATCAGAAGGAACAGCCAGGCAGTACAACTTGTACAACTTGGTAATCCTGGGTTTGTTTGGTATCCAGAAAACGACAGAGTCCTGTGTCTAAGTCGGTAGCCGTGTGTCTTGATGAATGTTCTGTTCCTACCGAGATGAGCATATGTTCTTGCTCTAGACCAGCTTCTCAAAAAAAAAAAAAAAAAAAACGGAGCAGTGCATATGCATTTCTTTCCTTCCCACTGTGTCAGACCCACAAGTTTCTCACTCGGGAACAGTCTGCTTCCTTACGGCCTGGTGTCTGTGAGACTTGTAGTCTCCCGTGCTCAGGCAGACATGTTCAAACTTCCCTGTCCTCACAGGGCCAGTGATGGTGATTGTTTGAGAGAGTGCATTAAGTAGGCACTGGTCCTATCTTCCTTGGATCCGAGGATTCACACTGTAGTTTCCTGTACAGAAAGAAATAGATTTAAAACACTGCTCAGCAGAGTGACCCATTTCCAAAGGAATTTGATTTTTTTTCATTCCATTTGTTTTTTTTTAATCTACTGAATAGCAAGTCCTAAAGCTTAGAGTACCTCACATAGCAGGACTACAAGAGCAAAATAAAAACAAATGTGTGTCTTTTGTTATATTCAGGACTGGCACATTAGTCTGAGCAGACAGCTACTGAGACAGCAATAGGAGGTCAGGGGGTGGGGGCGACATGGTCGGCCATTTTATAATAGAATTTCCCCCTCCCATAGCAATTTTGTTTAGAAAGATAGTTTGCACTTTGGAAACATTTTATCAGAAAATACCAATTGTTTGGGGGATTTCGCTCTTGGGTTTTTAAACCTGAAGGAGTTAGCGTGTCAGTTTTCACAGGAAAGGCAGACCACATGGTTGCCAAGTATGACAAGGATAGCCATTTACATCCAGGCAGCCTGACAGGCCCCTTGAGAACTTCTCCCAAGCACCTAGTTCACACACCCTTCCGAGATGTGTTCCCACAAGTCAGTCTAGGTTTATCACAGATGCCACTTTTAAAGTTTGTGAGAAGCAGATCTTCGGAATAAAAGCCAGAGACTACTTTTGAATGAGGTAAGTTTCCTCCTGGAAGCCTGGTGAAGGCTTTTCTCCAGGTTGGCCCAGGAAGCCAACTGGTTTTAGGTATTTAGACAGGTGAATGAGTAGCCATGGAACACAGCCCTCCCCATCCCAGAACACGCTCTTCATTACTGAGAGGTTTGCCCATTGGCCCACCCCGGCACTGCTCTGGGTTCCTGAGGCATATCCACAATAAATAACACAATAGGGCTTATGTGAACTTGGAGTGCAGCAGATTCTGTTTCCATTTGATACATGAGGAAGAAGACTTGCTACCAAAGTGCAGGTTTATAGTAGCTGGTCCTGTTGTCTTGGGAGTCTACTGGGCATCAGAAGTTACAAGAACTGCCCTTTAAAATATTTCATTTGTTAACATTTTCTTCGTCCAGTGACGTCATTGCTGGAGCCATCAGTAATGTTTGGGAAGTGAAGCTAGCACAGCTCAAAGCCCATCACCCATCCTGGACCCCATAGCTCCTCACCACCTTGCAGTGGTGACATTGCGAGTTCTTTCTTATAAATGTGACACAGTTGTCTTTACTGCCTCGGGATGAGGCCAGGGTCCTTAACAGGCCATGACATCCCCGTGTGCCTGTGTGATTAGAACAGAATTGTGATCTTTACTCCTGGTCCTCTGGTGGGGATTAAAATGGCCACAAAGGAACTCAAAGCAGAGGCATTCACTAGTCCCAGTGCGAAGGCAGCTTGTGCCTGCACCGGCCAGACTTGTGTCACTGCATTCTCTGCTCGGATCCCTTTTCTTTTACTCCTCCTTCTGTTTGTGCTTCTCGGAACAAAGATTTCTGATTCTGTAGATGATTTGAAAGAATGCAACTCAAAATATTGCGCTCTCTCTCCTCTCTCCCTCCCTCCCTCCCTCTGTCCCTTCCTCCCTCCTTGGTCAGCTCTTCTGCTCTCCAGGGGCTACAGCTTTTCAATGAGCCTCAAGGTTCCTTCCACCTTACCAACTGCACATTTGAGCATCTGCTCGGGTTACAGGCAGATGCTTTCGGCAAGGAAATCGTTGAAGATATTCTGCCCGGTTGACTCAGTTTATCATGTCTGTAACAAGTTAGTTGTGTCATGGAATTTGGTTCCAGTTCAGAAATGGGGCGTGGGTGTGTTTTGTGCTTAGCCTCTGAGAGGATGCTGATGGGAAGTTGTCTGCCAGGGCTATTAACAGTCCTCAGACAGGGATCCCGAGGTTTAGGACAAGAGTCAGTTGAGGAGGGGCTCCGGAAGCACCCTCCTCCCAGGGCACAGCCCCCTTAGGCTGGTCAGGACCCAAGCCTTGTTCCATGATCCCATTTCCTACTTTCAGTCTTAAAATGTCTTTTTTTTTTTTTTTTTTTTTTTTGTTCCAGATGTGAGTTTAACACCAATTCTTGCTGATACTCATGGTATTTAGGCTGATAAAATGATCTTATAAAAATGTAATTTGGGTTGCAAAAAAAAAAAAAAAAAAAAACCCAACTGCTTTCCAGAGTCTTACCTCACTGCCATGAGCACGTCTCCTGAGGCAGGGAGGAGGTGCTGATCCAGCCCTGGGGCACTGAGGAGATGAAGCCACAGAGCCAGAGACGGAATGTGGCTTTAATCATCTGATATCTTCCAGACCTTGTTTCTTTACAGCACAGCAACTCTGGCGCTGAGTGTCTTTGGGGTACAAAAGAAGCATCTTAGAATCTCTTTTCACTCTCACCTCGTTAGCCCGTGATTTCTGTCATTTAACAGTATCTGTCATGAGACTCGGGGGGTTGGGAGGCTAGAGCAATGGAGATGGGCCTCAAACATAATGGCCATAGCAAGAATAAAGTGTCTGTAAAAACCTGCCCAGGCCAGCTTGTGAACTTTCCCAAGACCCTCAGTATGCAGGTCTTTCCAAGAAGGGCACAATTCAGTTGAAGTGGGTCCTTTGCTTGAACTCCATTTAAACTTACTACAGGAATTATGAATCTGCATGTCTTATTTTTATGGATGCATGTGTTTTTTAAAAGCATGTGGTAACAGTTCTCCTAATGAAGTGGAAGCCCCGTGTCAGGGGTATTACTTTCTGTGTACTTTTAAAGCTGGCTTTTCTGTCACGTGACCCTACACTCATTTAGATGTCTGTAGTTACAATCAAAGCAGTCTGAAAAGAACCTAAAGCCAGTGCAATTTAAAATTCGAGTTCCCTGACAGTCTTACAAGCGGAGCTGTGTCTACAGAGGAGGAAGGACTGAGTTCCTCAGCACGGGCTGCATCCCATGCACCCACGGCTTTCCCACCCATCATCTGACTTTTATTGGTGGGTTTGTGGGTTATTCTTTTTTCCACCCTCATCCCACCCTTCCAACCCCTAACACTAGATAGGAGAGGGAAAGGGTAGTGGGGAAAGGGAGTGACATTATCATTAGGTTACTTCCTGTTGATTACGGCCATCGAGTTCCTCTGGGCAAACTTGATCTTCACTATCAGGATGTCTAATTTCTTCTTGTTTCTTCTTTGCACACAACTACTTACCAAACCCCAACTAGCAGTGACCATAGCAACCCCACCTCTCAGGTCCCTAGCATTTATCTATGCTCTGAAGAGTTCCCAGCATTCCAGCCATCATATAGTCTTAGAAACTCTCCAGCAAAACCACGCCCCTGCTGTGGGTAATCTGAAGCAGCCCCATACCCCATCCCTGGAATTAAAATGAAAACATTTTCCCACAATATTTCTGTGTTTTTTAAGGAAACCAAAATCTCACTACACCCCTGCTCATAGAAGGCACCCGACCACGCAACTTGCTCCAAGTGATGTGTTTCCTGGGGGTGGAATAGGTTTTCCTCACATAATAGAGATGGATCATGGAGCTTAAAAATCTTTCACTGGATAGAATGTGGGGCTCACATCCTTGAGGCAAACCCTGAGACCTCACTTGGTCTTCCCCAGAGCCTACAAAGAAGTACTGAAGGCTGTGGTGTAACCCAAGTACAGGCCCTCAGGAATGAGGACGTGCTCACCAGCAGGCCTTCAGCCAGTTCCTCCTCTGCACGCTCCTGTGGCAGTGAGTTTGTGCTATGCTATGCTGCTTTGGCTCCTGGTAAATCCCACAGTGCACCCAGCAGAATCTTTGGATCTGCAAATGAAACACACACACACACACACACACACACACACACTTTAAAAATGCCATGGCTACCTCAAAGTCTGGGCACTCCCAAACCTTCCCCTGCTACCCCAGGTCCGATTGGGGACGAGGCCAGTGGCCACTTACCCAAAATCTCACATGGCTGGTTGGCTTTATCTCCTGCTGCTACTTTGTCCCATCCTTCTTCCCCAAGTCATGGCGGTTTTCCATTCCCTGAGCCCTAGCCCAAGCAACTCTAAGGGTTCCACCCTGCTTCCCTTTGCCCAGCCATTGGCTGCTGACATCTTTATTGATCCATCAAAAACCAGTGGGGGACAAGGACCTTTAGCGTTTGGACACACAGATTCCTGATTGAATGAACGCACTGGAACCAGTCTCCAGCATGTTCCCTTGGGTGTGTTCCTTAGCTTCTCTGTGCCCAGTGTTGATGGGGCTGCCGCTACCCCGCTCAGCTCATAGAGCATTGGACCTGCACACTGCCTTTACCACACTGCCTAGTATTTAAGGGGCCCTACATAAATAGACCAATGGTCTCTGACTTCATGTGCTCCTTGCCAGTTGGGCATCTGGCTTCCATTGCTGCTGATCTATCAGCTTCACCCTCTTACCTGCACACTAGTCACAGTGGACACTGAAGATATCTGTTGGCTAGGAGCTGTATCCAGTCTTGGAATTGAGCTTCTTGGCTTCAGTGCTGACCTGTGCAGGTCCGAGGCCCTCCAGCAGTGTAACACCTACTGAATGTGCATAGGTACCGCAGAAGAGGGAGTCCCTTTCTCAGGATACTTCCCTAGTTGGTCCTCTCCTGTCTTTCTACACCACTGCAGTGTGCCAATGTGTACACACTAAAGAATATTCACAGGGTACATTCAGGCATTCAGAGATACTTCTAATCACCTGTTGTGGGCTTCCATGTGCAATGTGTTTCCTTCTTCTAGTTCCTGAGGACTTTTTAAGAGGACCTTTTAAGAGCTGTCATGAAATAAAGTAGAATAAAATAAGAAAGTAAAAAACATCCTGTAGCAGAAAGGCTGAGTCCTAAGAGGCAGCGGTTTGCTCGCTGTGGTCCGGATCTGCATCGCCAACTCCTGTGGAGTCACCTAGAAGGCACCGCTCTGGACATTCTTGTGGGTACAACTCGGAACGTGGGCAGCACTGCCCTGTAGCCCAGCATCCCAGGCTTAAAGGAGAGATGGAGAAAACGAACAGCCCAAGTGCTCATTTCTCTCCTCCTGACTGTGAACACAGTGTGAGCAGCCACTCTGAAATGTGACAGCACATCCCCCACCCTCCCCCAACATACACACCACACATACACACACATACACACACACACATACACACACCACACATACATACACACACCGCACATACATACCACACACACACACACACACACACACACACACACACACACCAGGGTGGACTGTGTCCCCTCACAGAGCCACAATTAACCCTTTCATCCTCAAGTTGCTCTTGTTGAGTATTTTTCACATAGCAAAGAGGGAAAGGTACTAATACATTTGTTTAGAAATATAGCATAACCAAGATGTATGTTTTTCTCTAAGCTTTACTCGGCATGGCCATATTACCATGGAACAGGATAATCAGCCTTAGCTTTAGACTTGGGACTGACTGTTCCTATTGAGGGGCACAGTTCAGTGAATAAGGATCTTGACTTTGTATCAACTCTTCAGATTGGTGCTTCTTCTTAACGATTATTTTTTTAATAATTTATTTTAACCATTTATATGCTTCCACACGTGTCTGTTGAGAGCCCTCCACGCCAGAGCCCATCCTTAAATGTTTTTAAACCCCAAGCAGAGGTTTACACGTCTCCTTGACCTTGGCTGTTCTTCGTACTGTTAAGTTTGGAGCTGATCTGCCAGCCTCTCTCCACAAAGCCACATAGCAGCAGTGAGAAGCTCGGGCATGATGGCATTTATTCTGGGGGGCTGCCTGAGGTTGCCTTTGCTTTTGTGCCCCTGGTCTGCAGTAGAGCTGTGCTCTCTAATCCCCTTAAACCAAGTAATCGGTGTTTGGTCTACTCTGTGTGAATCCTGCATGAAGCCACAGGACTCCTTTGTGGAGTTTCTGAATGACTGAAATTAGCAGGCTGCGGGGTAGGACTGTTCACAACAGTCGATGCATTTTGTTCTCTTGGAGGAATGGCCACTATTAGACCACATCCCTCCCACCCCCGCCTTCCCTTTTGAATCGCCCTTGAAAAATTGGCCAGATATTCACTGCAGTTAATCGTATCCTGGAAACAGAATCACTTGAGAGAGGAAGGCTTCACCCACCACACCATCTCTCTTTAGCACAGCCTGCTCAGAATGCTCTCTGGGCTTAGTAATTCAAGCCAGGTGTTAGCTGTTGTCCTTTTAAAACTGTGTGTTCTTGTAACACACAGCTGCCTTGTTCTAGTGCACAGGGTCAGCGTGTGAGGATGTCAAGGAGCCCATGACCGAATTCACTACCTAAGCATCTCAGCCATGGGTTGAGACAAGGAATCAGTATGACCCAGGGTTTTTGCTGTTGTTGTTGAGTTGTTTTGTTTTTTGGGGTTTTTTTTTTTTGGGTTTTTTTTTTTTTTTTTTTTTTTTTTTTTGGTTTTTTTTGTTTTCTCCCCTCCCTCCCTCCCTCCCTCCCTCCCTCCCTCCCTCCCTCCCTCCCTCTCTCTCTCTCTCTCTCTCTCTCTCTCTCTCTTTCTTTCTCAAAAGCAAAAGACAGAATTCTACAAAGATTGTTGAAAGTGCAAAAGACTTTGGCTAGAAGATGAAGGGGTGGAAACACCATAAACTGTTTATTTCCCATTATCCTGAAGAGAATTTGGGATGAGGGGAGCCTGCTTTGAATCTGCTCGTGTCCTTGGTCTAGGTGGTTGGCGCTGCCCAGGGGCCCTCTCTGAGGGCAGGCAGGGGCTTGGGAAGAAGGAACATTCTTGGTGATTCCTGTGGCTGTGCTCTGTTTAAGACCAGCTGTTCACACATCCTGGTCACCACAATAGAGAGAAACTGAAAGATCCCTTTAAACTGTCTGTCTGTCTGTCTGTCTGTCTGACCTCTGATGTGGCTTTCAGTAGAGTTAATGTAAGTCATGTGATAAGTCGCGTTCCTGAACTTGACAGATATGCCAGGGAAGCCGTGACAGGGTTCACAGTGAAGAGAGCGCTGTGGAGACCCTGTGGAAAGTGGCTGGTGCAGAAAATGGATGAAACGGGAAGTGTGGAAGTCACCGTATCAGGCCGTCAGGGCTGGGTTGGCTAAGAGCGCCACAGTGACCTAAACTTCTGGTTAGGAATTGAGTTCTTGATATCAGTGAGGACTTGCTTTGCTCTTTAAAGTAGTTATCACAAATGTCTACAACAACAAAAACGTGTCTTTCTACAATCTTAACACGCTTCATTTTAAAGAGATGTTTTGTAGCTCAATGCAAAGTTTAAGGAAGGAAGGAGAGATAACACTGTGGTGTTTGAAGAAGCCACAAGGAAGCATAAGTTTACTTAAAAACCTATACCCAGGGGCTGGAGAGCAATGGAGAACATTGGCTGCTCCTCTAGGAGACCTGGGTTCAATTTCTGGCACCTACTTGGTGTCTCACAACTGTAACAATAGTCCTAAGGTGAGCCAGGGCCCTCTTCCAGCCTGTGCGGCTACCACATGCATGTGGTGCACAGACATACAGGCAAAACACCTATACATCCGTAAAATGAAATGAAAAAAAAACCACACATATAAAATGTGTGTGCATATGTCTGGTTTAACTGGAGCCAGCGCCATATGGGTGATAAGAGTCCTCCCAGGAGCAGTAGTCGGTCGTATACTAAAACCCCAGTGCCAGGCATAGGAAAGCTCTCTTTGGGGGTCCAAGAGACCCTCAAATAAACACTGTAACACATTGCCCTTACCCACTGATGTGTCCCAGAACTCGGAGCTAAGTCCCTATTGCAGGAAACTCCATGTACTTTGGACAGTTGAGGGGTGTGATCTGGGACTGGTCTGGAAACCTCCACCCCTAAGACTGGCTCTCTGAGGATAGGGAGGTGCTGTGAAAGCTGTCAGGAGCAAAGCCATCAGCCGTCCTACCCAGTTGTAGAGTCTGCGGACCGTGACAGTGACTGGCCCAGCAAGATCTCCCCGGTGGTGCTCTGTGCCACTTTATTGTGGGGTAACCAGCAGCTGCATTGTTTGACCAAAACTTAACTTCGTACATGTAAAGTTTGACACAGAAGCCTACAGGATACTTCTTCTCCGTGAAGCAACCATTTAGTTCCTAGCCTTGATTATAGGTTCTTATCTCTCCTGACGGGCAGGAGAGGACTGAGGAACAGAAAAATGTGGGGGTGATCATTTTGGCACTTTTTTGAGATATTTTTTCTGGCACTCTGTTCTCCTAAGTTCTAGAGAAGCCTTGGCATGTTTTTAGCATCATTTATGATTCTTTGTCAGAACAGGCTTGGTTTTTATTTCGTGCGCTCTGACAAGAACACAGATGTTTCCAATCCTTTTTGATTACTCTGGAAAGGTCTTTAAAAAAAAAAAAGTGCCAAAAATATAGTCTACTTTAACTCCCCTTCCTAGGCAGCCCTCCCCCACCCCTACCACATTTGCTCGAGCAGCTTGACAAGTTAATGAGACTCTGGTAAGGAAGCAGCCAGCGCAGGGCTCCTTCGAGAGCAGCAACATGAGCCACTGGGGAAAGGCTGGAGTTCTCACTGGAGAGCTCAGTGACAGAGCTGGCTGTCCTCAGTCATGGGGCACTGACTGGGGCTGGACCACCAAAACCCACCAAGGGCAGGGCTTGGCTTGTGGCTGGGCTGACCCTGTCCAGCTCCATCGGCTGACTCTGTTTTCACTGGGAAAGGGAACATTTCTCCTCTTTGCTGAGGAGTTAACCACTTCCGTATCGTGGGGTTCTGTGAGGGAAATTCTTTCCCCAGCTCGGTCTCTACTTTTGGCATTTCGATGGCTTCTTTATCTGTTCATGGACTAATGGAAATTTCATCATGGCTTTCCCACAAAGGAGTTTGTAAAGATCTAGAAGGGAACTTAAACAGTTGTGACCTAGTGAAGAGGCTCATTCGGTCTGTTACTTCATGGGGGAAAGAGCTGTTGTTTCTGCCCTTTGTGGTCGTCTGGCAGACATGCTTTTAACTCTGAATCCCCAAACTTTCTCATAAGAGGTAAGCTGCTCGGAAGGAGGGTAGAGCCACACATGGGCGAGTTCTTCCTACAGCCTGCCAAGCATTCTGTGTGCTTTGCACCTCACGGGTACACAGCTCTTGCAGTAATCTGCAGGCCCTGTTCTATTTGCCATGGTGGTGACCACGCCTCTCTCTTCCCCTAGTCTTGATACAAAGATTCACAGAAGAGGGACACAGAGCTGCTTTCTACTGAGGAGGAGACACGTACATGCACAGACACGCACACAAAGGAGCAGACACACAGGCACACATGCACATGCACACACAGGAACAGATACACATGCACACACAGGAACAGACATGCATGCACACACAGGAACAGACACACATGCACACACAGGAACAGACACACAGGCACACTTGCCCGAGCACGCGCACACACACACACTTATATACACAGGCACACACACATACAGGAACAGAGACACATACACATGCACACACGCACACACACACACCTACATACATGTGCATGTGTGCACAGACACACACACACACAGACTGACTATTCATTTCAAAACTGAAGTATAAGTTGTTTCAGGGAAAAGCCTCAAGGGTGGCAATGATGGGAGCAACTCCCCAGAGACAGTAGGTGGGACTTGGAGAGAGAATGGACACAAGGAGCTCAGACCCCAGGGCTGGCAGTGTGGACCATCTTCAGTGCACAGGACGTATCTCAGGAGCAACTGTCAACATGTAGATGGGGATTTAAGCCCTGTATCAAGAAAATTGTACCTTTGAAGGGGAAGATCCGTGCTTTTTTAAAGGCTGCCCTGACAGTATTCGTTGTTCCTCGGGACAGAACAGAGAGCTGGCTGTGTACAGGGAGACGGCCGGAATCACTGGAGAAATTCAAATGAAGTAACCAGTGTGGGGTTTGCAGGGGACGTCATCAGAAAGCCACCCTTGAGTCCACTTGACACCTTCTGGAGGAGGAGGGAAATTCATTGAAGTTGGGTAATTTCCTGGTGATTGCACTGCCCAGAAAGCAACACCGGAAGAGAAACGCCCACAGGGATGCTATGAGCCATATCCCAGCTTCCCCGGCGGGGTGAAAAATCGGAAGCATGGGGTCACCAGCATGAGGATGAGGCTAGACAGCCCACATGGGGACAGTGGAGAAGCAGGCACAGTGGAACCTGGGGATATCCTGAGGACAGAGAGCCAGTCACGGGATTCTTATGTAGGAGCTGATGAGTCCTGTGCCCAGAGCTAGCAGTCCAGCGGAGCAGCCTACCAGGAGGACACAGCCATGCCGGGACAACAGCAGTGGGAGGGTCATGTTCTTGGGTTTCAAATGCAAGCATGTGTGTTCATGGAACTTGTGGCTGTGCTGCAAACAACCTACATACTACTAGTCTGCGTCAGGAGGGAACATGGGAGTGAACATACGTGAGCAGGGAAAAAGGGGGTCACAGGTTCAGGGGTTAGCTCCTGCAGCTGTGGGAGGGCGGGTGCACGGAGGAGGCTCACCCGTACAGACCGCTGCCATCTGTTTGTTTCTAAGGGTTCTAGGTCCACTGAGTCATGCATTCTCCATCCTCAAAGAGTGCAGTTCACTCGTGCATAACGTCCAGAGAACTAGCGAACGCTGCGTAGATTCCTTAGGGGTGACTGGGACGGAGCCGAGCGCTCTGAGGGGCCTGAGGAGAAGTACTCCAGGGTCAGTGCTGGGGCCACTCAGTCCGTCTTTGGAGCCATTCCCTTCCTGATCTACAGATACTCAGAGAGCCTGTGTGCGGAGCAGTGAGGGGTGCTCTAGGCGCTCACAGCTCTGAAAACCTGCGGAACTTCATCTCACTTTATTGTCCATTTCATGATTTCTTTCTCCCCCTGAGCAGCCTTTCGGCAGTTTTATTACTTTGTTCTAAGTTTAAAGATGAGTGCACAGCATTTTAAAAGAGGGAGCTAGAGTGTCTCGGGTTCGGAGGGATTTGGAAGTGCATGAGAAATCCCACCGGACTGACTCAGAAAAACCCCAGCCTCACAACTCCTAAGGAAAGGGCAGGACGTAGCCTTAGCCTCACTCTGGTGATGCCTTTAACCCCACTGCAGAGATTCAGGCAGAAGGTGACATTCCTAGTCAAGTTCGTAGCCACGTCTGGCTGAGTGGCGCTGCTTGCTGACCTGTCCCTCTCTGTCCCTCCCAGCTCTCTGGCGGCTGCGAGCTGACCGTGGTGATCCATGACTTCACGGCCTGCAACAGCAACGAGCTGACCATCCGGCGCGGCCAGACCGTGGAGGTTCTCGAACGGCCTCACGACAAGCCCGACTGGTGTCTGGTGCGCACCACTGACCGGTCCCCGGCAGCCGAAGGCCTCGTGCCCTGTGGCTCTCTGTGCATCGCCCACTCCCGAAGCAGTATGGAGATGGAGGGCATCTTCAACCACAAAGGTAAGCCAGACCCTGCGGGGGAGAGGGGGAGGGGGCGCGAGCACAGCGAGGTCTCATCAGCTCTGCAGGCGAGACTGGATTCCTCCCATTGCTAAAACTGTGATCCCCCTTTGCTGAGGTGGAGGAGTGACACAGGACATCAGCTTTAGAGGGGCGGCCCTCGGGGCCAGTGCCGTTTGTGAGCGGAGAAGGAACAGGCTCTGTTTTCTTGAAGTAGGCAAGGAGAGCAACAGGCACAGAAGCGGGGACCGGACCCAGCCGCTCTTCAGCCAGGTTTCCACATGGTCTCTCTGTGCTTAGACTAAATACCTGGAGACCGGATCTGGGCCTGGGATCTTTAGCCAGTCGTCTTGTAGTTGTGGAGATGAAGAGCCTGAGGCTAACCCAAAGCTCCAGAGTAGCGTGCCCAAGGAGAATGGAGCCTGCCTTATAGGCCTCGGTGTTCCTGAGCTAAGAGGCAGCTTTTGGAGATCCACTTTAAATTGGGAAAGCCTGTTGTAT
The DNA here is from genome assembly GCF_963924665.1 of Micromys minutus. NCBI lineage: Eukaryota > Metazoa > Chordata > Mammalia > Rodentia > Muridae > Micromys > Micromys minutus. Next base: position 42,419,760 of record NC_137955.1, on the reverse strand, counting down.
TTCTTCCCCTCTAAAGCGTCAGAGACAAAGCGGCCTGCTGAGTGTCAGCGTTCCTATGGAGATGGGAAAAAGTCTTTATTCCAAATGCTCACCTTGGAGGCTTCAGGGCCGAAGGCTTTGCGTGCTTAAGAGTGGCTTGTCTCAATGGAGGTGTGCTGAGGTGGGAAAGCACACTAGAGTTTGTGGAACAGACACTGCACCACCACCGTTTACTCCTTACGTGTTGAATAGGCAAGCTCCGGGGGCAGGGGGTGGGGCTAAGCAAACCGCATTGTTTAAATCAGCATTTCTTTTTCCATTCTCCAGTCTGACAGTAGAAAGTTCATGCTTTGTGCCTGTGGAGGAGCCTAGCTTTCTTACTCATCTTAGAGTTTCTGGAGACGTCCTGCCCTGTGAGGAGCACCGGTGTGTAGCTCATCACGGGTGCAGTGGGCGGCATGGCCCCCGTCAGCCTCGCGTACGATATGGAAGGTGGATAGGTCTTCCGGGGAACAGAGCTTTGAGACATCACTCCATCTACCATAGTCATAACTGTAGAATCTCCTAGCTTTCTCCTCCCCTCCACTGTCTCCACACAGTCATCCCGACAGTCCAGTACTGTCCTCTAGACAGTGGCTTAATTCCGTCAGTTGAATGACATTGCAACAGGACGTGGGTCCCCAGGGCCAGCATATGAGCACACCGACATTTAGTGAGGCTCAGGATAAATGAGACCACGAAAGGGCCAAGTATTGCTTTTCTTCTTTCTCTGGAGACTCTAGGTTTAGAGCAGCGTAGGCCTTTCTGTGACCAGGAGCTGGAACTCAGGAGAAGCCCCCCAGCGCCGAACTCCACCTCCCTAGCCCATGGCTGGCCGGGGTTACATGATTCATTTTAGTCCTTGAGCTTGGGTTGGAAATAAGAGTTTCCCTGTCCTCCTGAGGAGCCCTGGTGACTTTGAACATGCTGCGCACGGCCCTTGGACTGAAAGATGGCCTCTCCTGCCCCGTGCTCTTTACTTCCTGGTGCCCACAGTTGCAGATAGCTGAGAGGAGGAACACTTCTGTATCCAGCACCCTCAACTGTGCCGAGAACTCCAGTGAACACTGGGCTTGTTATTTATAAGTGGCTGTTTGGTTTTTCTGCCTGAATTCGTTTGCTGCTGTCTGTTATCTGAATACCATCCCTTCTATTCCCAGGCTGCTAGTGCCCTATCCTAGCTGTCCTACTGTGAGCACGGTGGGCAGGCAAGCGCTCATCTGTCTGTCTGTCTGTCTGTCTGCTCCCTCGGTGTCAGGACTTGCGCAGCCACAGAGCGGTAGCTGAAGGGAGGAGAACCTACTTCTGGGTCTTTGCGACAGGCTTTCAGACAGACACTTCTGCTGAGGTCAAGCCCAGGAAACGTAGCCTTGACCAGAGTTTTCATCCCGTAGACCAGAGGCCTTTGTCAGAAAGCCCAGGGAACCAGAGGGGTCTGAGGTAAAAATGACACCCAGAAAGGATCCGTGCCCTTCCAAGCCCTTTACCATCTCGGGAAGCACGGTGCCTTGAGCTGCCTCTGATCAGCCTGTAGCCCATCCTCATACTGTGTATGCAGAGAAGGGGGCATGCCATTGTAATTGGTAAGATATTGGGGTGTACTGGGCCATTGGTGCCTGCTGTGTTGTGTGTATTCTCACCTGGTACCTGATGTGAGCCTCCTTTCCTTGTAAGAGCTCTGGGCTTGTGGGGGTGCAGGGTAGCAGTGACAAGGTAAGCCACAAGCCAGTGCTTTCTCTCCAAGCCCAGTCTCGTCCTTCTGTGGCTGCGTCAGACCTCTGTGGCAGTGACAAATCAGCAAGTTGTCTGTCAGGCTCCACCCCCACAGCAGTCCTGAGCACGGAGACATGACCACTATGTGTGCGTATTTCTGTCAGTAATCCCTAAACATGGTGTCTTAGCGGTCCAGTCTTAGCACTCACCCGTCCAGGCAGAATGAGGGAGCACATTGCTTCCCAGTTCAGTCTTGGCAGCTCTTCTCATAACACCCTGTCCAAACGGCTTAGATGTCCATGCTCTTTAAGGGGTTAACTGTCTGGTCACTGGTGAGGAACAAGCTGCTTCAAGGTGGCTAGACAGGTCTCCATGCTTACTCTGAGTGGAGCTCAGGTTTTCTTGGTGGCCCTGGGTCTGTGCTGGACAGGGAGAATGCCTGTGATTTGTGAGGACCAGGTGTCCTGTCTCAAGACATACCTGTCTATATGGCAATTTCAGGAGGACAAAGATGCAGCTCACATAAATCAACTCAAAGGGAAGCTCAGTCACCCAGCTTACAGTTCAACGTGGTTTTGGGTGTGAAACTAAACTCAGCCATGAACATTATACCTCAGAGAGAGAGCTCTCCCTGGTGTGGAGGAAGATTATTCTGGAAGAGTACGTTTCTGCTATCCTCTGCAGGCAGACAGATGGCCTGGGGTGTTGACACTACCCTGGCCTGGCTGTCATTCTTCGTCATAGCATCTTAGTCACCGACTCAGCAGACAGCGCTTGTACTAAAATAGAATGTGGCTTCAGCAAATCCTGGCTCGACCAGTCTCCTGTCTGTGGTCTGTCCCGTCTGCTGGGACTTCAGAGTTGAGAGCTGGCCTCCCTGCAGAGGGCCCTGCCTTAGCTTGAAGCATGCACCTCACACCAAGAACCACCAGTGGCCTTATCCCCTTGGTAACAGGCTTTGACAGGCTGGAAGTAGATGTCAGGTAATCTCTGCTAAACTCCAGTAAAGCCAAGGGATCCTCCCCTCCCAGCGTCTGGACTTGCAAAGCTTCTGTTCACCTTGTTACACAGGTAAATAGGAATATCAGAAATGTCTGCATTTCCTATAAGACCGTTTCAGAACATCTATGCCTAGGATAGGTCTGTCTGGGCCGTTAGTATTCTTGTATGTATATATGTATGTATGTATGTATGTGTGTATGTATGTGTTCATTTTGTGTGGGACTAAGACTTGAATCCAGGATCTGGAGATTGCTATGCAAGTACCCTCCCACTATCCCAGTCCACTGTTTTGTTTTTTATTCTGAGACAGGGACAGGGCCTTTCTCTCTCTGTCTAGTGCCGTGGCATTTCTCAAGTTACTCAGCTTTACCAGTTGCCCAGGTAGGCCATCCTCCGTCCTCAGCCTCCTGGGTACCAGAGATTATAGGCCCAAACTCCCAGCCCCCAGAAGCACCTTTATTCTTTCAAAACCAAGAACATTCCAGAGGGCCACTCAGTGGCTGCAGTACACCAAGGCAAGGTTTGCAAAACTGAGGATGTTCAGGAAAAGATGCCGTTACCAACATCCCTCAGCATGAGTCTGTCACTATTCATTGCTAGTTTTATTTTTGTATTCTGATAAAATGTGGATCTGTCTTAGCATACGCTTGGGAAGATCACCTGGACAGGTGTCCTGTGTCCTAGCATGAACCCCATTCATTGTCCTCTTGTCCCTACAGCCCTACAACAAGCAGGATGTGTCAGAATAACACTATCAGCCCCGCCCAACCATTTCAGCAGAGCAGGGCTTTTCGAGGAGGTCTGTGCCGAGGTTAGCCTTGTGATTCTGGCTGTTGTGGGGAGTGCTCACAACTGCCCTTTCCTGTCAGGAGCCCTGAACGCTGACCACTTCTCTTCCTGCTGATTTTCCATGCGTGGGCTAGGTGCTTAACATTCTCACCAGCTCCTGCCATCCTGAGTTTCTGTTCCTTAGAAAGTTTCTTGGAATAAAACTAATTCAAGTTTATATCTTCTCCTTATGCCATCCCATAAAGAGATGACAGGTGGGCTTTCTGCTAGTGCTTTGATGTGTCGAGAAAAAAAAAAAAGGACGCCTACTTAGATAAAGCAGCTACACTCTGAGTGCTTATAATTATAGTGATTTTTTTTTCTCCTTTGGATGGGGAAAAATAAGGAACACAAACAAGAGGAAAAAAAATCTTTTGTCTGGTGACTGAGGCCCCAAACTAGCAGCTGAAACCCAGTCACCACAGCAAACCGTATGCCAGAAAGAACTGTTTGTGGTTTCTGGCTTAACCACGGAACCTGTGGGGACGTGGGAAGGTTCACACTGGCAAACAGGCACAGGACCTCACTAATGGCAGCCTTTCCTTCAGTCCACATGAAAAGTAAGGAAGTTCCCCTGCATTTGGAATTCCCCGAAATGTCGTCCTTCCTCTTTCTCTCCTCTGTCCAAGTTTTGGCTGTGTTTTCTTTTCTGTCCTCTGTTAGACGGTGTCACTTGCTTGTTTGCATACCAGCCTTTTCAAACTAAACTACCCAGGCTCCCGTGCCCTGCCTGTTGCTAACTAGTGACATGGCCGCGCACCTGGCAGCTGGCTTCCTCGTGTCCTGCAGGCTCTGAAGTAATGTGTGATGCTGCCATCATCCTGAAGCCAGTCTTGAGTTTACAGTTCTATGTGAGAGTGCCTTCTCAACCCTTTGCTTTTAACCAGCATCTTAAAAACCGGATTCACTGTACTCCCCACACCCCGAACCATTTGCCCATCTTCCCAGTTCTTGGCAACCGCCTCTCACTTTCTGTTTGGGGGTGGGGGACAGGCTTACTTTATTTAGCACAATGTGTTCAGGGTTTATCTTCTCCCTTCACATCTCTGAACATCCTTCCTTATGCCTGGTCTTGTACTCTTATACATATACATCGCCTTGATGGATATTTGCTGTCCACAGGACATCCAGATACCTCCTTAGGTCCCTGCTGTGGGCTTGTGGGTGTTAGTCCAGAAGTGGGATTACTGGACAGCTAGCTACTATATCGTGTCTTCCCTCAGGCGTGTTTTTAAAGCTAATCCCCATCAAGTTGGTCTTAACAGGTGGGGCTGGGGCGGGGCTCTCAGGATCAGACTCTGTGTCCTTATGAGGAGCCCCAGGGACCCTTTGTCCTTCCACCAGGTGAGGGCACAGGCCTCATCTCTGAGAGACCTTACTGAGTCTGCTAGAACCTTCACCATGAACGTGTGCTGCCTTCAAATGCCCCGTTTTAGGCTATGTTTTTGCTGTTGCAGCCATAGGAATAAACAGAGTTACACAAAGCCATCTTCAGCTTCTGGAGAATGTCATAGCTGTGCCTTGCTGGGTTTGTGTCAACAATATCTTTCAAATAGACTGTCTTTTCTCCATCCCTGCATACCCACACACTATTCCTGTGGGACAGTTTTCCCCCAGGCCATCCCCAAACGTCTCTGTCTGTCTCATCACACCAATCAACACCATCTCTAGGAAAAGCCTAAGAGAGCCGTTCATGCAGTGATGTGTGGAACAGAGGCTCAACAGGATCATTCTTGATCTAGCTCACAAGTGTCTCCCCACATCAGGGTGACCCGGAAAGAACCGGCACAGTCTTAAAAGGTTCCGTGGTGGATTACAGGGAAGCTGTCAGAGAACTCACTGGAACATCTTTAAACAGATTTCAGGGAGTGATGGCTGTGTGTGTCAGGCTAAGCCTACAAACATCACAGCAGACAGAACTGCAAATAAACCGTGGGCTGGTTAAAAAAATAAAAAGAGCAGAGAAACTCCCTGCACAACCACACTGAAAGTGGGCACGTTGTGTGCCTGGGTCACAGATGGGTATGTTGAGGATTCCCCAGCTGGAGCACCGGCTCGGCAAGGTGGTAATGAGAAAAGCAGATGCTTCTCACTTGTAATTCCACTGTGTGGTTCTGCAGTAACATCATAGACTTTCTGGGGCCATCCAAAGAAATAAATACTGCTGTGCCAAAGGCTACTCCTGAAATACTTTGTAATGTCTTGGGATGGACGGACGGACGGATGGCCAGGGCCTGTGCTGGAGCCTGCGAGCTCTGCAGCCCATTCTGACCATTACCACGTGAATAACCACTATGTCAGTATGACGTAAGCGTGTTTACACTGGGTGCAAATTATAGTGTGTCTGAGGGCTTATCCTCCACGGATACTTCCCTCAGCTCATCCCTGTTCACAGGGCTCCTGATGTCTGGGCAGGTGAGGTCATGGCTGTGCCTGACAACTTGTGTTCTCTACTCCGTGGGTTTAGGATGAGGCCAGGTCTCCTCCTCACTCCCATATGTCCCTCCTCCATGTTGTGCAGATGAGGCAAGGGACATGACCCTCCCTGAGGTCTACAGATGGGGATGGGGACTTCGTAATGTCACCAGGTATGTTTACACTCAAGAAGCCACACCCAGGCCTTCCATACTCCCAGCTGACCCCAAAACACAGGGTGTGCCTGAGTGTCTTTCCCTTGGAGACCAAACAGTAGTAGTGATTACCATACCCATCCAAACCCCAGCCCTCAGGACAGCTCCAGCCCTTCTGGTCACAGTATAGGCAGAGGAAGACTTGCCCCAACTCATCTAGCCTCGCCCTCTGCTTCTCCTTGGATAGGTAGATCCCAGCTCCAAGGACCTCAGTAGCATGGAGCCAGTCCGGGCTGCACCTCAGACACCAAGTGCAAGTTCTTTTTTGGAGCCTGCTCTGACCTAAGGGTGACTTACAGTGCACCCCCAACTCCAAAATTCCTCATCCTGGGAGCAGCCCCTTAGACAAGGATGAGTACCCACGGCCATCCACAAGCCTAGTCCTACATTCCTCCTAAAGTACCTCTTAGGATTTTCTTCCCTTCGCTCACCCATCGGATGACTCTCAGCTCCCTGTCTCCGATAAGACTGAAATAACTCTTGACTTTTAAATGACCTAAAACAGTTCCAAAAACTGTTGGCTATCAAAGTCTTTAGTGACATTAACAAGCATTTCCAGTGTGTTTGAGCATGTGCGTCATACCACAGGGACCCTGCCACCAGAGAACACCCCAGGTTCACTGAGGCATTTCAAATTCATACCTGCCCACGTGTTCTTAAAGACAACGCACAATGGAGATCTGTGTGCAGGCTTTTAATTCACTCGGAAAGAGCTCCGTTTTATTCTGTTTGAACAGCTGCTAATGTAAATCCCTGTGGGAAGAAAAACTCAAGAACATGGAGTCGCACCAAGAATGAAAAACGTTGCCCCTCTCCTGGGCACTGCATATCCAGGACTGAGTAATGAATACCAGCCCCGTGATTAAGAAGTGCTTTCCGCAGAGCATATAATTACGGAGCCACACAGGCCGCTATTATTCTGCCGAGTGCCTCGTGTGGGGACCACTTTCCTGTTCCAGCTTTACATTAAGTGTTTCTCAAAACAGGAACAATCTAAGAGTGGGCATCCATGTTAGGTCGTCCCAAGAGGACGGATGTAGCCAAGTCATACACAGTGAGTGAGAAACCCATCTTCCCATACCTGTTCTAAATGGCCTGCTAGGCAGTAAGGCACGCCTGCTGAAGTCCTAGCACTTGGGGCAGAGATAGGATTGTGAGTTCAAGGCCCGTTTGACCTACCTAAGAATACCCTGTCTTCAAAACAAACAAACCAATAAGCCATAGGTGCTGGGTTAGGGAAAACAGAGAAACAGGCAGCAAGCATAGCAGGGGATGGGTAACAGGCCAACAGGGCTGTGGGAGGTGCTGGGTCTTTGAACCTTCTCCTACCTCTCGGTCTCTGGACGATAGACTTTAAAACTGACATTACGTAGACCAGAGTACAGATAACCAGTCAGATGAGGGCCTCCTTCAGTGTGTCCAGCCTGGAGAGTAAGAGCTGTCAGAAACGGGGTGCGTACGACGGGAGTTCATGCGCCGTGCCCGTGAGTGCAGCTGCATGGAGGGAATCCGATCTGTTTCCTCAGGTTTGCCCTTGATTCCTGGTGCTGCTCAGCTGCCACGGCCCTGAGGAAACTTTACTCAGGCTTCCGGAGATGGGCCTGGCAGACTAAACTGACTGTGTGTCCCTGTGTTCAGAGAAATTTGAGGTGATGCTTTGGCCGAGGTCCTGGGCTAACTTGCATAACACAAAAAATTTGGATAGCTTTGGCTATAGGTGGTCACTCTCTGCTAAGATACACAGAGAGCGGGGTACTGCAGCCTAATTCTTTTTCAACTAGAAGAAAAAGAACCTACGTCAGAGAAGAAAGCCATAATATTTGTTTCTAGTAAATTCAGGGCTCTGCATTCATGGAGAAGCACAGGAACGGGGTAGGAGGAGGCAAGCTCAGAGCTATTTCCAGACCAGTCAGAATAAAGCGTTCCAGAGCTGGCTCCCCGTGCAGGCGGGGAAAATGAGTCTGTTTGAAAGGTCCTTCAAATAACAAACACCCTCTGTCCTTGTCCCATGGTCTGTTTGAACATTTTGGGAAAATCATGACCTTGAGTGGAATGCAATGCAATGTGGAATGACCAAGCTGCCCGGAGCGCCCCAGAATGAAAAATCAGCCCACTGTGGGGCCGCTCCGCACATGGCATCAGCCCGCAGTGTGATGTCTGTGCCCAGAAGAGACCTCTGCAGACTCCCACACAGAACACAAGGGGAGCAGAGGGTAAAAGTCTGCATTTGGTACCCAGCCTTCCGTACTTCTTACGCTCCCTCCAGTCAGTCATAATGGACGGTGTACGGGGCGTACAAGGCTTTACACTGTGCCAACAAAATCCGTCCTGAATGTGAATCCTGCAGGAAGCTAAGAGACTCCAAACGAGAGAGGAAACTGTCAAGGACACATGGGGGCTGTCTGACAAGGGGGTTTGATTCATAAGGCATGGGTGTTCGTAACTTAGAAAGATTCATAACTGTAAGTTCGGAGGAAAAGACCCAAGCTGATTTTTCAGCATGCGCCGAGAGCAGGCAAGCCATCCCCACTCCGTAAACTGCCACCATTGGCCCCGAGTGGGAGACTCCTGATATACACCTCTTCTATCAGACATGCTATCAAAATGTAAACATTTCAGAGAGAGTAACAAATATTTCCGTACATATGTCTGTTCTATAAAAAATTCTCTCAGAAGTCAGTGTGATAGGTACGGGGACAGACTGAGGATTGAATTCAAAGGAATGGTTTTTAAAAGTGATTCCCCACCAGAGCGATAAAATGCAGTTAGAGAATTTAAGGGGCTTAGTACACATTGAGTCCTATGGGTCTTGGTAATAAAATTATATTTATGCAGACATCACAGTATGGCAAGTTTTATTGAGATTCTTTTACTTGCTTGATTAACTTAATCATTCATTTATTTTTCTCCAAAGTTTGATTTTTTTTCCCTTGAGTCTGTCAATTCCTATAAGCTATAAATATACGTTCCCATGAATCTAATTATCTACATGCTAAATTACTGAAGCACGCAAGATCCTCGTGAGCTATAGTATACAATGAATTCTGCTTATATGTGCTTAGAGCATTATACGCTCATGAAAAAGATGGAGGAGCAAGTCTCTGTTATACAGACATGGAGACCATGGAGGGAGGGGTGCTGGATAAATACAAATTTATTTATATTTGTTAAAAACTGAAAAAACCCACCCACCACGAGTATAAGCTAAATAAAAGGGGAGGGGGGACTTACCCATGTGGCAAATTGTGCTGTAAAAATTGACCAGGTATCTGCTTTGTGGTGTTTTATTTCTGAAATGTTAATTATCTAAAGAAAAAGAGTTGAGTCTCTCTCTCTCTCTCTCTCTCTCTCTCTCTAGAAAAAGAGGTGGGGTGTCATTGTCTGAGACTAGGTGGACACCTGAGCCTTCACCAGGTTTACTCAGGGACATGGGGAACCAGCAGAACATGTCTGGTATGGAGCACACACTTGTCAGGACAGGAGAATGTTCCACCACTAAGCTGCCATCACAGAGACCCAGGCCTGTGGCTCTGTGTCCTAGAAAGCCAGCTCTAGAGCCAGAGTCTAAGATTAGGGGTCGGCAAGCTGCCCTAACGCTCAGGCCTCGGCACAGGCCGGGTGACTGCCCTGCACTGCCTTGTTGTCGAATGTTGTCGGCCTAGACGTGGGCCATCCAGGGTATGAGCCACATTTTCATCTGCTTGCAGACGATGTCTCATTCTGACGTGTGAGGTGTATAACGTAAGAATTTAGAGAGAGGCACATTTCAATGAAAACAGAGCAGACACTGAGGATTTAAAATGTCAGCCTTCCATAGCTTTCTTTACATTTCACCCTCTCTGTGGCTGGCGTGTGTGTGTGTGTGTGTGTGTGTGTGTGTGTGTGTATGTGTGTGTGTGTGTGTGTGCCTGCCTATGTGTGCATGTATGTGGGGGGTGCATTTGTGTATGTGAGGAGGCCTGCATGTGTGTGTATAAAATGGAAGCACACAGAAGTTAACTAACATAAACAACCTTAGCCCTTGATATTAAATAGGTTTTTAACAGCCGGAAACGTCCTGATGGACCACCACAATAAACTTTAATCCAAGGAGGCAGCTGCAGCCTTCAGAGACAAAGTCTGTTACCCAAAGCTGGTTCCACAGGCTGACTGGTGAGGTTCACTATAGCCATGACTTTGCTCCTGAAAAGCGGGACCCTCCCACAACCTCCCACAAAAGGTGTTATGAGAATTCTGTCATGACCATTCTAAAAACCTGACCCTACCTAAAGAAGCCCCTTATGGGAAACATTTGTCTTCTGTATGCACATCTTCTTTCCCGTTCGACCTTAGTCACACAGTCTACTCACAGGCCACTCCTGGGCATTTGGCTAGGGCATTGTGTCATGAGTAGAAACCATGCTTTCTTTATGAATTTGTGGCCTTCTTGGGGGAGTTAGAGGACCTGCCCTGTTCAGAAGCCACATGAGGTGGTCTCTGTCCTTCTTCCTTGAAAGCACTAGAAGATTCCCTTTCAGGCCCTGTCTCTGTGTTGTGCCACACTCTGAAATGTCACAGACTTGAAGTGTCAGAAGCATCGGTTGGTTAGTTGTTGGAGGCTGGCTAGCTACATTGCTCTGATTTGGGGAGGGGGGGTCACATATTTTTGTTTTTAGAGGCTGTCCTCTTGCAGTTCAGCAAATACCACATCATGCTGGGGCATCAGAAAACATCACAGGATGGTTTAACATAAAAAACAGGAGTCTGTTGAAGAAAGGAGAGCTCACATCTCTTCTGAAAAGACAGTAAATAAAGCAAGGCAAAGGAACCTATTGGGTTTCCTGGCGCACTGTTGCAGGGTTTGAATGCCCCATAAAGGTGCTTTTGTAGACTGCGTACTGCACAGAGAGCAGTAGGGACTCACATGTGAATGGGGCCCTAAGAAGCAGGGCTCTGTCATTCCGGCCCCCCAGGGCAGGAGGTATTATCTTGGGGTAAAGAAACAGGAGCAGGCTTCTCGGCACAGGAGTATCTTTGTGCATGGAACCTGAGAGACCGCATCAGGCAGCCACAGCTGTGCGTGAGGCCAGCACTGTGGGCATATTGTGCAGAGCGGAAACACCAAGCGAGAATGGGGGCTGCAGAGATCCCACAAGGAAGTGAAGTGTGTCCTTCCAGAGAGGCAGCACTGTCAGTCCCAGGACCACAGGAGAGACCCTCTGGGCCTTGCTGTGAGCTGACCCTCAGCACTGCTTAAACCATGGCTGCAGCGCCTCCCCACCCTAGTTGCTGGCTTTCGGGTGGTGATTAATCAATGCCACATGATGATATATTTTTATAAAATATGCAGATATTCCTTCTGGTCCATCTCTTCTGCTGCTTTTGGCACCTGTGGGCAGTTCTGTCTCCAGCCGTGACTCATGCACGGATCGCCTGGGGCATTGTCTGTTTTTCTATAAGGAGAAGCTATTGCTTATCACATTCATTAGTTAGTTACCTATTACTAAGTTTTCCGGCATCTTTCACTCAGCCAGGACTCCCCCATTTCCCGAGTTGGACATTAGGAGCCCCTCCTGGGGCCTGTTCCCAGGTCCCTCCCATGTGACCTCACCTGTATGGCAGGAAGTATGTGTTTGTGAGGCCACCATCCTGAAGTCACCCATGTCCACAAGGAGCTATCCCGGGCACTCCTACTGCAGAAGCTCTGCATGGTAGAGCCATTATCTGACGTCTTCCCGGCAGAGGTGAAGGGAAGGCTAATTCTGTACCTTGCTTGTTCCCCTCACTCTCCTTTCCCTATCTGTGTGTGTGTGTGTGTGTGTGTGTGTGTGTGTGTGTGTGTGTGTGTGTGTGTGTGTTGCTTGTGGTAGCTTTCCCCCTTTCCCTGTTTGAACTTATCGCTTTAACAGTCAAGTCTGTGGGTAGCAGTGTCCACATTCACTCAACCATATTAAACTTGTATTGTCTCCTGGCAGAATATCCTCATAGGTAGAATAATCAGTCTGCATCTCAGAATTCACTTTAGAATCCCAGACCCATCTTCCTGTGAGAGACAGCCCCCCTACACACACAACTGCTTGCTTGGTCTTGGTTTGGTTTGCAGTGGAGTGGTTTACTCAGTCTCCCTGCTCCTTTCTGCTTCACTGTGCTGGCTTCTGTTGTCACCGTGTTTCTGCTCCACTCTGAGCACACACCTCACCTCCCTGCGAGCTTGCTAGGACTGCCTGAAAAAGTACCACACACACACATATATACGCATGCATTATAGATGTCATATATCTATGCCTGTAGTTTAAACTGTCAGTCTTTTCATGGCAGTATTTCTGTCTTAGCCTCCCAAGGACAGGATCTCAGGCACAAGCTGCCATGTCTGATCCTTAGGACTCCATCTTAATTCAATTGCCTCTTTGAACTCTGTCTAAAAAGACAGTTCTATTCAAGGGCACTGGAGTTTAAGACTCTATCGTATAAAGTTGGAGGAACATAGGTTAGCCTATAACTTTTTTAGTTCTTTTAGGTTATAATTACTTCTTTGGGGCATATGTGAAATATAATGCCAAGAGTTGAAACTCAGCTTTCCTAAAGATTCTACTTCAATTATGGCACTTATGAGCCAATAACCAGGAAATGTACGAATAGCAAGTCACAATAAACCCGTTGCACGTTAAAAATATTGGAAGTTGAAGATGCATTTGCTGTATCTAGCCGGCTGAGGATCACAGCCTGCTGTGACTGCACCCAGAATGCTTCCATTAGCCCATGGCTAGCATAATGGCGTAGCGTGGCTTTCTTGTGTCTTATATAACACACCGAGGGCCAAGTGTGCTGCGCTGGAGAAGCACAGGCATTACCAAGGCACTCATGACATCGGAGACTCATCCTAAATCCTAATATCTATGATGTTCATGTCAGGGGTCCTTTGTGTGTGTAGCCATCATCTGTGTCTTCCCAGCATCCCTTGCATTTGGTCCACATGTCTCTATAATGCTACCTTAGACCATAATTTTCTATTTTCTTTGTAGAGTATTAAATCATATACCGGGCCATAAAATTAAAATGTCCAAAATAAGAAAAATGCCCTCAAACTTTTCTTTAGAACTTCCCTTGTTATTTCTGCACAGCATTCCTGTCTCCCTGCCCAGTGCCTGAAATGTCATCTAATCCAACTCACTAAGTCTGAGCTTTTTTTTTCTTTCTCTGCAGACCCCACCTCATCTGTTCTAAAGTGATCTCCCCACCCCTACTCTTTCCCAGCCCCAGGTCATCCAGAATCCAGCTCGTTATCCTTATTCTGTGGCTGGATAATGTCTAGCTGCAGACAGGCTCTTGACTACTCCCAGTGAGAAGGAACCCAACACTATAACTCCTGCCTAGTCTCAGGTCTTTGTGGCTCCATTTTTCTTTCTGTTAACCCCACATTGCCACCTTTGACACTGCTGGCCTCTTAAGCCACCCACATCTGCACACTCATTCTCTCCCTGCATCTCCTTTCTCTCCCTCTTTCCCTCCCTCCCTCTCTTCCTCTCTTCCCTGCTAACAAGCCCTGGGTCCTAAGCTGAATATGTTCCACTTCTCACAACAGAACCATGGTCTTCACTTCATGACCCTGAAGCAGGAAGAAATACTAAGTCCTAGAGTTGAGGTTTGGTTTCTAGGTACTTTGGCTGTTGATTAGGACATAAACCTGTCAGAGTTCTTCTGTTTGCAGCCTCCACATTCTGCTTGTCCCATTTCCCCAGCTAGTAGATTCAGGGTCAGTGGAACCTCTGCTAGGATGCTTTATGCTCACTTAAACTAAAAGGCTCAGTTACAAATGGACCACTCGAGTTCTGAGCTTCCAGAACAATGCCAGGCAGATGGGATGCAACTGCTCCTTGCTCCCAGGATGCCTTCCCTCCTGCCGAACTGCGTCTTCCTGACATAAGTGAGCTTGGGCTATGGGGAGATAAGTCACTGGGGAAATTTCCCATACCCCTGCCTCAAATTGCTACACCCACTTTTAAGCTTCAGCCCCTTCCTCCCTACACTGCGCATGAGGTAATTCACTGCCCTGACGGGGCTTCTGATTTTAATTAATAGCCTGTCTTCAGCAGTTGGTATTTTTAAACAGGGAAAAAGTAAGCCATGTAATAAAGGTGGTAAATGAAACTTTAGTGTCAATTAACTTGATTTCTGTAGATTGTAATTTTTACTGCTTATTTTGCCAACAAACGGGGTTATTTACTTGGTAATAAAGTTCCCTTTCCTTGTACAAAGAGTGCTGTGTGAGGGTTTCACCTCTCCCTGGGTTCTGGGGTAAGCGTACCATCTGGATTCGTCATACACAGGGCCATTACAGGAAAAACAAACCTGTTTTGCTTTTTGCTCTCTGAGAATATAAGGCTCATTTTTGAGTCTATAAATGCCCAGTCCTGGCCATAAAATTAAGACATGAAAAGCATACAGAATGTCTCAATTTTGTGGCAGCTTGTGTTCAGACATTGGCTTCTGAATGTATTTTCTTTGCATACTATGGATGTGTCGCATAATTCTCGGCAGAAGTCTATTCTGTTTCCATGTTTCCTCTCTCTGGGGATCCTTTAAGTTTATTTCACAATAAATGCAGGAAATTCATAGGAAAACAAAACAACAATAACAAAAGCTTTTACACACCAGATGTGAACACAGAAAGTATCCCAGGTGATCCCAAAGCAAGGGAGGAGGGCACACGCTTGCCATCAGGAGCAAGGGTTCAACATGATTCAAAGGATATATTCCCTTTTGAGACCCTGGGTTCGAGAGACAAGATGAGGATTCTGGGGAACTGGCGGTGGCAAGTATGTAGACAAGGGAAGACACCCAGCTTCCCAAGAAGTCAGGAGTGACAGACAGCCTAGCATCTCACTAAACATGCCTTCACACATCACATATAAGGG
Source organism: Micromys minutus (assembly GCF_963924665.1). Lineage (NCBI taxonomy): Eukaryota > Metazoa > Chordata > Mammalia > Rodentia > Muridae > Micromys > Micromys minutus. The sequence goes on along the minus strand of NC_137955.1, from coordinate 42,404,675 downwards.
TATTTATTTTCTCTTGTCTGGCTGCTTCCTGGGAGGAGGAATGGGGCTGTTTTCAATAAGTGTAGTGTAGCATTGCAGCCCAGTGATGTAACCAGTTGGCTCTCAGACCGCATTACATCCCTTTTTATCAAGTCTCATCAGGAGGCCCTGTTTGTTATAGGTCTCTGAGAGGACCTCCCTCCAGATGTACACAAAGCCCAAGCCAGTGAAGCTGTCCAGAACTCCCAGGGCTGGGAGGACATCTGTCACTTCACATTTCACTGAGAAAAGGGAAATCCAGCGCTGGATAGTGCGGGAGAAGAGAGACATCTGGTTCCCAGGGTGCCTCAAGAATTTCCTTGAGCTCCAATTAGAGTCAGTGTGGTAGAATGTAGTCTGTGCCTGGCTATTCCCACATGTGAGCCCCAACTGCTAGCTAGGTAGCGCTCAGAAGCCAGCAGAGGAACAGCGAGCTGCGCTCAGTCCAGGCCATGGGCTGCCGCCGTCAGGGCTGCACAGCCTCTGTCTTTGCTGCTGAGTGACAGGCTCTGGCTGTCGCTGGAGGAGAGAGAGGCACAGTCCGGGTTCTGGACCGTCAGACCTCTGCTCATCATGCCGAACGGAATTAAGCCAGTTGACACGCTAGACTCGCTTTCTCCTGTCGGGTCAGCATACTGCAGCGGCAGACAGCCAGGCACCTGCAAGTACTGGATCCTCGACCTAGGTACATAGCTTTATGGATGCTCTTTCTGCACTCTCTCCACCTGCTTCCTTCTAGCTGGCTGCTTAAATGGTTGCTGTATGTTATGAAGCAGAAACAAAGCAGGATTCGTATCACGTTCTGATAGGAATTGTGTTCCATACCTATTGCCTTGTAAGAGGGCTGGGTGGGGATTGCTTCTGGGAGACTTAGAAGGGAGGCCCAAGACCAAGAACAGTGCTGTGCTCAGACATTAGATGCTCTGGGGTGTTCCTAAAGTCTTTGTACTGCAGCCGATAGCCTTTTTATTCCCCCTCTGAAACTGCATATTAACAGCCTAATGTGATCTATGCTATGGTTTGCCTTCTTGTGACTTTGTTGGTTTTGTGTCTGTTTCAGGTTTAATGTAGTCTGTGGTTTTTCAGAATAGCTGGGGGGGGGGGGGAATAGCATTGTCGTATCCCTGGTGTTTAGATTCTGTGATTCTCCTAAGAACTGCAGCGTGTAAGATAAAATTATGTGGGGGATGGACGCTCCAGCCTCCACCATCTGGATTAAGGGAGGATGTGCCCTAGGGTCTGGCTTTGCCCATAAGATAGAGAAAATAAAAGAAATGTGATTCCTACAAAGGTCTCTTGAGTTGGAGGGCAATGGTACAGAAAGTCCAGGTGAGGGAATTGGATGCGCCTGATGCCGATAACTCTTTCCCTGTAGCACAGCGCCAGTGTTGGCTGCCTTTCTGTTTGTCTCCCCTGGCATGTGACCACACTGTGCATCCGACAACATGACTTCTCGGTGGCTATTATCTTCCTACTAGGGGTGATTTCTGCTAGGATTTCAGTCCCGGCCCCGCTGCCTTTCAGTATCTATCAATGCTTGCCTGCAGCCTCGGTCTACATCCACACTTAAAGTGGGCAGCAAGATGTGGAGTGGGGGAGCTGCTGAGACTCGCTGAGCCCTTTCCATTCACTGTGAGCTCGAGGGAAGAAGGATCAGTTGGGTGTAGGGTCCCTCAGTGGTAGGCTTATCCTAGGTAAAGGGGTATCCTTAGGAGTTTAGGGGAAACAGCAGAGCTGTCTTCGATCTATGGGCTCTTGAGGTAAGTGACCCTGTGCATGTTGAATTTGCAGCTGTAAACACAGTCTTCTATAAGGTATGAAAGTTCCCATTCACAAAGCTGTCACTGGTATTCTAAGTCACTGGCATGTGACGGTGGCTGTTTTTATATTTGTGTTAATTACGTTGTCCCAGACTGGTCTTTCTTGAGAGACCAGGTCCTCACTATGTGAAGGTTTGTGACCTTGCTCTACCCATCAGGGGTACTGGGCAGTAGCATTCCTGTGGTGGGAAGATCAAAGTAGATGAGGCATGACCTCACTTGATTAGAAATAACTGATGCAGAAAAAAAAAAAAAAAAAAAAAAAACGATTAGTAATGTCAACATCTGATGAAAAGTCTGGACCACTAGGGAGCTCTGGCCCATGTGCAAATTACCTCATCTTCATGAACTTGGTTGTCTTCAACTGAAAAGCAGGAACACTGGTGGAGCATCTCTTGTGGGCGACTTTCAGCACCCCAGGCATTGCAGCAGGCAGTTGAGCAGAATCTTGAGACACAGCATCTGTCTCCTGTAGAGGGACCTTTGAGTCCTAGAATATTTAGTTCTTAAAGAATTCTCACTACAGAGAATTATTAGACTTCTTATTTCATCATGGAGGATGGCCGTGCTATTATTTCCTACATGTATTATTATGGTCATTATTAAATCATTAAGAAGTTTTAAGAGGTACTCTGAAAGTTGGCACCACAGATTTTTTAAGTTGACTTAGGTTTTAAAAGAAAAGAAAATATTATTTCATATCAAAGGGTGGATAAAAAGAAATGGAAGTCCAGTTTGTCTCTCCCAAGTCACTCAGAAGAAGATGAATGTTGATCATTTCCAGAATTTTACAGTAACTCCAAGAGCCTTTCCCAACATCGTTTCAGGGTGATCTTTTAATATCCACTGCTTTTTTTCTTCTGCATTGATTACAGGAGATCATGTATCCATCAGACTTGAGCAGGAAGAAACAAAAGATTTAGACTCCTAGCCAGGAGATAAATTTTAAAGCAGATTTTTATGCCTGTCAAGATAATCATAGTGGTCACAAACAATTTTATACACCGGCAAATGATCTGGGCACTGAGCTTGGGGAAAGGCCTGTACCTGATTTCGGTACAGTGAATGGGGTGGCACTATGCTAGGACTGCCTGTTGGCCTTGGCTCCTCTCAGGGAGGGAGAGCTCACCCACTGATGTTGCAGACTCATAGCAGGATAATCAAACAGTTAGCAGAGGATGAAGTAAGGCAAAGGCAAAGTGAGGCTGAGACGGGAGTCTCCAGTTCTGCGCCAGCCAGACTACATAGCTTTTAGACCTGTGTATTTGTTTTTTCCTTTGAGAATTTCATACAATATATTTTGGTCCCATTTCTCTCCCTCCCCCAGAGCCTCCCAGATTTCCACACCCACCCAACTTCATGTCCTTTCTCTCAAAAACAAAAACCCATGTCTGCGTGGTTGATAGACCCAGTATCACTCCATTGAAGAAAGCAGATTTTCTAGTAGCTGTCGACTGTGAAGAGTTTCCTGGGGAGGGGAGGGACTTCCTGCCACACTTCGATCCCTTTGTGCTGGGGTTTTGCCATGCAGTGTCCCAAATAAACCCTGGTAATCCCAGGGAGCCCTGTATAAATAAGATGGTGGCTGTTGAGGCAGCTCATTCTGAAGAAGCTACTCCCTTAAGAACCCAGCCCAGAACTCTGCGCACCCCCTGCCTTAGGCTGGAAGTGTCCTTTGTAGAGGTGAACAGATCCACATACAAAGCACGTTCCATTGTGGAATTCCAAACTTGATTTCAAATCTTCCGGGACCGGTTCTAACAGATGGGAACACACAGGATCTTCAGTTCAGTGTGAATAAACAAACACCAAAGCGTCCCCAGAGCATTGTTTTGACCATGAAGACTGTTTCACATTGATGATTGAGCAGTTGAACACCACCAACTCAATCAGAGCATGGTGCATGTGATAAGGACCCAGGGAGCAGTGATCTGCTCTCCTCACACTTTCCAAGTGACCTTGGATAAGTTCCTGTTAGAGCAAGGTCTGCCAGTTGCCATCTCCCTACTCCCCTTATCCTTCTCCTCCACCCCTACCTTCCCTTCTCCCCGTCCTCCCCCTTTCTCCCCTCCCCTCCTATACACCCACATGCACCGCTGATTATTGTGTTCTCCAGAATTCTCGTTGAAATTTGTTTATTGATTTTTTTTAAATCGAAGTACATTTATAAAACTATTTTGTTCCCTCATGTTTGTAGGAAAGGTTTTGCATACTTGGTGGATAATATATCCATGAAAAATGCTGTGAAATTGCATTTAATGTCAGAGCCGATTTTACAGGGCATGTAGAATTTTGAGATATTAGTAATTAGCCATGGAACTCCCCTTCTTACTGGTGAGCTGCGGTCTCTCTCTGGCCTATCTTTGTAAGCATCTGGGCTTCAGGGAGAACACAGATTTATGACTTTTCATTCTGAAGAATTTCCTCCAGGTGCTCAGGGTTGGCCTCTGGGGTGAGTGAGCAAGTCCATAAACACAGGGGGCTTGGGGTAATGAGCCTTGGACTCCACCCCGGGAGCCCCAGTTTCCTCTCACTGCCTGCAGGAGTGGGGGTGGGGACTGGGCAGCCACAGCCCAGAGGCTCTGGGTAATCCTAAAACCCGTGCAAATGTAAAGGAATGGATCTGGGTGGCTAACTGGAACAACCGGAAAACCCCTAGACATAGCTCCCTGTGTGCAAATCAATCTCCCCCTCCCCCTCTTCCCTGTCCCCCCTCCTCTCCCCCTCCCCTCCTCCTCCCCCTCCCCTCCCCCCTCTCTCTGTCTCTCTCATACCTTTACTATTTGGACAGCATTTCTCGGACGCACAACCAGAAATGCTTCTGCGTTGCATCTCAGTCATCTCTAATCCTGAAGTGAAAATAAGAACTCATAACCGTTAGTTAGAAAAGGAGGACCAAGGACTCAGGCTTGGGATGCGCAACTCTGTCTCCTTAGGCTATGGGGCCCAGTGGCACCGAACGTCACTCTCCAGCTGGCGTGGAGAGCAGGATCGGGCTGTGCTGGGGCTAACATGGAATGTTTCTCCTTCCTCTCTCCCTTCAGCTAGAAAAGAAAACCAGCACAGTGGCTGCCCTTGTCCTGCTCCACCCCAGACCCACGCAGAGGCTGCCTGATGGCTTCCTGTGGCTGCCTGCTCCCTGGAGGTGGCAGTGCCACCTAATCATGAGGGCACTGATTACAGCCAAGGACAGGATCCTGCTTTAATTGGCTTTCCTAGCAGAGGCGTCTTCCTCCTTTCCTTTGTCTCCAAGCCTGCTTTGTTTCCTCCTGGAGTGCCTCCAGGCCCCTCCTTCCCTCTCACCAGTGAGCAGTAAGGGGCTTGAACTCACAGGGAGGCACTCTGCGGACAACAGGAGATTCTTAGAAAGCGGCCTGCCTAGTCCTGAGGCCCAAGAAAACAGGAGAGACTGCCTCCAAAGAAAGGCACCCCAGCCTTTTCCTTTCATTCTTTGGTTTGTGCTGCTGTGGTTTTAGTGTATGATAGCCCCTTCCACCACCACCCCTACCCCTAAGAGAGAGAGGAACAGTCCTTAAAAGGTACCAAGTAATGCCTAAAACAGAAGCATGTCATTTTGGCCTATGAAGGAAGTGAAAAGCAAGCTGATGTAAAGTTGGGTGTGACCAGCATGGCCCCGGGTGTGCTGTGGGTGGACCGTGGTGTGTGCGAGCCCACGGGCATGCTGGCTCTTCCCCTGGAGTCTGTGGGCAGTAGTGGTATTCATGTTTGTTCACATGTTCTTCCCTTTAGTTCAGCACCGTTCTCCTTGTGTGTTACTAAAATACAATTTAGAAAGAATTCTTGGTGGTTAGGACTCTTTTGTTTCTTTGGGTTTGTTTTTTTTTTTTTTTTTTTTTTTTTTTAACTGAACCAGGAACGTCCCCATGTAATGTGCTGGATATTTGCTCTGTGGTTTGGGAGAGTCATCTGCTTCCTCTCTCTGCACAGCTATAACTCTTCCAAACTAATACCGCATCCCTTGAGACCGAAGCTGTAGTTAACCCACCCCGTGGAGGATGTGGAGAGAGTGATAATGCTTGGCAGGCTCTCTGCAGAACATTCCAGAGCCTCCCCACCGCCCCGTGGTGCTGCATAGAAGTGAGCGCACTGGCGTGGGCTCTGTGACAACATTTATACGATTGCAGAGTTCATAGCTGGCTCGGCCGTGTGCAAACTAATGCAACCCCGGCATTTCTGAGGCAGTAAAACACTTCCCTGCTGACATTCTGAATCTGGTTTCCATTTTGAAAGAATAATAATACATTTATGTATGAACGAAGTGTAGTCTTATCACCATTCCAACCGAACCACGTGGTTGAGCTCTAGAATGTTCCTTTCAACGGCGCTGTATGGGGCAGACTTTGTGTGTCCCTTGTTTCACATGAAGACAGGCCTTAGCTTTTAAAAGCATCTAAATTTCACAAGGCAAGCCAAATGACCTCATTTTTTCACAAGAAAGAAGACGGTAAGCAGGGGCATAAACGTTCGCTGTGGGAAGTGTCCTGGGTTGGATGTGTCCGTCCGTGCCTCCTGGTTTTGTGACCGTGAACATGCGTATTCATGACTCCTAACAAACAGCATTAGAGGCTGTGGAGGCAGAGCTGTGTGTGCACCATGTGACTGCCTGTTATCCCCCCAAGTGAACTGTGTGTTCCCGTGTCTGTTCGGGCAACAGTGAGCACTAGGACGTTCTGGATGTGGATGGCCTCACAAAGACAAATTAAGACTCAAGGCACTGTTTCTTCATCACATAAAGAGCCCACTTATCCTTCTCTCAACAGTAACTGGAATGCTGAGTAGCCCAACCCCTGGGTGGGTTTTGCTGTGGTTTGTGTGTTTGTCTCCGGTAGCACTCCTTAAGTGACACTGAGACTCGATCTTAGGAGAAAGAACAGTTTGGGTACCAGGGAGGATCTCAACCGAACAGAAAAGCCAGATACATCTCAGGGCATTCAGAAAGGTTCTTGCTTTGCAGCTGATGACATTCCTGTTCTGCAGGGTGTCACCCTGCCTCTGTGGAGGTGGCTGGGTCAACATGGGGTCCCCTCTGGCATCCTCACCCATGGATCTTCAGTGGAGGCCTAGCCTCAGGCCTTCAGGGCCACCCTAGGTCCCCTTCCTTCCCATTGCCCAGGAACAGTGTCCCACACAGCTCAGTGTGGACATTGTCAGGCTGTGTGCTCACCAGAGAGTGTCCCGAGGGCTGCTGCGGGCGTTGTCTGTCCCCCCCAGCCCCGCCCAGCCCCCACCACACACCACTGGTGATGCAGATCACCAAGGAGTGGTGGCCAGGTCGGAGGAGAACAGAAAGCTGCGAGTTCGTAGGATTCATGCATGTCTTCTTTTTCATGGTGTGTGTGTGTGTGTGTGTGTGTGTGTGTGTGTGTTCACATGCATTTCTACCATCTTAACACAAAATTTGCTTCTGATCTTGAATCAAAGACCCTACAGTTCATCAGATCAGTGTCTATAGAAAAATCCTGCTGTTCATCTTCCCCAAAAGTATCCAGTCCTGACTCACATGATTAGTCTTTGATACGGCCTGGCCATTCCAGATGCCAGAAACAAGGGCTGGACTTCCTCCAGTGTCTGTGCAGAGTAGAGGTCAGCATCTTTCTAACCTCACGGTGAATTAACAGAAGGCTGGGGAGCTACCTTTTACAACCTGGCTATTGTTCACAAGTGTGATTTTTTTTTTTTTTAAGCAGCCTCTGTGTGGGTCAGTCAAGGGAGCAGTAGTCCTGGAGATGCCTGGCTCTACTGTGCCACCGCTGGGTGGGACCATGACAAAGATGTCAGGACCTTTCTGGACAGGCTGTAGAAAGAAGGCATCACTTCTGCTCTCTGCCTCTCTAAGGGCTGTGTGCACAGGAGCCCAGAAAGGGCCTGCGACGAGTGAGCTATACCTAACGTTCACCTTGTCCCCCTGATTCCGTGACTTCCATGCTAGCTCAGCCTCTCCTCCCATGGCGGCTCTGCATTGCCTTGCCTCCGATATATTCTTACTTCCATCAGGCTGTGCATCTGACTAGCCAACTGGAGGAGTCTGCTCTTTGTTTCCTTTGCATTTAGTTCCCTTGGGTCTCTGTCTGAGACTCTGGTGAGAAGGTTTCAGAGGACCTCTGAGATGAAATGGCTTTCCAGCTAGAGATGCTTTCATCTAGAATCCGTCTGTTTGTGTAACAAGTGTGTCAGGAAGAAAACCGAGGAGCAGGGCTATTGAGAGTTCTTAAAGAGTCCACAGACCCCAGATCACCCAGCTCAGGGTGGGTATTCAGGAAGCCACACACTGGTGGCAAGGGCTAAAGCACAAACCAGGTACACACTTGTGTTCCCATGTGTTCACACGCCTGTGTGCATGCATGCTCCCAGGTCTGTGCATGGTTCTGGCTTTCAGCTTCCATAAAGAAACACCACTGCAGTCTCTCTTTGGTTGCTTTTAATTGATGCCCATGAGTTTTTGTGTTTTGGGACTCGGGGGTCATGAGAGATGGGGAGGGGACCGGACACGCTGTGGTGAGCCCTCCCCCCTGTGAGTGTGTGGGAGGTGCTGCCGAGGAGCACTGCATCCGTTGCTCGTTCGTGTGCATTTTCTCAGGCTGCAGAGACATGTGTTCTTCATTACAGCATGAGCCGTGGCCATACTGTGCCGGGGCCTCTGGTTCCCTCTGGGTTTTTATTTATTTATTTTCTAAAGACAGGGAAATTTATCTTTTCCCCCCCTTGTGTCTTCTGTGCTCGCTTTGTATTTGATGCAGACACGAAGTTCGCATTGTTCACAGACCCACTGTGCTCCACACTATAACATATGCAGAACGCACTCTGTGCTCTTTCTCCGTGTTTTCATCACTCCATCCCCAGGCTCTGCCTTTGCAGAGATGACTTCCGGTGCTGACATGGCAGCAGCGTGACCGTCACAGCTCAGCGTGGAGCTGGGATCCCGGGTGTGTGGGAAAGGCATAGAGTGTTGGCTCACAGTGTACAGTCGTCACTGCCATCCTGACAGAGCCTGGGAGCCAGGGGACGGAAGAGCCTGAACCTGTGTAAGAACCAAGAGATGAGGAGCTAGGCAAGGGAAGGTCTCAGATACTTACTCAAAGGAGATAGGGCGTAATTTGGAAAATGACCATGAAAACATCTGTTCTCAGCCACCAATGCTGTACCATAGCATCAGGCAGATGGATGTCTCTTCCTTCATCCCGCAACTGGTTTCCCATGTGTATCACATGTGTCACCACATGATCTGCAGCATTTGTGGCCTGTCAGACCATTGTAATCGTGGAATAAGACAAGACGTGGTCCCTGAAGGATACATCTGGCAGAATAGCTTACATATTGGCTCACTTTTGTGTCATCTTAAGAGAATCTCTAGGGCACTATGACTTTTTTTTTTTAAGAGAAAAAAAAATGATACCTTGTTTTTAAAAACAGAGACTTTAAATCCCGTTGGAAGAACTTAGACAGCTTGGACTGTCCCAGGCAGCTCAGTCTGCTGCTGGGGCCTAGCAGCCTACTTTTTCTCTGCTTGCTGAGTACTGCGCATTCTCTGGCTTGGTGTAACCATTGCTGCTTCCCGACATTGCTGAACAACAGCTTTTCTGCAGCCAACTCTTGATAAGCTGGGTAGAGAATGCTAAAGGCTGCCCAGCTGGCCTCAAGCCTTTGCAGCACAGTCTCAGGGCTGTCTTCCTTAAAGAGTAACCATGCTTCCTGTTATAAACACTCCTACAGTCCTCAGGACATGAACCGGAAGTGAATCCTTTGCATTAAAAATGTCCCCCAAAGTTAGGCTTATCTTCCACGCACCTACGGTGAACACGAGATAGAATAATATTCATTAACCAGGAACTGCAGGCTTAGTTCAGTGATACAGTGCCGGCCTAGGAATGTGAGCATTGGATATTGTTTCCACATACACACACAATCATTTGGAGATACTGCAAGAGAATTTGAAATTCGAGACATGTTTACTGGAATGTTTCCCATTGTTGGATGTATGCATCTTGTGGTGGCCCTGCCTCCTCACCCGTGACTTGGCTGTCAGCAGTCACCCCATGTGCGTGCTCGGCTGATGTGATACGGGGGAGGGGAGCCTGACCAGCAGTCCCAGCTGCTCTTCCCACGAGGACCTTGACAAAGAGCACGTCACCTCATTTCTCCCCACATTCCTACTTGCTGTTTGCAGTTTTTTTTTCTTCTTTCAAAACGTGAATATCACCTCACATATCTATTAGGCTATATTTACCAAAGGCTTTTTTATAATCTCTCCATACAGGAGAGGGGAAATCATTACCGACTTTTACACCTCAGGAAACTAAAGCAGAAAAAGCCCAGCAGGCTTTAAAGGTACTTAGACCCTCAGGTGACAGGCAGGGTTAGAACCCAGCCACATAGCCTGTCTGCAGCTGTCTGCAAACAACTTCCTCAGCTAATACTTGCAGGACCCTGGCATGTGCCAGTCAGTCATGCCAGACCAGGCCCTAGCCCCCAGCTCTGCTGCCTGCACACAGCTGCACAACCTCACAAACACCCCTCTTGTGTGCTATTGAGACTGTGAAGCCAAAGAAATGTAGATTTGGGTGAGTCATTTTCAAGGTCAGAGTCTGCAGTACTTAATTCTAAAAGTTTACTAAAAACCCTCAGCAGACCCTCTCCCACTGGGGAAGTGAGAAGAAAGAAAGCTGGAGAAAACTCAATCTTCCTTAGTCTGCAACTAGCAGAATACTGTCCCTCCCCCATTTGTTTCCTTACATTTTTAAGTGCTTTTATTAATCACAGCTGTCCAGGTTTACAGACTTGGGAGTAGAAAGCTTTCTCCTCCCCTTGGGTCTGGCCCTGTGCACACATGGTAAAACCCTCCCATGTGGAGCTGGAGACCTGGCCTTCTTCTTCTGGCTTTTTTCTGTCTTCACTTTAAAAGGAAACCACGACAGCCGTTGCGTGACCTCAACCTCAGCAAAAAAAAAAAAAAAAAAAAAAAAAAAAAAAAAAGCCACTTGGGATTCGTCCCTAAGCCTGCCCTGGCAGGCAGTGGTGGCTTTCCCATGCGCACACCTGCATGGAATTTTAAGCCTGCAAGGATCTGTTTGTGCTCAAGTTCATCCTTTATAATAGGGGACAATTTTCTTCTAAAAATAATCAAGTCACTATCTGGGTCGTTCCCATTATTTTTAGTATTTCCTAGACATGGCGTGCCGTTAACCCCTGTTGGCCATGAATTCTGGGTATTGTCAGGGCAGTTCGTATAAATACAATATACTTATTTCTGTAGCACCAGGGAGTCCCAGATGCCTCAGCTGTACGAAGCTTGTTTATAAAGCTCCTTCGTGACACTCTTGTTTCTTCGAGTCCCATTGCTGCCTGGTAAAGTGTGGAAATTCAGCTACAGCAGTCTGCCTGGATCACCCCTGAGAGAACAAAGGCCCCCAGCCCAGGGCTTTCTGTGACACCTCTCACAGGTCCTCCTTCTGTGCTTGGAATAAGAGGAGTCTCCTCAGTGGAGAGGAACGCCTAAGTCAAACCAGGCAAGAGTCAGGGGCTTTCCCACAGTCAAGGGAAGGTAGTGTCAGAGGAGCTCAGCTAAGGGCAGAGTTGCCATGAAGCAGAAAAGCGGGTGTGTCTGTCAGAGCCACAGGGTCAGCTTCATCCTGAGCCCTTTCTCTGCCCCAGGGCAATGCTCGCCTTGATTGGTGCCACTTACACACACCAGGCCTGGGCTCTGTCCCAAGAAGAAGCAGCTCATCACATCACAGGAAGGAAGAGACAGGATCACAAGAGTCTGCTTGACCTGGTTTCCCAATAAGTGAAAATTCACAACTACAGATCACCTGGAGTCGCCGTAGAACTGACCACAGGATGTCTGCCGTACCTCACCGTCACTGTCCACAGTGGTGGGCTTACACTGTCAGTCAGTGTCCTTAGGCTGGACAAACAAAGATAAGGACAGCCTGTGACCATTTTTTACTCACATTGTCATCTTTTCTCTGCATGCATTTACAAAGCCCCCAGGATGCACCAAGCAGCCTGTTAGCAGTTAAGCTTCTGACCACACACAGCCTGCTTTGATGTGCGGGTTGTGTAGATCTGAAGTCGGGAGTCTCTTCCTGAGTGGACCTAACCGTCCACATGGATCCTGTAGAGTCGGGAGGTCATGAGTCTGGGAAAGGTGCCTCACACTTGCTGCCGTGTCTCCCATTGGCAGTCCCCTGGCTGTAATGGCCACCAGAACCTCTTGAGGAAAATGAGGTTGACCAGTAAATCAGGGTCTTTCCAAAGGGACTGCACAGTAGGCTGAGTGTGGAACTGGTTACCAAGGCTGTGCCCAGCAACACTGTAGAGCACACATCCACCACAGAGGTGCCACCTTGAGCTCTGATCTCTAATGAATTCTAGTGTATACCAGTGGAGCTGTTCTGCCGGGCAAAACTGGTTCTTCAGATAATGGAAACAGCAGATACTTGACCACATTCTTTTAAAGATCACATTGTGTTTTAAATCATTTGGAGGTTTTAACTTCTGACTTATGCGTTAGGTCATATCCTAGTACAGAGTAGATACGTGGACCAGTGTGATCTACAGATTTAGGCAGAGAACTTTGTTATATTAACACACACACACACACACACACACACACACACAGTGCACTGTTGCAGAGAATCAGAAGCATGAGGGGTTTGACATTAGACTTATGAAGTGGATGGAAGAATTATCTGGTTATTTTTCCCTTTGCCAATATCCAAAATTATGACTGTATCACATTTATACTGGATACAATAGAACATCTGCTAACCTTAAAGACAGATGGGGAGATTTTCCCTCTGTATCTCCATCTCCTGAAATGAAAGACTTTGAAAGTAAAACTCAAAGTTCAACACAGTTTCCTTCTAAATCTGTAATAGCTGCCAGCGCTCGAAACATTGTTCTGTCCTGGGAAGGAAAACAACCTTACACAGTGACCTGCCCCATGTCAAACTGATTCAGAACCCTGAGCTGCAGGCCAGACTGAACCATAAGCAAAACCTTGTCAGGAAAAAATTGTTTCCAAGTTAGCTTAGTGAAGTACCACATGGCATGTGGACTACCCGGCCCTGCATCTCTGTCATTTATATGGTCACCACACCAAGAGGCCTGAGCTGAGGACTGTGGCTTCTGATCTCTTAGATGCCAGGCAGGGATACTGACCTAAAGTTAACATCTTCTCTTGCCTCTTGTGGTTATACCTGACAATGGGCTCATGTGAACACAGCTCGATAACTCTCACCGAGAATAAATAAATAGATAGATAGATAGATAGATTAGATAAATAGAAAATGCATGCACACCTATGCATACAAGGTGCTGGCTGCATGTTACATGCACACACAGAAGCATTATCTATTAGCAGACATTAACTTGTTTTGAACCAGTTGCCTCTGGAGAGAAAAGTCCCAAATTTTAAGGCACAAATGATGCATGGTGGGTCATATCCTCTGTCTGTGTCTTGGGCAAAAAATATAATATTGATAATGAGGCAACAATTAGAACCTCCCGATCTTGAGTTCTGTAAAGCCCTTGTGGGAGCTGTCATCACAGGCTCTGGTGGCACAAGGGCCCGTGCAGGTGTGTATAAAAGAGTGCTTTTAAAGATTAACAGCCATAAAGCTTTCAGACTTTAAAGGGTCTAAAAAGAATAAATAAATAAGCGCTTGGCCGATAGTCATCTTCATCATTACCGTCTCCTAAAAGACTGCTCTGGCAGAGCCCCCGTGTCAGGTGCTTGGGAAGTAACCACTTGGCTCCCGATGGCTGGCTTTCAAGTTTACAGAAACATGTCGCCTAACTCCGGCTCCGTTTAATCCTTTTCCTCTTACCAATAGTGTGTCAAACTCAATAAAAACAAACCAAATTCCTGAATCTGCGCAGTGGCCACCATGGCCTTCAGGATTGGTGACATGGGCTACCTTAGGGATGGGACAGGGTCTCTGTAACAGAAACCCAGCTTGATAATCACTCTAGGAAAGAGGTGTCCGTCCTCTCCTTTCTGTTTCAGCATCTAGGTAAAGACAACAGAGTTCCCATCAGCCCACCTGCTGGTCCGTTAAGATGGAGGTGAACATGTGGCTAAATGGCAGAGACCTGACCACGGCGTGGGGGAACTTTTGTCTCACTCATTAAAACGCCCTTGTTCTTTCTTCTTGTCCCATCAGACTCACTGTCTGTCTCCAGTAATGACGCCAGTCCACCGGCCTCTGTGGCTTCCCTTCAGCCCCACATGATCGGAGCACAGAGTTCACCGGGTCCCAAGCGGCCTGGCAACACCCTACGCAAGTGGCTCACAAGCCCTGTTCGGCGGCTCAGCAGTGGCAAGGCCGATGGCCACGCCAAGAAGCTAGCCCACAAGCACAAGAAGAGCAGGGAGGTCCGGAAGAGTGCGGATGCTGGCTCACAGAAGGATTCAGATGACAGCGCCGCCACCCCACAGGATGAGACCATCGAAGAGGTAGGTCTGTGGAAAAGACGGGGGACTGCAGTTAGCCATGGGTCACTGTGGTAAGTCAGGGTGACTACAAGTAAGTCACGGGAGCCACCAGCTGTGGATCCATGGAGGCCTTCCGGTGTTTTCTTTCAAGGGAAGTGAGCTGCTGTCTTGGGGGTTCATGGATTCAGTTTGCAGAGGAGCACCCTTGTCCCACAGCCCCACTTAGGTTTCTGCTCCACAGTCTGTTGAGTGCAGTGCGGGCTGATTGTTGGAAACGCCATTATACTGCTTTGATTCGCCACACGGGACTCTCCACATTATTACCATGTCCTCAAAGTGAAGACAGGACATCAAGGAGATTTTTCCCGTCCCCTTTTGTCTCAGGAGGCTCTGTGTTGTACTCGAGAAACCCTCCTTCATGTCTCCAGAACGTCTTCAACACTGGCAGGGCCGTTAGGGATTTTAACTTGGTCTCTTCCAAGTTCTGCCCAGGCTCAAAAGACAAAAACAACAAAAAATAGTGTCACATTTGTTTTATTTTATTGCTTCATGTGTTTTCTGTGTTTTTTTCACTAAACTTATTTTTGCTGAATTTTTAATCACAGTACAGAGGTCATTATGTATTCATGTATCTATTTTATAAATCTGCGTTGCTCACTAAAGCTAAAACTCAGATTTTTCATGCAAATAGAAAACAAGTATGTGCTTGACTCCAGCCTGACTGAGCTCTCCTGTTAGAAGCCCCGAGTCTGGCCTGTAACCCAGGCTTGCCGGTCTCGGTCCGACATAAACAATCACTGGTTTGATTTCAGAGAGGACGGAACGAGGGCCTCAGCAGCGGTACACTGTCCAAATCCTCGTCCTCGGGCATGCAGAGCTGTGGGGAAGAAGAAGGAGAGGAGGGCGCTGATGCTGTCCCACTGCCTCCGCCCATGGCCATCCAACAGCACAGCCTCCTCCAGCCGGACTCGCAGGATGACAAGGTAAAGGGACAGCCGTGTATATGTACCCAGGCCAGAGGCGGGGCCGTCCCTTAGATTCCACGCCAGCACCTTTCAGAGGCTGGGAGACCAGGGTGTGGGGGAAGGCACCGGAAGCCTGGTGCTTTCTCAGCTGCCAGAATCTCAGAAGTATGAGTAACAAATCCATTTCAACAAGCACGTGGCCAGCATGTGCTGCTGCCATACTACGTGGTCACATAAATAGGTTCAGTGTACCTTAACAAAGCTGCAGTGATCGCTACTCTTAAAGTAATTTTTTTTAACATGTTGGTTAGAGTCCCCGAGAGAGAAGTCTCATGCAGCCTGAACACAGCTTTCGGCACACAGTAGGCCACCATGTTCCCCCCATCATGTGTTTTTGCATGTGACTTTCTAGTTAAAAGAAGGTGGTGTTGCTCTTCAGTTACGTCCCCCAGCATGCCTTGCGTGCTCATAGAGACATTGTTACAGAATTCTAGGAGACAGTCTGAGAGCCCTGTGGCTGCCTGCCCTTGGTTGCCTGAAGGCTTGGAGCCTCAGCAGTCTGTTTCCCTTCCCGCTTCTATCATTTAGATTATTTCTCCACCCAGGTTGTAAAATCTCAGAAATAAAATATAAAAAAAGGAAGCCTAGTAAATGAAGCTCTCACAACCTTGCTGCGCCCTGGTCCCAACGTGACCTCCCCTCCCCCACTCCGTTAGGAGCTTAAACAGAACTAGGAAGTTACTGCTGGGATTTGTTCTTTTGTTTTCTTTGGCAATAACTAAGTTTCCTGAATAAAATAGATGTGCTTTCAGCATTTTTTCCTTCACAATTTTTTTTGTTCTTTTCCCTTCCTGATTCCTTTATTGGTATTGTCCACCGCTTGCTAGATTTATCAGCCTTTATTTGACAACAGAAGATGTACCGCAGTCACTGATTGGCAGCAGCGAGGTTCCCACACTTGATGTTTAGTCTTAATTCCCAGCACACAGCTCTATCCCACACACCCTGTGCCTCCCACGGATGAGCACAGCCGGCGTGCTGTGGGTCTGAGCACACTGGTTGTGAGCTTCGGAGCCAAGCTTTGGTTTGTCCCTTAGAGTTGCGTGTCGCTGTTGGAGCAGGCCAGTCTGAGGAAGAAACAGAAGGCTCTCTCGGGCTGGCCAAGCAACAGGCTGTGTGGGTGTTGTGACAACTCAGAAGCTGGTTTATAACAATCTAAACTAATAGCCTTTTCAAAGCAGGACAATAAACTTTTTAAATCTGGGTGGTTATCCAAGCAATGAGGCACGGGCTTTATTGGCTTATTTTCTTCCCTTAAAAGGACTAAATTGCCAGAGTATTGTTTACTGGAATCATTTATTGTTTACCATGAAACCTGGCTGGGTATTATCAATAGCAAATCTTCATTTACAGAAATCTAGCAATGTTCCCAGACGGTATATTATCCTGGACTAATTTTTTGTTTTGTTCTGTTCTCTCTTTCTGTAAACCTCCATGCAGCATTACGTTGATTTGTGTTCTGTGTCTGTTTTGGCTCAGTTTCCTTACCTTTCCATTTGAGTTTCTTTTCCTCTTTCCGTTCATCTCATATTCCAAACTTCATTAGAGCAAACCAGCGTTTGTCTCGTAAAAGCCCGTATTTTAGTCCACGTATGTGAAAGCCTGCCGTAAAAGTCCGTATCTGTCCTCTGTGAGAAATGCATCTCTCAGACAGCCAGTCACGTGTCTCATGCATCTCTGCTGCCCTTAATATGAAGCGAGGTTCATATTACTTACGCCCCTCAGTCCCCAGCTATCTGCAGCAGAAGTAATCTGCAAACAGTGTTTGCTAATTACTGAAACTCAGCTCAGTGGCCCCTCCCTCAGCCTCCCTGACTGTCGCCCCCGTGATGCCCTCGGTCTAGCCATGAGTGGCATCTCATAGCTTGTGAGGCTTCAGCTCTTCTGTCCTCTGCAGTAATCACTGGGGAATGGATGGCACAGGAAATGGTGAGCTTGTTCCCCTTCCCCATCTGGGCACTGCACCCTGGCTCCCTTCCCTTTCTTAGTCCCATGAACACATGTTGTTAGTAGCCCCGTTTTGGTTTCTTGATCATTTGGAGATTCGCCCACTAGACCTTAAGCCTCTTTCCCTTCTGCTGCCCGGGTTCTGTCTCTCGCCATAGCCTGAGCCAGCATGTGCCGAGTTACAGCCCCGTGCCCAGTCAACACTCTGAAAAACATTACGATGTTACATGACTGTGGATTAAAAACAGACGTTGTCTGCTTCCCACATGTATCCTAGACAGGTTTTATTTAATGTTTCATGTCAGAATATTGTAAATATAAAAGGATGACTCTAAATAAATGCAAACAAAGACAAACTTGTGGTCTTTTTGTCTGGACTTACTTTAAAAAAAAAAAGAAGGCTGGAGTTTATGAGGGAGCTCTCTGTCTGCCGGTTACTAATGAGAGGCCTCTCCTCCCCGTCCTGTCTTAACTTCTCCCGTAGGCCTCTTCGAGGTTGTTAGTCCGCCCCACCAGCTCGGAGACTCCCAGCGCAGCCGAGCTTGTCAGTGCGATTGAAGAACTCGTGAAGAGCAAAATGGTAAGGCTTCTCAAGCACCGGGTTTGCAAGTCACTCCCCTGCCTGCGTACAGGCGCTGTGGATGCAGCTGTGATCACACAGTACCCTCACTCTGACCAGGACTGAACCTGGAGGTCTGCTGTTCCGTCCTAAGGTTCATGGGTGGTTCCAAGGACCCACAGAACAAACTGTGACTCTAACAGTTGCAGTTCATGGCATGACAGAGCTCAGGTTAAAATTAGCTGAGCTAAAGGCAGCCAGGGGAAGGTTCCAGGGGACTGTGGGTCCCAGCACGTAAGGATCTTCACCCGAACAAAGCACTCTGCACTCACAGAGGACATGACACTATGGTGGTTTCTCTGGGCTGACCACCTACTCTGAGGCGTTCTGTGATGCTGCTTCCCTCCCTCCTTCCACCACACGATTGCACTTAAAATGACGGTTTGTCAATGACCTTCTCATAAAACACGGTAGGAGAGGATTTCACAGTAATACACTAAAATCCCTGGGGTCTGTGCACTCCAGCCTTGTCATACTCACACGTCTGTGTAAGGGACCAAGGGCTGCCACAGCTTGGGTGTTACAAAGGACTATGATCCTGTGCCCTCATCCGATTTTCCGAGTCCTCTTTGGTGCTGTGTCAGGCAGGTCACACCTGAGGACAGGCCTTCAGGAGGAGCCTGAGCCTCTGTTTCGGGTCCTGGTAGCTGCTGGAGGCCATGGCCCTGTGGGCATAGATGAAGGGCTTGACTACTCCTGTGCTCTCTCCTGTCTTTCTCTTTTCCCTTTCTTTCCCTCATTATTCAGATAAGCAGAGTTTAGTCTAATGAGCCCCAGCTGTCTAGTCTGTGCAGGGCAGAGTGTCTTCCGTCACCCCCGGTCTTCTGTCGTCACCCACCTGACCCACGAGCATGACGCAAACCCTGACACTCAGAGAATACGGACTCGCAGTAAAAGCCAACCGCTCTTTGTTTATCAGAGTGCAGTTTTTGTTAACCAACAGTGTTCTGATTTCCGTAAATAAGAGCAGGAGTTGCTGTGATTTTACAGCTCCGTTGAGCTTCCTTTAACAAGGATCACACAGCCCTGTGTCACCAAAACTCCATGATAATGAAGCGTCTGTTCCCGGTATGGGAAGAAAGCGGGACATACAAACAGCAACTGCTCTTCACCGACAGCGGCTAAGTCAAGTGAAGCTAACTGCTCCTGCACCTTCTTGTTCTGTTTTGCCAGAGATTAAAAACTCTTCTGTGGGTCTAGCTGGAAGCTTGGAGTCAGGAAAGGGTGTTAAAGGTGCTGTAAGCCCTAGGTATCTAAGAATACTCTCCCTAGACTACTGGCTGCCCGACCTTACCTGCCCTTGGGGGTTGGTGGTGAGGTAGCTCAGAGTCAGGGACACAGAATCCCCAGAGCAGGTGAGAAACGCCACAGCAGGCTCTTTTAATACCCACCAGTCCTCGATTAGGTCCTCCTGCAAAGAGACGCGCTTTTGCAGTTACGTGCCTGTCTCCCCCCCCCCCCCCCCCCGTGTTTACATAGAGACAGCCCGGCTGTTCCTGCTGCATATCTAGGCACTCGTGGAGTCCGGTGAAGAAAGGGTTGATAAGCAGCCATTCAACAGTCTCCAGTTGTTAAGCAGTGTCAAGTTATCTTTGCTTTTCTTTTTCACTTCCTTTTGTTCTTCTCTCATGCAGTTTCTACTCCACTCCTTCCCTTTACCCCAGATCTTACCCCACCTCCCCTCAGAAAAGAGCAGGTCTTCCTGGGACATCAACCTAATCCAGAAGGGACAGTAATTAATACCGATCACTTGTTCACACTTCAAGGCTAGTGAGGCGACCCAGCAGAAGGAAAAGGGTCCCAAGTACAGGGACAGCCTTGACCCCCACTGTTAGCGATCCCACAAGAGCACGAAGCCACACAGCCACAACATACACGCAGAGGACCTAGCTCCAACCCACACGGGCTGCCTGATCCACCGTCAAACTCTGCACAAGTCTCTACAGCGGGGAAAGAATGAGAGCGATCTTGGGAAATACTACACAGACACACAGAAGTCAATTAACATTTTTACTCTAATTTTGCTGTGTACCTAGCTACTCTGACTCAGATATGGGTTGTTGTTGGTTTTGCTGTTGTAAAGAGGTTGTCCGGGTCCCCTTGGGCTGGAGTTGCGGATGGTTGTGGGTTCTGGGCGTAGAAACTGAGTCCTTTGCAGGGGTGGCAGATCTCTTAAGCCCCTTCTTGATAATGAGTTTGATCTGTTGTTAGAGATCCTGTAATTTTCCAGTCACATCTGCTGTGTTTCTGACATAGTTTTTTTTTCACCCTGTCATCAGCCGTCACGGGCTGTGGCAGTAAGCACTCACTGTTCCTTTGCTACATTTCTTCCAGACCCTGGAGGACCGTCCCAGCTCACTGCTTGTTGACCAGGGAGACAGTAGCAGCCCGTCCTTCAATCCCTCAGACAACTCCCTGATCTCCTCCTCCTCGCCCATTGATGAGATGGAAGAAAGAAAATGCAGCTCTTTAAAGAGAAGGCAGTAAGTAGTGCCAGCCTCCACACCTCCCCACTTCCCTCCCAGTTACAGCACGTGTGCTTGTGTGTGCATGTGCACGTGCATGTGTGTGAGCGCCTGCCTGGGTGTGAGTGCATGTGTGTTTGTAGGTAGGCGAGTCCCTGTCTTCATATGAGTGTATATGACAAGAATAAAAGGGAGGGAACATAAAATTAAATCCATTTGAAATTAGTCAAAATGTGAGTTATTTTAAAATGTAACTTAGCATTTCTCAATTCTGGTAAGATCGCTTATGGCAGCGAATGTCCTAAGAATTAACCCCAAAGGCTTGCCCTTCCTCTGGGTGAGAGGTACCATATGCATGGGACAGTAAGAGTAAGTCCCCAGCAACTGTGTGGCACCAGGCATATGGCGTGCGTCAGGGTAAAGTTGACCAAGTGAGTGAATGTGAACTTGGGACGTTTCACAAATGTACACAAATGTATATAAATACAGCCTGCTAAGTCCGGTTAGTGTTGTCTGTGGTCAGCCCTGAAATTCTATAAGCATAAACAACGTCCCTCGGATGGCTCACTTCTCTTTCTCTGCTCTCTTGGTTTCCGGTAGTTTTTTGACTAGGCTTGGGGCCTTGTGAAGCCTTTCTCTCCATCCTGGCATGTCCATTGCTGTTATCACTGGTCCAGTGTTGCCTAGGCAGCCATGGTGTTGAGGTATCAAGAGTGATGCTTCCCTGGCATTGCTAGGAGGCACAACTTGGCAGCAGACTTCCTTCCTGCTCTGGCTTTTATTGCCCTCCCACCTTCTTCTGCAGTGCTCCCTGAACATCAGATGCAGGGCGTGTGGGAGCCAGTTGTGTCAGATGGATCTCTAGTGCTTGGACAACTGTCAGCAGCTGTCACTTCTGTGCATTTGGATGAGCTGAGGCTTTCTATAATGTTCTCCGTGTGCCACAAAGGGAAGCTTCCTTGATGAGGACTGTTTGACTCCTCTGTGGGAGATCCGTAACCTCATGAGCCCCAGCTCATTGGCTAGGTTTCCAGTGACAGGCATGTTTTCCCTGCTGCTGTACGGTCCTTACGTGCAGTTAGACAGCCGCTGGTCGCCATGCACGTCTAGTGATACCTTCCCATTGCCGGTCATCACTGTTGTTCTAAAGCATCTGGGCTGGGCGGAGGGTTGATTGTGTCCCTCCATAGCACCTCCTGGTACTGTGATCCAGTCCTTGGGTGGACGCTTTCAGGTCAGATCCAGCTCAGAGCCTCTGCATCCTATGTCCCAAGTGCATGGTGGCTTCCGCGATAGTGACTTGTCTTTGACTTCCGGGAGCCTAGAAATTAGTGGAGGGATGTTCTCGTTTATCTAAGCACCCTTGGCTGTTACAGACAGAAACACTTCCGTATCATGCACACGCTCTAACTGTCTGAAATTTTAAAACTTCACGTCTGTCCACTGAAGTCTCCAATAACTAAAAGAGCGCTGCACCCTCCTAATGCCACACCTTTGCAACAAAGTTGCAACTGTGCCTGCTCATTCTCAGCTCCATTGGACAGCGTGTGTGCCTGAGTGGCTTCTGCTGACAAACTGCTCATGCCCTCTTACCCCGCCAGAGCCAGCTGTGTGAATCCGAGATATTATTGTACAGTCCTAAAAGAACCCATTCTCACCAAAGCATATTTGTATAGGATAATTCCTGCAGAAAACAGTCTGTATTTCTCTCTTTTTCTAGCTATGTTTTGCAAGAATTAGTGGAGACGGAGCGGGACTATGTGCGGGACCTCGGCTGTGTGGTTGAGGTATGTATCTTCAGAAACTTGGTAGCCCAGATCATCCAGAGAGGTACCATTTTAAAAGGTAGATGGGTGATTCTTTCCAGAAAGCCTTAAAGAAATGTAGCTAGCCATCTTAGCAAGCAGGATACAATTCTAAAGAATTTTTTTACATAGTAAACTTTGGTGTATATATATATATATATATATATATACACACACACACACACACACAGGCAACAACCTTATGATTTTTGTGTTGATATTTTGCCTTTAATTGTTTCATAAGATTAGATGTTGCCACAAGAACAGCTGTAATACTGGTTGAAAACTCAGTGTGACTGAACTATGGATTGAGTTCACTTTAGATCCGGATACTGATGGTGGCCCATGCCTCTACCAGAGGATTTGGTTATGGCTTTGCACAGGATGGTTCTGCCAACATTTTCAGTCACAAACATTGGCTGAGCACTTTGTAGTTAGAGCAAAGCCACTGCCTTCTGTGCTAGGCAGTTACAGGCAGGAACACCCTCAGATCAGTTTTCTTAGACCTTGTTTCAGTGTTTAGCTACGGCAGGTCTTGAACTTATAACTCTCTTGCCCCCCAAATGCTGGTTTTACAGATTTGTGCCATCATCCCTGGCTCTAAAGGAGAGGTATTTTCATAGTATAGAATGGTGTCGTCTTTCTTTCAGCTTTACAGGTATCCACCGAGTCATATTTTGGGTGCACAGAGCTGTTGGGCTGTGGTTTTAGCCCAGTAGCAGAACCTTTGGTTCCGTGCGCAGCACTGCTGAAGAGCAGTAGTGACAGCCACTGTCCCTCCCCAGCATGACTGTCTAGCAGTCACTGGTAGCAGTATGGTTTCTGGTCCAAACTCAGTCTCATTGGAATTGAATAGAAGTTTTATTTTGTTTTCCGAAGTAGGGTGTTGCCTAGAACGGCCTCACGCCCTCTCTTCCTGCCTCAGCTGCCCAAGTTGTGGACAGAAAGTGTACAGCACATTGTAACTGCATAGATAACTGACCTCTGGTAACAAGCAGTTTATAAAAAGAAAACTGCTAAAGCCATCTTTAATATGCTGTGTAACGGCCTCAGAACATTACTTTCCATTGTTTCCATAAATAAATCCTAAAAACAGAGGGACTCCTGACTGACCAACTCTGATATTCAGTAGCTAACGGTATCGTTGGCTTTCTGAAACCATTTACATGCTTTTAACTGTTTTAAGTTCCTCAGAAGAATTTTCATTTATTTATAAATGTTGCATAGTTTGAGGAGGGGCAGTATTTCCACAGAGAATATAGCAGTGTATTTGAAGCCATAGGGAAGGACACTTTCCATGCAGGTTTTGACCTGTTCTTAAACAAGACAGTGTATGTCTATGTGGTGTGACTGCCCATCCAGTTACCTGACGCAGACGCCTCACGTGTGAGCATTGCTCCGTAGGGCTACATGGCACTTATGAAGGAAGACGGCGTTCCTGATGACATGAAGGGGAAAGACAAGATCGTGTTTGGCAACATCCATCAGATCTATGACTGGCACAGAGAGTGAGTAAGACACGTATCATGCACGGTGCTGTATCCAGCCTGGCCAGGGCTGAAGGAGATGTTTAGGTTCGGTCAGGTCTGTAACCTGTGCAGCATCCTGGAAGGACTTTGAGCTGAGGACAAATAACTGTACTGTTAGAGCATTCTATGGCATGGGGAAGATTCATGATGATTTTCACGCTAGTCTATGCCAGGATGCCAGGTCCCTGAAGAGTCAGTCTGCTTGGGGTCATGACCTCACACTATGAGCCGTTCTTCCCCTCTGTATTAGTTAGCCCATTATTGTAACAAAGATACTCACCATAAACAACTCTGTAACTTCAGTGTATGGCTTCAGAGGGCTTGGTCAGATAGCTTGGCACCATGAGACCTAACGGCAGGCGTCTGGCTGAGAAAGAATATTTACTTCCTGTTAGACAGGAAGCATGGAGTGAGATGGGATGGCGAGGATAATGTACTCTGAAGAACTAGTCCCAGTGACCTCCTTCTTGCAGACAGTCCATCTCCTATTGTCCCCCACGGCATCCCCAGACAGTGCCTCTGTCAGGAGACCTAACTGAAAGGACAAGCCTGTGAGGACATTTGGATTCAGACCGACCACTGGCCCCAAAGGCCCTTGGCATGTCTGTCAGTCCTGCTTCAAGAGTTCTCAGAGTCTCTTCCGAACTCAGTGAACTTACCTGTTTATCAGAAAAGTAGTCAGAAAGTTTCATACTTGTAACACACGGGGCACAGGGCAGGGAAGAATTAGACCAAAGTAAAACTGAACCCCCTAATTCCTGTAGATCCTTATGGAGCACACTAAGGGATGGCCTTCCCATTTGCAGCCCACAAAGCTGTTCTCTTGAGCCAATTTTTTTTTTCTGCAGCTTTTCTTGGTAGGAGGTCCCTGACCTCTTCTTGCAACTCGCCGTTACTCTCACGGCTTTCTTGCGTTTCTCTCCCAGGCTCCTTGTTGGGTATCTGACCCTAACACACATTCTGGCCTCCAGTTTGGGATCTCAGGGAAAGCCCCTCTAACCAGTTATGCCTGCCAGAGTCTGCTCTGGCTGCAGTCACCCCGATATTCTTGGTTAGCAAATCCAAGGGAAACACCTTCCTAGGTAGCCCGGTATAAATAAAGTACCACAGCAGCTCTTTTAGGGGGTAAAAAAAAAAAAAAAAAAAAAGTCTTTGAAAGGAGTTAACCTTTCATTCTCTTGAGCCTACCATAACTCGAGTCTGGCTAATTCTTGAGATGTTTTCAAGGCCTCTTTCCATATTGACCTGGTGCAGAAAGGTTTTTAGTGGTTTTCTCTTTAATCGCCTTGCGTACTTAAACATGCACTCGTTTTTAGCCAAACTGCATGTTTTTAAACTCTCCCTGCTTCTCTCATCCCCGTTATAAGCCTGTCCAGAAGCAACCTGTACTGACTGCGGCACACTGTCTGCTACACCCTCCTGGGATCTTCTCCGCCAAGTTCATTAGTTCATTTCGTCTGCATTCAGCCTTCGGCTGGTGGGAAGCTCGCCGGCAGAGCACAAGTCTCTGTTTTCAATCCCCACCACCATGGGACCCAAACAGATTCACCCTCATCAAGGTGTACTGGACATACGGTGTAGTGTAGCCATAGTTGTCGGAGTAACGGGCCTGGCCTTTGACCCAGTTCCCCATCTAGAACCTTAAGAGTGCCTCTTCCCTATGCACGTTTCTGCCAACATTCTGTTCCTTCAGTTTCCCCAGTGGGAGCACACACTGTGTGTTTAGTATTCTCGGGCTTCTATAGCCCACTGTCTCCCAACATTTCCAAATTCCGTCTACAAAACAGTTCCGAACACTGAGGAGCTACATGGTAAAGCTACTCACAGCAGCAGCACAGTCCGTTAGGCACCAGCTCTCCAAATTCACAGAAACTCCTTTCTGTGACCAAAATACCTTATAAACAAGGGGCACAAAGTTTGCCCCCGCTGTTTCGGGGGCATTAGACATGGGCAGGATTCAGTGCTGTCATTCCACAACCTAAGTTTATTCTTCTGGGAACTGCCTCTCGGAGGTGGCAGGGACCTTGACAGTTTCAGCTGCTGGGATGCTAGAGTCAAAGGGATTCTTGCTATACATAAGTCACAAGGAGGTAGAGGCCTGTATTTTCTGGTAAATATGACTCACCTTGGCTGTAAGATTTTCTCCGAGCCAGGCACGTTTACAGATAGCAAAGGGTTGCTTCCTGGCCCTCATGCTAAGATGGAGTGTAGACAGGAAGACTGGCTGACAGTCCTTTGGATGAGGTTAATCTTATCAGTGCATAGTTCCTTAGCAGTTCTCACCCCTACTGATTAGATTTATTGGGTTAATTTTTCTTTTCTTTCATTTTCTATGTTTTGAGATGGTCATACATGTATACAACCTCGTGATTATACCTACCCCCTCTTCATAACAGCCCACACACATCTCCCCGCTTGTCTCCTCCCCACCCCTCCCTCTCTGCCTCTGTCTCTGTCTGTCTGTCTCTCTCTCTCTCTCTCTCTCTCTCTCTCTCTCTCTCTCTCTCTCTCTCTTATTCACCAAATCAAGTTCGTGCCATCCATATTCATGTGGGTAGGGGAGAAGGGGCATTTACCAGAACATGGGAAACCTAGGAGAGGCCACACACCCCCAAGAAAATTAGCTCTCCCTACCTCTAGCAGCCACTAGCTCTCAGCTAGCCTTATTTGAGGTCTGTCTCAGGAAAGAGAATGTTGTCTCTGTATAAGCAACCCTCACTGTGGTTTTTGCTAGTTATGTTAAAATTCTTGTGACTGAGCCAGCAAGAAATACAAACCAGACCCCAGGAACTCTTTTTCCCTCCATCTGGTCCCCTGGGTCTCCCTGTTTTCCTACCCTGCTTCAAGCCCATAGTCCTTTGTCCCCATATACTCAGAAAAACACTGTGGCAGCAGAAATGTGTAGTTTAGGAGATGCTTTGCCTCATTGTAGACAGGAAGCTCCAGGGGTCTTCTAGGTATGGCCTGGCTCTTAAGGTTTCTAGGGCCTCCCGGATAGCATGGCCCAGCTGGCTGTCAAGCGCTCAGAGCAGAGCCTGTCAGGGTGTTTCACAGTCTCCCCCTCTCTGTGCCTCCGTTTTTCATCCGCACCACGTGCACAGCAGTATCTTCATTCCCAGTGACTGGGTTAATATCTGCGTGGCACTCAGCAGCATCTGCACACAGTGAGACCCTGTTTTTTTGTGGCACTCAGCAGCATCTGCACACAGTGAGATTCTGTTTCTAATAGAACCACAGCTGCCTTTTGAGTCCAAGTTACAGCCAGAGAGTTTAGAATTTGCTTGCCCGACTCAGTGTCACTGGAAAAGCAGACAGAGTAGCCCAGGAAAATAAAACCGGGTCACTGTGCTTGGTGCACATCTCTCCTAATCAGGAGATGTACGGCACCAGTGTACGGGAGCATGCCTTGGCCTGACAGAACTCACCACCACACACCTGCCCCTCTGTTTTTAACTTGAAAGCCCTTCACTGTACAGGGCTGCTCACCACTGGCCGCTGATGCTGTAGTGGCGTTGTGGCTGCAGTCTCCCATCCCCAGGGCCGGGAGAGGCCCACTGCTTTACCAGCAAGGCTGGTCTGCCACTGAAGCATGCTGTCAACATCTGCCAAGCCCAGCCCCTGTTAAAGCTCAGTGGGGAAAACACACGCTGCCCAAATCTGAGGCCTGGAGTTCGGATGCCTCCAGCATCAGTTAAATGTTGGGTGGGCACAGAAACCTGCCTGTAATGCCAGCAGGACCAGCCAGACCAAGGACCTCTGGGCTCAAATGAGATACCTTTCACAGTAATCAAGGTGGGGCAGGAGGTGCACACACATACACTTACACTCACATGCATATATCCAACCATACACATGTATGTGGGCATGCGCACACATCACACACATACACCCACATAAACAAATGCTTTAAAAACAAAACGAAACTGAGGCCATAGAGCCACTTAGTTCTTAGGTCCAAACACTCTGGTTGGTCTCTGCTTCTTTAGCCTTTTAAACTGAAATCACAGGGCACTTCAGTGTCGCCTGCTCTTAGCTCTCAGAAGGGAGTGTAAAACCTAAAACCTTTGAACTCTTGAGAAGCTCTTTATTTGCACGGTCAGTAGTGTCTGATTCACTAGAACTCACAGGCAGACGACAGGGCAACTCTAAACATGCCTCACCGTTTGCGTCTACAGAATATAGACTGAACAAGAGCGTAGAGCAGCCAGTTCAGAAAGGGATACTTGGGGAAGTGAGATGGCCACCAAGCCCGAGGACCTGAGTTCAAGTCCAGAACCAACTCCGATAAGTTGTCCTCCACTTGTGTACCTTTGCATATAAGCATGAACACACAAACCCACAGAAACAAACGTAAAGGTAAAGGCAGGTGTCAGCGTGTGTGTGTGTGTGTGTGTGTGTGTGTGTGTGTGTGTGTGTGTGTGTGGTGTTTGGTACTTTGATGCCAGCTTCTCCCAAGGCTTGTTCGTAAGCTGCTACAGATCCCTGTGATGCCCATTGAAATTGGATTCAGAGATGCTGAACATCAGAGTGCCTGCAGAGCCAGGGAGACATTAAAACCCTAGCGCTACAAAGCTCCGCACCACCTGCCAAATATCAATGTATAGGTGGTAAAAACACTCAGGTGGTTAAACACTCAGGTGGTTAAACACTCAGGTGGTAAAAACACTCAGGTGGTTAAACACTCAGGTGGTAAGGTCACTACTCATCCTAGACCAGAGCACCAGGGAGTGCCTTCACTACAGCCCGACTTCAGGGACACTTGGGAACGTTTCATTAAGCTGGCCCAGGGGAAATCTCGGGGATTGAGCTTCTAAAATTATCACTGAAATTCATAGATAAGAAGACTGAGTTTTCAGAAAGGAAAAGGGCCTGCTGCATTGGAAATTTGTTTTCATTCAGTATCTGGCCAGATGTTAGTGCTTGTGTCCTTGAAAGAAGTGGAGACAAGAAGTATTAATTATTCAAAGGAGTGGAGCGGAAGCCTCTGTTCTTTGTGCTCTGTTTTTAAACTGTTCTGCCTGGCTTACCCTTGTGAGATACAGTTGTCTTCCCAGCAGCCCCTCCTCCATGACTAAGTCTACAACCAAGAAGACAGGTTACAAAGAGCCCTCATGTTCCTCTCTCTGTCTCCAGCTTTTTTTTAGGAGAGTTGGAGAAGTGCCTTGAAGATCCAGAAAAACTAGGATCCCTTTTCGTAAAACACGTGAGTACAGAGGCGGTAATTCATTTTCTCTCGTGTTGCTGGCATCGTTAGTGACACTTACAGGAGGACGTACTGTCAGACACGTGTGGTTTGCCTTCCTCTGAGTTACCTGCATGCCCAGTCCTGGGTCTATAGCAGTGCAGGTCGGAAGGCTCCCGAGCCAAACAAGCGCCACACAGTACCTTACAGGTGTACACAGTTTAGTGATTGTGTTCCTGCCCATACCTGCAGCGGGCTGGATGTGCTAGCCAGATATGTGCATATATCTAAGGTAAGTGATACGTATTCAAGTTACTTTGAGGGAAAAAAAAATCACTATATTTTCAAACATAATGAGGCTCTTGTGATTTGGAATCTCTTTAATATTAGGCTTAGTAGAAGGTAGATTTTCATATCTGTTTTTTTTTTTACACTCAGCACATTATGAGGGTTTAATTATTGTTACTGTAAAGCACGTGAAAAAATTCTTCTTCACACAGACAAGACTTGAAGGTGGATGGGTACCTTAAATATTCTCTTCAAGTAATTGTAGATCATCACCTTTGCCATGTACCAGCCTTCTCGGTAAAGGATGGTTTCCTTCAGGCTGGGACAGAACGGGGGTGGGGTGGGGGGGGGAAGGCCGTATGAGATCTCCCTCGCTGGGTATTTGTCTCTTCCGCTGCCTGCCCTCTGGAGCTCTTTGCTCCAGGCACAGTTTTGAGAATCTCGAACCCGGCAGTTGGAAGCTGGCTTGCCTGGCTTGCTGGCAGTTTGTCATGCGTTATCCTAGTCAGACTTCGAATAGCCACCACTCGACCCAGAGAGGCTCTAGGCATTGTCCGGCTAGGTTACATACTTCCCAGAATTCTTTTCTCCTCCTCTTGAACTTTGGGTTTCCACTGTTCTTCTGCACTGTCAGCTGTGTGTCTAGTCTTGAGGTGACAAGCTCACTTCATCTGTGCTCTAGAGAATCCCCACCAGATTCCGAAATAAGAATAATTACAGCGTGTGCCCATCAGTCTGTGAGGCTCAGTGGGTGGTTCACAGCAGATGCGCTTGCTGAGCTGACTCCAGTCCCAAGTGACTTCTCCTCCAGGCAGTTACTGAAGAAGCAGAAGGGCTGTGTAGACTTCTGCCCCGACAGGAGAAGGCTGGAAGGATCTGTGTGCCCTGTTGGGGTTTTAAAAGGATGAGTGGCTTGTTTTACATCATTGGCAGTATTCGGAAGAGAAGCTGACGTGTCCCATAGCAGATTTGCAGTGGTGACAAATCCTTGCTGTGATACCAGCAGGTTCCCCCACGGTGGACCCTAAGTGCATCGGCACACACATCACACACATCACCACTGCAGGAGGGCAATGATGTCCTAGTACTGTTTGGAAGGTGATTTTGAAGGTCCCTTAGGGAACCACAGATAGGTGCCGGTGACCCTGAGGGTCTGCATACATGGCTTTGAGAGCCAGTGTCCCTGATTTTCCTGCCATGGGATCTGAGGTTATAAAGACTTCCTAAAATACAGACTGGCAGTCTGGGAGTGATGGAAGTGTGTTCTTGAGCTGCCATCGGTGTTGCTGGTACCAACAAGAGAGCGGTCTGGTCTATACCAGGAGTGAGAACAAAGGGCTATCTCAGAGTCTCAGAGCCAGGGTAGCCTGATGCCCTGAATCTCGTGAGCTCCCCAGTGTGGCAGTGTTGCACTAAGATGACCCCTTTTCTGTGTGGGGTGCTGTGTGCGCCAATGGTCTGCCCACTCAATCAGTGGATTAACCATCTGTTTGCCTTTTGGTTCCTAGGAGAGAAGGTTGCACATGTACATAGTTTATTGTCAGAATAAACCAAAGTCTGAGCACATTGTCTCCGAGTACATTGACACCTTTTTTGAGGTAAGACTCAACATGGCAACGGGTGGTTTCTGACCCTTTCTGCACTGTGATTACTTGAATGTAGAGTGCCACAATGTCTCAGAACAAAAGAATCCTCACCAAAATGGCCCAAGAGATTAGGTTCCTAAGGCTTGCTTTGCAGTCTATAAATCAGAGAAATGGCTGTGGACTCAGTCTAGAGTCACACAGCTCCTGGTATTCAGAAGACTGGGTGCTTAACAATAAATGGTGTGAGCAGTTCTCATCCTGGGAACCCTGACACAGGGTAGAAGATCACAAGGTTAAGGTTCCCATCAAAACCATATCTCAAAATAAAATAAATGACTTAAAGAAATATTAAATGGCTAAGAGCAGAGTTCACTGGTAAAGCTAAGTTCACTGGTGCTGTGCCTAAGGCCTTCGGTTCAGTCACCCGGAACATATGGGAAATAGCTCCAGAGTTTTGTTTTGGTGGCTGTGATTGTTGTGGCTATATGCCTGGCGCCAATGGAAGCCAGAAGTGGTCATTGGATTACCTGTAAC
The DNA here is from genome assembly GCF_963924665.1 of Micromys minutus. Taxonomy (NCBI): domain Eukaryota; kingdom Metazoa; phylum Chordata; class Mammalia; order Rodentia; family Muridae; genus Micromys; species Micromys minutus. The sequence continues at coordinate 42,373,400 of NC_137955.1, read as the reverse complement.
TAGGGTTATGGCAGTAGGGCAGTGTCTTAGTTAGGGTTTTCTTGCTGTGAGGAGACACCATGACCAAGGCAACTCTTATGAAGGAAAACTAACTGGAGCTGGCTTGTAGGTTCAGAGGCTTGGTCCATTATCACCAGGGTGAGAAACATGATGGCATTTGAGCAGAGATGGTGCTGGAGAAAGAGCTTGGACCTGCAGGCAGCAAAGGGAGACAGCCACGCTGGGCCTAGCTTGAGCATCTGAGACCTCCAAGCCTTCCTCCACAGTAGCGCCTCCTAATAGCACCGCTCCCTTTAGGGCAAATATCCAAACGCACGAGTCTGTGAGAGCCATTCCTATTCAAACCACCACAGGCAGGTATGGCGCCGGGCAGTAATAAGCACGCAGTGGATGATGGGAACTGAACCAGAGTCCTCTTAAACAGCAGCCGGCACCCTTAACCACGGAATAGTCTCTCCAGCCCTGGGGGCAGCCAGGGCGGTCAGGCAGACAGAGAGAAGCCTTTGAGTAAACAGGCTTCTCTGAAAACCCACTCAGGAAGACTGAAGTAGAACGTTTAAATCCTGAGAACTGGGAAGCTTCTGCTGCCTCCTTTTCATAGGACTGTCAGAATTATAAGGAACAAAATGTTGCCTTTTAACAAACAACACTTGAGGTGGTTTGGTTTGGTTTCCTCTTAAAATCTCCAGGACTTGAAGCAGCGCCTGGGTCACAGACTGCAGCTCACTGATCTGTTGATCAAACCTGTGCAGAGAATCATGAAGTACCAGCTGCTCCTGAAGGTGAGGGCTGTGGGAATAGTGATTGGTCACTGCTGAATGGGCGGGACTTCCCTCACCATCCACACCTCCACCTTGTGGGAGAATGTTTGCTGTCTTCTTCCAACAGCGCTTGTTACTTCTGGTCCTAAGTGTTTCAAAGTAACGCTACACTGCTGGTCAGTAGTTCATGCCTCTCAAGTTCCGAATCAAGTTCCTCTTTGTCTGCCACATACCTTGGAATGCTAGTGCTATTTCTTCCGTTCTAGCAACCCCATCTTTAAATTATGTATGTTTCATGTGTATGGGTGTTTTCGCCTAGATGTATGTCTGCACCCCATATGCCTGCTGCCCCTGGAGGCCAGAAAAGGGTGTTGAGACTAAAATTGGAGATGGTTGTGATCTCCTGTGTCCTGCTGGGCATCAAACTTAGGTCCCCTGGAAGAGCAGCCCACTCTTAGTTGCTGGGCCATCTCTACAGACCATTTTTTAATCTTTTGGGGTTTTTGAAAATATTTTAAAATTTTATTTTATGTGTCTTAGTGTTTTGCCCCCACGCATGCCTGTGTACCACATGTATGCCTGGCACCCATGGAGACCAAAAGAGGGTGTGTCCACCCCTGAAACCAGAATTACTAACAGTTGTCGGCCACCATGTAGGTGCTGGATATTCCTGGATCTTCTTCCAGAGTAGCCCATGCTCTTGACTGCTGAGCCGTTTCTCCAGCCCCTCTTCTTAGAGTCTTAAGAAAATGAAACTTTGAGTTCTCATATGGCCTGGCAGTAGTCATGAATTACTTAGTAAGTTAGCAAGCACCATTGGAGATGACGTCACATGAAACTCGGGGCCTGCACATGGAGAGAGGCCCTAGCTCGTCTCAGGGAAGCGAGGGCAACCTTGGCGTGTGGTTCTGAGAGGGAGTGAGGATGGGGAATGGATGCCCGGGCCAAAATGCCCATTGCAAGGATGGTCGAGGCCAGTTGCCCCTGCCCGTTGTTCTCACCACGTCTTTCTCTCTTCATTTCTCACAGGACTTCCTCAAGTACTCAAAAAAGGCTAGCCTGGACACATCCGAATTAGAGGTACTTAGGGTTCCGCTATTCTCGGGCAAGCCCCTCCTGGCGTGGGGTCTTTCCTGGGAGGGGCCACATGAGGGTGTGTCTGTCTCTGTCTCTGTACTCGGGAGATGGAGAGGGAGAGAAAGTAAAACTGGAGGTGCAGTGGAGGGTTGGCACTGCCGGGTTCGTGGGAGGAGTGAACGCTGATCCGTTTTCTCCCTGCCCACAGAAAGCCGTAGAAGTCATGTGCGTAGTGCCGAAGCGTTGCAACGACATGATGAACGTGGGGCGCCTGCAAGGATTTGACGTAATGCTGTTGTTCTCTGAGGCGCCCTCTGCCTCCCATCCCTTTCCTCTACCCTGGATTATTCCTCTGCACATGTATTCTTTCTTTCTTTCTCTTTCTTTGTCCTCTCTCACTCTTCTGTGTGACTGGCTTTCTTTCTCTCTTTTCTGGGAGGGCCTTTGATTTGCTTTGGGGAACCTTCTTCCGCCTGAGGCCATTAGAGGAGAGGTGAGCAGGGTCACGCTTTGTTTCTGCATCCTCTCCAGGCATCTAAAGCCACAAAAGCCAGGGATGAAGGCTCCTGCCCCTCTCTCATCCCTGGGAGACAGACTTCAGGACCACTGGGTTCTTGAGCCTACCCATTTGTACAGGCTGCACTCTCTGTGCACATTCAGACCAGAAGCTGTTGTTCCTGTTGAGTCAGAACGTGGGCGATGCTGTAATGTTTCTTGCCACCTGCTCACTGGAGCATTAGGGCTTAATGTCCCAAGTCTGTTTCTCAGACTAGCCTGCAGTCTATACCTAGGAGACTTCTGCTCACTAGTTGGGAAGAGGGATGGCCTTTTGTGAGAATCATCCTGAAAGAAGCCTATTCTTACTCTCTGAGAGTTGGTTACACAGGGTTGACAAGACTTTGAATTTAAAGAATTGTTCTGCTTGGAGCTAAGAGTTGATTAAAGTAAAGGAATAAGCTCTGTAAATCCTAGACGGATACATTATTCACTGGGAGGAAGCCAAAAAAAAAAAAAAAAAAAAAACAGATCACTGGACCCTGAGAATTCAATGTTCTCTTCCCCCTCCCTCCCCTCTTCTGTTTTAGGGTAAAATTGTTGCCCAGGGCAAACTGCTCTTACAGGACACATTCCTGGTCACAGACCAAGATGCAGGGTTCCTGCCTCGATGCAGAGAGAGGCGGGTTTTCCTCTTTGAACAGATCGTCATATTCAGCGAACCACTTGATAAAAAAAAGGGCTTTTCCATGCCAGGATTCCTGTTCAAGAACAGTATCAAGGTAAGCGCGTGCCTGCCAACTTCATGTGCCAGCACATGGATCAGTCATACTAAGAACTTGTCTGACTATGGTGGCATTTCCAAGGCTTGTTTAATTAAGTATTTACAAAACCTTCTAGTATACCGATGAATCTTAAAATTGCATCCCGCCTCTCTCTGATCTCTGTACTGTGGAGCTGCTGTCTGCAGTACCTTGTGACTGTGTTTAATACCTATGCGACTATAGCCATTGGACAGTGTGCAGCACTGCCCTCTGGGTAATCATGTAAAACTTAGCTAACAACTCCAAGCCTCACCTTTTGGCCTAGGGTCAAAGAAAAGAGCCAGCTAAATGTCTCATTCTCCTTTAACAGAGGGATCCTGAGGGTTCTTCCAATCACTGGGCTCCAGAGATGGGGTAGATACCCCCTCTGCCCTAGGGTAGCTTGCCCTCTGGTGGCTGAGAAAGGTGAACAGACAGAAAATAATTATATGATTATGATTCTAAGTCTGTAAAGGAGACAAGCCAAAGATGACAAAATGACAGAAAGGAGTCCCGAAGCCAGCAGGTAGTCTCTAGGCGATGCATGCTTGCACCACCCCTAAGCTGTTGCCATGGCTACAGCAATGCAGGACTGAGTTCAGAAGTGAGACGTGCTCTCTATGAGAGCCTCTTGTACTAACACTAGGGTCGTCACAGGCACCGAGGAACTGTGTGTGCCCTTTGAGTCTATAGACTTCATGGTGTGCTGGTGAGTCAGGGCCTTCTCTCCTGTGAAGCTCGATGCTTGGGCTTTCATAGAGTCCAGTGGTTTCTAGAGCCTGTGGCATCAAAGGTTGGTCTGTGAGCACAGCCACTGAGCCCCATGATCTTTTGCTCACAAGGGGCTATGCAGGCTTCAGAGCTAGGCAAAAAAAAACAAAAAACAAAAAAAAAAACCCTTTGTGTCTCATGCTACCCCAGTGCCAGCTACTGAGAGGCCTCCCTCCAAAGGCATGCCCGTACATCAGCCCACCTCTTAGAATTTTTATTCACAACTGTATGGACAGAAAGTCACCCCATCACCCTTGAAGTTCCGTTGATGCGTCATGTTTCTGCTGCTTCTGTGCGGCGATTCTCTGTATTTTCGTCAGAATGTCAGATACACTTGCACATCCTTTTTTGATATTCGAGATTTTTAATCTCTTTTTTAGTACATTTGTGTATAGGTGTGTGTGTGCTTGTATGCCACAGAATGTGAATAAAGTGAGGAAAACTTAGGAGACTCAGTTCTCTTCCACCACAGGACCCCTGGGATCCAATTCACATTGCTGAGCTTGGTGACAAGTGCCTTTGCATGATAGGCCATCTTAATATGCACTTTTAATTTTTATTTTGGGACAGGGTTTTTCTGTGTATCCCTGGCTGTCCTGGAACTCAAATCTTTAGACCAGGCTAGCCTCAGACTCAGAGATCTGCCTGCTTCTGCCTCCCAAGTATGGGAACTAAAGGCGTGCGTCACCACCGTCTGGTGAGTTTTTAGTTGTGGAGAATGGGTGCTGGCTAGCTGCAGAAGAGGCTTGGAAAGAGCCATCAACTCCAGATAACCGCCTTTGCCCCGGAGGTTTCAAACAGCTCAAAACACTTCCTGATAATGATTAAATTCTCTTTATCTAAAGTGCTGCAGACAAGAAGTCTTTCTAGTTTCAGGTCTTTTTTTTTTTTTTTTTAATTAAAAAAAGGTATACTATATACATACTGGCAACTTAGCAAGGGTACCCAGGTACATTTATGGGTATACATGGTACATGCTATATGGCACATGTGGGCACCAGTCAAAAGCTTTGCTGTGGACTTGGTTCTCTCCTTTTTTTGTGTATGTGGACTCTAGGGATGAAGTCCGGTTGTGAAGCAAGCCCTTTTACCGTGAAAGCCATCTTGGCAACCCCCAGGACGGAACACAATTCTGAACACAAAGTGGGTGTGTCATGCTCACTTTAAAGAAGTAGCCTAAAAGCACTTTATGTAGTTGTTGGTGAGCTCCTGTCTTCACAGCAGGCCATCACTCTAGACCGTACAGGTTTTTAGGGATGCCTGACCTGTGATGGTGTCTGCGGCTGTTCAGCTAACGGAATTCAGCTAAAAAGTAGTTTTGCCATGACGACATAGGAAAAGATTCACTAAATACTTTGAGTTTGGTGGTAAAGTGTATATAACATTGTATTTGCCGTTTTAGCTGTTTTTAGGAACAGCTTGTTGGTATTAAGTACATCTGTGCTGCGCCACTACCCTCAGCCGTGGGAGTCCTGTAACCTTGCACGAGTTAAACTCTCTCCACCCATTAACATGACATCCCCATTGTCCCCTCCCTTGACAACCCCCATGCCCCTCTCTGCTTCCAGGGCACTGTGTATGTGGAGCCTCACATATCTCCTTGTGAGGGAGCTTACTAAAGGTGGCATTGTTTTTCAAAGGACTGACCGTGTTGTTGCGGTGCGTGTCAGAGCATCCTCTCACATTAAACCTGGGTACCAAACGTTCCACAGCAGCATATTCTGCTGGCCGGCCTTCAGTTAGTTAGAGAATACTCAGGATGCCCTCCCATGCCGTAGCCACTGTAAATAATGACTTGATGTTTTAAAGGTGAGTTGCCTCTGCCTGGAGGAAAATGTGGAGAACGATCCCTGTAAGTTTGCCCTGACGTCCAGGACGGGCGATGCCGTGGAGACCTTCATTTTGCATTCCTCCAGTCCAAGCGTCCGGCAAACATGGATCCACGAAATCAACCAAATCTTAGAAAACCAGCGCAACTTTTTAAATGGTGATGTACCCTCTTACTGGCTGCGTCTTTCTCAAACGTACATGATTCTGTGTCTCGGCGTTCTTGTTACGTATTGATAGCGACAGACCTTGCTGTCCACTGTGTCTCCTGGAGATAGGAAGCTGGGGCACCGTGGGCTGATAATTAGTCCGGGATGTCACAGGTTTTGGTGGCAGTCGGGATTTGAGCAGCCACTGTACTTCCGGTGAGCGCTCCTCAGGTTGCATTGTTCCGTTCTGCCGGGCACAGATGGTACAGTCGAGCCCCATCCTATGAAAAGGAAGTTCGAGGTGATCCTGAGGATGTGACACTTATCAAAAGTGCCAGAATCTCTGGCAAGTGCGTCGCATACCTAATTAAAAAGCAAGGCATGGGTGCGTGTGATCCGTGCATACCTGTAATCTTAGCACTCAGGAACCCAAAGCAAGAGCAGTACAAACTCAAATCCACCCTGGGCTCTGCAGCAAGACTGAGCCTGTAGGCAGAGAGGCATCACTGCAGTGACTCTAGCGGCGGTGCACAGCCCTCTTCTGGCCCCTCCCATCTGCCGCCGTCCTGTGACTGTCAGCTCCCATTTCATTTGCCTTGGATAATGAAGAGCTGGAGGATGCTATAGAGAGTGAAATGCTTGTTGACTCCAGCCCTCCCTGTCACCTTTTCTGCATATCCACATTCTGTGCCTAAATCCAGACCCCACGAAAATGTTGTGATCCCGTCTCAGTATATTGCAGGACATTCCAACAGCTCAACAGAGACACTGAGTAGGTGGCACCATTGGCTAGTAGTAATCTGTCTGGCATTTGCCCCAGGCTTCTGTCTAGCCCACTGACTGACAAATTATGTCATCCCCTGGGGTAGGAGACGACAGTGACCATGAGCATTTGCCTGAGTTAGCTCACTGACCCTTAGCCCTTCTGATTGTATGTGGCCTTTAAAACAACATCACCACTCTGGAATTTTCTTGGTGCCCTAACTGACTTTCTTCTTGTATTGAATTGCTTGCTTACAGCCTTGACATCACCCATCGAGTACCAGAGGAACCACAGCGGGGGCGGCGGCAGTGGCAGCGGGGGCAGCAGCGGCGGGGGCGGGGGCAGCAGTGGCAGCGGGGCCTCCAGCGGAGGCGGCAGCAGCCATGGCAGTGGCCCCAGCAGCTGTAGCAGTGGCCCCAGCTCGAGCAGGAGCAGGCCCTCCAGGATCCCACAGCCTGTCAGACACCACCCCCCCATGCTGGTCTCCTCTGCAGCCTCAAGCCAGGCAGAGGCAGACAAGATGTCAGGTATGTCTGCTCCCAGCCCCTCACTGCCTACCCCCAGCAACAGCCTGGCCCTTGAGGCCAGCCTTGGCCAACCCAGCAGGCTCCCCCTGAGTGGAGACTCCGAAGGTCATGATCGAGAAACAGAACCCATTCCCAAGATGAAGATGATGGAGAGCCCCCGGAAGGCCCCAGGGAATACTTCTGGTACAAGCCAAGACGGAAACACCAAGGAAGCCCGGGGGAACCTGGGCCCACTGCCTCTGGGCAAGACTAGGCCTGGGGCCGTCTCGCCGCTGAACTCTCCTCTCTCCACTACGTTCCCTTCTCCTTTTGGGAAGGAGACCTTTCCTCCCAGCAGCCCCCTGCAGAAGGGGGGCTCCTTCTGGAGCTCCATTCCTGCCTCCCCTGCCAGCCGGCCAAGCTCCTTCACCTTCCCGGGGGACAGTGACTCCCTCCAGCGGCAGACGCACCGCCACGCAGCCCCCAGCAAGGACACAGACCGCATGAGCACGTGCTCCTCGGCCAGCGAGCAGTCCGTGCAGTCCTCCCAGAGCAACGGGGTAAGAGTGCCAGGGAGCCTGCGTCCGTCCACCCCACCGCCTCTGTCCCGCCAGCTCTTCTAAGTCTCCGTACTAACTCCAGCTCTCCAGCACTGTGCAGCAGTAATCGCCTTCTCCAGCCCTCCTGTGCGCTGTCTGAGTAGACACGTCTGTGGCCTCTGTGTGTACACTCTCGTCCGTGCCCTGTGGGGCTGCGCTGGCACCCAGCCACCAAGTGAATGCAGCCACCTCTAACCCCTCCCGGGACCACGGACGGCACCTGCTCTCCTCTCTACTAACCTGCTTCTCGCTTTATTCCTGTCTCCCTGTTAAGAGAAAGCGCACCATTAATCTCCTCGATGCGGCATCTTTAAGTCTCCAGTTTCTGACCAGCAAAGCATTTTGGGACTTGCTCTTTGGGCCCTGCTTCCTCGCTCACACTCCCCCCCTCCCCCTGCTTTTTGGAGAGGTCTTTTTCTGTTCTCTACTACTCACAACGAAACGTGTAACTTCTAAGCTTTTTGCTCATTGCTTAGTTTTGCTCTTTTATGCTATAAGTTGTCTTCGCTGCTTTTTTTCAGTCATCTGATGAAAAAAAAAATTTTTTTCTCAAGAAAACTTCCAACAGCAACTCAGAGCAAAATAAGATGGCATTAGGGAGCAGGAATATACCCAGTGGTAAAGTTTCCTCTACCCCAAGTCTCCTGGAGAGACACTGGCCCAGGCACCTGGACACCCGACTTCTCCAGAGATGGCCGGGCCTCAGGCCTCCAGAGAGGATGTGGGGGCTTCTGCACTGGGCTCATTTTGCAGTCACTTGTATTGTGTTCTCAGGCTGACGGGTGTCTCTGCTGGGTTCCCTCCACTCTGTGGGCTCCTCACTGTCCTCCGGCTGTTTTCTACAGGGCAGGTGACCCGGCCCATAACACTGAAGGCATGCGTGAGTGCACAGAACTGTTCTAACGAGTGTATGTTTGATCGCTTTATAAATTTTTAAATACATTTCCCTAAAAGGGTCTGTGTCTCTCATTGTATATATATATATATATTTATATTTATATATAAAATCTAGCTTTTGCATGTCTCTTTCCTCTGGACCTCTATTAATCCCTCATTTGGACTCTCAATCTTATCTTCTTTTTTGTTAGGTATTTTGATTAGCTCAGCCTTCCTCTTTGTTTGTGGAAGAAACTAAGAAGTGGGTCTTGATGCATTTGTCTGTACCTGAGTTAACCACTAAGTGGTTAAGCGGGTGTCTGATGGTGGGCATTCCCTGTGTCCTTTCTATGGACTCTCCATCCCATTCTACAGAGCAAGGGAGCTTCCAGCTAGATTGGAAACTCTTAGGTGGGCAGACAAGCTGCTGACAAGTCACAACCCCAGACCCAGCTGTCTGCTCAGTTTCCAGGCCTGGTGTCAACACTGTGACCCATACAGAATGGGCCTGCTGACGTCTCCTACGCCCCCTAACCTGTACACATTTCTCGTAAGCAGAGAGAATCTTTCAGGTCTTTGTCTCCAAGTGAGTAACTGCTCTAGCATGGGAGCCTGGCCTCATCTCTGGGCCTGGGCCTAGCTTCACCCTGAGGGAGGCCCAGCCAGAGTCTCTCAGACTGGGGAGTGGCCTTTGATTGCTGCCTCTTACTGCTGCTTCTGTGGAAGGTAGCTTGGAAAAGCAAACTGACAGGCTGAGTTTTAGTCAGAATGCCTCACATCAGGAAGGAATATGAGATGTTCTCTGACCCTCTTCGTGGCTCTGGCGCTAAGTTGCTAAGCAGGTCAGCAGGAGTCTCCTTTGCTGTGACAGCCTCTGAGGAACTGTTCTGGGTTATAGATGGGCTGCTGTGTCTGGCCTCTGGAGGTGTCCTTCCTCATGCTCCAAATGGTACCTTCTGCTGAATTATGCTGAGATCAGGGTGGGGTGCAAATAATGGCCCCAGTCTGACTGGGTGAGCCTGTCTGCTGTTTCCTTGATAGACTTTCCCTCCCACCATGAGGGCAGCATCAGAGCACACGTTAGAGTCAGCCCCAGCCCTGCCTTTCTGTCACTGGCTCGGTGGCCTGTGCATACTTATCACACTGCTCTGAGGGGAGATAGACAGCCAGGCTGTATGTATAGCAAGGAGGTTGTGGGAATTAAGGAAGACCCATTTGAAAGGCCTGCTGCCTATTCAGGACAGAAGTGACAATAGCTGTGATTGTTGAAAATCACTCCAGTTGTGGGTTTCGGCTCACAGTGATGCCCTAACCTTGGCAACTGTGCCACAGGACGGTCAAGGTTACATTTCTCACCCATTTGCCTCGGCCATCCCCAAACTGCTGGGTCCCACCATCAAAGTCAAAACACTAAGTTCCACACTGAAAGTGCAGAGGGAACATTCATGGAACCTTTGAACTGAAGGGTCAAAGGCAGGAAACAGGCACCACGGGGACCAGAGCAAACCGTCTCAGGAACCCCAACTGGCAGCTCTTCTGTACGTATCCCACCTCTGCAGCTCCCAGTAACTTGTTGGCTTCCCACCTGTGGCCACACAGAGAAGAGCAGGTGGGTTTCATGTCCCCCTCGGCCATCTCAGAATAGTGGTCAGCTGTCTGCTGCAGCAGGTTCTGACATGCTCAATAGACCAGGACTGCAAAGGATGGCAGGCCTTTGAAATGCTGACCTCCATAAATAGTCTGCAGCAACAGTGTAAAACAGTGCAAAAGCATTTGAGTGCGAGCTCACAGAAATCAGGACCTGGAAGCCATTCCCTAAGGAGGAAATAGCCCTCTCTCCTTTCTTCTTTCTTGGACCAGTAGTAGGTCACCAGTCAGGTGAGATCATGGGACAAGTGACTGCCATTTGTGTTCCATTCATTCAGTTCATGTACCCAACTGGAGACCTTAAGAAACCAACTCGGTTTTACTTCTGCAGTCTTTTTGCATTGACTGAGTTACTGAACAGGGGTTTGTTGCAGGCCAACTGCACACCAGTCACTCACCAAAGAAACCCAGTGCTCTTGAGGCCTCAGGATAAGGGCAGTAGAAGATACCCCCACAGTCACTCAAAGGTCTCTTCCACAAGCTGGAAGGCAGCTGTTTGATCTTCTGCCATATGTTCCCATAACAAGAGCAACACGAAGACCCTTGAGGCAAACTCAGTCAAAGAAGCACCCACTGAGGGGCATAAAGCCATAAAGGAGACGGAGCGGCTGTCCGTGAGAGTAGTGTGTTAGCGGATTGGTCCTTCAGATGTTCCGAGTTCTTGGTTCTTTTGGGTGGTGGGGGTAGCAAAGGTTAGGCAAACAACAGCCCGTGACCTGGAGTGCACATTCCCAAGGATGGCCTTCTTAGGAAGATTTGGGGGCCAAGTGGCTAGTCGTCAGCCTTCAAGGTTAACACGTGTTTGAATTGGAAACACCCAACACGGCATCGATAAGAGGACTGAGCGGCTTGTGCGAGGGCACAGTGAAGACCCAACAGCGTCAGGCCCCCAGGGCATCAGCACTGAGGTGGATCTTTGGGAGTTTTCTCAACTTGCTGAGCAAGTTGTCGCACGGGGGGCACTAAGCTGAAGAGACTGGCAGACGACCGTGCCGTCTCCCTGTCCGACTGCTGAGCCCTCCTGTGGGCTGGTGCCGTGGCTCGAGGCGAGTAGTGGCCTTGGCTGTCACGCCTCCTCTCAGTCCCTGTCCACCTTGTTTTCTTCATCTCTTCCCTCCAGAGTGAAAGTAGCAGCAGTAGCAACATCTCCACCATGCTGGTGACACAGGAGTACACGGCACTGAAGGAGGATGAGATAAATGTCTATCAAGGAGAGGTCGTTCAAATTCTGGCCAGCAACCAGCAGAACATGTTTCTGGTGTTCCGCGCCGCCACTGACCAGTGCCCTGCAGCCGAGGGCTGGATTCCGGGCTTCGTCTTGGGCCATACGAGTACAGTTATCATGGAGAACCCCGACGGGACTCTCAAGTGAGTGGCAGCAGCCTAGGTGTGGACATTCCAGGGAGCCCTGGAGGGATCCAGCCAGTGGAAGGATAGATAACTCTGTCTGTTTGTATGTGTTTGCCTCTGTCCTAGTCAGGGTTTCTACTCCTGCACAAACATCATGACCAAGAAGCAAGTTGGGGAGAAAAGGGTTTATCCAACTTACACTTCCAAAATGCTATTTATCACCACAGGAAGTCAGGACTGGAACTCAAGCAGGTCAGGAAGCAGGAGCTGATGCAGAGGCCATGGAGGGATGTTACTTACTGGCTTGTTTCCCATGGCTTGCTCAGCCTGCTTTCTTATAGAACCCATGTCTACCAGCCTAGGGATGGCACCACCCACAATGGGCTGGGCTCTTCCCCCTAGATCACTAGTTTAGAAAATGCCTTACAGCTGGATCTCATGGAGGCATTTCCTCCACTGAGGCTCCTTTCTCTGTGATAACTCCAGCTTGTGTCCGGTTGACACAAAACCAGCCAGTACAGCTTCCAAGCAAATTGTGTGACCCCAAGTGAAAGGCTAGCCTTATGCTAAGAGATCCTCTAATACCTCTTTTGGGCGGGTCACTAAATAGTCCCTAAAGGTCTTAGCTGGGGAGCAGGACCTCTTGAGAGACAAAGGATCATCACTCACAAGCTGCAAGGAAGGTTTAGATCAGCAGTTCTCAAAGTATGGGTCAAGACCCCTTTGGGGGTCAAATGACCCTTTCACGAGGGTCACCTCAGACCACCAGAAAACACAGGTGTTTACATTCTAATACACAACAGCAAAAGTAGTTATGAAGTAGTAACAAAATTAATTTTATGGTAGGGAATCACCATGTATTATCAAAGGGCTACAGCATCAGGAGGAGAACCACCGGTCTGTGTGGTTCTTTTACCGTGAGTTCTGTTACTCGAAGGCTCATTGACTAAAGCCTGAAGTCAGCTCTGCTGCATTGAGCTTTATCTTAAAGAAAACTCAGTCCACACTGCTGTCTGAGACTTTTTCCCTGAAATGTCAGAGACTAGCCACGCTTCTTCTAGAATAGAACTGTTGATGGGTCTGGAAAACAGTGCTGTCTGGCTGAGCAGGCACCTGCAGGCTGGCACTGAAGGTAAATGCATCCATCCATCTCTTCTTCCTCAGGACTGTCCTCCATCCCCTGTCTCCAGGATAGGCAGATAGGAGAGAGTGTGTTATCCAGAACCCCTGCCGGAAAACTTTCAGTGTCAGCCTTTCCTTTAAAAGAAGTATAAGAGATTGAAGCTTCATGTTCTAGTTTGTTTCCATTTGAGCTCTTCAGGGAATCGGGCGCACTGTGGTAGGTAGGCTGTGGATAGGCAAATCAGAGGGTAGACTTGCAAGGGACTGGCTCACACAGTTGTGCAGACAGGCAAATCCAGACTGCTGCCATCCGTCAAGTCTGAAGTGGGTTCCTGGAGAGTGCCTTCCCTATACCTTCACCTGACTGGATGAGGAAGGGCAAACAGCTTCGCCTGACGCTGTTGTCAATCAAAAGTAGCCTCGAAAAGACACTGGGAATGTTTGACTTCTCAGTACAGTATGGCCCAGTCAAGTTGATACAGAATTAACTATTACAGGCACCTTTGTATCTTAATCTTTAAAATCTGCTTAAGGAATGGCTGGCTTTGTCACCTGCTTCTCAGGCATCTCTGAAGTTAGTTTTAATGGGATCTCGGTTCCTAGAGATCTTCAGTTTGTACCTCTGAAACACAGATTACCATCAGCCTGTCCCTGACGCTTTTCATGGTGACAACTGCTGACCATGGCAAAGGAGGGATCTGAGCAGTGTGGTCTTTCCTCTCCCCCTCCCCCCCAGGAAGTCAACATCTTGGCACACAGCACTCCGTTTAAGGAAGAAGTCTGAGAAGAAAGATAAAGACAGCAAAAGGGATGGCAAGTTGGAGAACGGGTACAGGAAACCGCGAGAAGGGCTCAGTAACAAGGTATCTGTGAAGGTGCGTGTGAGGAGCCAAGAGGAGGGTCGGGAGGATAAACCACTGCAGACGCTAAGCTGGGCCTTGCTTGAGGACGCATTCCCTGCTCACAGGGGCAGCGTCATACCGGCTCTCTCTGCACTAGTTGGGAGCTCTACTGGCACATGACTTACCGAGTGGGACCTGGGTTCTTGCCTGCACACTGCATCAGGTCTGTGTGTGGTTTCAGATGATGTGGTTAGGTCAGTTGGCCTTTGCCTGGACCCTGGGACAGGTTAAGTAGCATGTTCATGAATAAGGAGATAACCCTCAGCTAGTTAGTATGGCACACCATGTTCAGGGGCATATAACAGCAGCAGAAGGGGACTGAGTCGGTGTTTCCAGACTGGTCAAGCTCTTCCCACAGTGACTGCGGCCCTGGAAGCGATATCCTACCTTAAAATAGCTCAAGGTCTTAATTACAATTTAACAATGCATTAATCTCTGCCTTTTCTGTTGCAGCTTCTCAACCCCAACTACATTTATGACGGTGAGTTCTGTTGTCTTCCCTCCAGTCTGAAGAACCCCAGAACCTCAGGTTCTGTAGCAGAGCATTGGGCCTGTGCCCTGGGATAGCCTGTGGTGTTCTGGGTTTCCACTGCTTTGTAGGAGCACCTGGGAGAGATGGAGAGACGTGTGGTGGGTGACTGGCATTGACCAAACTCCCTTACCTTGCAGTTCCCCCAGAATTCGTTATCCCATTGAGCGAGGTCACATGTGAGACAGGGGAGACCGTTGTTTTTAGATGTCGTGTCTGTGGCCGCCCCAAGGCCTCAATCACCTGGAAGGGCCCTGAACACAACACTTTGAACAACGATGACCACTACAGCATCTCCTACAGGTGAGGGGCTGGTCCAGAGCAATTAACTGGTAGGGGGCGTGGCGAATCTGGCTACTCAGTAGCTAGAAATGCACTTGCCGGCGTGATTGGGGTCTTCTTGTTGCTCCGATACCTTGGGCACTTAGCCCGTGGGAGATTTCATCCCCAAGGAGGGAGGTAGAGCTGGTGCCTAAAAGTGCCGATCATTCCTGACCCCATCGTTTCCTCACATGTGCGGCAGTGACATTGGGGAGGCCACTCTGAAGATCATCGGTGTTAGCACAGAAGACGATGGCATCTACACTTGCATCGCTGTGAACGACATGGGTTCAGCCTCATGTTCTGCCAGTCTGAGGGTTCTAGGTAAGCCACCTGGGGCAGGGCCCCTCTGCCGACAGTCCCTAAGCCAGCGCATCTGCCACACTTGGAGTGCCCAGAAGTTTAGAACACGGGAGGGGTATGCGCGTGGATGTCCAGAAGGGGCCCACAAAGCAGACAGTGCCACAAGAAAAGGCACCTTGAAGGAGTTCAGGGGCCTCCTCTGTGAGAGTTTGTATGAAAGCCTATGACACTGGGCACTTGAGTCCCTAGTGACTGGCCTGAGCTAGAATGTGCACTCATGCCCTCGGTACTTAAAAACATGTCCTTAGATACTCTTCCAGCTGAACCTAAGCTGCTTCATGGGGCACACGGATAAAGAGGAAATGCTATTGTAGACCCAGACATGTCTCCGATCTCAGCACAGCCCTTCAGTGAGGCGTGTGTGGGCTGCTGAGCCCAGTGACTTCCCCAAATTCAGCTAGGTGAGCATTCCCAGGGACCTGCTTGTCAGTGGCCCCGGCACACCTCCAGCCCGGCAGGATGCTGTGTTCTCTGCAGCCAGCCTTCCAGCAATGCCCACTGAGACAAACCAACTACACCAGTGCCCACCTGCCCACAACCGCTTCCAACTGGGCAAATAAAAATCAAACAAAATGGTGGATTAAGGTCTAGCATGTAGATGGTAAGCGAAGTTTGTCTAAAACTTTCATTAAATCCTAAAAAGAGCAAGTTGTGTCCTAAAGGAGAGCAACGACTCGGAGGGCCAGTCCTGTTTGTCCCATGTGGAGCTGTGCAGGAAAATGACAGAAAAGGAAACGTGTAGGTTCGTGTCACAGAATCTTCAAGGTCTTTAGAGAAACAATGCCATCTTGTCGGGCAGGCCATTCACGGTTTTCTGTGATTTCCAGACTGCACCCTGAGAAGCCACTTGATTCGTGGACATTGGTGGTGTGTGGTTTTAATGCTGTCTTGTCAGTCCCCACCATCGAGCTGTCATGCGTAGATGATTCTTTTCCCTTGTGCTCTCCTTAGGGTTGCTCCCGCTCTTTCTGCCTGGCTAACTCCCTTTCGGACACGGTGACACTGTAGCCGTGCACTGTGGCTGGCTGGGGGCAGGGGAGTTGCCACTCTGAGGTAGAGTGGTCAGTCCCGACACCTCAGAGATGCATTCATGCTCCTGTCAACAGAGCAGGTCAGGCAGGGGTCCCCTTCCATAGATAAGAGCTGTGACAAGGAGCCCGGTGCTTCACGTCCGTGTGAGGTCACTTCTTGAACTGCTTGGGGACCAGAGCCTCGGCTTGTTTCAGTCTTCTGTGTATGTGCAATATTTGGAAGACATTTTAAGGAATTTCTTAGGAGCTTTTTCATTGGAAGATTTAAAGGGAAAATGTTCGCTTTTTATGTGAGAGAAATCAAGTGTTTCTTCTTTTAATTAAAAGCTTTTTGATATTCCTTGCATAAGTCCCCAGCTTGTTATTTCACCCTCCTCCTGCTCATGCTACACCCCCCACTCCCTCACAAACTTGTTACCTCTGCCATATTACTGTTGCGCGTGCGCGCACACACACACACACACACACACACACACGCACACACACGCATCACTCTGTTGTAGAAATCATTTTATTCCCTTCTCAGGGTTTCTACCTCACCTTTAACCGAATGAAAGACACACTCAGCCTTTATATTCACAAACCTTAAACAGCTCAGGAGCTGGGTAGCTGCCTACCCTCCGTGCTGTTAGAATCTCCTTTTCTATCACTAACCCTGAGTTATTATCATGTTTCATCTGGGTTGCTCTTAGCTCCAGTCAGCCAGCACTCAGGCCTCAGCTGATGGCAGGTTCTCCTTCTCCTCTACCTACCTCTCGGTGGTTTTCCTCCAATCCAAAGCCCAAGAAACCTAAACCCCACCCTCTTCTGCCCATCGATTGGCTGTTGACATCTTTATTGGCCAATCAGAATTAGCTTGGGGTCAGGGTCACAGGGGCTACTGCAGACTAGGTGCCCCCCCCACAAAGTTAGCATTACAGTAGACAGTAAAAGATAAAACCATCTCTGTGCCCACTTACTGTTGCTTGGATGTCTGTGTTTAGAGATGACCACCTGGGACACTGGGATAGGATAACCTATCAGGGGCTCATCCCTAGAGAATACTGATTCATTCATATTCATTCTCATCCCCTCTCTCTCTTTCTGACCCATTAATTGCCTATAGCTCTTCATTTAGGGGTGAGCCCCTGTGAAATTCCCTCCATATACATTGGCATGTCAACTCATGGTGTTGTCATTGTGGGAGACTTGTTTAGGAGTCTTAATGACTTCTCTTGGCATAAATGTTTAGAAAAAGCACCTTGTTTCCTTAGGGCTTATATAATACCACACTTACCACTAACAAGTGACTTCCATCAGGTACATGTATGACAAAACTGCCCATGTTTACAACATACTTACAATTTACTTACTCTAAAAGACTGTGGGCATTAAGGGAACATAGGGGAACCCTCAGTTTCTGAAGGAGAAGTAAACAAGCATAGTTTGCAGGCTGAGTCTGGGTGAATAGGACAGGACTCACTAGAAAGCATCAGGCCGGGGAGATGGCCTGAGTCTCAATCCCCAGAGTCTGTATAACCCTCCAAGCATGGTTATGGAGTATGTAACCCAGTGCTGGGTGGGGCAGAGACAGGGAGGCTGGGAGCCTCCTCCAGGCTCAGAGAGAAAATGTCTAGGAAATAGGCAGAGAGTAATGGAGTGGGGCTCCCTGTGTCCTCCACAAGCAAATGCACACATCACATTCAATCCCTGTGTGCTCCACACAAGCACATGCACACATCACACTCAATCCCTGTGTCCTCCACACAGGCACATGCACACGTTACATTTGAACAATGCTAGCTCTTAGACACACAAGGCTCCGTACTTTTAAATAGAAGTAAGTTGATTTCACTAGTATTTGACTTAATCAGATGTATCCACAGCATTCGATTCTAACATGCAATGGATGCCTGTTAGGTGTTGACGAGACATTTCACGCCTTCTGTCCACGTTCAGGGTCCCGTGCATCTCTATTACGGTAGCACCAGAGTGTTCACATGTCAGAGATGCTTGGTGGTCACCTGTGGCAGCTGTGCTGGATAGTGCAGATTTGTGACTTCTTACCTAGGAGCTCTGCTTCAGGTGCGCTCAGGAGCCGGGGTGAATACACGCTGTGATCCCAGCCTTGGGAAGCAGAGGAAAGAGGGCCACCATCTTAGGGCTGAGCTCTAACTTCAGAAAGGAAAAACCAATGCACTCAGGCGAGGTGGTGCTCTTCTTGCAGGTCCAGGGAGTGATGGGATCGTGGTGACCTGGAAGGACAACTTCGACGCCTTCTACAGCGAAGTGGCTGAGCTCGGCAGGTATGACAGGAAACCCAGAGCCCCTCCCACAAAAGTAAGATCGATTGCTGTCCCAAGGCCAAAAACAGAATGTTGCTACCCGTAGAAGTGACTCTCTTGTGCTTAGTGTTAGTGGCTTTATGTCCCTGCAACAGGACCTGACAGAAACCAGCAACTATGCTCTCTCTATATTCCATAGTTAATGGTTACTGGGCATCCACCCACTGACACTCCACTTCCCCAGAGAAGTAGGAGGAATATTAACTTATCCCACAGCCTGCCCTGCCTATGCCACTTGGATTCATTGCCCCTGGGTGTGTAGAATGTACTTACCCTGAGAGCAAAGTCGTCCTATCCATTAGAGTGTCAAGGTGCAGCCCAGGCCCTGGGTGTGCATGCTTGTGAGATATAACACCAGAGACCTGATACCAGTCAAAGAGACAACTGGTCTACCCTGCAAGCAGGCTTAAACCAACAAAGCATGATCCTATCCTTGGGAGTGGGAGGGACACTGGCAACACTTTCCGTAGCCTCAGAATGGTGAAGTTCTACAGGGGACGAAGGTAGAAACTTCATGGTGAGGGCAGGACTCTCTTGAGCCATCCCTTCAGGGGTCAGGGGTCAGGAAGCTCATGGCCTGCCTGGTCCCAGCGTGGGAAATGAAGCTGTCATTAGAAGCGGGGATAGCTCTACAGTGGCTAGCTTGGCATCACATTCTTTCCAAATGGCCCAGCAAAGACAGATCTGTGCATAGGTGTTAGGTCATCGTCCCAAGGACGTGGCCCCATGTAATTTCTTCGTGCGGATTTTACAGGGGCAGATTTGCTGTAGTTAAGAAATGTGACCAGAAGGGAACCAAACGAGCAGTGGCCACAAAGTTTGTGAACAAAAAGCTGATGAAGCGTGACCAGGTCACTCACGAGCTTGGCATCCTGCAGAACCTTCAGCACCCCCTCCTTGTGAGCCTTCTTGACACCTTCGAGACCCCCACCAGTTACGTCCTGGTTTTGGAAATGTATGTACCCAACCTCCCTCCCCCACACCTCCATACCCCAACCCTGCCCTTACCTCAGCTCCCAGCACTTTAGCTGATCCTGTTTGTTCTCTGAGAAAAATAGGCTCTATGGTTTTAGCATTTTCAGAACGTCTACAGAGATCAGTTTATTACTAGAGATTACCATTGTGGACCCTCTAGTCATAGCAAAACCATTTGTGTGCCAGGAATCAAACCTGGGTCCTGCAAGAGAAAACTGCTGAGCCATCACTCCAGCCCCCTTGTCCTCAGTGTCTTTAAATGCACAGCAACTGGCGAAGTGTCAGGAGCTAAAATGATGCAGGATGTATGGAAAACCAGTGTCCAAGCCCCCATGCCTAGGATGCTCTCTGGCTAAGCTTGATGACCAGCAGCTACTTCTCACTATCCACGGGGATTCTGAACAAGTGAACTCACTCCAGTCCTTGTCCGAAGTCACCATAGCCTTTGGCTAAAGTTGCATCTCTTTCAACTGTAGATGTTGAAGGGAATGTGTTTATTTTACAGTGCAAAGTTGGGCCCAGTGCTTTATATGTCCTGGTAAGGACTAGTTCACTGGCCACACCCCCAGACCCCAGATCACTGGCCACACCCCCAGCTCTCCAGCTCTTACTTCTTTTTACTGGAGAGTTGCATGATGTATCTCTTGGCAACTTTCCCATTGCCATGGCAAACATTGTTATCAAGACATCTTATAGACGAAGACATTGACATCAAGGATTCATTATTCCAAGACTACCAAAGCTGGAAGCATAAAGGTCGGCAGGCAGACATGGAGCTGGGGCAGTAACCAAGCACTTCCATCTGTCTGATCTATAAGCATAGGGAAGAAGGGCAAGGGGGTATGGGAAAACTCTATTGGGTAATGGTGTGCGATTTTGAAACCTCAGTGATGCACCTCCAACAAGGCCACACCTCTTAATCCTTCCCAAACAGTTCTACATACCGGAGACCAAGCATTCAAACACATAAGCATATGGAGGCCATTCTCATCTAACCACCATAGTGTAGCCTCATCGGAATATTAAAAGAAGTAGATTTCACTAGAGCGTGTCACAGTTTCCCACTAATGGCCATTCCCTGCTGGACAGGTGGCCCATCTCCCTATAAACCTCTCTTTTGAGAACAGCAGGTTGTACAGAGCAGTCTCCAGCCATAGCAGCTGTTCACAAGCCATGGAACCTTATAGAATGTGTATGCTTTCTCTGCCTTTGCTTCCGCATCTTTGAAATAGGACAATGATGCAGCTTTCTCAGGGTGCTGAAGTTTGAATGAATAGACACTACTAAACTTTAGGTTTAGAGCTTTGTATTCTTTTAATATTAAAAATCAGTTCAGATTGGGGTAGCTTTTGCCTAAGCATGAATATTGCCCTAGCATGGAGCTTTTACAGCATGATCTCACCCGTCTTCTCGCAGCCTTGTTTCTATGGGGTAGGCAGAGTGAGGTGGGTGACCCTTTCTTCTTATGAGAGTTATGTACATCCATACATAGACACTGCACGGCAGCTTACCGTAGTAACACACAACAGAGCTGCAGTACCCGGCTGTATCTCTCCCCCAGCCATTACCCACTTGGATCATCTCAGTGAGGGGGCCAGAACACCCTCCCATACCACGCCATCCAGTGGAGGTCCTGAGACCGTAGGGTTGGTTTCTCCCTAAAGCGGCCTGTGAATTGAAAGGCATCATGACACATGTCCTTCTTACCTTGTAGGGCTGACCAAGGTCGCCTCCTAGACTGTGTGGTACGATGGGGAAGCCTCACTGAAGGGAAGGTCAGAGCGCACCTGGGGGAAGTTCTGGAAGCCGTCCGATACCTTCACAACTGCAGGATAGCACACCTGGACCTAAAGGTTGGCAAGCGAAGGGCTGAGCAAGGGCAGGTCTAGATAGGCCACATGGGATGCTAGAGCCTTGCTCCCTGCCTGAGCCTATGGAGAGCAGACTCCTGATCTTTTCCTTGAGTTGCCTTCAGTAAACTCAACCGGGAAGTACTAGTGGTTAGATCTGTTGGGTCAGGAGATTAGTTAGGAAGTTCCTGTCCATGCTGCTAAGTTGGCATGGAATCTACCCACTTGAGTGTGCCTTAGGGAGAGGAGACAGAGTTGAGTTAGGCTCTTTGGACCCCAAAGCTGAGAGCCACTCCTAGGGGGTTGTTTCTCTCCAGCCTGTTCCCTCGCTGGCCCAGAGAACTTCCTTTGGGTTGCTGACTTCCACCCCCTCCCCCAGAGGATCCTGTCAGTGGTCAGACTGAGTGTGGGTGAGGGATGTTTGCAAATGATGGTGTCTCCTACATTCTAGCCTGAGAACATCTTGGTGGATCAGAGTTTGGCCAAGCCAACCATTAAACTGACTGACTTTGGAGACGCTGTCCAGCTCAACACCACCTACTACATCCACCAGTTGCTGGGGAACCCCGAGTTTGCAGCCCCAGAAATCATTCTTGGGAACCCTGTCTCCCTGACCGCGGACACGTGGAGTGTTGGGGTGCTCACCTATGTGCTGCTCAGCGGTGTGTCCCCCTTCCTGGACGACAGCGTGGAAGAAACCTGCCTGAATATTTGCCGGCTGGACTTTAGCTTCCCAGAGGACTACTTTCAAGGAGTTAGCCAGAAGGCCAAGGAATTCGTGTGCTTCCTCCTGCAGGAGGACCCCGCCAAGCGTCCCTCGGCTGCACTGGCCCTGCAGGAGCAGTGGCTGCAGGCAGGTAACGGCAGCGGCAAAGGCACGGGCGTCCTCGACACGTCCAGACTGACCTCCTTCATTGAGCGGCGCAAACACCAGAATGATGTTCGACCTATCCGTAGCATTAAAAACTTCTTACAGAGCAGGCTTCTGCCTAGAGTTTGACCTATCTTGAAGTTCTTTCTCATTCTCTTTCACCTGCCAATCAGCTGTTAATTTGAATTTCGAAGAGGAAACGAAACCAAACTTAAGTGGCCGGCTGCCGGCTGTTCATCGTGTGAAATGACATTCCAAGTGAGCTGTGCTCAGCAGTGCTTGGGCTCAGAGCTGCAAGCTGCGCTGGGGTGGAGGACCTTCAGATACACTCTGCACAGGCAGAGATCACATTGCTGTATCACAGTACTTTATTCAGGTTCCTGCAAAAAATAAATAAATAAATAAAGAGATACTTTTTTTTTTTTAAATGAACATGGATAGAATTTTGCAAATTTAACATTTTCAAGATTTATTCAAGGACACACATGCCTATGTTCAAACCACTGGTGTTACACCATACTGAGATACTGTGCATTTCTGGGAAAGACTGGTCAGGTGGTAGCCACTGCCATGGCCTCAGCCAGGCTTGGTGCCCACTTGGCACCGAGCTTTTCCAGCTGCCTCGTCTGGGTACATCTTGCCGGGCACCAGACTTGGCTTCTGAAACGTGCATTCAACCTCAATCTTTTGCATAAAATATAATGAATGGTTTTGCCCTGATTTAATGTAGGCCTTACTTGTACATAAGACTCTTCCTGCCTTTTGTCTGGCATCCCCCACCCCTTGCCCTCCTACCTACCGCCTGGGCCTTCCTCTCGGGGGTCTGATGGGATCTGCCCATCCAATGGAGACTTTAGGCTGGGTCCAGTCCCACTGCCCCCTCCCCAGCCCCACCCCAAACTGTCAATCAGATTGTTGAATGGTATACAGTCAGATGAAAATACTGTAAATGCACTCATTGGGGGTTTCTTGGGTTTTTTTTTTTTTAATTTCATATCATGTGCAATGTTGTGGCTTTAACATTTTCTGCAACTATTTATGAAGACTTCTGTTGTACCTGTAATAAATATATAGAAAAAGCACATACTTCTCAAGTGAGCTTTATGGTTCTGTGTGTGTTGGGGGTGGGTCGTAGCCCTGTGCCATGAGTCAAGGACACTTAACTCTTCGTGAACTTTGTCAGTTTTGAGGACTGTAAAAAGTGATTTCATACTCTGAATATCAAAAACTGGATAATAGGGTAATGTTTTAAATTTTATTATGCTATTATTCAGAATGCCAAAGTATTATTTTTTTCCCAGAATCAGTCTGAACATTTACTACTTTTTAGACTTTTTGACATTCAACTTTCTGTATAAAAATTGGCTGGATTTTAAGCTTTTGGTAAGAAAGCCAATTAAGTACTGGTCACCCTGAGGCTGGTACGCAGTGCCCGAGTCACTGTGGCAAAGCTGGTTCTGGTGTGGGAAGTCCTGAGACACACGAAGTTGGATTTCTGGCACGCTTGGATTTTTCTGGATGTCTTTTTACCTTTAATGTGTGAAATACACTAAAAAAGAGACCAGCCTGCTTCTCAAGCCAGCCAGATATCTGGGTCGTGAGCCATAAACTGGCGGAATTAACCTTTGCAGTTTCTGACGTCTTTTATTTATTCTTCTGTTGGGTTTTTGTTTGTTTCTTGTAAAATTGTACAGAAACTTTTTAAGAGAAATTGGATTCAAAAACTGGATGTGTATCTGTAACCTCATCGCTTTTATTTGTGTACTGTTTCTTTGATGATTTCAGTTAAGAGTTTTTACATTTATTTTTTTGCATGTATATTTCTTTGTACAGAGACCGTACATGTTTACACAGTATGATGTGATGTAAATATTTTATTTTGCCATCAGTTATTTTAAAAAATTAAACATCTTTGCCTGATTCTGGTGTTAGGCTTTTTATTTAAACTGAGTGCTGCTAAATTAGGAGCCTGAGAGAAACATGGCAGGGGGTGGTGTTTGGGGGTGAGAGGGTGGTTGTTGTGGACCTGTGGATGAGCTGGTTCGGGCAGGGTGGTCAGGCATAACCTGCCTACTGCTAGTGTATAACCGCAGTGTGCTGCTGTCTTTTGGTAATGGGAACTTAGCTCATCCTGATGCAGGGTACTCTTTTCCTGATAAAGGGGGTTTCACTCTGGCCTCAGAAAATCAAAAGTATTGCTATTTACCCAGATCCAGGCCCTGCCACCCTTTCCTAGAACATTTGCAGTTGCCCTCTGCTGGCGCTCTCTGGTCACTGCAGGGTCTGCTGTGTCCACTGTCCTCAAAGCTGCAGGTCTGTCTCCCTCATCCGCCACTTCCATCTCTCTGTTCTTGGGGAGGTTTTTTCTGGGCTATCAACCTGAGCCCATGTGCTGAAAGAGAGGCATGGAGAAAGGCCCAGGGCAAGATTAATTGGGTCGTGATTTCAAGAATTTTTCCCCCTCTGGAATATCAAGATGTTCTCTTTCTTCATGCTGAAGTCTATAAATCTTTAGGCCCACAGAAAAGAGCCTAATGCTTTAGGCCCACAGGTAGACTTTATCTGTAAGGTGTGTGGAATCACCAGGATTTTGGCAGAATCAGTTATGATAACATCTTGTAGCAAGTATTCATTTAAAAGGCATTGTGTCAGCTTCAAACACTAGAAGAAAAGATGCTTCTTGTACGTGTGTTTGGGACCTAATAGGGGAGATGAATATAATTTTTGAAGCCAGTAGAGTCTTTCTCAGATCCACCTATATAATTAGATCTCTATATTATATAAATGTCAGGTATATATAGCATTATATATAATACACACTAAACTATATCCACTGTATATTTGTATATGAAATTTTTACACAAAATATTACTCCCCTCTCCCCTTCAAAAATAACCCCTCTGTGGCAGCAGGGATCTCTGTTCTGGGTTCTGTCTTCCATAGATGAACTTGCCTAGAAA
This sequence comes from Micromys minutus, assembly GCF_963924665.1. Classification (NCBI taxonomy): domain Eukaryota; kingdom Metazoa; phylum Chordata; class Mammalia; order Rodentia; family Muridae; genus Micromys; species Micromys minutus. The sequence goes on along the minus strand of NC_137955.1, from coordinate 42,348,528 downwards.
GTTTATGCAAGTAGCCATTCATGGGACTAACTTCACAGCGTGACCTGGGCAGTGACATCTCTTAGGTCATTCTGGCTCAAATGTAACCTTACTCTTGTGGATGTGTCTTGATACTAACATAGTTGCACCTCAGGATACTGATACTAACACAGCTTGTCTGTCATCAGACAGGCTTCTCTTATTGCCCCTTACTGGCCACATCTGTCCTAGTAAGCTTTCTTAGCTTGTGGGGCTCTCGTTAATAAGGCAAGGGGCTTATATATTCCTTTCTGGGGGATTATTTTTTATCATGAATGGACATTAAATATTAGCAGATGATCTTATGACTGATGCAATCACATCATTTTTCTATATCCTAATAAATACATTTATTTTTCAAATATGGAGCTGATCTCGAATGCTCGGAATGAGGCCCCCAGTTTGGCCTGGTACATAGTCGTCTTCAGAACTATCCGCAATAATGTCTTGATTTTTTTTTTTTTCTCCTGGATTCTCATAGCCACTGATCTGCAGCTTTCTCCTCAATGTCGCTGCCCCTAGCATCACGTGGGAGAACTTCATAAGGTGACCTGGACATCTCTATTTGCCTGCAAGGAATTATGTAACAATCTATGTCTAATCTAGAATTTTAGTGCAAGCCTTTAATCCCAGCACTCAGAGCAAAGGTTCATGGCCAGCCCTGTCTAGAAACTACAAAGCAAAATCCAGGACAGCCAAGACTACATACAGAGAAACCCTGTATTTAAAAAAAAAAAAAAAAAGTCAGTGTATCATTGTTTAGTAATCATTGTTTAGTAGAATTTTCCAGCAAACCCACATGGGCCTAGAGAATTGTGTTTGCAGTTTTCAATTATAGTAACAAATTCTTTCATCTGTGTGATGATAACTTGCTTCTTATTTAGTGAATAGCAATCACTTGTATTGTTCAAGGAAAAATGGATGGTGCTGTTCCATCAATCAAGAGAAGAGAGCTGATGCTTCCCACTTCAGCTGTAAATTTTGTCCTAGGCCAGTTCTGACACCCAGGTAACTAACAAAGGCACCAAAGCCTGGTGGCTTCTGGCAGGAACCCAAACTGTGGGATGGTAACACCCACATTGAGGATGTGTCTTCCCCTCTCAGTCAAACCTCTCTGGAAACACAAGAATAATCAGAGGTGTGTCTCCTAGGCAATTTCTCTTCCAGCCAAGTTAACAATGAAGAAAAACATCAACCTACTTCTCTGCAGTGCTACCTCTCCCAATGGTGGTTTCTTTGAATGTCTCCTCTGTACATTGGGAACTATGATGTTGTCCTTTTCACTTTTCCATTGCAACAACCAAACATGGTTTAAAAACTATTGAGGAAAAGGAAAGGGTAATTAATTGTCTTAGTTAGGATTTTACTGCTGTGAACAGACACCGTGACCAGTGCAACTCTAATTAGGGTTTACTGCTGGAAAAAGACACCATAATCAATGCAACTCTTATAAGGACACCATTTAATTGGGGCTGACTTACAGGTTCAGAGCTTCAGTCCATTATCATCAAGGTGGGAGTGTGGCAGCATCCAGGCAGGCATGGTGCAGGAGGAGCTGAGAGTTCTACACCTTCCTCTGAATGCTTCTAGCAGAGTAATGGCTTCAAGGCAGCTATGACAAAGCCCACCTACTCCAATAGGGCCACACCCTCTAATAGTGCCCTCTCTGGGTCCAGCATATACAAACAATCACAGTGATTAGATTATTTTATTCTTTCCCTTATCTACCTTTCCTATTTGATACCCTGGATCTCTTCCTGTATTTTTTCTACTCAGAAGAATACGTGTCATCTGATGACAATAATTCCTAAAGTTTTCCTTCCTGGAAGAATATCCTTACTATCCCTCGGTTCTTACAACATTTTTGCTCAATACAGAATTCTAAGTTGACAATCTTGCTTTAGCACTTGGAAAGTATCATGCCTCATCCTACAGGCATTCATGGATTCTAGTGACAAGTTGGCTGTCATTCATTTTTATTTCTTCTGTCTCCTATAATTTCCTGTTAAGTTCATTATATTTTAAGTTCTGATATTTTACTTGATTTTCTTTATATCTATTTTCTTGCCATACTCCTAATTTTCCATTGCATGATTTTTTTAAAATTATGTCTACCTTAAGATTTTTGTCAGAAAAAAAATGTTACATGCCTATAAGATCAGAATTGGTATTGATTGTTCATCTTTTTGTTCCAGTTGAGATTCTTCTGGTTGGATTATTTAATTTTAAATGTCGAGATCTGGGGCACTAGATTGTAGGATTCTTATAGAAACCCGATTAATCACACCACTTCAGCAGGAAAGGGCAGACTCTTACTAGGCTCCTAGTACCATAGAGGGTGAAGATTGTTGTAGTCACAAGTACATTACGTCTGGACTTGATCCATAAAGGCCTTCCTGGGTTGACACCTGTACTGTCTTTTACCAATCATGGGGGAACCCAATGTGCAAGCTCACCTCTCTGCCAACTGCCAAACTCAGTGCTAAAAACAACTGGCTGCACCCTGTACCAGCACCTACTTCCTGCCTGTGTAGGCTCTGCCCTTCACACCCTACAGGGGCCCTGTTAGGTATCTCTTCCTCGAAGTCTCCTGTGTGAGTACAACCCCCCAGTAAGGCCTCATTTGGATGTTCTTGCTTCTCTGAGATTTCTATTTTGAATTGAGCAGGTCTAGTTAACCTTGGTGCTTGAACCTAGGAACACAAAGAGCTAGCCACATACCACCATGAGCCGTCATGTCAATAAGAGCTATGCCCTGCCCATTCCTAATTTCCCTCCAGAGTAGAGCTGAGAATTCAGGTTTCTTATATTGGCTCCCTACTGGGCATCCCTGAGCATAGTCGTGCCATTGGATTCCGTGCCCCATTGCGGCTGGGCTGGGGTAAAGTTGTGGCTCTGCATTTGTCTACTGGTTGTGTTAGAACTTCACTTTCTGCTGTGATGTGTTTCCAGAGACAGGTAGCCACTCAGTCGCTGCCTGAATACTCGTTTCCTAGCTGGACTGGTCCTCACCCTTTGTACAGCACAGGCTTTGTGGGGTCTTTTTGTCCCCACTGGTTGTTACTTCCAGGCTGATGGCTACTTCAGCTCTAAGTATGGGCGGATGCTGCAAAAAGAAATCGTGAAGACCTGTGGTCTCTGGATTCTCTGCCATCTTCTCCTCACTTTGCAGAGACATCCTGCACTGTTGACATACAAAGCCCAGAGCCGTTTGTTGGAGTTAGCAGAAGAGAGGAAGAGAAGGTGAACTCTGTCCCCCCAGACGCTGAAGGCCAGGATGAGTCTTGCTCTTGAAGCTTCATAGCTTTAGGGATGTATGTCATGTATTTCCTAAGACACGTGACCTGCTTGGTTTTCTTTTCCTCGGTAGGCACCACACCTGTGAGTCTCAGAAGTTAGGCTCTGCACATTTACCATCTGGTACCGTCCAGGGAATTATTTCTTTCAGAAGTCTTACTTAGCCATTAGCTCTTGTCACCTACTACTGTCTCACAGTGCAAAATGATGAGAGACAGGAAGTGAGAGACTGGCCAGGCCAATGAGCGCCATGATTGGTGGGCTGCGCACGGTACACAGTGAGCGCATGCGCATGGGGGCTCTTTGCCTCTGCAAAGGATCTGGAGGGAGGGAGAAGACAACGGACTTAAGCTAGAGCAGCTAGAACGAAGGACTCTCACAGAGGTCTGAGACAACCGTTGAGCTAAGGGGAGCAAAACCTTCAGAGGGTAACTTCTGGTTGGAAGTAGGCATCACACTGTTCTGCCTGTGGTTTGCTGTAGAGGGCGGGACTCTCAGGAGATCCGATCTGACAGAGTTCGATTCCTGGGCTGTCTCCTTAGGCCGGTCATTTCAAGATTCCGGAGTGTTGCGGTGTTGTCTTTAGCTCTGTCGCTCCTCTGTCCAGGCGTGTCAGAGCTCCTCCCATTCACCTCCTAGTGACAGATAAGGGTTTGTCACTGGAAAAATTCAAGAAGTACAGAGTATAGCGAGCCGCTGTCGGCACCGGCGTTAGAGGAAATACTACCTGCTCCGCCCTTGAGGGCTGAGAGCCTCTTCCTCAGTTTTACCCACCAGTTCTTGTGCCATTTATTCCTGTTAAGGAGCTCAGATAGCAAAGGCCTGTGCCTGGTATGAGGCGGGGTGGGAGACACACCTGGCTCATCACTGAAGAACTACCAAGGATGCGGGGCCAGTTCCATATTGATTGTTAATTGTTTACACCTAGAGAGAAAAGATACAAAGTCTAGTTGGGTTTTTTTTCGGGGGGGGGGGGTCCATTTCCATATTGGTTTTTAATTGTTTACACCAAGAGAGAAAAGATGCAGAGTCGTTGTTTTTTGTTTGTTTGTTTTCAAACATGAAAGCCATCTTGTAGTACTAGCTCCTCCTAAACAATGCATTTTCGCCAGAGCTCTCCAAAGACAGGAAGTCAGAGGACCTTGACTTCCGGTTTCAGTTTTAGGGCTGAGCAGACAAAACCCAGGCATAATAGAGCACAAGCCGTGAGCAGGCTCCGCCTTCATTTCCCTCAGCTGCAGCCAGACCTGGTTTCTTTGAGGCGTCTTCTGTGGAAGATAGAGTCACCTCCTCTTACCACAAGTTCTCGGTGAGCCACCTCCTCCACTTATTCCTTCCTATGGGACATTCCTACAGACTGTCACAAAGTAAGTGCTTTCCAGCAAAACCTCACGGTTAAGGGGGCTAGTATTCAAGATCAGGATGTGAGGCAGGGAAAGAGGTGCCTGAGAACACCCCTCTCCTGTCAGTCTTCTGAGGTCCAGTAGGAGAACACACCCCGTTATTCTGCATTCTTGATGCGGACTTGGCTTGTGGTCGGTCACTTTCAACCTCAGGGCCAGCTCTTTCATGCCTTTCTTTGTCCCATTTTCTCACGGCCAGCATCTCTGTCAATCCTGCCCCTGCTTCCCTTTTTGGGAGACTTTTAAAAGCCTTTAGGGTCACCTGGGTAATCCAGAAATCCCCTCTATCACAAGATCCTTAATCACGTCTACAAACACTCCCTCTAGGCAGAAACGGTAGAGTTCGTTGGTCCTAAACATTTAGGATGCTAACATCTCCCAAGAGGACGTGTCTAGCCTGTCACACCAGCTCCACACTAGTTCTGCAGTCAGCACCGTTCCCTGTGTTCTGGGTACCGACTTAACTCTGTGTATTTGCAAACCACAGCTGTTCTCCGCCAGCATGCCAACCCCTCTGTCAGACCTTCAGCCAGGAATCTTCGCAACACCGTGTGTCCCGTGTGTCCCCTGCTCTATGTTCTGCTGTCTCCAGGTCTATCTTCAAAACAGTCCTCTTGAGAGAAAGGAGATGGCTCAGCAGATTAAAGTCATTGCCGTGAAGGTCGAGGACTGAGGTTTGATCCCCAGTGCCCAAACAAAAAGGCAAGTATGGGCAGGCACCGTGCTGCAAGGTTTTATTTTTTTCTTTTATATTACCATTTTCTTTTATTATTTAAAATAACTCTTGGGTTTAAATATATTATGATCACATTCTTTCCCTCTCCCAAGTCCTTCCAGATCCTCTCCCTTCCCTACCTACCCAACTTTTAAAATTTCTCCCTTAAAAAAGAAAAGAAACAAAAATTCAGTACAACAAAATACCTCCAAAGCTAAGGAAGAAAAAAAAAATCTCACCAAATTGTAACCAAATAAAAGTGTACTTATATGTGAATATTTAGCTATTAAGTTGATGATTACCAAGTGACAGTCCATAGGCCCACAGAGGGCATTGTGGGCATTTCTCAAACCCCAAAAGACCACCAAGGAGCTGATTCCGATGCTATTGCACTAGGGTCTGCATTCAAGTTTGCTCTTGGGCCACACCATCATCACTGACATATCAGAACGAGAGGGCAGAGCCCTGAGCCCAGTTCCAAGCAAGCATTTATAGAGGCAAGCAAACAAGCCAGGGGGTTCCAGCTTGACACACATCTGATGGCTGTTATGGAATTTGCTGCCCTTTAAAGGGATTGGCTGGTGCTGGGAGCCAAACTGTTATTTACTTTATTTCATAAGTAAATATCTTTAGATGCAACGGCAACTTCTGCTTCCCTCCTGATTGGTTGTTAGGGAGCCACCTGGAGACCCGTGCTAGGTGCGGGTTTGTTGGTTAACTCAAATTCAACCTTAGCTCAGGTTCTCTAAAATGGAGCCTGAACCCAAGATGGAGTCAGTTTGGTCTCTCATTGGTAGGTATCCAGAAGGAATAGATAACTCTCATTAAGAAAAGGAAATCGAATACATTAATATGGATGCAAGGGGGGTAGGAATGAGTGGGTCCACTGAGGTGGGGGAGAGGAAAAGGAATCGTGGAAGGGAAGTCAGAAAGAGACATAAAATTAAGGGGCATTTGAAGGGTAGTATGGAAACCTAGTACAGTAGAAACCTCCTAAACTATACTCATATGCAGTTGATCTAAACGAAATTACCAGATAACGGGAGAGAAAGAGTCCTAACTGGCCATCTCTTGACACTAAAGAGAGTTTCCAGTACCGGGTTTGGGTTACATCTAATTGAACCATTGGCCAAAGGGTCCCCAAAGGAATCCCCATCATGGGCTCTAAGTCTCTGAAACTGTAAGCCTAATTAAACTCTCCCTTTTACAAGTTGCTTTGTTTGGCCAATCACAGCAATAGAAAAGTAACTAAGTAACTTGTATTTCCCATGGATTATCTCAAAGGTAAATACTTCCTGAATCAGCATAGCTGGGGCCTTCTTCCCTGTTGCAGGTTAAGCTCTGGAGGGCTCTGGAGTGGGCCCCTGTGTTACTAAGCAAGTTCGGGCACCACTTCCTTACTTTTACTCACTGAGCTTTGACCAGAGCCCGTGGCTCTTGGTGTCACAGTTCCTTAGAGCTAAGCCTTGAGAACCAGCGACCTCACCATTGTGCAGCTGATGTCCACAGCTCTGTCAGCCACTCATGGTGGCTCTGGGACAGTGGTGCAAGCCAGTTGTTCCCTATGCCTCTTCCAGACTCCTTCACCTTCCCACAGCGCTTCACCATCCTCAGACTTCCTCTCCTTTCCACAGTCAGCTCCCCACCACCCTCCATCTCTGCAGTTCACTCTTGACCCCTATCAGAAGCTCTCCAACCACTCAGTGGTAGCTCTTAGGTGTACTCGAGGCCAGCGGTCCCTGATGCTATCTGCTCTTGGTGTAACCAGATCAGCCAGCTGCCCTGTTGAGGGTCATCACTAGGCACCAAAGCAAATTTCACTGGTGTCTGTGCTTGTGGGTGGGGAGGGTGTCTCGGAGTCATTCTGTAAGAATGGAAGGATGGCTGCTTGTATACCCAGTGAAAGGTGAGCCACATCTGAGAACTGACTACTAGCTTAGTCTCCCAGTCCGCGCAGGGACACTGGGCTTACTGATCCTCGGTGTCATGAGGTTGGAAGTGCTCCTCCCTGACTAGCCCAGGGACACTTCACAACAGCTGTGCCACAGGGACAGCTGAAGCTGTGGCTGTGGGCGGCAAAGCCCCCTGAGCCACCAAGGACCATCTGAGGTGTCTGTGGCTGGGAGTAAGGCAGTGGGTTCTTCAGCAGCAGCTGTGGTTTCTGTGGCTAGAGAGAAGTCTCCAGGGATAGTCAGAGCGCAAAGTCACCTGGGGAAGCCACAGCCTGGGGGACAGGAAGCTTGGTAAGGTAGAACAGGCTGAGACCTGGAAACTCGGTGGGCACACACTTAAGACTTAGGTGACTCCCAGCTCCCTGCCAGATTCCTGTCCTGTAACACGTGCCACACTCCCCACATAAGGAAAAGTGACTTGTGGTCACACAGGTCCATAACAGAGCTCTCCAGGAGTATCTAGAGGCCCTGGGGGCTTAGTCAATAAGCTTCCCTTCCCAGACATTCCTCCCTTCAAACGGTATTTAATCTCAGGTCCACCCTGAGAAGTGGGTGCAGTAAGGTACACATCCATTTCACACAGCCAATAACAGTATGAATAAACATAAACTGTCTCATCTACCACCATCATTGGGAACATGCTGAAGGTCTTCACCTACAGAGCTGTAGGTAAATCTCACACAGAAGGCCTCTCTGAGCTTCCAGCCTGCCTCCACCATCTAAGGACAATTACCCTTGGATAAGCGGGGGCTTCCTCCCCACCCCCACACCTGGATCAGGGCTAGACACTGTCCTCAGCTGGGGGAGGGGGGACAACTCCATTCTCTGCTCTTCTGCAACTCCCAGTGGTGCCTGGGTGTACAAGAGCCCGAGAACTCCCTTGACCATCCCCCCAGCCTCCTCGCAGGCCTGGGGACCCCCAAACCAGCTCTGGCTTTCCCACATCTAAGACTTTCCCACCCCCCTGAGTGGTGGCAAGGTGCTTCCCTGGAGCCCAGAACCATCCCACAGCTGTGTGGGGTAAGTGCAGTCAAACTCTCCACATTTCCCAAGGGGCGTTGCCCTGAGGCTGGTGGAGCACAGCCCCACAGCAGCTGAAGCAAGACCTAGCAGACACTTGAAATCGACTGTGCTGTCAGTCTGCTGGACTATGGGAGAAGTGGCTGGTGGATTTACTGGGAGAATGGCCATTTGATTGACAGGGAGGGTAGTTGCCTCTTCTCTGATGGAGCTGAGGCCAAACCTATCGCAGCCAGGATGGAGCTGGTCTCTGTCGCTGGCTGACTGAGGTTAATCACCTGTTTGGGCTTCAAGGGAGTCTCTGTGGTGACAACACGTAGGAGAACCATTCAAGCAAGTAAGAAGCGCACTCTCAGCCTTGACAGCTTCAGAATATCAATGAGCACACGTTAGGTTGGTATCAGGAACTGCTCAGCACTGCCACCCACAGGCGACAGGGACCTGGTGCATCTGTTGCCATGGCAAAGGCCAAACATTCCCAGGGTGCACTGGCTCAGCCCCCACCTCACAGCTTAAATAAAAGGCAGACACCCCCACCCCGTCACCCGCCCTCCCTTTCTTTCATCCCCTTGTCTCTGTCATCCTCTTCCATGTGGGACCGTATTGGCTGGTATGGTTTGTGTGGACTTGAGCCACAATTCTGTCACAATAGTGGCGGTCTACATGGGGATCGAACCCGTGACCTTGGTGTTATCATTGTGTAGCCAAGATCCGACCATAATGTTAACATCCTTCTCCAAGTAACACCTACACAGTACTTCAACCCTAGCCATTGCCCTCTGGAAGAATATTGAAATCTTCCTTAGTCTGCCTCACTTTCTTCAAGAACTGCGGTTGGGACAGCAGTGGCCTAGAAACCGAAGGGAGTGTCCTGAGGTCTGAGAAGAGCAGGTCCAAACTGCCTTCACTTGGGTGGGAAACGTGAGAATGGAACTTTCCCTCAGTAGAGAGAAGCCTGCTGGTGTGCAGAGAGATGGCGGATGACCAGGTGCTGCCCTGGGTGGGATTCAAAGACAGATGTTGGGGGGGTCCAGGTGGAAAGAGAGCTGCTAAGCTCCCGGGAAAGATTGTCCTGGGACTTGGGAGGGGCAAGGTATAAGCATGAAGAATGTCCTGGCGAGCAGGGCTGCTCAGCCTGCACAGCATTTAGGGGATACAGCAGCAGAGGGCTAGATTGAACCCCAACAGGGACAGAGGAAATACTCTGCCACTCCCAAACAGTTCTTACTGCTCTGCCCAGGATGGCCAGTCCCTAACACATACTCCTGAATAAAACCAGCTCTGTGTTTCATTCTGTTTAGGCGGTCAGCCCCACCATTAGAAACCAGGTTTTGAAATGAGCCTGGGCGTGAATGGTCAAGCATCAAAGCTTAGGGCCTGATCAGATCCTTTTAGGGGAAGGCAGTTGGCTGTGTGCAATGTATCAGCCAAGATCTGTGGTGGTGGTGGTGATGGTGTGGTGGTGGTGTGGTGGTGGTGTGGTGGTGTGGTGGTGGTGTGGTGGTGGTGGTGTGGTGGTGGTGGTGGTATGGTGGTGGTGGTGTGGTGGTGAGGGGAGGAATATGACCCATGCAAGTTGTAGATGCTGAGCATGTATCAGAGTACTGTTGAACTGTGGGCAGGGACATCAGGACTGAGTCCCTTATGTGTTCCAGGCCTCATACACAACATGGGTTCTGTGGAAGAGAGGAAGAACCAATGGGCTAGCCCATTGGAGGAAGGAATCTAAGTCAGTCATCTTCTCTTAGCCCTGTGACCGTCCTCCCATGGCCGTACTCAGCCAGAAGGCAAGAGAGCGCATTGAGAATGGTCCTTGGATTTCAACCTGCATGGCATAGAAAGGGTAAAGAGAGCACCTCAGGGGCACCTGAGAAACAGGTAAATATATGCAAATATACCCCTTATTCCAGTGGCCAGGGTCCAGAGCCCTGAGAACGGGCGAGCGTGGAGCAATGGAAGTCTCGGGTCAGATGGGACTGCAAACTGCTTCAGCTTCCGTGGAACCCAGTCGGACCTGACTGCTTTGTACAAAACTAAACAAGCACTCGCCTGAGTCCAGCTAGCTCCCTCTTCAGCACTTGCCGCTGAAAGCATCCACTTGATGTGGGCAGCAGCTTTAATCCACATGAACACTGGCAACAGCTTTATTCATAATTGCCCAAGTTCCGACCAGCCAAGATGCCCTCCAATAAGTAAGCGTGAGACAGAAGGAACCCATTTTTCATGGGGCATGGAGCCAAAGACTATCTCTTGAAGCTCTTCCCTGACCACGATTTCTGTCTGGGCAGAGCTAAATGACCAACCAATTGGTGACAAATGAACAAACTAAGAGATATCCCAAAAACAGAACACCCCTCAGCGTGAAAGGTAAATATTAACTAAGCACACTATCGAGCCTTAAATGACACAGAAGAAATTTAAATGCGTATTTCAGTAGATTAAAAGTCAGTCTGAAACAACTATGTACTATATGATATTGGAAAAGGTAAAGTTTTAGACCCAGTAAAATGCTCAGGGCTTCCAGGGATCAGTGAAGGGCACAAGGGCTCTTGACCATGCAGCCCCTGATTCGGAGAGTAACTTCCCATCCCCGGATTGTCAAACGTCTTATGGACAAACAGCTGCCGGGACCAGGGTCCAAATAATGAGTTTCTCTCCCAATTCTGTAACTAGGCAGTCCTTTGTTTTCACCCCTCCTCACCCCCAGCCATCTCTCTAATCCCAGGGAATTCCTGCCTCTTCCTTCTTCCCCTGGAGAGGGCGGCACAAGTCCAGAACAAGGTCCCTTTCTGCTGATGCGACACCACAGCACACAGTCTCTCTGTGTACTTCATGCCTCCCGGATTCTCTAGGCCCAACTCTAGCAAAGCCATGCTGAATGGACATCTCTGGAGAGCTATACCAAGATCCACTGCCTTCCCCATGGTGGTGAGGAAGGAGCTGCCTATGCCGAATGGCAGCTAGCCTCCTCCCACCCCCATGACTGTAGCTACTACCCCACCCCATCTCTTAAAAATCACCCACAGTGCAATTAGTACTGCCTCTTGAGCATGTCCAGCCCGCCAATGGCCACACCTCCTGAAGAAACAGGACTCCCTCTTCTCCAGAAGCTATCCATTGCTAAGAGGTCCTTTGTAAGTTAGATCCTCAGGGATATGGATGCTGTCATATGGATGGATGTGGATTTAAGCAGGTCTGGCCCAGGTAACCCCAGCTGCTGTGAGTTCATGAGTCCATCGACCACAGAGCATCTCATACTTCCCGCGGTGCAGCTCTCACACTTGTTCCTTTCTCTCTTTGGTGGCATTCCCTGGGCCATGGGAGAGGAATGCTATCCATATACCATTTAGGGATGGACACTTAGCAACCATCTACTCCCAACACTTGGACCGGTGGTGAGGCCCCCGCATTGCTCCCCACTGCCAAAAGAAGCTCCTCTGACCCAGGTTGACAGCATCTGTCCATAGGTATAAATGTAAGTAATCACAGGGCAGTGTGACAGCATGACTGTTTAGGAAAACAATAATGGCGAGGTCTCTTGTAGGGCCTATGATCTCACCAGCTAGGTGCTTTTATCCAAGTTTATAGTACCAGGCATGAATTTTTTCCTGGGATACAAGCCTCAAATCCAAGCATGAAGCCATTGGTTAACCCTGTAACAGTCCCGCCGGTATTGCACAATTGTACTTATGTCCACTGGCAGGTCAGTAGTATTGTATGTAGCATGCCAGGTCCACTGCTGAACATGCGCATGGATGACCCCACCCCCACGTCCTGCATAGCACCTTTACTATGAAAGTTAGCCATCTTCAGGTCGTGTTTAATAAGGTTACTTATTAACATTGAACTTCATAACTATTTGCATTGCACGCGTTACTTGCTACTGTGATTAAACCAACCTCTCTGAATGTTTGCTTAAAAATCACCTATCTGCAAAATGACTTTCCATAGACCCAGGCGTCATTTTAAAGGTACCAGGAAACATAAGCATATGGTTTATTAACAATAAAACAAGATTCATACTTTTCAATGGAGAAGTCCATCCTCTTGCAGTGGGTTCCATGCATGTTTTGATACCCACCCCTACTCTTTGTGCACTGGCTGGTTTTGTGTCAACCTGACACAAGCTGGAATTATCACAGAGAAAGGAGCCTCAGTTGAGGAAGTGCCTCCATGAGATCCAGCTGTAAGGCATTTTCTCAACTAGTGATCAAGGGGGGAGGGCCCAGCCCATTGTGGGTGGTGCCATCCCTAGGCTGGTAGACCTGAGTTCTATAAGAAAGCAGGCTGAGCAAGCCAGGGGAAGCAAGCCAGTAAGTAACATCCCTCCATGGCCTCTGCATCAGCTCCTGCTTCCTGACCTGCTTGAGTTCCAGTCCTGACTTCCTTTGGTGATGAGCAGCAATGTGGAAGTGTAAGCTGAATAAACCTCTTCCTCCCCAACTTGCTTCTTGGTCATGATGTTTGTGCAGGAATAGAAACCCTGACTAAGACACTCTGTTTTCCGGCAGCTGTCAGAGAAATGAAACTGAGGTTAATTCTGGTTGTCACTCATTTACAGGAAAGTTGGTTGTCATTTGAGTTGAACAAACAAGAAAGGCGCTTACAAGAAAAGCGGCTTCAACAACAGACTTGGTCTCAGATTGGAGACCTAGAACTCATCTCCGTCCATGAGAAGTTCAGTGCCACCTGCCTGTCTTTTAGCCTGACTTGCATCATGGCCATCTTGACTTGTTTCACCCAACAGTGACTGTGGTCATCTTTGCCCCATGGCTGAATGGGGCAAATTCTCCCCTTGCTGCAGAGCAATGTGGTCTTAACTCGTAACTCTGGGCAAGAGTGTCCAGCTACATGGCATGGTTGGTTACTCGTTCCGTCTTCACGTCTGTCAAATGACAAGATTACATGAACTGATGTTCAGGGAGCTAAGTAACTCTTATTTGAATTCATCTATCAGATGCGGGCTATGCTCTGAAATTTAGAAGTCATGTTCTGATAATATGATTCTGGCTCTATAGGCAGAAAAGATTAAGGTAGACAAAACATAGACTAAAAGGCACAGGGGAAGTACCAGGCTATTTCGGATTTCTTTCTTTTTAATATTTATTTTATGTGTATGAGTACACTGTTGCTGTTTTCAGACACACCAGAAGAGAGCATCTGATTTCATTAAAGATGGTTGTGAGCCACCATGTAGTTGCTGGGAATTGAACTCAGGACCTCTGGAAGGTCAATCACTGCCCTTAACCACTGAGCCATTTCTCCAGCCCTTCATATTACTTTCTTGTAAGAATGAAAAGTAAAAGAAACTTTATTGGTAAAAGTTTATTTATTTGTAAAAGACTGGCCTATGGTTGGGGGGGGGGCATTCATTTGTTCTGTTTTGATTTTTTGGGGTTTTTTTTTTTTTTTTTTTTTTCTCTCATTCTTGCTTTCTCATTTCTCAGATCAGATCAACATCCTCCACGTTGGAGGATCCTTTGTCCTCCATTTTGGTTTTCTCCACTGGTTAGGTAAGTGAGCTCAATCAGCAGCCTCTCCTATATATAAGTTCTCCGGGCTTTGGATATCAGATCAACCTAAGAATGTGAAGAATGTGAGAGTAATTCCTAAGAAGGATTTCAGAAGTTGAGAGGGCCAAGGACTCTGCACCTTCATGAAAATAGATTCTCTTCTCGAGTCTGTGTCCTTTGCCTCCTAAGACATTTGACTCCTTGAGATACTTAATCATCTTTATGGGGAGTTACCATATAATGCTTTCATCATTACCCATAGTTCCATGCTCCCAAGATGCTCATGTTTCAAAGAAGACAATGGGATAAAATGAAGGAATATGTGGCTCACATTAACTGTGAATTTTTAAATCCAATACAACTTACAGTTATGGGGGTAACACTTGGATGAGTGGTTGCCAATGTTCCTGATAAAAGTAATCCAGGTAATCTGTAACAACAAAAGATTTGAAAGACTCCTTCATTGAAAACTATAAAATGTTATGGACAACTCTTAAGGTTCAACTCTTAAGTAAATAGAAGAAAATACCATGATTATGGAATTCGACAGCTCAATGTTATAAATGCCAAGGCCTTTAGAGATTCAATGCACCTCCAAGCAAAATCCTCAGAAGTTGTGGTGTGTGTGTGTGTGTGTGTGTGTGTGTGTATACATATTTAAGGAAACATAGTTCAGGACAATACATATATGGACTGGGATACAGAAATGAAATGTTACTTTTTTTAAGTTGGAAAGTTTTCTATCCTTCTGACCAATTGGGAAACATACAGAAATTCATGGAGTTGTGGAATCTGTTCTCTAGGGACTGATAACATGTATTTTATACCATGGATTCTTTTTTATTTTTTTTTTAAGATTTATTTATTATTATACTTATATGAATACACTAAAGCTGTTTCCAGACATACCAGAAGAGGGCATCAGATCCCATTACAGATGGTTGTGAGCCACCATGTGGTTGCTGGGAATTGAACTCAGGACCTCTGGAAGAGCAGTCAGTGCTCTTAACCACTGAGCCACCTCTTCAGCCCATACCATGGAGTCTTATGGAAAAGTTGATTGTTAAATTCATGCCCCTTCCATAACCCCTTCCACCTGCCTTGTCCTCTCTTTCACTGCTTAAAATACAATCCCAGTCCGTAGGGTCTGCCTTGCTGGGGACCTGGTTTCCCAGCTGGCTTATTCATCCTGGCCATTTTCCCCCTTTCAAGTCTGGTAGTAGAGACCAGTGTTTCTAACCTAGGGGATGCCTGCAGGATCTTAGTAATCAATAGGGAAACCAAAACAGTAAGAATGAGTTTAGCAAACTACCTAAGACCCCCAGTGTGCTGCACAGAAGCACAGAGGTCTGTGGAGATAGTAGACAATGACAGGGTTATTAAAAAAAAAAAAGTCATCATAATTAGGTCTCGTTACTTCTTGTTTCATTTCTGGCCTAGTCTTTCTGTTCATACATAGCTACAATGGCTAAAGAAATAAAAATTATTTTTTACACATGTGAAGGTTCACATGCATTGGTAGAGGCTGGAAAACAATCTCAGGAGTCTTCCTTGGGAACTTTTCCAGCTCCTTTGACACAGGGTCTTCAATTGGCTGGAGGGTCACTAATTAGGCCATGCAGATCATTCAGGGAGCCCCAGGGATCTTCCTGCCTCCATGGGGGGGGGGGGTCAGGGCTAAGATAAATACTTGACAGCACATCCAACTTCTCTTTTTAAGACATAGGTTTCATGTACAGAACTTGGGTCCTCATGCCAATGAGATTTTCTGCTGCCTCAATAAAACACATTTCAACCTGAAATAAGAGGACCAAACCTTCAGAGGGCCAGGCTGCACCCCAGATCCACTGGCTCAGACTCCATATTTTTACAAATCCCTAGGCTGTGTATGCTCATTAAAGTCCGAGAAAGACACAGACTAGGTGGAAGGCAGTCATTGTGTCTACATCTTTTTCTCTCATTCCCTAGTCTGGGTCACAAGCTCCGAGGGTCCAGTCATTGTCATCAAAAACATAGACACAAATATGAAATATTTTAACTTCACAGTGCCAGGTTTTACAGTGACAAAGTCAAGAGTAGACAGTTCAATAGGGACACCGAGCATCCCCAGAACACACATCCTGAGATTGCTAGTGGGGATTTTGGAAACAGATTAGGAATAAAATCAGAGGTTTCTTGGAAGCAGCAGTGAGTCAGACCCATGAGGGCCTATAGCCCCTTTCTCTTTGTACTGTTCCTGGACGCCAGATCTCTTCAAAGGAGGTAAACACACCAGGCTCTGTTAGTTTTCAGTGATAAACACAGCAGAACTTTTGTGCACACACACATCAAACAATGTTCCCCAAGAGCAAAGCATTTGTAGTCTACGGATTACAACAGTGACTTGGAAGCAAACTGAGGCCTTTTGGCCAGGAATAAGCCTCTTGAGAATTCTGTTTCTTGAATGTACAGCAGCCAAGGCCTTGGCATGAGAAAAGATGCTGGCCTCCGTGCCCCCAAACACAGCTGTGTCCATTCTTGATGGAACTGATGATAAATCTTCCATGAAAGCCCTGGTGCATAATCAAATGAGGACATTTAACATTTGATTCCCTGACTCATTAATTTGTATTTTCAGGGTCAGTTCCTGTCTTTAAGTGGAATAGAACTAGAGTTTGAGCTTTGTGTTCTTATTTAGTGAGAACTTCTACCAGGAGATTGTTTCATTTTGTGAGGCACGTTCAAGGAATTTGAGAGTTAAGGTGCACAGGGAACAGAGAGAGACTGGGAAGTCAGTGGGGGACCATGGCTGAAACAGTCATTCCGTATTGTCTTGCCTAGCATACATGGAGTTCAGCGTTCTGTTCACAGCACTACTAGAGGGACATCAGTCTTCTTGTTAGTGTCAATGGGTGGTTCCAAGGGAGGAGGGGGTAGGTAAGAGCAAATGGGCGAATGACATCTGTCTGGGCTTCATATCAAGGTAAACTTTTCATTCCTGCTTGCCTGAGACATTTCTGTTTTGTTACGTGTGTGTGTGTGTGTGTATGTGTGTGTGTGTGTGTGTGTGTGTGCATATTCATGTGCGTGTGTGCTTGTGTATGCTTGACTGTGGATGCCAGAGGTCAATGCCAAGTGTTTTCCTCTAGTTCTCCCACCATATTTTGGGGGCAGGGTCCCTCGCTGGACCTGGAGCTCACTGGTCTCCATTAGGCTGGTGAGCCAGTGAACTCCAGAGACCTGGCTATGTCTCCATTCCTGGCACTAGGAATGCAGATACAGGCCAGTGTGCCCAGCTTTTAAATGGCTGCTGGGGGTCTGACTCAGGTTCTGATATTTGCACCGTGCTTTTCTAACTCAGCCACCTCTCCTATCCCAACCTCCTTATATTTTAACGTCCTGGGAATTCCTTTCACACAGGGTAACCTTTTCTCCTCTTAGTCTGTGCCAGAGTAGAGAGCGGCAGGCACCCAGCACAGCACTGGGCTGCACTGCTGGTTCCTGGGGCTACAAGTCAACCACGCTTAGCCAGCACTGCCTGAAGAACATGTTGGGAAAGAAAGGGGTTGGGTTGGGCCAGTGGTCGCTTCCAAAGCATAGGCCCTGGTGTTATCTTCATTAAGAATGGTTGGGGGTTTTTTTTGCTTGTTTGTTTGTTTGTTTTTGTTTTCTTTTGAAACCCTGCTCTTCTTTGGAAATGGTTTTCATGAAAACATCCTTGGAAATATTTCCTGGTTTTGATGCGGGTGTTCTGTGGAAGATGTGCATGCCATCATTAGCTGAAATTTCATTCCTTCCTCCTCATATCTGGGTAACACTGAGCGCAAACCCAAACATGCCCACACATACCCTGCAGGTGGTACTCACCAATTCAGGTCAAGCGCCGTTTAGTTAGGAACGGCAGGAACACACGTCCCACCTCTCAAGCCACTGGCCTATGGTTCCTCTCAGTCTCCGTAAAAGCCACCCTGGGTACAGTGAGTGGCTCTCAGATGAGAAACAAGGCACTGGGGACTTCAAACCGCAGGAGCCTTAACAACCTACAGAGATCAGAACCAGAAGCCACATGAAACCCTAGAGTCTCAGTGTTTAGACCTGCAGATGACCTTGCCCTGAGGTTTCAACATGTCTAATTCCAAAGGCCCTCACTATCTGTAGTGGGCAATTCTTGTCTATAAAGTGATTTGTTTTCTTTTACATGGTGGTACCTACTCGGGTGATGCTACACGAATCCTAGCTGCTCCTTCCTAACACCCCAGTCTCCTGAGGTTGCCTGCTCTAAAAAGGGTTAGGAGAGGGATACAGAGACAGACATACAGAGAGGAGGGCAGGAGGGAGAGGGAGAGAGAAATAGAGATTACTTATGGTAGGTTAAACATTAGATCAAGTCACGTCTAAAGCCATGCTGGCTAGAGGTGTTAGTCACATGAACCAATGGCTCCTTTTCCCATGAGCCAATGGCTCCTTTTCCCATTCATGGCAGTGTGTGTTACGTCATTCATCCACCCATGAATGTTGATTTAGTGGGTTTTTTAGTGGGTTCTATCCTACAGTAGACTAGAGTTCTGACAACAGATGTGACAAAGGCCACTGTATGTCCCATCAAGACACTCTTCTGTGCATTCCACAAAATGTGGGTTTGCTGGACCACTGCCTCTCTGGCGTTTGTATAGAAAATGAGTCCCCCATTGCCCTGTCTCATATCATATTCTGAGCAACACCCTCAAGCACTTGCTCAACAACAGGGACAAAAGGCACAGCCTTGGATGTCAATTGTCTTGGCTTCATGCCTGTATTCCGTAGGCTACAATGGCATGGGAAACCACATGTGAATCTCTCCTGTAACTTGCAAACTGCTAAGCTGTGCAAGAATGTCCACTGCCCTTTCGTTGCTAGATGTCTCTGTTTGCAGACATCTTCAGATCATGAGATCAATGTCCAGCTGATGGGACAAACTTTCACAATCCCTGGGAGTTCTTCTCTGTGCTAGACATTAAGCCAGGACACTCGGAAAGGTGTGCAAAGCACCTTGGAACACCTCACCCAGCCTCTCGAAGAGGAAACCCAGCAGACAACATGGTTAAATGATTATTGCTCAGTTTCCAGCCACTTGCCAGAGTCTGAGGTGGAGAACGTTCTGGAAAGTCTGGAGAACATATTGTGCTGGTTGAACTTCTAATGGGGCAGGAGTCCAGAGCCCATTGAGTCAGAATGATGGCAGCTGCTGAAAAAGAAAGATCTAGACCCACGGGTTGCAATAAGCCTCTAGGTGAAGAGACTGGGTGTCTCTGGGTGGTCAGCAAGGAAAACCTTTAAGTTCTCTTCTTGGGCCACCGACTTGAGCCATGTGAGTGTCAGACAGAACCGAAAGGTGTGTATTGGGGAGACAGAACCCTGCCAATAGCGTAAGGAAATCTTTGTTTAGAGTAGATGCGAAGGCGACCTTCACCGTACCAGGGTTAGGACAGTGCCTTGGAGATCAGGCAGCCAAAGTGATAGGTACATTGTTGGCACCACACTCCAGTGCTTCGTGTGACTTATGACAGCTTTAAATTTTTTCGTTATTGATTTATTAATAGTGGGGGGGGCATGCTCTTGTGGAAGCCAAGGTCATCTTGTGGGAGTCATTTCTCTTCTACCATATAGGTCACGGTGATCCGACTTGGGTCACCAGGCACGTTTACTCTGAGTCATCTCCCTGGCACCTTGCAGCGGCTATTGTTGGGAATAATCTGTTTGTACAGTAAGCATCCCCGTGTCCCTCCTCATGTCCAGGAGAAAATTGGCTTTGTGAGCAGGACTGAGAGATTCCACCTCTGCATAGGAGAAGAGAACATACAGAATTTGTCTTCCTCGGGTGAGGCTTCACTTCACTTAACATAATCAGTTCCAATTCCATCCACTTTCCCCCCGACAGTGTTATAGTTTAATTCTGTTTTTGTGGCTCAACAAAACTCCATTGTGTGTATATGCTACATTTAATTATTTTACGTGTGTGTGGGGGGGGCATCTAGAAAGAGGACTGTGAGAAGAAATTAAGACCCTGGAGGACGGGAGAGAGGAAATAGAAGGTAATAGGGTACAGTGAAATAAAGCAAATGGGGTACGATTCGGGAAGGAGGGGACCCACAGGACGGGGCCAGAGGGGCAGGAGACGGTGAGCAACGAGGGTGAAGTATGTATGGAAGTGCCACCATGAAGCCATCACTTTATTCGATAATTCTGTAATTAAATTGTTCTTAAGGATGGGTGAACTTGCGTCTCCCTCTCCGACCAATGTTCGGCAGATGTGGCTACTGTATCACATGAAAATGAACGTTACTGGGGATGGAGAGCTGGCTGCGTGTTTAGGAGCAGCTGTGCTCTTGTAGGCAACCTAGATTGAGTCCTTGCACCCTCTCGGTGGCTCCCAACCTTCCTCTGACCTCCGAGGACACCATGCTCACAGGTGCTACACAAAGACTCCGACACAGAAGATAAAATAAATACCTCTTTAAAATTTGTTTAAAATGGAGGTCCCTAAACTCTAGGCTTCTCAGTTGTGTCGCAGATGTGATGGTGTTCACAAAGTCCAGCACGCCATCCCCCGACAATGGAAAGAGCTGAGGCGAACATGACACTTACCTGTCCTGAAGTGTGTAGCACAGCCTAGTCATGTCTTCTACCAGCATCTACGAAACCATGGCAACCAACTCAATGGTTTGGAAGTAGCATGGAATCTCAGACTCTGTCGTCCCTGGCTTGCAGATGTACTTGTATGTTTTATTTGTCTGGTTCCTAGGATAAAAAATACACTGACAAAAGCGACTTAAGGGAGAAAGGTTTTCTTTCGGCTCATCATCCAAGGGTATGGTCTGCCACTGCAGGAAAGTCAAAGCTGGTTCTACTGTGTTCATAACCAGGAAGTAGGGTGATAAATTCATGCTGCTACTCAGCTAACTTTCTGAACCTCTCTGTCCAGGGAATATACCACTCATAGTGGGGGGGGGGTCTTCACAATCAGCTAGTGTAATCAAGATAACCTCACAGGCATGTCCAGAGACCCCTCTCCCAAACAATAGGAGACTCTGGCAAGTTCACGATTAAAACTAACACTATATATATGTGTGTGTGTGTGTATGTATGTATGTATGTATGTATATATATATATATTAAAAACACATTATTTGTATAATTAATATAAAGAATGTCTGGTAGAATTAAGTAATGATTGTGAATGTGAACCCTCATTGGTCACTAAATTTATAGCAATGACGAACTTGTTGCCAATGGTAACCAACGAAGCTGAGGTATACTGCAGGGTTAGCAAAACCTGAAAGGAAGCTGTGCTGTTGGGCTAACTGCTGGCTCTGGGTCATGGCTCGGTGTGCAGGAGTACTTGGAAATCAGTACTCACACACTGGAGTCTGCTGGCACCTTGATCTTGGCTTTCCCAGCCTCCAGAACAGTGGGAAATGAATTTTCTAAGCAACCCAGTCTGCGGTCTTCTATAAAAGTAGCCAGATGGTCTAAAGTAGATCTGTGCAAACAAGCATTGTTGCCAGAAAAAGCAATCAAAGGGGAGAGGAGGAAGGATGGGTGAGGAAAAGAAAGGAGGATTGAGAAGAGGAGGAGGAAGAAGGGGAGGAAGAGGAAGAGGAGAAAGGGGATAAGAATGCAAGGGGGCTGGCCGTGGGGGTTGGTCTCGAGTTCCTTCTCTTTCCCTCTCTGCCTTCCTTTTTAAGTGGAAGAACCCTGTGGCACTCCCAGATGCACTAACCCCAGAGAAGTTTTGTGATTCTCCAGTTCCCCCAACGCCACAAACAACAAATTACGGAAGTTGCCCATTTGCCTCTGATAAGCCACCCGAAAGTAGACTCCCCCTCCAAAAAATCCCCAAACTGCCGTTTTCAAGCTGAGTCTCGTCATGTGAGGCTCTCTGGGAGCCCTGTGGCAGACAGGCTTTGGGAGGAAGGATCTTAAACAGGAAGGCTGTGTCTGAATGTGCTTCCTCTGTTGCCAGAGGAGCCCACAGGGGCTCCTCTCTGTGCAGGCTTGGTGACTGTAGGGAGCTCCGAAGGAGGTGTGGTGAGGAATGACAGGCAAAAGCACTACCACTTGCCAACAAAAGCCTGAAAGCAGCACCCAGCCCCAAGCTAAAGTTCTATGATCACCAGTAACTGCTTGAGGAAGAAAAGAGAAGCCAAAGCAAATTTGCACGCCCAGTTATAAGGATGTTCCAAAAGAAGACATCTTAGTATGTGTTCTGCACTCTGAAGCATTCTTCTCTTCTATCCACTGTTGAAATGGTCAATAAGTCTCCGCTCAAGCCAGTAGGAGTCTAATGAACGTGGTTAAGGCAGTTCCTCTCTGCTTTCCTGTTGGCCTTTCATGGTGACATTCTCCTCTGCGCTGGCCCACCAGCTTCTTATCCCACAACAAACTGGCCTGTGCTCCTTCATCCTTGCTTTATATTTTCTAGTTACAGTGACCAGGGTTTTCTCCCACGTTCCTGGATTAGGGATGGTTGCCCAAGCTTGTCTGTTTGCAGACATGGGTGATTCAAACCAGAATAATAATGTCCCACATGAAGAGAACACAAAGGCACAGTGTCCTACATGCAGAGAGCACACACACACACACACACACACACACACACACACACATACACACTGTCCCACATGCAGAGCTCACAGACACACAGACACACACACACACACATGTCCCACATGCAGAGCACACAGACAGTGTCCCACATGCAGAGCACACAGACAGTGTCCCACATGTACAGAGCACACAGACAGTGTCTCACATGTACAGAGCACACAGACACTGTGTCCCACATGTGTAGAACCTACAGACACTGTGTTCCACATATAGAGAGCACACACACAAATTTTGAGTTCTGCAGAGTGCTATGTAAATTGGGTAAGAACAGATTTGATTGCAAATAGGTTTCAAACTGGCCACTTGAGAGGAAAAATAGGTTGAAACTTCCTTGGAAAATATTCTGGTTTGCAAATGCTTATGTCATGGAGGGAGGCTGGTCCTCAGCCTCTGTGTCCCCAGCTGAGACTCATCACAGGTCTGAGCAGATTAGAGATACTGGCCATTAAAGGAGCTAGGAAAGAAGAGGCTCAACTTGTCGTCTCTTCCATTCTTCTGCAGAGATGAGAGGAATGGCGGAGAAGTGGATAAGAGTTAGGGTGTCCGTCCATCAATGGCATGGACAAAAAAGGGGGTCCATGCTTGCCTCACATCATGTGACCTTAACTGAAATACCAAGATCATTTTATGGGCATCTTTTTGAGATCATGTATAGAAAACTGTAACTTCAACTATAGAGATCACATAGGTATGAAGACAATAGGTGTGCACTGTGGTTACATATGTGGGGATATAGTGTTTTCTTGCTAAAAATCTGGTTGTGTGTGTGTGTGTGTGTGTGTGTGTGTGTGTGTGTGCATGTGTGAGCGTGCACACATGGGATCTACCTGGGCCAAAGCACTAACTTCTCTGCAGCCCTGGAGAAGTCACTCAGTCTCCTTGAACCCTCAAGGTCTCACCCAAATGAGCTGTGTGTGTGGAGTCAGGTGGTGGCCTGAGACCCAGCAAGCATCCGGGAAGAAGAGTCTGATGACCGACATCACAGGATATGGTGGTGTTTCCCCATTATCTTCCCTTAACAGCAGCAAGGACACCATGGTCAGCAGAGGCAGGGGCAGTCTTTCCATCCTGAGCAGCTGGGCTCACAGGCTAGAGCCAGATGACCTTGACCAAGTTACTTAGAGCATCAGTGTTTCTTCTGTTTCTAACTGAATGCTCATAGTATTGGGAGCTATCACATAGAGAGATGGTTCAGTGGGCAGAATGCTTGCTGTGCAAATATAGGGACCTGAGCTCGGATTCCCAGTACCCATGTTTATCTGGACATGGAAGTGTTGGTCCCTCATTCTAGTGAACCAACAAGGAGACAAACTGGTCGCTGGAAAGTGGCCGTGCCGATGTATGCAGTGGCAGTAAAGAGATGATGCTGTCTTACACAGTGGAGGACTGACCCCAAGATTGTCCTCGGACAACCTCATGACCTTTCTCCCTCCCCCGCCCCCCACATACAGAGAGAGAGAGAGAGAGAGAGAGAGAGAGAGAGAGACAGACAGACAGACAGACAGACAGACTACAGGATGAGACCTCGGGGGTTCAAGGACACTGAGTGACTTGCCCAGAGCTGCAGAGAAGTTTTGCTAACTTCAGGGAGGTCATCAGATTGTGACCCAGGAGGACCAGCTCCTAATGACAGAATCATCTCACACTGATAGGCTAAGACCTTACTGTTCAGTCCTTGGATTGGTGTATATCTCCAGTCAACTTGGAGCACATAAGTTACATTTCTTGTCTTGGGCTCCAAAACCCCTGGTGGTCTATGCATTGCCTTGGCCAAGGTAGATCCCATGCAGAACTCATGACCTTACTTAACACAAGGATTTGGATCATGTCTGTGTCGATTATTCATAAACTTCCTGGTTGTTCTTGCATTCATTACACTATTCTGGCCAGTCTGGGCTGACATTTTATTTGTGTCACTCGTCCGGACCCTTGCTCCCTAAAGTGAAAGTCTGTCTCTGCTTGACTTACTTTGTGCCACTGCAGTCTCCCATCTGTGTGTAAGTGACACTAATTCTAAAGCCCTCACGTGCCAGTCTGCTGCCCAGTTCTGCAACGGTGCTTCTGGCTATAACAGGACCCTGGACAGCTGTGTTGTGCTGGGATTTCTCCTCTCAGAGGGTTTATTCACAAAATGTTTATAATTGCTTGCCTGTTGCCAGTTCGGTGTTAACAACAAGGATGTCATGGGCCAGGAGTTTGGAGAAGGCAGAGCAGGAAACCATTCTTTATCCTACATGTGAAGTAGGAAGCTTCTGGTGGGAAGTTTGGAGGTAGCTGGAAGCTGACATGTTACTTCATAGTGTGTTTTACCTCTGTGTCTGACTATAACAGAACACCTTGGGCTAAGTAAATTCCTGAAGAGTTATTTTTATTGTGTGTGTGTGTGTGTGTGTGTGTGTGTGTGTGTGTGTGTGTGTAGCATGCCTAAAGAGGCCAGAAGAGGGTATCAGACTGCCTGGAACTGGAATTGCTGGTGGTTGTGAGCCATCTGTGTGGGTAAAGAAAATAGAACTCAGATAAACACCCCAACCATTCAGTCGTCACATCTCTAGTCCAAAGGCTAGAAAGAAAACTGAGTGCTTCTTGCTCTGAATACTTGGCATGTCCAAGACAAAGGCATCCGAACATCTGGCTCTGGTAAGGGCTTATCCATTTCAAAATTAGCAATTTCTTCTTGTGTCATCAATGCTGGGAGAAAAACAAAACAAAGCAAACAAGCAAGCAGACAACAAAAGCTCTGTTGGCCTGGTAAAAAAACTAACCTCATTGGTGAGAGCTCTGTTCTGCATGACTAGTCAGCTCCCAGAGGCCTCACTTACTTCTTCATACTATAGCTGCTGGAACTCAGCAACCGCATATGAATTTTAGAGGGACAGTCCTGCCTGGTGCATGGCATGGCCTGGGTGGACCCAATAGCTAAGTCTCCAGACCTTAATAGGAATCTCTCAAAACAGCATCGCATCCTCCTCCCAACATGGCAGTGCTGTCAGCTACTTGGCCTTCTCAAAGTATCTCAGAACCCATGTTGGAAGACCCTTTCATTAAAAATCCCAGAATCGCTTTTGAAATGACATGTGTATTTTCACCATAACCTCAGGTCTGTCCAGATTCAAGGATCAAAAGCAGAGTGCACATTTTTTTTTTTAAATGAGAAGGCCTATTAGTCCATTTCCATTGCTGTTACAAAATGCCTATGACCAGGCAATGTATAAAAACAAGAGATTTATTTATCTCAGTGTTGGACTCTAAAGGTCCAAGGTAAGGTGGTTTCAGCTCTCTCCACTGGAGAGTGAAGACCTCATGATGGTTGACACCACAGAATCAGAAGCACACATGAGAGAAGTCACTTGGTACGATGAAAAGCTCCTCTTATGACACACCCTCATGGCAACCATGGATCTGAGGACAATGGTCAAGTGATCGAATCACTACCTGCTCGGCCTTTTCTTCAGAGTTGTAGCACCTCAGCACCGCCACACTGAGGACTGTGCACCCAGCATGTGAATCCTTGGAGACAAACCACAGAGAAGCCATAGAAGATGGGAAAGCAGGACCACAGAACAGCAGCAGGAGGGGAGCTGTGTCATGGCCACCCCTGCACATCTGCCGGGTAAGTCAAACGGAGAAAGCGGCCCGGAAACCGTGGGCTCTTTCAGCCTTAATATCAATGGGCTGCACATACATCATGAAAGGACATGAAAGTAGGAGAGGGATTTCTTAGAAAGATTTCGTCAGAAGAGGGAGGAGGGGTGGGAGAGGGCAATGAGAGAGAATTCACCAAAACCTTTGAAGAAAAGCTAACTGTCCAGCGTTCTCGTCTTCATAGGGCTCCTTTTGTAAACATTGTATTTGATATGTGTATGTGTGTGTGTGTTTGATTCTATGTACACAGTGGGCATATGTGGGTGCCTGGTGCCAGGTTCCGTGGAGCTGGAATTTTGGATAGCTGATATGTGAGTGCTGGGAACCAAACAATCTTCTGCGAGAGCAGTGAGTCTCGTAACTACTGAGCCACATCTCCAGTTCCTTCATAGGAAGAGAGAGAGAGCCTCAGATATTCCGCTGGTGCTGACCTACAGTGTGTGCACCGGCTTACGGTGTGCACATCAGTCAAATGCAGGCAGAGGGGCTTCCATCTCTGGCTGTGGTATCAGTCAGTATATGAGAGCTCTGTCGGGGCTGGGAGAACGGATTTATGAGAATGAAGAACTAGCAGCTGAGACAGGGTGAAAAGGATGGGGCAGCCTACTAAGGGCATGCTCTGTGTAAGCTGCATTTGTTAGCGATACAAGGATCTCTGCAGTTTGCCTGTCCATAACTCCTCCCCTTTCTTTTGGCAACAGACATGCCCATCTAATTTTAGAATTCTTGGTCTCTTATCTAGGGCTGTTAAACTCGGGCCTTATGATATGCTGGCTCTAGAGTTGTGATCTAGGCTTGGCTTCATACAACAGTGTATGCCGCAGTTGGCTGTGAATGATGTGTGTATGTGTGTGTCCATATGCCAATGCACACATATGTACGTGTTGTTTAATATTCTGAAAGAAAGTACTTATTCTGAGATTGTGTATGATGAGGATCACATGAAAAAAAAAGGAGCTGGTAGTCAGACAGACAGATATTAACCAAATGAAACAGGGACTGAGACAGAAGACATAATGTTGTGGGTCTTATTGGGAACAGCTATGTTTGGAGCTAGGCTACCCCTTGGACTTCCCAGTTGATCGGATTGATGAATTCTTCTTTTAAACGACGATATCCCAAGTGAGATTTTATCACTTGTGACTCAGGTCCTGACTCACATGTTACTGTGTAAGCAACACTCTTCAGTGTTCTAGGTTATTTGATCACAGTGTGAACCCCAAAATTGTGTTGCTTATTGGGAAAAATCTGTTTCTAGTTGTGGTGTGGCTCAGCCTTAGCACAATCTGTCCCTTTGGCTGGAACACAGACATGATCTCAGTAGACACCGTTAATCCCAAACAATGAGGGTAAGGTTAGTTTGTAGAAGGAAGCAGCCATGTTTGAAAGTGATGTCTGAGAGAGAGAAAGAAGGAGGACAGTTGTACAGAGACAAGTTGCAGAGAGAGGACAAGCTAGACACAGGTGAAGACAGAATAAGTCAGAGAATGAGAAGAAGCCAGAAGATTAGACTCAATTGCCAAAGATAGTATGAGGCCAAGCAGAGCAATTCAGAAGCCGAGAGAAGCCAGATTGAATCAGTCAGCTAGGAGAGGAGTTTGAGCAGCTGAGATGAATCAGCTGAGTTGAACAGTCAGCCAGAGACCAGAAAGAACTAGGAAGGGGTGAGTTTATTCAGCAGTAACCCTCAAAGGCTGAAAACATTCTCGGGCTAGATTAGATTGTACAGAGGCTAGAAGCTTCCAGGGCCAGACCTAGGTAAGCAGACAGAGCCAGTAAGCTACTTGAATCAGATAAATAAAAGTTTCTTTTACACCACAGTGCTGTTTGGAGTGTCTCCTGGGCAGATGTGCTCAGAGAGATGGTGGTCTAGCCTTGGAGATCTTTGAATCTTAACCCATGCATGTCCTGGGTCTTAGCCTGGGAAGAGATGCCATGAGCTGCTCTGGGATTTATGTCACCTGACAGTCTACAATTGGCCTTCAGGGATGAAGTGACATTGACAAATGTCTTTCCATTGCTAGCAAGACTGTGGGGTGCTGGGACCATAGACCAAAGGCTGGAGACAGCCAAGAAAGAAGACTTGAGACTACAAGGTTCCCTAAAGGGAACTTCATTTTCCTCCTGGATGGTTTCATGCTCTTATACTTAGAGCAGTCGACTCTAATATGCTCAAACTTTGATGTTCAAAGATTTCAGCCTCGCACTTGGACATGAAGGGTGGGGCTGGAACCTGGTTCCTGACAGCTTGCATGATGCCTGTCCATCAGCTGCACATTCCAGGCCTGCCACCGTGATAGAGACGTGCCTCAGAGTTTCTGGGCCATTTTGCTGTGTAGATTGCTTTCAATGCCCACCCCTCTTCCCTCAGAACCATTGCCCTTCATTGTATTTGAAGACGCTTGTCTCTGAGGGAAGCATATGCATCTTGGTGCTTGTATTCACTTGTTGGCTCATTTTAATAGATTAAGACAATCATTCAATCTTAAGTCCGAGGCAGTGGACATAACTAACATCACTGGCTTCTTTGAGACCATTAACTGATATATATAATTAAATGTACTTTATAAAAGTTTACAGGTATAAATGGTTGTCTTAGTCGGGGTTTCCATTCCTGCACAAACATCATGACCAAGAAATAAGTTGGGGAGGAAAAGGTTTGTTCAGCTTACACTTCCACGTTGCTGTTCATCACCAAAGTCAGGACTGGAATTCAAGCAGGTCAGGAAGCAGGAGCTGATGCAGAGGCCATGGAGGGATGTTACTTCCTGGCTTGTTTCCCCTGGCTTGCTCAGCTTCTTTCTTATAGAACCCAGGTCTACCAGCCCAGGGATGGCTCCACCCACAATGGGCTGGGCCAGGGATGGCTCCACCCACAACAGGCTGGGCCCACCCCCCTTGGTCACTAGTTGAGAAAATGCCTTACAGCTGGATCTCATGGAGGCATTTCTCGAACTGAGGCTCCTTTCTCTGTGATAACTCCAGCTTGTGTCAAGTTGACACAAAACCAGCCAGTACAATGATGTATATAATAGTTAATGTAAAATAATACCTATGACTGAGAGTTAAAATTTCATTTTAGAAGTTTTTAACAAGATAACTCTTAAACTTTCTTCTCCATACTTCCAGCCACTTTAACTGAATTCTCGGGGATTTTCTACTCATATTTCTCATCTGTTCTGCTTCTGATCTGGTAGGGTCATGCCTCCTTTCAAGTGACCTGCTGATCCCATGCATCCCAAGAGATCACCACATTATACTGAACTTAATGTGGACACCTGACTGACATACAGCCCGGAACGCCTGGACTCAACTGCTCCTCCTGCCTCAGTTTCCCAAGTAGCATGCACCATCACACCCAGCTTCCTTTATTATATCTAAATAATGTGACTTCTAGTCTTTATCGGTTTAGACGTTATCTTTGGCTTCCGCTGGCCCTGCCTCTCTTCCCCTCTTGGGTTTTTATCTTCACCCATCCTGCCGAGATAGTATGTCACAACAGTTTTAACCCTCTGGGTATGGTCAGTATCACTCACTGATGGGCTAAGGGGTGTGGGGTAATGTTTCCCTCCTCAGACAACTGTTTGTTCTTCCTGGGAAGTCACTATCTCATTTGGTTTCCTGGCTGGGTTTTCTCTGTACCAACATTTAGCTTTTTTTCCAGATATGATGGATGGCTCCTCTAGCGAGTGTTGAGGGTGTTACTTCCCACATGCCCAGAAATCAGTGCATGGTGAGTGACCAACTCCATGCTTCTCTCTCAGATCCTCTCTTCTAGCAGCATCAGGCTTCCTGCCTCATTGTGGGATGATTGCTTTTCCAGCGTGTTCACAGCAGGAATCTAGATGTGGTATCCTCAAGTTCCTGAATCTCCTTTTCCATCACCCAGCTCTGCCAGAGAGCCTTGTGAACGGTCAACCCTAGCAAA
The DNA here is from genome assembly GCF_963924665.1 of Micromys minutus. Taxonomy (NCBI): domain Eukaryota; kingdom Metazoa; phylum Chordata; class Mammalia; order Rodentia; family Muridae; genus Micromys; species Micromys minutus. The sequence goes on along the minus strand of NC_137955.1, from coordinate 42,318,415 downwards.
AGGCATGCTGTCACTGTAAATGCCCATGTTCCAACCCCATGGTAGGCCTCAGTTGGTGTGGGCCATCGTCTTTAATTGACCAAAGAGATGGTCCCCTGTGCTTGGGAAGACATGAATCCAGGCAGGCACTGGTTTTCTCTAAGAGGGGCCTGACAGCCTAACCGTACGTGTCTGTCACTGGGCTGAGCCAACAAAAGATGGAGCGACAGAACCTTGGGAGTTGATCAGGGTTCTTTCTAGTAAGTAGTTGCTGGATTTCAGAATTAATTGGTGTCACATTGGTTTGGTGTTCATTCATTTCAATGACAAGAACTAGATCAGATTTTACAGGATAACCAAGATTCTGAGCCCCCTGCACCACGGCAACAAATTCTTGGGTTAAGGTCTAGGAATGGCTCATACTTGCAGCTTGTTCTTCTGGAGGATGTGACTTTGGTTCCCAGAACCCATATTGGGTGGCTCACAACCATCTATAACTTCATCTCCAGGGAGCCAATACCTCCTGACCCCCAAGACTGCCTGCACTCAGGCGTATATATCCACATGATTAAAAATAATAAAAATAAATGTTTTCACATCTTCTGATTATAAAGGATGATCTAACTTAGACATAGTTCACCAAATAATAAAAGAAGATAAATGTGTAACTCAAAAGTTAGTGGTCCAAAACAATCGTTCCACTGGTTAAGCTTATTTGGATTATCACATCTTCAGTGTCCCGGGACTCATGTTCTCTGGATGCCCCATTTCAAAACATTCGGTTTCATCCATGTGCCTCTGTTTCATCTGTATCTGGCTTGTAATCTTCCCTGCTTCGTGAAGATTAAACAAGGTGGTGCTTGGTAAGCAATGAGATGTTCAAGAAATAGAATTAGCATCCCGGAAATGGTATCAGGATCATTCTTTGTGGCTCGTCTCGGTTTCCTCCACAGTAAGAGCCTTTAGAGGAAGTGCGCCTCCTGCATCAGCCATCCCTCCTTTTCAAAAGTAAACTTTCATTTTTCACTCGCACATACTAGGTATTTCGGGGAGTTACTCTTTCAAGATTTTTCCCATACCTACTTTTATTCTAGAAGCAGAGTGGGGCTTGAATATCCTTAATGGCTCCCTCAAATTAGTTATTATAAAAGAGTGATCTTGGGCTGTGAAGTACTGTGGAGAGAGCTCATGTGTGATACACTGGGATCTGTCTTCAATAACATAACTTGCACACATGGTCAAGCACACACACAGGCACACGCTTGCACACGCATGCACATACATACACACAAGCACACACACACGGCTACAAAGCTCCTAGCACAGCCTGCATACGTTATGAACTTTCTGCCTCCAAACCTCACCAACCAAACACAACTCTTCTCACTACAGTGTGAAGGTGAACAGGCTTTGGCTATCTGTTACAGCAGTGGAAACCACTAGACTAGTGTTCTCCCCAGATGCTAGTGTCATTTTAGTTGTAACTTATAGGAAATGTGTTATAAACAGGCTTATGCTAAAGAAACGAGAGAGAAACAATTGGGACTTTCTGTTCTGCAGACACAACAGGACTACTGCCTCAGGCGTAGCTATGTCTTAGATCTGATTTTCCACACTCTTCTCAGTGACTAAAGGCTGCAGAAGTCTCCACTGCGGAGTCCCCATCTCATGTCTAACCAACACAGAACAACTCTAGAAAGAGAAGCGTCTTCCTCAAAGGAAACAAATAAAATGGGTCTTTCCAGTGTGTCTGAGTCTGTTGAGGTTATTATAATAGAACAAGTAGGCATGGGATTTAAACAATACACATGTGTTGCCCACACATCTGGAGGCAAGTCCACGGTCAGAGTGCCAGCAAATTTGATGTCTGGTAAAATCACACTCTTTGCTTCACAGATGGTTCCCCCTCTTCTATGTGCTCACATGACAACCGGGCCAACAGGTTAAAACACTCCTTTCTATCTCTTTTATGAGGTCATATCTCATTTGTGAATTTGGATTCCTCATGATGGGATCACCTCCTGAAGGCTCTGCCTCTTAATACAATTACCCTTGCAGATGACATGCTAATTTTCCTTTGCCACCCAGTGCTTTATGTTTTAAATATATAAGTATTTAAACCAAGTGTCGGAGGAAATTTTCACCTCAGAATTATAGTTGCTGGATCAAATAAAGCCAAAGAAATTCTATCCTGTCATCTGTCTCTCTCCCATCTGTAATCTATGTAATCTATTTATCGTATATTGTCTACCATCTGTATCTATGTATGTAATCCATCCATCTAATCTATCTATCTATCTATCTATCTATCTATCTATCTATCTATCTATCTATCTATCTTTCTATCTATCTTTCTATCTATCTCTATCTACCTGTCTATCTTTCTATCTAATCTCAAAAAAACTAAGACCCTCGAAGGATGATGGTTTTCTATTGTCAAGTAGCTGATTTTAGGGAGTGTTCCCTCCCCCTCAACCACCAATCATGAAGCAGAATTTGTCCTGTCAGCAAAGCAGGACAATGACTGGAGTTTGTCAGCCCAAGGGGTCTTCCCAAGTAAGCAGGCCTGAGAAGGAATATAGTCTGGTCTCACTCTGACTCCGGATCTACTTGAAAACTGGTGTGGGTGGAGCAGACAACCACAACAGCTGTGCTCACTTGTTCCTCCTTGACGAAATATGTAAAAAAAAAAAAAAAAAAAAAAAAAAAAAAAAAAAAAAAAAAACGGTTTTTGTTTAATTGGTGCCCGAGCCCAATAAAGTTTCTTCAAGACTTCAGATCTTGCCTCTCTCCAAACTGTCTCATTTGTCAAAGCATGTAGCAATACCCTCTTTTCGTGTTTCTTGTGGACAGACGCCTGCTGTCCCTGCCAGGCATGAAAGAGGAAGTGCCATCCACTGGGAGGTGACACTGTTGACAACATCTGAGAATCAAGCCTGCTGGCAGAGGACAGGAAGGAACACATCTGCAGCCCAGGGAGTGTGGTGAGGAAGACCGGGGAGTAGAGAGCCTCAAGAGAAGTGCCTAGGGATGGGCTAGCAGACATCAGGCTGGAGACCCAAGGCAGCATCCTCTATTCCTGCTCTCTGGAGCAGGACTTGGACCAGTACCTAGGAAAGTTCTAAGTGTGTCCAGGTAGTCAGATGCCCTGAGGCAGGGGTGGGGAAGCCGAGGAGCAATCATCAGTGGTTCCAAAGGCTTTTCCTAAGGATATATGACACTGGTGGGACTGGAGGAGTCAGCCGGGAAGATCCAGAACCAGGGGCTGCCAACACCAGAATCAAAGTTCAGAGACACCAAGTCAGCCCAGGTGTCAGGAATTTGAGGAAGAGCAAAGAAATCCAATATCATAAAATTAGTATCCCCCCTTCTTTTTTAAAGGAAATCCTATGTTCTGTTCCTGACCGCCTTAAACTCACAAAGCACTCCACCCATAACCCCCACATCTCCCATTCCTCTTGGGGATCACCCCACCTCCAGCCAGCTCTTAAGCTTTCCCTCATAGCCACAGCTCCGAGAGCCAAGGCTTACCGGGGCTAAGGTGTAAATGGCTAATACAGCAGTGTTATACCTTACTTGACTCGTGATTTTCGGCATCCAGAACACATTTTTTACAATTGCTACGTCGTTAATAATTACCATTCGTTTTAAATAAAAAAAAAAAAAAAAAAAAAAAAAAAAAAACTTTGAATGGTGGCCCAAGAGCCCTTCTGGAAGAGCTGAAGGACCTCCATCACAGCAGCTGATATACACGCTGAGCACCCCTGCCTTGCTGTTGTTCCAGGGTGTTCCTGCTTTTTCAGCATCCATAGGCCATGCCTTGGCTCCGCCCCCACAGGGCATGCCTTGGCTCCGCCCCCATAGGCCATGCTTTGGCTCCGCCCCCACAGGGCATGTCTTGGCTTTCATGTTTCTGATTCTTGCTGCTGGATCTTGGCTTCACCCTACTCCCAGCGTCCGTCCATCTTGAAGCTGTGACACTGCACACCACCAATCCTAGACTGGCAAATTCCAGAGTGTTTCAGTGTTCTAGTTATTGATCATCTTGGAAAACCGACTATGTGTGGCTTTTGGAGATTGTTGAATTCCTGGGAAGGGCTTTACATTTTTTTGAGAATGCTTTCCATGTGCCCCTGAAGTACGGTTCAGTCCTGGACTGTTCTTGCTAGCGAGATGACCTAGGATTTGTGCTTCTGCTTTCTGTCTATTATTGGGATAATGATACAGCCTATCTAAATGAAGGCTGTGGATTAAAGGGGTAGCACTTGCAGAAGTTGCTCTCCTGCTCTTACAAGAGCCAGGTAACATTTCGGGAGCAGCTTTGCCATTACTATCTCTTGACTATTACCTAGACTCACACGCTGCTCTCTAGAACAAACGCACTGATCGGAATTGATTTTGGTACAGAAGATTTTTCAGTGATTCAGGAAGTTTATGTGAATAAAAAACAATGAGATAAGACACAACACAGAATGAAAGAGGAAGAAACAAAAGAACGTCTCAAATTTTCAAATGCAGGAATAGTAACAGTGATAACATTTCACAAAGTTGGTGAATGGTCCAAAGACCTGCACTGACATTCTCCGGGGGAAATTACACACACACACACACACACACACACACACACATAATTCCTAATATATTATTAGAGAAACCAAAGTCCCAAATATAAGGAAGCATCACCTAACGCTTGATAGGTTGACTATCATTAAGGAAATAATAATAAATGAAAGGAGTGGTTGTAGCCCAGAGGCACAGCATTTGACTGCTAAGTTCAAGGACCTGGGACAGCTCAGTACTGAGATGATGAGGAGGAAGATGCTGATGATAATGATTAGGACAACAGTGATGATGATGATGACTGTAGGAAAGGATAAACAGCAATGAGAATCTTCAGCCATTGCTGGAGGCTCCACAGGCTCCTCCCCTGAGAGGCTCCTCCCCTGACAGGCTCCTCCCCTGAGAGGCTCCTCCCCTGACAGGCTCCTCCCCTGACAGGCTATTGCTCAGACAGGTTCCTCCCCTGACAGGTACCGCCCAGGGATTTGGAGGAGGCCGCAGGACTGGGGGATTGGGGGAGGGGGCGGGGACCACTGGGGCTTTCTGCCTACAGTATCCTCTCACAGCAGGGTTTCCAGGTTCTCTGGCTCTTCTGAATCTCCGGGCCAGCACACAGTCCCAGTTCCACCATGGAACACGATGTGGTGATTTCTCAAGAATTTCTGTATAGAAATGTCATATTTTCTGATAATCCCATTCTGGGACAGTGAAAATACAGACTCAGAGAGGTGCATGTCCACCACTTTTCACTGCAGTGTTTTGTATAATGGCCAAAGAGTGCCTATCGATGGATAATGAATGAATGAGTTATGGCATTTGCACAGAATGGAATCTCACCCATGCCAAAAAGGAAGCTCTCCGACATACCGTGATGTAGATGAAGTTAAGAGATACACAAGAAGGGCCACTCCAGTCACGAAAGGACAGATTCTGTAAGATTCCACTTACACTAGGGATCTACAATATCAAACTCATCAAGGCAAGAAATACAGTGGTAATTAGCAGGACCGGAAGGAGGGGACAATGGGAAGTCTGTGTTCGGTGGGTGTCAGCTTTCCATGTGAGAAGATGAAAAAAAAAATCCTATAAGTTGATGGTTGGTGATGGGCACATCTCCGTGTGAATGTTATTTTTTACTTTCTGAGACAGGGTCTCACCCTGTAGCCTTGGCTAGCTTGGAACTTGCTATGGAGACCAGGCTAGCCTTGAACTCACAGAAATCTGCCTACTTCCCCTACTGCTGGGATGATGGCTTGCACCACACTGGGGCAAATGTGAATGTTCAGAATGCCAGTGAACCATGTGCCTACTAGCAGTCAGATGGATACTTTTGAAAAGGTTTCTAATTACATTTATTCGTTATTTTGTGTGTCTTCGTGCAAGCGCATATGCGTGCACAGGTGTGTCATAGTGTGGAAGTCAGAGGACACCTTGAAGGAGTAGGTTCTCTCCTACCATTTGGGTCCACGGGATAGAGCTCGGATCATAGGCTAGCAAATGCCTTAATCTGTTGAGCCGTCTTGGTGGCCCATTAAAATAATACACTCCATGTTTGCCTGCCATGCCACACCTGCAAAGACCACTGGAAGTGAGGCTAAGCTAGAAAGGTTCACCGTCTCTTGGCCGGAAGCCTGATACTGATTTTCCTTATATTCATTCAAGGATCTCATTCCCCAAATACTGAAGAAGTCCATAGTCTGTTGCCAGTTCTCAGTATGCAAATTGTTAACAATAAACCCTTCGCCTCCCTTTGCAAATTTCCTGTTCGAAGAAGATGTTGAAACAGTCTGTAACCAAATGCAATGAGTTCACATGTTAGTGACTTCAAGGATGGGAACAGCCAAGAAGAGTAGAGAATGACTTAGCCCTGGAACAAGCCAGCGGCACACATGGGAGCTATTTCCAAAGCAATGTCCTCCTCCAACAAAGGGAGTGTGGGGCTCTTTATTTCAGGAGACTTTACAAATCCATAAAGGACAGCACGGAGCAGCAGAAAGCCTGCGTGGGCTCAGTTAGGGATACCTATGTGAACGAGCCGTTTAAGATCAGAACTTCAGAAGAAATCATAAGAGGCACATTCGGGGACCTGCTTGATTCAAGACCAAAGAACACACGGTTGAAAGGCTGAAATGGACAGGAATGCCTTTACGTGTATGCTACTTAGCTTATAATGTGCTATCTAAAGATAAAAGAAAGGACTCTTAGAAGGTGTGCTCATGTAGGAGTTGGTCCTTAAAGGAACCTGCCTCGATTATTGGCTAACAAGTCTACCAAGGAGACTTTGAGTAAAAAATGATTTGTAATGATTACAGGCACAAAGTTTCACTGTTCTCATGAAAAAAAAAAAAAAAAAAATCACACTGTTCTAGCCCGGGGCTTCAATGGTCCCAGACAGTCACATTCCATTTTCAGAGTTCAAATGGTCAGGAAAACAAAACTCTTCAATGAGCTAGTTGTTGGGAGCTACTGTCCAAGATCCCTTGTTCCTTCTCTGGTTCTCTCTCCCCTTTTCCCTCCTCCCCTCCTCCTCCTCGTTTGAGAATGACCTGTCATGCAGCTCTCCTGCACAGCCTTTGTCCCAAGTACTCACTCTGACTGCTCAAGTGTATACAGTTGGGGTCTCAGAGCATAGTTCTTGGCCCCTCTCTGCTCCTGGGTATCCTCAGGTGGATATTTCAGTGACTGGATTTGTGAGATCTGAGTGGAGATTGACGATGTGAGGTTTTCGCTAAACTTAGCCTTTAGCCTCAGGCAGCCCATTCCTAAATACTCAGGTTCTGAGCTCTGCACAAAGGATTCTTGAGCAGTGTTTGTCCTACAAAGGGTGCACAGTCCTTAAAAACAAAGCGTCCAATCTCATTGTTGTTAATACATGGTAAATCACACAAGGGCGGACCAGAAAGCTAACCAGGCATCTCTGGGCGTACGTTTTAACTAATGTTAACATGACATTTTTATGCAAAACCAAGAGGGCTGTACACAGTCCCCATGAAAAAGAGAAAACAGTCTTATGGGCCTCATTTTACAGGTGAGGAGAGTAAAGCACAAAACATGCTAATTTATGAAAACCACGTGGCTGGTGTCCAGGCAAGCATGGTGGTCTGGCTCAAGGTTCAGGTCTTCAAATACTGCCCTAAGAGGCTGCCCACTCAGCTCGAGCAACAGAAACGGAACTTAGACACGATCGTGAGATCTTAAGTGTGGATTAACGAAAGGGATTTTAGGCCAGGCTAAACCAGCAGTGTTCATAAATATTATTTTGTATGAGGTGGGGAGGGACACTGGGTGGCTAATTTGTTTTGTAGTTGAGGAACTCCAGTAAATTTTATCATACCACAAGAAATCCAGACTCAGTTCTTTCAGTTTCTAGAACAGGCCATTTGTTCTGGTCGCTGTTCATAACCTTGTTTACATTAAACAGGCCCAACAGTCTTCAGTCATTAATTTTGTGGGAGTACTGTGCCCCTAAACACGCAAGAGATGGTTTATGCCTGTAGAAAACCACCTCCCGATGTTAAATATCTGAGTTGGACAAGAGATTTTTAAACACAGTAAGCCTAGAAACATTTATATTGCCTTCTGTGAGTCTCATGCTGAAAGATGTTTTGAGTGACTGAAGTCAGACCTTAGTTTGAATTTGGCACTAGCACCAGATAGGCGCCAGTGAACCCGGGGTTACACTACCCATCTCAGGAGCAAAAGCAGGTATTCGTGAAATACACCAACAGGTAAAATGCACATACGGTCCACGTGTCTGGTACCAGCTCTGTTAGCCTGGTAAGGTGGGGTGCTGTCTCAGGCTCTTGGTTCCACAGGTATTTCAGAGGCAAGACTAAAGATTTACGATCCTTTGATCCTTCATTCTGCGGTCCAGCAAGGCTTGCGATGTTTCAGTGACTTGTTGACATTGCCCTAAGGCTATTGAACTCACTTGAAATTCCAGGCTAACCATTTACACAGCTTTCTTCAGTTATGGCGCTTACTTTTCCGGAGGCTGCCAGGATGTTCCACATGCTAGGGTTTTTTTTTTTTTTTTTTTTTTGGTATCTGGAATCTCTCTACCCTGGAGAAAAAGGAAGTACTCATCGAGATTTTAATCTTCTTCCTCCTCCCCCCCTCCTCCTCTTCTTCCTGGAAAAAAAAAAAGAGAGAAGGGGTCCATCAAATTAGAAAACCAGGAGCAAAAAAAAAAATCTTGTATCTTTTTCTTGTTGGATCATTTACTTTTCCTGTTAGCTGTTTGTAATTCTTTTTTTAACAATTAAGAAATTACTTTATGGAACCACTTTTGGTCAAGAATGCTCTTGTTCCATCCCTAAACAGTTCCAAGCACGCACTAGCCGGTTGTGCTGACCCATGGAGAAAGATGAGAAAGCCCTGCCCCACGCGGTGGAACAAGCCCCAGGCTCAGCTGCGTCTGGGTCCCAGTTCTCCAGCGCGGGTTTGTCTCCTGGTGAACAGGGCATCGAGGCAACAAGCTATCCCGGACCGGTAAGGGCATCGGTCCCTCGGCCCATCAGCCTCTTCTCCAAGTTCTCCGCTGGCTCCGGAGAACTCGAACCGACAGAACGCTCCGGGTGAGCACAAAGGAGCAGCCCCCTGGGCAAAGCCACCGCCTCCACAGCGGTCGGCTGGGTTTCCGAGCTCCACGCCCCGGCGCCCGGCTCCCTCCACTCCAACCTCGCGCTGAGGCTCCGCCCCCAGACCACGCCCCAGCTTCTGAGTGGCCGCGCCGCGCGTCAGTCTGCGCTCGGGGCGGGAGCACGGCCGGCTGTCACCGTAGCTGAGCTCCGGACTGCGGCTGCCGGGAAGCGAGCCGGACGCCGGGCTGTAGCCGAGGGTGCGCGCGGGTGGAGGCGCGCAGCCCGCATGGAGGCGCCGAGGAGCGCGCCGCGGGAGCGGGAGCGCGCTCGGACCACCTCAGGTGGGCGCCGGGATGGGCTCAGTCTCCGGAGGGTGTCGCAGCGGCGTTGGAGGGTGAGGGCTGCTAGTGGCGCGGGGACGGCTACATCTCACTCGTGGCTGAGCGTGGGTTGCATCTGAGCCTCCGACAACCGGAGAGAGGCGGGTCTGTCCCCGAGCACCGGGGCGCGTGGACCTGCCGGCCCGTGTCCTGGGGAGCGGGCGGGGGGGGGGGGAACCAACTTGGTTGTAAAGTAAGCTACCGTGGTTCGCGCCTTGCAGAGGATGTGGCCCACACCTTTTCAGCAACCTGAGTTGTAAACCGCAGAGAACACTCTTGACTTTAAAAAAAAGCTCACCAAGGGACAGTAGATCGCTCTTGCTCTTGCATTTCTAGCCCCTGTGCCACTGGGTAGCAGTGGTTTGTCCCATCTCCAAAGACCTTAGAGATGAAAGGCGTTTTTCTTTTCTGGCCTTCTGCTGTGTCCGTGATTCAGTTTCTCTAGGTTTTGTTGGGCCACACGCTGGATCCTGTGTTTCTCCATCTACCACACAAGGAATGTGAGCCTAGTGGTGAATCTGAGCAGTGTGTGTTCTCTATCTGGGTGTGTAAATGGGGTCGTTGGACACCAGGAACGTGTTGTAATTGCTGTTCTCCGTGTCAGGAGCTTCTGACACAGCAATGTGTAGAGTGTAGTGGAAACAACCCTGTTCTGGGAGTCAGTCAACCCTAGAGTGTCTGAGTAGGAGTTTTCAACTATTCAAGACATCAGCCATTTGGGAAATGAGTCCTGAACAAGTTAATACCGAAGGCCTCTCCCAGCCTAGCAGTCTGTGACTGAATTTCTCTGCTCTCAGAAGTTTAGAGAATGTGCTCATTTGTTTAACCTTTATGCACCTCGGATTATTATAGAATTAGTCAAATATTTCTTGTGGGTGTATCCAGTCGAACATCTTTATTTTGTTCCTTTCTTCCCTGAGTTTGGCAGAGAAGAGAAAGTTGGAAACAGAGGTAAGGAAACAGCTGGAAAGAGCTGGTTTGGGTGACTACAGAATGCCTACTCTGGCTTTTAACATCACCACCAAGAAAGGTGCCTTTCTCCCCACGAAGTCCAAGTCGTGTAGTGCTCTGAGCCCAGGGAGAGAGGGGGCCCTTTCGTTTGTTTCAGTCTGTGGGGTCTGCTGCAAGTTTGCGGGGCAAAGTGGGATTCAAGGGTCAGATTGTGGAAAACATTTCTCTTTCAGATAGAACTGCTGAGGACTTAGCATAGAAGATCGTCTTTGCTGGTTCTGTTTGCCAAAACAAACAACCAACAGCAAAACAACAACAACAGAACAGACCCAGTAGTCTTAAAGTCGCTTGCTCAAGCTGAAATAGAGACAGCCTTTTGGTCTACCTCTTAACTGCTTGCTGAGAGAGAGAGACATAGATTCATTTTTAAGATAAGTAAGCCTTGACAGAAACCAAAGAGAAACAAGAAACCCCCACAGAACTTTTGGGGGTGGAGATAGAAAGGCTGGGGATAGTCTTTTTAACTATTGTTAAACATGTTTCAGTATTGAAAAGAAAATCACAGGACACACCTCTGTGCACAGTATTACTAGAAAGACCCTGTCAGAATACTGGACAGGGATGAGGCATCTTGACGGGCTCTAAACCTCAGAAGGGACCATCACCTATAGGGGGATATGATGGGGCTGTAAAATCTGCTGGCCTTTTGGCGTCTTTGGCAGATCTATGTTTGAGGATGACACGTGTTTTCCCTACATCCCCTCTCCGACTGTCTTGCTTCGTGGTCCTAAACTGTTTGAGGGCTTGAGGCATGGATATGCCCTTAGCCACCACTGTCCCTAAGTTTTATAACAATATGGGCATCCTCAGCCATATTCTGAGGAGCTGCTCAGCTCCTTGATGGACCCCAGGGGTTGGGATTGAGAGAGTGCCCAGTGTGTAATGGGGGAATACCATGAACCAGCTCGGCTTTTGCAACCACCTCCAAGGCAGCTTTGATTTCTACTATCTATCTTATGGTGCTGTAGTGGATAAGGTTTTTGTCTAGGGAATTATATTCTAAAGCCACACCAAGATTTAGAAAATAATGACTGTATTTTTTCAGTCTCCTTGTGGCTCAGAGCACTTATTATATATAACGTTGTTCTGGTTGTTCACCGCCCATGGTAAACTATAATGCTCACTGCGCGCTTCTTTCTATCATCCTTGCCTTCTGTTACGAAGTCGGTTCTTGTTTCTCCCCAGGATACAAGATGGCTTTAAATGTGAACTCGTCCAGTCAAGATCCCATCCTCATACCTAGACCATTCCTTCCAATTCAAAGCTGCAGTCCAAATATCCTGGGTTCCCTTATGCCCACACCCTTCACCCAGTCGCTGACCTTGTGTGTGGAGCAGGTGTGTCACACCCACTCGGGGCACCCTGTTTCCGTGGGTGGGCACAGTAGTCTGTAGGCAAGTAGGCGAGTTCAGAAGGTGAGTGTGTCTGTGTTCATGGAGAGAGGCAAACTGAACAGTTATCGACCAAGAAAGGAGTGATGCCTATGCTGTTCCCGTCCTTTACTTTCACGGGGGAGGGGGACGGGGGGATGGGTGTTTTTGCTGGAACTAGAGCCTGCAAAGTCTCTGGCCTCCGGGAGCTGCTTGGTTAGCAGGGTGCTCAGGCAGTTGGTAACTGGGGGTGTTCCAAGTCCTACTTCTAATGGAGAGGGAAATATTTTCCTTCCTTGAAAAGAGATGGTTTAAGGACTTAGGGGGGAACATGACTGCATTACACACAACACACACACATATATACACACACATACACACACACACACACACACACGGGGACGTTTTTAAACAAAGGATCTATAGTTGATATGTTTTTGCTCTTTGTTTGCTTTTAGACTTCTCTATGGGATGATTAGCCAATGGCTTCTGTTTTTCTAGGTGGAGATTCTTTACCGGTATAGTTATTAATAGAATAATGGTTTTTTTTTTTTGGGTTACCTGATAGACTTTGGTTCACCAGGGAGAACTTCTCTGGCTCTCAGGTGGGTTGGGCATCCTAACTGGTGTTCGCAGAATAGTGCTGGTGTCCTCCCCGTGGTGATGGGACTTCCTTGTGTTCTCTAGGCGCTGTGTAGGATGACGCTGGCAGCAGAGGCAAAAGGGTTCTGTGTGATTCTCCCAGCTCTCTGATTCTGTGGCCTTGCAGATGTGTAGAGGGCATCCAGTTGCCTTTGCAGATGTGTAGAGGGCGTCCAGTTGCCTTTGCAGATGTGTAGAGGGCTTCCAGTTGCCTTTGCAGATGTGTAGAGGACTTCCAGTTGCCTTTGCAGATGTGTAGAGGACTTCCAGTTGCCTTTGCAGATGTGTAGAGGGCTTCCAGTTGCCTTTGCAGATGTGTAGAGGGCTTCCAGTTCCAAGTCGCTCCAGGAGGCAGACATTGGCCCAGGTCTTTACTCATGGCAGATTCTTAATCATCCATTTGCCCGGTCATCTTCTGAAGGAGTTCTGGCATCTACCTAAGCAGGCCCTGCAGTTCCTCGCAAGGGCTTCTTCAGCTCTCTGGAAAAGCCTGGGCTATCATTTTTATACCATTATGTTAACTGAGATGACTGTGCAAGAAAAGAGAGACTATAAACGTTTTTTTCTCTCCTTCTAAGCCTCCCACGGCCCTTTCTGTGTAGCTCCTGAAAGCACCGACTTTGAGGAGTTATCAGATGAATGTGTTCACCCAGAGGCTCTCCTTTCTCCTCTGGCCCTTGGACCCATCTGATGAATGGACACTTACTTAGATAATCTGTTTTCAAAAACTGAAGTCATGCCTGGCATGGTGGCACATGTCTTTAATCCCAGCATCTGGAGTCAGAGGCAGGTGGCTCTCTGTGAGTTCAAGGCCAGCCTGGTCTACAGAGTGAGTTCTTGTGTCCATTTATTTGATTGTAGTTGATTTCATGGCAGAATGATGTTTGTTTGTTTGTTTTTCAAACACATCAGCAGGAAAGTTTTTATGTATTTCTTGTTTTTCTAGCACCCCTTTGTTCTAGATATAGTCTATTAAAAAAGAAAAACAAAAACAAACCAACAAATAGTTTTCCAGTGTAATCAGAGGAATGACAGGTGATATCTTGTTTAAATGAAAAAGATGGTGGAAAGTTTACGTCCACCCCTAAGAGATGGAGGAACACCATCTGTCGTTACTGTTTCCAGGACTCCTGGGAAATAAAAATCCCAGGAAGTGCAGGACATAAAATATTATGGCTCACATCTCTAAATTGTGAATTTCACACTAGATCTGCTGTTGTTGCCTTAACCATGCGACCACCGCATTTTCTCTGGAAGGTACCCCTCCCCAAACTTGGACAGATAGGGGTGTCGTGTATAAGTAAGTCAAGGGCTGAGGGAGCTGGAAGAAGTCTCAGTTGGTGATGGCTGCCATGCAAGCAGGAGGACCTTCAGCCGCCACCTGCAAAAGTCAGGAGCAGTGCTGTGTCCCCCAGTGCTGAGGAGGCACAAGTGGGAGGATCCCGGGAGCCTGCTGGGCACCAGGCTAGCTGAGTCCCTGAACTTGATTAAGGAAGGCACCTGGTGTCAAACCTATGGCCTACCCACACAAACACACACACACACAAACTCTCTCTCTCTCTCTCTCTCTCTCTCTTTCTCTTTCTGTCTCTCTCTCACACACAGTCTCTCTCTTATACATACATACACACACATGTACATGCATACTCTCTCACACATATTCTCTCTCACAGGTGCGCACACACACTTTCTCACACACTCTCTCTTTCACAAACACTCTCTCTCTCTCACACACACACACTCTATTACATACACACATACTTTTTCTTACATACACAGGCTCTCTCTCTCTCTCTCTCTCTCTCTCTCTCTCACACACACACACACACACACACACACACACACACACACACTTACATACATACTTTTTCTCACATACACAGGCTCTCTCTCTCTCTCACTCTCTCTCTCTCTCTCTCTCTCTCTCTCTCTCTCTCACACACACACACACACACACACATACATACACAGACACACAGAGGGAAGGGGAAAGAGGGTGTTACTAACCTCTCCTGTCCCATCACTGCAGAGATGAGCTCACTGCCTTCTGTGAAGGCAAGACAACCTTTTTGTATCAAAGCCTGTTTCTGAATGGCCTGGGGCTGCGGGAGGCCATTGAGGGTGGTGGAAGTTCCCTAGGCTTGCTGTCTACCTCAGTGCTTGGGTGTCTCTCCTAGAACCTAGTCTCCCAAGTTTAACAGAAGTTAAGGCCCTTCCTGCTTGGTGCTTAGAGAACCCATTCCTCCATCTTAGGACAGTACCTGCTCCACTGAAATCTTGTGATCTGTGACAGAAAGACCTCAGCTTGCCTTCGGGCTATGTAAGGTTCCAGGACAACAGTGCCCCTGAATCGCCACTTGGATGGGTTGCGTTCCGCAGTGAGCAGGGTGCCTTGAGGAAGGAGGAAGTGGAAGAGAGGAGCCAGTGCTGACTGCAGCCAGCCACAAGCTCCAGATGAAGGGCGTGAAGAGCAGACAGCACCCGCGGTGGTGTCTTGGACCTGAGTCTGTGTGGGGCTCGGCCACAGGAATCCCTTCCGCTCTGTGTGAAGGGAGCATGGCTTCAACGGAAAGAGTCCACATCATCATTTATCCGTGTCCGTCCATCCACTTTGTGCTTTCCACATTTGTTTGCAGGCACTTGGCTGATGTCTGCCATAGCAGACGGTTGCCTACCTTCTCCTGCCCTCCGTGGTCTCACACACCCCAGCGTCTCCTCCCAGACAAACCTCACTGAGGGCAGTTCCTCTTCTCTGCCCCCACCCGATCCCCTTGTTTAGTTCTTCTTTCCCTCTCTCTTCTCTCCATGCACATGAGGCCCTTTCCCAGAACTAACGCACCATCCGGGACAACGGATGGTCAGTCGGATCTGTAGAACCCAGGCTGTGCCGACATTCACCCAGATTGGATGGGTCTTGTGTCTGTGCCCAAGGTGTTCGTGATGTTTTGAGCTTAGCTGAAGGTCAGTTTGGCTCATGACTATTTAAAATCCTGAGCCTGCTGGGCCAGTGTGATTGCCCCCCCCACCCCACCCCCGTTGCACAACACGTAAACCTACTGAAAAGAAGAGACCTCTGGAGAGGGGACACCTCTTCATGGGAAGGAAGCTGAGGTCCAGGGCACTCGGCTCCCTCAGGCCAGACTCCAAGTTCCCTCTTCATCCCGCTGTGTTAAAACCTTCCTGCCAGGTGACCACTTCATACTCTCACTTCTGCCCTGGATTTAGGTGGGGCATCTCATTAAGGGAAGGGAGACATACTGGTGCCTCACGCCTTTCACATGTGTGTGAAAGGCCACCAGGGCAGGTTCTGCTATACTGGAGTGATGGATACGGTATCAAATGGAGTATGTTTGTTTTCTGTGTTGGATGGAGCTCAGAGGAAGCTCCCAGGGCTGGGCTGGGTTCCATGGTGTCTGGACTTCAGGGCCTTTTCCTTTCACGTTGTTTCTTACATTTCGCTGCTCTTTCTGCTGTCTACTACTGCTGTGTCTACACTGAACGTGGCTTCCATGTCCACGGTCACTTTGTGGAGTCTCAGTCCTCACCTTTCCACTTACCAGAGAGGAAGAAAAGTGAGAAGGAATCGGCCACTGTTGAAGAGCCCTTTCTGGTGTCTCTCTGTCTCTCCCTCTCTCCATCTGTCCATCTCTCCCCCACCCCTTTGTTTTGAGATGGGGCTTTGTTTAAATCAGGCTAATGTCAATCTCTTTATGTGGCTGAGGATGACCTTGAACTCCTGACCCTCCTGTCCCTGTTTCTCAAGTGCTTTTCACTATGTTTGGCTGGATGACTCTGTTTGAGAGTTGAACATTCACTCCCACACAGAGTGCACGGAGTGCAGCTACATCAGCATCCAGAGAGGGCACAAACAAATGAGACTTTGCTTGGAAAGAGAAGCCATGGTTGGTGTTCTGTCTCTGAAGGGAGGGAGGACAGCTTCAGAGCAAGCTGGCCGTCTGTATCGGATGCTGAGGTGACAGATAGATGCATGGACTCTCTCAGCCAGCATTTATTAACCATCTCTTCTGGGCCTGTGCCAGGAGGAGCACAGACACACTCCTAGTTCTTAAGATGCTCACAGTGGAGGGAGGGAGGCCATCAAACACAAACACAAACTGACACGAGCCGGGAAAGGACATCATGTGTCTGCAGAAGAGAGTGGGCTTACTGAGCCTGGGATTGGGAATGGGCCAGACAAATGACATTTGAGTTGGGAGCTGGAAGAAAGTGTGACCTCGGCCATGGAAGAATGTTCCAGACTGAGGGAAGAACATGAGCACAGTAGGAGTAGGGATGTGGTGGGCGTGGGGGTTGTGCAGGAGAGAGGGAGCCAGGGTGGGCTGAAGAGGTCCTTGGGGACCAGCCATCCAGACATGCTTGGAACTTGGTATGTCCCAGATATGATCCTTTAACGACTAATTCTGGAGTGGGGGGAGTTCCAAGAATATCGGGGTGAGTTGTCCCTTGTCAGTAGGCCTCACAAGCAGTGGTGCGGCGTCCCTCCGAACTATTTCGGAAACGTTCTTTTCAGTTAGGAATAGCTCCTGCGATAAAGAACAATCTCTTGTGAGCTGAGCCAGCCCCTCACTTTGGCCAAAGGGAAGGAGCACCGGACAGAAGGCTCAGCTGTCATTGATTCTCTTGGGCAGTGGCATTTCTCATTGTCTGGGTTCATTTCTCTTCATAGTAACTGGCATTTAACCGGTGTCTGGTATTTTCCAGGGGACCGAAGTGGCCAGGGATGGAGGAAGCCCTTGTGCCCTGTTTCCCAACACTGCCAGACTGCCAGTATGTTCAAATTACAAAGGGATGTCAAATGAAGGATGGGCAGAGCCCAGTTGATCAGCCCCAGGGGAAGCTGACCTGACGCTGTCCCCTAACAGTGGTCTGAGACATCAGTGTGCATACAAGTTCCCAGTCATCCTGACGGGGCACAGATGTGATGTCAGAGGGACCCATGAGTCTGTCTTTAAGAAGCCATGTGTTGGTACTACTATAGGGCCCTGCTGCCTTGTAGGCAGAATAGCCTGTGGAGCCTTAAGCTTCTTTCTGGAGAGCAGGACCATGGGTGTGTGTCAGTGGAGTAGTTCACGGTGAAGGGAAGAGATGACCAGCAAGGTGTCTGCCTGTGGGTCTTCTGCTTATAGGATCACAACGAGCCCCACTTGGAACAGGTCTTGACTTCTCAGTCAAGTCTTAGGGTGTGGTTGGGTATTCCAGGGAGATGCTTAGCTGTCACACTGACTGGCACATGTATTCTTGGTTACTGAACCTGTTCCTGGGGCCTTTGCTTTGGAATGTTCCATAAAGGACACACCCTTCTTTTCCTGTTCCACTCCCCATCTATGGGCCCGAGCTTCTCGCTCAGTGACTGTCGGGACACAGATATTTCCTACCAATAAGACAAGCCATGGAAGTAGTTTCAAAATAGATAGTACATCTATCAAAAAAAAAAAAAAAAAAAAAAAAATGGACCTACACAGGCAAGTAAGTCACGTGGGCCCTAACGCTGACAAACAGTGGGACCTGCTTGGCTCCGAAGGCTCAGAACTTGCACACACGTTGCAGACAGCCCATCCCATGTACCGACTGCAAAGTTAGGCGCCAGTGTTGGAGAGTTGAGGAAAGTTAACTGAGCTCGGAGGCAGCTGAAATCCAGGTGCCTAGGTTGTGTGGCTGGATGGACTTTCTCACTGTTCCTTAGCTGAAGTCAGCTCCTCAGTGCCAGGCATTCTTCTTAGAGAGTGGGCCTAGACTCCCTTTCTCCAGGTTGTTCAGAGAGGAGAGGGCCAAAGCTGAGCAACTCAGAGGACTCCTCTAGATTCCTCACCATCAGGAAGGAGTGAGGCCGGAGAGAAGGTGGTGGGAACCAGAGACATGGCCTCACTGGGGTGTGGTCTCCCTGCCTTGCTTAGCTCCTCCATCCGGTGACCGCAGGTCACACTCACAGCCCAGGGAAGCCTTCTCCAGCCTGGCTGCTGTCCTATGCTTTGCTGCTTTTCAGCCCTGTTCCTGCCCCCTGGGCTTCAGTGGGCTCCATCTGTCTGAGGTCCGCCTGCAAGCCTCTGCCCATGCGGCGTAGCTGCCGGGACGGTGGCTTATCTACAGGAGCAGCCTGACCTGTGATGATAGAAGGAAGGCAAACTTATCAGTAGGGAAATGAACAGAAAGGGGAAGGAGATGCTTACAAAGGGGAGCGTGTTCCCAGCTGACAGGTAGCCTAGCCCTGGCTACATGAAGTGCTGGGGAGATTGTAGCAGAGACTTTGCGGAGAGGTTCATGGTGGGGTGCTGTTGCACAACTTACTTTTAATACACTTTTGCCTCATCTCCCTGTGTTCACCATTAGATCATGGCTTAGGGCAGTGGTTCTGAAACTTCGTAACGCTGCGACCCACCCTTTAATACAGTTCCTCGTGTTGTGGTGACCCCTCCCCCAACCATAAACTTATTTTTGTTGTTACCTCGTAACTGTAGTTTTGCTGTTGTTATGACTGGTCATGTAAGTAAGATGAGCAGAATGTTGGATATGGGACCCTTATTAAAGCTTCGTTTGACTCTTAAAGAGGTTGTGATCCACAGGCTGGCTAAGGGCCATCTAGGCTGTGTGACGCCCCGCCCCCCATCCCCATTCTATATATAATCAGTTGTCTCTCCCAGATCATGCTGCTTGGCTGGATAAAGAGGTCCTGGACTCCTCCAGTTTCAAGAAAAGCAGCGACTGCTTGCACTTTGAAGCCAGCCTGTCTATACCCACAGCTTGTGTTCCACAGTTAGAACATTAAGCTTATCTTTAAGATGACAGGCTGCTCTTAGGATTCACCAGGTAAAACGAGACATTTCTGACGTAGGGTGTTCTTCCTAAGGCACATACCCCATCCGCCCTGTCCCAGGCAGGAAGCAGTCAGTCCCCAGGTGTATTCTGGATACTTTGAGTTCCACGGAGTCTGGGGAGAGAGTTGCTGCATCTGAAGAGACTGTGTACCAGCTCGAGTAGGTCTCATGTTTTCCTGCTCGTGACTTTGGAGATAAAAACCTTCCACTTAGTGGTTCTCTTCCTAGGAGATAATGAAATGGCCCGGCTGCTGTTGGCTTTATTGCTTCTCTAGGGGGAAGGGCTGGCTGTTCTTAATTGAGCAGAATTAACACCTGCGATACAAAGTAGCGCCCTTATCCGGTCAATGGGTAACTAAGACCTCTTTCTCGCAACCACAACACAACCCTGTTGAGAGCACTGCTTCTGGACTTAAGTGGAGTGTTACAACACCCTGCACTGTTTTAACAGGAAGACTTTTTACCCTGATCTGTTCCAGCGCTTCTTCTGCTGCATCAAGCATTAAACTTAGATGGCCTGCTCTATCCCTCTGGCTCAGGTTGTATGTCTTCTTCCTGGTTCATAGCCCTGGATGTGACACAGCTGCACAGGAGGTCATGGGGCAGAATGTCTACGAGGCATTGGTGTGTAGTGAGGGTGAACCATGTATTGATACTTGCCGGTTAAAAAGTTCGGTGAGATCGGGAGAGGGCTGAAGACATATGTGTGAGTCCCTAGCACTGGAAAACACCCCGGGAGAGGAAGTAGTTGAAACTGAGGACTGTGGTAGTCACGTGGTTGTGGAAGCAGAGAATGTTTTAGAACGGCTCTGGAAGTCCAGCGGTGAGCCAGGGTCACTGATGAACTCCCGTGGGAGACCATGGTGGGCAGGTTACCAGCTGCCTCAGGCCGCTGGGCTGCATCTGCGGCTCCACTTCGATTCTGGCCTGTCAGTGGCTTTTAGTTTTGCTTTCAGGATACAGTGTTTTCTGCCCCCTTTTGGGTTTCCTGTTTGAATGTCTGAATTCAGCTTTGATATGTTGTAGAGACTGGGGAAAAAAAAAAAAACTAAGAATCTTAAGACACACACACACATACAAACCCTCCCCCTCCATACACACACACACCACACACACACACACACACACACACAAAACCTGTCCAAACTCAGCGCTTTCATGTAATTCCAGCCAGTGGCCTTGATTGTCATGTGACCACAGATTGGGCTGTAGGTCAGATACCACATCTGCTGTAATTACTCGAGGAGTGTAATGCCTGTTTCGTGGGATTGTTTGGGGTACACTTTAATCCTGGTGGTTGGGGATTCCTGAGACATAGTTACATATTAAAAAAGAAAAGAAACTTCGAGGTGCAGCCTGAGAGTTCAGACACATGTATTAGAAGGAATTTTACCTCTTTTGTGCCGTGACAGACATGAAAGAGGATCAGATCTCTAATTCCTGGTTCCCTGTTTCTTTTCAGCCTCCTCTTACTTCCCAAGCTTCCAGAGCTGTCTCTGCAGAGCTTGACCTACCTACCCTCCCTTTCTTCTTTCAGTATGTGGGGAGATTGCTTCTGTGGAGGGAGACTCATTTCTCCCTTTCTCTGCTTTCCTGAGTCCCACTCAGGACCCGGCAGGACCCCTTTCTGGGGCAAGGAATAGAAATTGGTGATTGCAGAATTGTCTTTGATGGGAAGGGAGGCCCTTTGAAAGAACAACAACATCATCATTTACCTTGTTGTTGTTTGATTTGTTTTTCGTTGGTTTTCTTAGAGTTGTTTTTTGAGGGGGGTGTTAAGACAGGGTTTCTCTGAGTAGCCCTTCCTGTTCTAGAGCCTGTTCTAGAACTTGATCTATAGACCAGGCTGGCCTTGAACTCAGAAATCCACCTGCCTCTGCCTCCTCACTACCGGGATTAAAAGCATGTATCTCCACTGCCCAGCGGCTCTGAAAACTTCGTTTGTCCAAAATGTCCCCCTCTTTCAGCTGTGCTTGGAGTAAAGATATTTCACTAAGTAGCTGGTCATTGAAACAATCCTCAGACTCGTTTTCAGTGTCTTGTGGTGTTTTTTTGGTTTGCCTTTTTTTTTTTTTTTTTGAGTCTAACCTATTTATTGGACCTAAAACTAGAAAAAGTAGTATGTGTGTGCATGTGTGTACACGTGTGCAAGTGTGTGTGTTTGTGTGTGCAAGCTTTTGCACACACATGTATAGGTCAAAACAGGATGTCAGATGTCTACCTTTGTTGATCGTTCCTTTGTTTTCCAAAGCTCACTCTTTGGGGTAGGCTGGTTAGGGAGTCAGCTGCTGGCATCTGCCTGGCTCTGCCAGTGCTGGGGTTTCAGGCACCTATGACCATGCCTGGCTTTTACACGGGTTCTGGGAATTTGAACTCAGATTTCCATGTTTGTACCACCATTGTGCTCACCCACTGAGCCATCTCTCCAATTGCGAGATCTTTATCTGGTCCCCACTGCAGTGGCTTTCTGTTGGTCCCCGACCCAAACACAGGAGCGGCAGCTGGTTACTTACATCAGATACTGTAAAAAAAAAAAAAAAGCCATCGCTACAGACTCGTGACTGGCCTGTGCGAACCCACGAAGCTCAGTCTCCGGATTAGTTCAGAAATACCACCCTGAAGCCAGCCATCACCCCAGCATGGAGACCTCCCGGAACAGCTCGAGGGGTGCTTGCTGACCTGTTTTGGAAGTCAGCACCTGTCAGAACAGTGTGTAAATTCTTGGATGCGGCATTTCCTCTTTTTTTAAGAATTATCCTTAAAGACAAGTTGCCAGGACTCCTGAGGGGATGTTGGGAATGAACGCTGAATGCTAGCCCATCCAGATGTTCAGGAGGCACACAGGACCAGCTCTGCTGAAGAACTGGGCATTTGTTGCCAAAAGTTCCAGCAAAGCTAGGAAGAATGCTCAGACATTCACTGGTTTCAACCCTAGTTTGGGGGAGGGAGAAAGAGTCAGTCTGTATGCACATACAAATCACAGGAAATGCTCCATTTTTCTAAAAAAAAAAATCTTTATGGCTGTCATAAAAGTTATGTGTTCATAGAGAATCCTACTCTGGTTTTAAGAAGTTACAAAAAATGTTTGTGTCAAAATTATCAGTTGAGAAAAACATCTAAATTAGCAAAATTCTAAAATTACAGATAATAAACACAGATGGTTTTCTTTTAAAATAACATTTTTAGAATTTTTAACTTGTTAAGATTTATTTCTATTGTTTTTATTTAGGGGTGTGTGTGTGTGTGTGTGTGTGTGTGTGAGAAATACCGTGTGTGTACAAGTATCTGTGGAGGCCAGAGAAGGTACTGGATTCTTTAGAGCTGAAGTTCAGGTGGTTGTGAATTCTGAGGCAAGGGTTCTTAACTACCAAGCCGTCTCTCCTTCCCTTTTGTTTAATTTTTTAATTTCTGTGTATTTCTGAGTGTGTCTTGTACACACATATTTCAGTAGAGACCAGAAGAGAATGTCGGATCCCCTGGAACTAGACTTTTGGGGGTGCTCGGAACCAGAGTCCTCTGGAAGAGCAGTGCGTATGTAACCACTGAGCCACCATCCATGTCTCCAGCCCCGGCTCTGTTCTTAAACAAGCAGTTTTGCCAAACTTCTGGGAAATCGTATAACGATTTAAGCAGCCAAATGACTGCTCTAGATTGATAAGCATTTTTTAAATGTTCTTTGAAGTTACTGGAACTATATCTTAAAATTTGCTAGCGGCATTTTCCCCTTATTTGTTGATATTTTTACTTTATTGGGAATATTAATACACAGGACCAAACATGCTGAAATCATAGGTTCTGTACCGACGACAGTTTTATTACTTCAGTTGGTCACTGGAATTTTACTCAGTGATCTGCTGTGGAAGGAATTATTTCAAAACAAACCCCAGGAGGTTTGGCCACCGTTCAGAAGTCCTCTTCCTCATTTGTGCTTCGGCATGTGACGTGCTCAGGCAGGCTGTAACCGGGGATCTTCTATGTGGCAGAATGCCACAAACGCACCCTTGGATCCCCCGCCCCTTAGGTTTTTGTCAGGTTGGACCAAGGCATCACGCTGGACGTCGGAAGCAGCAGGTGTGGGAAGTGGTACCCACGCTTCTCTGATTGACTTCCTTCCTCGCCTGTGACGCAAGCGATGCTTCGACCTATCATGTTTCGAAGGGCCAAGGGTCACCAGAGCCCACCTAGCAGAGACCCAAGAAACGAGCTCGTGCCAGCACCGCGCTGACGCTGACGCTCCAAACCCCGCGCTCGCCCCTTCCCTGCTGGGTCCCCTTCAGTTCATGATCAAGAAAACTCAGGTCAGGGTAATCAGCCGGCATTCTCACAAGTTCTGTCCTGGAAACGGGATGTGAATCCAGGATTCCGAAGCCCGTATTTCTGATGTACATTATAAATCATGAACATTGTAGAGAACGATGCATGTGGCAGAAATGATACGACTCTTTAATTTTGGATTTAGTGTTTGAATAGGTTAAAAACGTATACATGTAGGCCCGGTGGGTGGGATATCCCAGTGGTTAGTGCTTGCCTCCTCAGCATGGGTGTGATGGTGTGCTTGTAATCACTGCGTTAAGCAGGGCAAGTGGATTTCTAGGACTTGTTGCCGGTCAGTCTAGCTTACTAAACAAGTTTAAGATCAGTTAGAGGGCTAGAGAGATGGCTCAGTGGTTAAGAGCACCGACTGTTCTTCCAGAGGTCCTGAGTTCAAATCCCAGCAACCACATGGTGGCTCACAACCATCTATAATGGGATCTGATGCCCTCTTCTGGTGTGTCTGAAAACAGCCACAGTGTACTAATATATAATAAATAAGTAAATCTTTAAAAAAAAAAAAAAAAGATCAGTTAGAGACCACATCTCTACTACCTGAGGAATGGTGCTACTGACTGTCCTCTGAGTTACACACACACACACACACACACACACACACACACACACACAGCTTTGCATCCCATATAAATGTGCATCTGTGAACATACAAACATGCACATACATGCGTACACAAAAGTGTGTATAAATCCACAGTAGTCCCTTTGGAGCAAAAGTATCCGATGCGACCTACGTCTCTTAAGGCCGACAGATGTGTAATGATGTTCTGCATGTCTGTTTGTTTTATAGGAAGTGACCAGGTTCACTCTTGGATACTAGTTCCGAGCCAGGTCATTAGTGCTGCCTGGAGGGTAGCAAGGCCCTCGGCGATGGCTGCGCTTTCTCTTCTGTCGGCTGCCCTCGGCTACTTCGGAAGCCTGTATTTCTATTTCGGGCATCAGCTGAGATGGTGGGTCACCTTTCATCTTCCTTTTCCAAGTCACCCTTGCCACACAGAGAGTTTTATCTAATTGTTTCCTTTGTCTTTCAGGTGGATTGGCTACCTGCAGAGGAAGTTCAAAAGTAAATACTTAGTGCAAGCTTTCTTGCTGTCAAGGGCAGAGAAGGGTCCAAAGGGGGGGGGGGGCAGGAAGACGAACTGCCTTTTATTTTATTTTACCCAGGAAACCTCAGCGTGGAGGCAGAAGTAGATTTACTCAGCTATTGTGCAAGAGAGTGGAAGGGAGAGACCCCGCGTGCCAGGCTGATGAGGAAGGTATGCGTGCGTACGTTAAGGAAGGCAGACGGGGCCGGTCAGAATCGGGCTACATTCACTTCTGCTTTTTCAAACCCAAAGGTCAACCTACACCAAACCGGGTGTGAGTTCAAGTTGCAGCTAAACCAGAAGCCGAGTAACTGTTGAATGCTGGTGTTGGGGCTTGATCTAGCTTGCTTTTCTGTTGTTGTGATAAAACAGTCAGACCAAAGACACCTCTAGGGAGGAGAGGGTTAAATCGGCTTATACTTCTAGGTCACAGCCTGTCACGGAGGGAAGTCAGAGCAGGGTCTGGAGCAGAAACTAAGGACGAACACTACTTACTGGCTTTGCCCTTAGTATATGGCCCAAGCTTACCTGCATAGGGACGGAGCCACCCACAGTGGGCTTGGCCCTTCCATATCAATCCTTCATAAATACCATCTCGCAGACAATGCCACAAGACAGTCTAATGTGGTCAGTCCCTCAAGTGAGGTCTCCCTTCCCAGGTGACTCAGGATGTTGAATCAAGCTGAGAGGTAAGCACTCTAGGCCAGACCTCAACCTGGACTTGGTTCTGCTGGAGATAGAAGTCAGTCGGGCCTATAACTTGAGATAACATGAGTACCGCACGGTGTTCAGCTCTCTGGCTTGTTAAATTCAGAGCGTGCTATAGAGAGCCTTCACTAGAGGGATCAGACAGATGCCTGGCGTAAATATTTGGGGGGTTTTAGAATGTTCCATTGAACCAATGTTGGGAAATATCCTGAACAGTGCTGCCCACTCCTGTCTCAGGACAAAAGGAGGGGGGAGTCCAAAGTACTCTCTGGTGTGGTCTGAAAGGGATTCGAATTTTTGCTGTGCTTAACTTGTATTCATCATCAATAACCTGTCCTGGTCTTCCAGGATGAGTCAGGAGGCTGACTCCCTCCACAGCAGAGTCACCGCAGAATCGCATGCACAGGGCTATTAGAGTGGCCCAGAGGAAGTAAATCACACGCTGTACCAGCCTAATCACCCAAGTCCAAGAGAATGATCCTCTGACTTCCATATATGTGATGATGGCTTGTGTGACCTGCACATACACCACACAAACACACACACACAAACACACGCTCAAACACAATAGTGCTGATGGTGATGATGATGATGATGAAGATAGTAATAAAACTTAAAATGAAATAAGGGTCTGGAGACCTGGCTAAACAGTATAGAGTATGTGAAATCCCTGCATAGGACCTGGATTTCAGTAAGAGTCTTACAACTAACTACATGTAAGTTCAACACCAGGGCATCCAACACCATTTCCAAGCCTCTGTGGGCACCTACGTGCATGTGAAAACCTCCCTCCTACACACACACCAGCACATACAGCACACAACATTTAAAAACAAATCTTGAAAACATTTTTAAAACACAAAAACAAATTTGCATACAGTGATTCCAGTGCTCCACTTATGTGTTTGGGAACCACAGCCCACTGGAGATACATTTTCCCAGTGTGCTCACGGGAACCTCACTGAGTCCCCTGTCCCTAGCATGTGACGCAGTTGAGTTCACGCAAAGCATCCTTCTGACTGACAGGCTTATGAGGAACTGTTCTGGAGGCACCATATTAAATGTGTTCGACCAGTGAAGAGAGATAATTACGAGGCTCTCAGGTCTGTGTTGTTCCAGATCTTCAGCCAAGGCCTCTCTTTCCCATCATGGATGAAGGAAAAAGACATCGTTAAGGTACAACTCCCCACTGGGAACACAGTTGTAGCGGGGTTCCTTGTCCTGTCTGGGTGGTTTAGTGCTCAGAGGGTTCCCATGTTGAGGAACGTTGAGAGGTCATTTAGCTAACCTCCTCTCCCCCATCGCTGTTCAGATGGGCCATCTCGGCATGCTGGCATTCCCAGTTTTGTTCATTTTTAATGGTTCTCGGATTTCCTCGAGACGTGTCAGTCCTTCATAAGGAAGGTGGCTGGACAACATGAACCATTTTACTATAACATAAATGTTGATTAATATTAACAGATGCAGAGAACATACAATCAGCACGTCAAAGTTTCTCTCATGTACCTCTGGGATCAGGCCTCCCAAGAACCTCTGGTCCCACAGTTCCTGATCCGGTTTCTGTGCCCATGGGCTCTTCAGCCTCCTATGAACGTGGTTTCCTTCCGCAGCAGGGCGTGTTTTCACTTCCCCTAGCTGCTGCAGGAGTTTAGAAGTCATCTCTTTGCTTGGACATGATAGTCCTTTATGTGAACAGAGAACACAGTTGACTCAGCTCAAGGGCATCTGGATTGCTCCCTGTGCTTGACAACAGAGCGGGGCTGTTAAGAATAGCCTTATGCAGGACTTTATAGCTATGCTATCTGTTTCTTCTTAACCCAGGAGTTAAGAGTCCTGGTGGTGTGGGAGGTATGGGCTTAACTTGGAGAAACTGCCACATCGATCTCCAAACCTGCTTGGTCTCTTTGCCCCTCCACCAGTATAGTGTAAGGGTTATAGCGGCCCCACATGGTCACCAGCAGTTAGAATTGCTGGGCTTGTTTGGTCTTAGCCATTCTAATAGATATATTTTGTTTCTTATTCTGTATTTGCGCGGGTTGGGGGATGGGCACACACCACAGTACACGTGAAAGCTCCGGAGCTGATTCTTTCATTCAGCCTTTATGTGGGTTCCAGGGATTGAACTTGGGCCATCAGGTTTGCACAGCAATCACCCGACTCACCGAGCCATCTCGCCTGCCCCCACTTGCTTTTAATAAATACACGTTGAGCATCTTTCATGTGCCTATTTGCCACCGATACCATCATCTTGGAGAATTACCTGTTTAAGTCTTTCGAGCATCTTTGTTGGACTGTTTAACAATGACTGTTCTGAAAATCCTGTGTAGGTCTGAAATAGGAGCGCTTCACTGGATATGTGACCTGCAGATCTTTTCTCCTCGTCTATGGTTCTTTTTTTTTTTTTTTTTTAAATCACTTTCTTAATCATTTGCAGCAGCGTGTCTCCTTATTTATCTGATGTATGAGGTGGTTGGCCGGCATGGGCGTCCATGCACCACGAGCGTGGAGTGCTCGAAGAGGCAAGAAAAGAGCAATGGGTCCTCTGGAACTGAAGTCAGACAGTTGTGAGCCACTGTGTGGGCCCTAGGAACTGAGCCTCGGTCTTCTGGGACAGCAGCATGTGCCCTTAGCCTTGGGGACAGCTTTCTAGCCCCAGTTACGTGTTTGGAAGCAGCATGCCCAGTATAAGACGGCAGAGCAATAGCTAGGAAGCATACGTACATGGGTCCTCACAGCCTGTCTCCTCGGTTTCCTCTGCTTAAACGTGTTCTCTGTCATTCTGTTTGGCACCAGATACTTGTGAGATATTATGTGGTATGCTAACCCTACTTCTAGTTAACCAGAAGAAAGAATGTTACAGAAGACCTGGGTTCAGCCACTGAGTTTGTACAGTAAGGTACGAGACTAGACTTTGGGTTCCTGTAGATACCAACGTCTAACCTTCACACCTTCCAGAATTTAATCTGGAGCTCTGTGGAATGAGTGGTGTGGTTGTTTGTTTACAGTGGAAATGAAGCTAAGGATAAAGGCGTAGGAAGTGCTGGCTAAGAGCTTTCTCGGCTTGTGAGGGACAGCCAGGTCTGGAAGGCAAGGTCGCCACTGCATGAGGCTGCTTGGTGTGCCCTGTTTTTGTGGCACCATTTAGTTAGGCTCCGTCTAAAGCAATATGTCAAGGGCATACAACGTTTTGTACAAAAAGATTGCTTCTTTGGACATAATCCTAGGTTTAGATCTGTATCTAGAATATAATCTTTAAAGAAAAAAATCCCTAAATCCACAAATCTTAAGCAAAGATGGCCGCGTGCTTTTTACTTAACTGGCACTGTTGTCTCTCCGAGGCTTGCACTGCAGATAAGACCGCGTGCCGTGGCATTCCAAATCGTGCGTGCTAAGGCGCTGAGACACTAACCGTTGTCGGCATCTACTTCCTTTTCAAGCTTCCTGAAAAGCTACTCTTTTCTCAAGGCTGCAACTGGATCCAGCAGTACAGTTTCGGGCCTGAGAAGTACACAGGCTCCAATGTGTTTGGAAAGTTACGCAAGTGTGTGGAGTTACTGAAACTGCAGGTGAGTGGGACAGAAGCATCCTTCTCTAAAAAGCTGGTTCCCCTTAACGTGGGGCATATCCTGCGCTAGGGAAATGAAGCTGAGTGCAGAGCGCCCCCTGCTGGTGTCAGCCTGTTCTTTCCCTCTACCCCAAAGTAGCAAACTAGAGTCAGTGTGCTAGCTCTGCGAGAGCTTTGCCAGTTGTAGGGTAGAAGCTTCAGTGGCCATGTTGGAAACCTGACACGTGAGGGAACTTCGTTTCCAATATGGTACAATGTCCGGACCTCAGAGATGCCCTCCTGCAAGAAACGCCCCCTGCGCCTGCGGGGCTGGCGTAGGTTTAATTAGACTAACGGCTCTGCCTGACTTTTAATAATAGTCAGATTTGGAGTGATAGAACGCATGCTTTGCTCCTCTCTTTCTGCCTGGATTATCTGGGGGAAATGCCTTTCTGGGCCATAACTCTCCTCTTGGTGATCGTGGTGAGTACTATATACCCTGGATGGTTACCATGGGGATGTGAGTTAATCCACACAAGTGCTCAGCAGAGTGCCGGTCACACCGCTTCACGGTTCTTCACTGGCATAGCCTTTGGACGACCCGATGGCCCCAAGCAGTTTTCGAGAGCTGACATGTTTGATAGTTTGTGCAGTAGTGGTGTGTTTTGAGAAAAGTGGTTGTATTTTATTTCTTATGTAGAAGTAAGGCATTTGTACATTAGGCTGGTAGCTCAGGCTCCTCTTGGGAGATGTGGATGACGTAAACAAGCAATGATTATTTCTTGCAACTGTAAAGGTTGGAAATCTGAGACCGGGAGTCCAGCAGGCAGGGACATTTGATGACGGCCCTCTTTCTAATTTATAGACAGGTGGACAGCTTTTGGGTTTTGTTTGTGTTGACATCACGCAGCAGGACGAGAACCAGCAGCCGCTGGGATTCCTCTCATAGGCCCACCAATCCCACTCGAGAGGACTCTACCCAAGAAGCCACTCATCCCTAAAGCTGTCTCCCTGGACTAAGACGTTTGACATGCAAATCTGGGGAGGCAGCCCACTGCAGTGTGTACTTACGGCTAAAAACAACCGAATTGTCCCAAAACATTGGCATGAAAATGTAACTGTGTAAAACCTGCTTATTTGGTTAGTTCTTTACAAGTGGTTCATACTCTGCTGTGTGCCCTTCCCAGTTCACACTTCCCAGTTCACACTTCTCCTTGTGTTTGTAGTGGACCGAGTTTAGTGGGATGAGAGATTACCACAAGAGAGGAAGCATGTGTAACAGCCTCTTCTCCGACGCCATGCTGGAGTGTAAACTCTACGAAGCTTTGAAGTTCCTCATGCTGTACCAGGTCACAGAAGTGTACGAGCAAATGAAGACCAACAGGACTGTCCCCAGCCTTTTCAGACTCCTGTTTTCCCGGGAGTCATCATCAGATCCTTTGAGCTTCATGATGAATCACCTGAACTCCATAGGTGACACATGTGGTTTAGATAAGGTAAGTACTCATGCTGTGTGATCCAAGGGTGACTCGGGAGTACTTGGACCCATGGCCTTTAGCTTGTATGTTTAGCATCAATAAAAAGCAACTGTACAGAGGTAGCTAGCTAAAATTGCTGGCCCTGCCTGTGTGGAAAAAATAACAAGCCTCCTTTTTGGATGTTACATCCTTTGAGTCCAAGGACCCTTGAACCAGAGAGCATTGCTTCATAGATCCTTGTGACCACAAAGGCCACTCTAGCCAGATCAGGCAGGAGGAGTGACACAAGTCTTCTGTCGACTTCTGTTTTCTGTCCAAAAGAAGTGGCAAATCAGATGACATCTTTATTAAGAGATTAAATTAGTTGGAAAGAAATGCAGTTCTTAATAGTGATACTCCCTCCTCCCTCCTAGTTCCCTCCCGTCTCCTCTCCTCCCCTCCCCTCTTCTCCCTTCCCCTCTCCTCTCTTCCCCTCTTCTCCCCCCCTCCTCTCCCTCCTCCTCTCTCTCCTTCCCTTTCCTCTCTTCCCCTTCCCCTTTCTTCTTTCTTCTTTTCTCTCTCCTCTCTTTCTTCTTTTCTTTTCCTTTCTCCTCTTTTTCTGTCTTCTTGTCACCCCTTGTCTTTCCCCTCATGTACTTTTCTTCTCCCCTCTGAGATAAGGTCTCGCTCTGTAGCCCAGGCTGGTCTAGAACTCACTCTGTAGCCTAGACTGGCCTCCAGCCCATGGTGGTCCTCCTGCCCCAGCTTAGATTGCAGCCGTGAGCCACTGCGCCTGGCTTGAGCATTTCTTTCTGTTTCTGCACAGTTTTCTCCTGACTTCTCCATAGTCATGGCCCCACCCTCCTTCCACACTGTGGGTACTCGCCCCTAAGTCATGTTCACTTGCTGTCCGGGTGAGTCTGTCACAGGGTGGGTCATCTTACAGACTGCAGCAAGCGACAGTGGGAGCGTATAAATACATGTCTGTGACGTTGCTTTCGTCTCTCCCCCAGATTGACATGTTTATACTCGGGTATTCTCTTCAAGTAAAGATAAGAGTGTTCCGACTGTTCAAGTTTAACTCCAGAGACTTTGCAGTCTGCTACCCCGAGGAGCCTCTCAGGGAGTGGCCAGAGATCTCCCTGCTGACCGAAAATGACCACCAGTACCACATTCCCGTCTTTTAAGTCTTTTCAGTGACACACTCGAAGAAGAGTGCTTCTGAAAAACCACAGTAGTGCTTCAGCCAGAGAGTTCCTCGACCTAGAAACACCAGGTGGGGAGCAGGGCGGTGGTCCTGCTGTTGGAGCGGTGTTCTCTGAAGCAGCTCACATCCATGGCTTGGCGGCTTGGCTTCGTCCATGAGGAATCTGCTGGGCTGGCTTGGCGGCTTGGCTTCGTCCATCTGCTGGGCTGGGTCTTTAAGACATAGGGAAACAGCTAACCTGAGCAGCAGGGGTTTTTAAAATCTCTGATCTTCATGTTCTTCGGTAAGAATCTCTCTGTGGAGTTGGAACATTCATAAATAAACAGAGCCAACTTTTACAAGCGTCACCCTCCTCGGAGGCTTTGTTGTTTACTAATTCCCCAGAACAACCTGACTAATGTTAAAAATACTGTGTGTGTTTATGTACATGTGTTTATATATGCACACAAATGTATGTATTCATATATGCACATATACCACCACCAACCTCTGGTTTGTAACATTGTACAGTTTCTTTGTATCTCTGCCTTTTTTGGTATTCTTGAATCTGGCCAGCTTAAATCAATATATTTAAATAAAAGAGGATACATTGTATGGATTTGGGCAACTGTATAATTTTTGAGCTGTCATAAAAGTATTAAGCTATGGTTTATTTAATCTATAATTATACATCCATTTAATGAATAGAATCTTGTGACTGGCTGAGTAAAATTCTAGATACAGATGTGTCTGTGTCATCATCCCAGAATCCCAGAAGACTTTGGTTAAAGAGAATTTGTCTCACTCCCCACCCCCACCCCCAAACAAAATGTAACAAACAGGCATAAATTCAGATCTGTTTTTCCAGGAGCAGTGGTTCTCTTCCCGTGGGTAGATAGATATACCAGATATCGTGCATATCAGATGTTTATTACAATTCTGAATTAGGGCTATGAATTATCAAGGGAATGATTGTATGCTTGGGGGTCAGCACAACAGGAAGTCCATCCACGTAGTCTCCAGGTGGCCCTGGTGTGATGGAAAAGCCATAAAGGCAGAAGAGGGAATGGAAGAGTCCCTGCATTAGAGGAGGCTGTGAGCTTTGGGAGGTGAAGAAAAGGCAGAGCCAATGGTGCTGGCGGCTCAGAGAGCTAGAAAAGAGCAGAGGCAGGCCTTGCCCAGACGCCTAGGAGAAACATGGCGCCTGCTGAGGTCTCGGTCAGATCTCCAGCCTTCAACCCTTGAAGACCGAGGTTCTCAACCTTCCTAATGCTTCAACCCTTTAATACAGTTCCTCATGGGGTGGTGACCCCGCCCATAAAATTGTTCCCTTGCTAATCTTAATTTTCCCCTTGCCACTTCATAACTGTAATCTTGTTACTCTTAGAAATTAGAATGTAAGCATTCGATATGCAAGATATGTGGTAAGGGAAGACAAAGGAAGAGAACCGCTGCTCTAGGAAAAGGGATTTGGATTTAAGCCTGTGTTGTTTTGTTTGGGACATGGGGAGGCGAGACAAGGTTTCTCAATGTAGACCTGGTTGGCTTGGAACTCACTTGTAGACCAGGCTGGCCTCACAGAGATCTGTCTGTCCCTGCCTCCCAAGTCCTGGGATTAGAGTGTGCACCACCACTCCACTTTACATCTGTTTTAAGAACATGGTGCAGTAGCAACAGAAAAACTCTCATTCTCAGTCTCGCTGATCTCCCGTCATCTTCATCTTAGAAGCATTTTGGATTATCTTTATTTTTGGAGGAGCTCTGCTCACCCGATTTGCCTATGAAGAAATACAAAATTGATTATTTTTAAAACGATACCATTTGCTTAATGATATGAAGCCA
The DNA here is from genome assembly GCF_963924665.1 of Micromys minutus. Taxonomy (NCBI): domain Eukaryota; kingdom Metazoa; phylum Chordata; class Mammalia; order Rodentia; family Muridae; genus Micromys; species Micromys minutus. Next base: position 42,284,907 of record NC_137955.1, on the reverse strand, counting down.
GAATTCCAGTCTCAAGGAATGACCTATCGAACAAGGATATGTTCTCCTTCGTGCTCGTATGACTTCTTCGCAAATACAAAGATGTGCCAGATGCCAAGGTGCGGGAAGTTAGCATACGGGGTCCTCTGCGGTGGAGATGATCCGCTGTTATTCCACATCAGTGGGATGCATGACATTTTCCCCCGTGAGTATTAGTGGAGTCAGATAACAAGGTTTCCCTGCCTGGATAGCCTCCCAGCCAGAGCTCTGACGGGGCTCCCACAGTCCCCCCACCCCTGCTTGTGTGTGTGCGCGTTCTTATATACTCTCTTCCAGAGAGCCTGAACTCTCAGAAGGGACCAGTGTATTACCTAGGCCGAGAAAGGCTGAGACTTGCCTTTCTCCTTCCTGGGCAGACATGCTGCAGGCTGCTCTGACCGTAATTCAGAGACTTTATGGAACGCCCACTCTGAACTTTTGGCCGCGGTTGAATTGCTCGGGCCCACCTGGCATTTGTATGCACCGTGTTCTTCATGGTCCTCTCGCTGTGGTTATTTCTGTACCAACTCGGTAGATGCACAGCAGAGGGTGTTCTTCCCTGGGATTAGCAGCCTGTGACTCGGAGGCACCAGTCAACCTTGTGTACTCAACACATGGATGGCTATGGACAGGGCTTTTTTTATGGGACAAAAATTTGAACATTTTCATATAAGGAAGACATAAAGTAACGTGGCATCTGTATTAGAATCTGCGTTGCTGTGACTGTGTGCCCAAATGAAACACCTTAAGGAGGGGAAAGGTTGTTTTGACTCTTGGACGTCGAAGTTTAAATCTGCAGCCATTGGTGTCCTTCATTCTGGGTCTAAGACAGAGATCACAGTGGAAGAAACGTGGTAAAGGTCACCCACCCCATGATGGACGGGAAGTAGAAAGAAAGGGTGTGAGCAAAGACTAGGCTTAACCTATAGAGGTATAATCAGGATACCCTACATCCTCCAACCAGGCACTACCCCCAAAGGCTGCCATCTTGCAAACCAGCAGCAACTGGGGAGTAAGCATTTGGATGAAACCGTAGGGAATCTTTCATGTTCAAGTCACACCGATTTTTAAATAGTGGCATCTAAACAAGGCTCCTAGGAAGGAGATATTGGACATTATTGCCTGTTTTTATTTAGTTGTATGATGAGTATAGCAAACCGAGTTCCCAGAAGGAATAAGTCCTATAAGTCATATATGCTTTTACATGCCGTGCCAACAATAAGTTGGGGGTGAACCACTTTTGTGATCCCTACATTTAAGCACCCTTCCAACCTTATGTGTTTTAAATGATAAGAAAATTGTAGAAAAAAATTTTCTGATTTTAGAGTTTTCCCAGTGTCTCCATATGGAGGGAAGGATGATTGAGTGGTTGAAGACTGACATTTAGAAAGATTTTTGTTTTGTTTTTAATTATGTGTCTGTGCATATGTCTGTGTGTGGGTGTGTGCACATGAATACTGGTATCCAAGGAGCTGGGTGACAGGAGGCTGTGAGCTGCCGGAATGGGGTTGGGAACCAAACATCTGCAGAAATAGTGTGGCTCTTAAAAGCAGAGCCGTTCCTCCAAGGAACGTCTCAAGGCTGACTTTATTATTAAAGTGTAATACACATAGTGAAATTTACCGTCTGACAAGTTCTCACCTTGTTATAGAGTTATCACTGCCATCCATCTTGATTTTTGAGGCAGGGTCTCTCACTGGCCCAGAGCTTCTCATGGAAGCTGGGCCGGCCGGCCAGTGAGCAGGGATCTTGCTGTCTCTGCCTCCCTAGTTCTCGGATTGTACGCAGAGACCACTGTCCCAAGCTTTTCACGTAGTGCTGAAGATGCACGCAGGCCTTCTGCCTGTGCAGCCAACAGCAATCTATGAACAGAAACATCTCCCCAGCCCCAGGATGCCTTCTCGAACAACAAGCGAAATGTCTTTTTCTTGAAAATTGCAGGGCAGCACTTTTAAAATTACCTCTGGCAAAACATTTTCCAATCTGAAGAGCTGTGTGTTCATAAATAAAATACTGCCCAGAGGTCATATACTTGTCAGCTATCTTCTGTAAGTGACCTTGATTTGTTTATTTAATCAATATGGTATTAACTAGAAAGGAACATTTTATAAGACGGTATGGGCTTTTTAGAGCACACTTCAGTAGGACTGAAATAGGAGTTTCAGGTAGAATCAGTAGCCCCTGATGTTTTCTACCTGGGTGGTTGAAATTTCTCCTATACTAGAAGGAAAGTAATGTTGCATGGTGTTCGAATGTGTGCAGGTGTGTGTGGGGGTGGGGGAGAGACAGGGACAGGGACAAAGACAGAGACTTACACATTGATTCTGAATAAGCGTCATTACAGACCTGTTAAAATGTTGCAGTCATCGAGCTGGTTTTGGAGCACACCACAGGGTATTAATGCACGCCATCCTCAAGGAGCTGTCCCCAAAGTGAGAAATTACCCGGCCAGTTTGTTCGGCTTTCGAGCAGGAAGAATGGACATTGGCTAGCTGAGAGTAAAGAAGTGCTCACTAACACTTGAAAAATGGTCTTGTAATGCATGCAGGCTTACCGAGGGGATCCAGGCATGGTCCAGCGCTGAAATGTTTCCTTTTCAGATTGCTTCTAGTAGATGTATGAATGGATTCTAGTCTGAACATATTTTATACAGGTGAACGTCAAAGTTCCGGAAGAGAGCCCCACCCTCATGTGTGCCGGCTTCCTGGATATGCATATGACTCCCTCCAGGACCTCAGTAGGAAGTGAGCAGCTCCCTGTGAGTTCAGCTCTACCAAGACTTTACATGTGGCAGAGAGGGAAAGTTAATCCCCCCGAAATAACTTAGGGTGTTCTTAGGGAGGATTGATGAACAATGAGAGATCAGAAACCACCTCTTTCTTGGTACCAGAAAACAAGCACAGGAGAAATGTTCTTAGGGTGAGCGTCACACTCAGGATGTGAGTGTAAGTACCTGCAACACTCATCCAACTGCGTTCTTGGGCCTTGGGCAAGGCTCACAAATAGCAATAGTGAGTTTTGGGAATTTAATGGTTGGCATTAAGTCCAACATAGTGGCTATACCAAATTTGCCATTTACCCGAAGGAATGGATACGATGTTATGTGTCGGTGGCTTATTTTCGGCACTTAAAAGTGGTGGATGAGTTTTTCCAGTGAATACAAATTTTGCTTCTGACCTTCTATCTTGAGTGCTCACATTGTACATGTTATTTTGTCCTGGAGCCCGAAGTCTAACTAGAAGAGAACTATATTAACAGATTTGGAGGGGTGATGTAATCATAATAAACACTGTCGGGAGGTGTGGATAGCATGTTTGCATCTTAAAGGAGGACGCTGCCGGGTCGCTTGTGGAAAAGAACCAGACTTTGGGATTTGGGGCACAGAGACAAGAATAACTCTTTCAGAAAGGCTTTGAGTGTAAGAGAGTAGTAAGTTAACCACTGGAGGACCATGAGGAGCCACAGAGTTCTGAGATAGAAGGGGAAGGCCTTTGCTTTTTGAAGCGTTTACACTTCAGATTCAGCTTTTGAAACTGTTGGAGGCTGCTGTTTGTGCATGTCTACAGTAACACATCTTCTCTGCCTGTGATGAGCCGGGACTGTGATCTGAAGGAACTGCCCTGCATTTTACCCGGGCAGCGTAAGAGGACCAGCAGATTCGGGTGTGTGTGCCTTCTAGTCTGTTCCCTTTGAGTTTTGATCCTTGTTTTTAAATTTATCTTTTCCTGGGGGGGGGGGGGGAGCCTCTGCTTTTGTAGAATTTTGGCAGACATAGGCATCTTGTGCTAATAATTTAAATATTTAAATGTGGACAAGGTTGGCAAGTTGCAGGGTAGAGATAATAGAGCAAGGAAATGGCAGTAAACAGGGAGATGGAACTGGGCAGAGTGACACACACCTTTATTTCTGTCACTCCATAGGCAAGGACGGGGAGCTCATGAGTTCCAGGCCAGCAAGAGCAAGAGAGAGAGAGAGACAGACAGGAAGAGAGAGAGCGAGAGAGAGAGAGAGAGAGAGAGAGAGAGAGAGAGAGACAGACAGAGACACAGAGACACAGAGAGAGAGAGAGGTGGGGGGGGAGGGAGAGTCTGTCTCAAAGAGTCCCATCTTTCTTGGTACCAGAAAACAAGCTCAGAGAAAAATGTTCTTGGGGTAAGTGTCACACTTCGGATGTGGAACTTACCTGTAACACTCATTCAACTGTGTTCTTGGGCCTCAGACAAGGCTCACAAATACTATTATTTGGGAGGGGTGTATCATAAACGTTTAGTTAGATCTCCGAAGACCGTCTTGTCCACCTTTCTGCCTAATTACCTAGATGAAACTGAAGATCAGGGCATTACATAGTTTCACACGTTTGTTTTTCTCTTTAACTATTTCTGTAACTTTTGTATATACTTTCTTTTTAAGATTTAGTGTGTATGTGCACGTGCGCACGCATGTATATATGCATACAAGTTGCCATGGCAACCAGAAGAGGGCATGGATCCCCTGGAGCTAGGGTTATGGGATGTTGTGAGCTGTCCATTGTAGATGATGAGAAACAAACTCGGGTCTTGTACGGGAGCAGCATGCTCAGAGAACACTCTTAACTGCTGGGGTGTCTCTCTATCCCTCCTATATGCAATCTCTCATTTTGAAATGGTAAATCTTGCAGAGTTATAAGCAATGGTGTATGGTAGTAGAATCAGCATATTTCTTACATCTTGTTGACAAGAACGATCATTGGAATTATATGTCAAGTAGTTGGATCTGCAGTTTGGCTCCCAAGTTCATTGTGGAGCCAAACCTCAGAAGATAAGAGACCAAATGCACAGCTGGAAATCCTTTCTATGTCCGTTATAAACTGGTCCATTTCGTGGGCATTCCCATAAACCTGAGGCGTGCTCAAGAATCTTACTCTGGCTATGAAGTGTTTTAGTTGAAATAATCTTGAGCCCTGGGTTTAGGATACTTGTCTGGATTTCTACTCTCGTAGAATATTTCCAGAAGAAAATAAATTTTCTAGGGCTTGTTCAAGAGTTCAGCAACAAAAACACCTCACTGGTGGTAAGTCATTTCATAAATTGTCATATTTTATCATGCGTGTGAAATCATTCACAAAGCTTTGGATGGGAAAATAACCCTATAGAGGCAACAAGGCCGTTGTTTAAGTGAACACCTGGCATATAGTTATTAAATAAACAAATGAGCTAGTAGAGCAGATATTGTGTTTCCTGGGTCGGTGCTCACAAAACATACACAAGAAGTCAATCATGACGTCCATGACATATAGAAGTTCTAAGAAAAGCAGAGCTAGAATAAAATGATCACTTTTGGAAAACCTTAACAGGTTTTGGTTAGCTTTCACATGCTTGTTCCAGGAGGATACCAGGTGCCAGGGACCTGTCCATGGTCCTGAAAAGACTGCCACAGATGTTCAAGGACGCCCTGAAAATGAACCATGTTTTCTTCTAGATTTCTGTTTCCGGTGGCAGCACTCCAGGCAAAAATTATTATTTCCTAGATATTGCTTCTTTCTTGAGAATTGGGATTTGAGAATGACAGCTCTAATGGTAGCTTGCATTACCAATGAATTAATTTCTGTGAAATGTATAACTCAGTAGTTTTTAGTGAACAGATACAGCTTGTGACTGTCATTTCTGTCTAATTTTAGGTCATATTTTACAAGCATGAAAGTAATCTTACATCTATGGGGGTAATCCCTTATCCTCTGGCAAGCATAGACCTACCTTCTATCTATGTAGATTTGTCTATTTGGGATATTTCACGTAGAGAGAATTGTTCAATGTGGCTTTTCATGACTGGTTTCTTCCACAAATCAAATATTAGGGGTTGTATTTGCACTGCTATGAACCGGCGCGTCACCAATGACAGCTCTGCTGTGTGAACATAGCGCGTTCTGCTCACCTGCTCAGCAGCTGGTGGGCAGTTGGGTTGTTTCCGCTGTTTGTTTGTTATTCTAAGTGCTTTCATGAACATCCACGTGTAACTTCCCGTGTACTTTATTTTCAACATGTCAAAGTCTGTGCCCAGGAGTAGAATTGTTGGGTTGTATGATGCTTCTAACATCTAGAGGAACTTCCAGATACCTTCCCAAAGTAATGTTCCTAAACATCCATTTCGTTTTCCATCCGAGGATGAGGGCTTCAGTCTGTCCACATTCTCACTGTGCTGGTTAGTTTCAACTCTCAGCACAAGATATAACCACCCAAAAAGAGACAGTTGGCCAATCACCCAGAACAGCCGGCCTGCAGGCATATCTATGGGGAACGGTCTTAACTGTTAGCTGGTGTCTGAAGCCCCAGTCCAGTGTGGGCTGCATTTTTCCTTGCTCAGGCCCTGAAATACATGTACAAGTGAGGACAAAGCCAGCAAACAAGTAGAGCAGGCAGCAGGTGCGTTCATTTCTTTTCATTCTTGACTGTGGATATGATGTGGCCAGCTCTCTCAAGCTCCTACCCCCAGACTTCCCTGCGGTGATAGGCTGTCACCTGGAATTGTTACCCAGATAAATGCTGTCTTCCCCCTGTGTTGCTTCTGATTTGGTTGGTTTTGTTTTGTTTTTCCCATGGCTACAGAAAGGGAAACTAGAATACACCCCAGTATTTGTGACCGTCGCCCTTAATTTAGACAACCTAATATTGTGTGTAGATTGTTAAGGTTAGTGAAAAAGGGCAATTTTTAAACATAAAGGGGATATAAAGTGGAAACGTCTGGTTTCTTTGGAGACCCAGTTAGGTTGTAATGATGTTTTGCTGGGGCAGACAGGTGAAAGAATGTTTTGCTAAAGCAGAGAAGTGAGACAATGTTTTGCTGAAGCAGACACAGGCGAACAGATGTTTTGCTATAGCAAACACCTGAGAGAATTCGTGATGTTTAGAAGGAATGGTAAATATGACCCCACAGATGGTAGGAGCTCAAGTATTGGGTCACATTGCTCCACCTCGCTAGTCTTTAACTGATGGCACCTGTGTCTTGGTTTGCCTTACATTGCATTGCTGAGCTTCGCTGGTGGTGACTTCATGGAGAGAAACTCGCCAAAGACCTTCTTGTGAGGTTCCTACAGCTTCTTGCTGCTTCCATGGATTCTGACCGATTGGCGAGGTTCGTGGTTTCTTTTGGATTGAGTTGCTATTGCTGGTGTGTGTGTGTGTGTGTGTGTGTGTGTGTGTGTGTGTGTGTGTGTGTGTGTGTGTATGTGCTGTTTTCTAGTAGACTGGTGGTGGGCTAGAGGGGGAGGTTGAACATTTATTAAAGAAGGCTGTGAAAATTAGATGCCTACAACCTAACCAGAGGGAAGGTATGTCTCATCTTGGTTTTGCTTTAGTAGCAATTCTCTAATGACTATAATTTTGAGCACCTTTTCTTGTATTTATTGGCCACTTCTTATTTTTGAGGTGAAATGTCCATTCAGCCCCTTTACTCATTTTTAAAAATACTTGGTGTTTTTTCATTGTTAGAGTGGAAAGTTATTAAGATAGGCTGGATACACTTTCCTCATCTGACATAGATCTTCCTACAATTTGATGGGTTGTCTTTCTACTCTTTCATGGTGTGAAAGATGATGCTTGGCATCCTTCCTCATTTTTTCCCCCAAATGTCCACTCCCTTGGTAACTGTTCGAGAGTTCATTAACAGACTTTAAGAATAGGGCCGGGGCTCAGGAAGTGGTGGTCGGTACAGTGCTTGCTCTGAAGGCCTGGGGACCTGAACTCAATCCTTAGCACCTACATTAAAAAAGAACCTCACACTGCTGTGCACACGTGTAATCTTAGCGCTGGGGAGCAGCGAAAGGAAGCCCCTGGGACTTGTTGGGTATCCAGGTTTCCTGAACCAGAGTGTTCCAGGCTTAACTTAAGATCCTTTCTAGAGAGACAAGAGCGAATACTCTTCAGAAAGATACCTGACATAGACCTCTGGCCTCCACTTGCACATGTACACACATGAAAATGTGCAAACACACATAAACACGTATGCACATAAGACTACCAGTACCATTGCTTTGAATAGGTTGTTAGAGGGCACTGAGCTCATTTCATAACATAATTAGTGGATACCGAATGAAAGAGAATTCTTAGATTGATGGTAAATATGTATATTTGAGGCTACGATGTCCTGCACTCTACAGAAGAGGTGTGCCTCTGTGCCTTGCCTTTTGGCTGTACTGAACCTGCTTGCCTCTCTACTCAAAATTTTGTATTTAAAATAAAAGCGAGGAATGAACCAAAACAGAAGCCTGTGGCTGTTTCATATTCTAAAATTTAAATTTGCATTTTCACAATTTATTCTTTGTCAAGAAAATGTATGGCTTTTACATATACCCACCTTTTCATATTTTAATTTATTTTTACTTGATCACTATATGTCCAGCTCACTGCCCCACTCCTGCTCACCCCCTTCCAAAATCGTTCTCCTCTCCCCCTCCCTTCTCCCCTGAGCAGATGGGGACCCCCATAGCTATCCCCCCACCCTGGTACATCATGTCATAGGGCTGGGTGCATGCTCTCCCACTGAGGCCAGATAAGGCTGAGAAGAACATATTCAGTGTACAGGCTACAGCTTTTGGGATAGCCCCTGCTTTAGTTGTTCGGGACCAACATGAGGATCAAGCTGCACATCTACATATGCAAACACACACACACACACACACACACACACACACACACACACACACATCTTTTTGATGAGGAAGATGTTGCCTTCTGTCAAGGTTGTCCTGATGTAACTGGATGGGTGCATGTAAAAGAACATATTTATCACCATGCACAAAGTTCATGTCCAATTGGATCAAAGACCTTGCCATAAAACCCAAATGCACAGAACCTGATAGAAGGGAAAGTAGGGAGTAGCTTTGAGCAAATTGGCATAGGTGACAACTTCCTGAACAGCACACCATTAGCATAGGCACTAAGATCAAGAAATGGGACATCATGAAATTGAAAGGCTTCTGTAAGGCAAAGGACACTGTCAAAAGGACAAAATGGCAGCCTATAGAATGGGAAAAGATATATACATATGATATAATGTATAATTTATATAAAATATGTAAATAATTCAAGAAACTGGATATTAAAAAACCCAACAATCTAATTTTAAAATGGGTGACAGATCTAAACAGAGAATTCTCAATTAAGAATTCCCCAGTGTCTGACAAGCACTTAAAGGAATGTTCAACATCCTTCCAGGGAAATGCTAACCAAGGCTACTTTGAGAATCCATCTTCTACCTGTCAGGATGGCTAAGATCAAGACCATAAGTGACAGCTCATGCTAGTACAGATGTGGGACAGGGGACACTTCTCCACTGCCACCAGGAGTGAAATTACTACCAGCACCATGGATATCAACATAGCAGTTCCTCAGAAAATTGGGACATCAATCTTCCTCAGGACCCAGCTATACCACTCTTGGGGATGTACCCAAAGGACGCTCTATCCAACCACAAGGAAACTTGCTAACCATAGTCATAGCAACTTTATTCATAACAGCCAGAAACTGGAAACAACATAGATGTCCCTCAAACAAAGAATGGGTAAAGAAAAAATGTGGTACATTGACACAATGGAATATTACTCAGCTGTTAAAAATGACACCGTGAAATTTGCAGGCAAACGGATAGAACTGGAAAATATCATCGAGTGAAATAATGTAGACTCAGAAAGACAAGCATGGTATGCACTCACTTATAAATGAATATTGGCTCTTAAGTAAAGAATGATCATGTTGCAGTTCGCTGACCCAAAGGGGCTAAGTAACAAGGAGGACTCTAGGAAGGACATATGAATGTCCCAGGGAGGGAGAATAAATTCTGTAGGTGTACTGGGGGTGGGTAGGGAGGGGACTAGGAGGGACTGTGTTGGGGAGGATGGAGGGAGAGGGAGCACAGGGAGAGGCGACTGGAGGTGTTTGGGGGACCATGTGGAAACCCAGTGCAATGGAAACTCCCAGGATTCTATGGGGATGACCCTATCGAAGACTCATAGTAATGGAGGATAAGGATCCTGAACCAGCCATCTTCTGTAGCCAGACAGGGCTTCCGGTGGTGGAACTCGGACACCAATCTTGCCGAAAAAAACCTTCAACCTCCAGTCTGTCCAGCCTGCACGAGGTGCTGGGACAGTGGCGACTCAGAACTAAGAGGGACGGCCAACCAACTACTGCTCTGATATGCTCTAATATGCCACAAGAGGGAGCCCGTGCCCTACGCTCCCTGGATTACCAGGAACCCAAAAGCTGGAAACTCCAGAAACCTAAGGCAGAACCAAACATGAGTGGCCCAACAAAACCAAAATACCAGAACAAAAGCAAGCAAGCAAACAAACAAACAAAAACCAAGACAACAGCCGAAGAGCAAAACCCAATGACACGATTCCTGATGACATCCTGTTGTATTCATAGCTCAGTGCCCCGCCCAGCCATCTTGAGAAAGACTGCACCCGAAGCTCATGGTAGCCGACTCCAAGCACAGCCGAACACTGGACAGAGAGAAGGCCGGGGCTGGAGGTCTCCACCAGGTTCCTCTCCTTGGAACTCGAACATAGCTCTTGGAAGCAACTAAGCAGGGCCCTTGGGGTCCCACACAAACTGAAGAAGCAGCTGCAGAGCCCGCGCAGGTCTGGGCTCCGTCCTCTGCACATATGTGATGGTTGCCTTGGTGCTTCTGTGGGATTCCTGACAGTGGGTGTACTGGCTGGTTCTGTGGGTCATGTCCTGGTGCCTCAGGACATGACAGTGAGGAATTGTGTTGATTAGGTTAACTGAGATAGGACGGCTCGCCCATTGTGGGTAGCACCATCTCTGGGATGGGGTCCTTAGCTGTATAAAAGGGGAAGAAAGTAGTGGAGTGAATGTATCCCTTACTCTCTGCTTCTTGGTTGTAGAGACCTTGTAACCAGCTGCTTCCAACTCCCATGACTTCCCTGTACTCTGGAACTGTGAGCCTACCTAAGCCCTTCCTCAAGTGGCTTCGTCAGGGTATTTTTATCACCATCCAATTCTGGGTTTTAGTTTTACATTTGGGGGTCCTCCAAGTACTTTCGCTTGGTCTTCCACTCTGGTGAGGTGTGCACAGGGCAGGAAACAGATGTCCTTCAAGAAAGCCAGCTGCAAGACAGCAGCCCTGGGCCTCTTGATCAGCACTGGAGGGTTTTTAGTAAAGGAGGTTTGCTCACCTGCCAATCGTTTCATGGTGGGAAACTAGATCATGAACTTCATCTAGGCTCTTTCTATACAGAAAGAGATGTTTTGCCTGTGTTTCTTTACTCTGGACACCCCCCCCCCCACACACACACACACAGCTTCAGGGTGTTGGATTGTTTTTTGGAACCAGGTCTTATGGTGCCCCCCAGTGTCCATTATTTGAATTACAAATACACCCTATGTGCTCATAATAATGTATTTAAGGGAACTGCCGTGAGCTAGTGAAATCAAAGATTATTTTAAGCCCGGTGCATTCTGTAAAACTGGATAACCTTGTGGAGTGGAAAGATAAGTAGGTCCTACTGCCAAACGAGTCAGAGGAGTTCAGGTCTGAACATAGCAGGACAGTGTGTTAAAGAAGCTTGAACTACAAAATTCTGGGCAAATGCTAGATACAGATTTACAGTGACCGGTCCAGACTTTTGATACAGTGTTGCTGTGTCTCCCAGACTTTTGATACAGTGTTGCTGTGTCTCCCAGACTTTTGATACAGTGTTGCTGTGTCTCCCAGACTTTTGATACAGTGTTGCTGTATCTCCCAGACTTTTGATTCAGTGTTGCTGTGTCTCAGATGAAGTCTCACCCCAGTATGAAGAACTCACCAAAAGCTGCACTGCTGAAGGATGAGACAGTAGTTTGCCACTGTTTTATCTTGGTGAGGGGACAGAACTGGCACATAGGAGCCTCTTCTGCTAAAAAGCATGCATGTTAGACCAACAGGGTAACTAAAAGCAGGATGGATGCTGAGGTCTCTGATTTTATTTCATGTTTGTCTTTATTTTGGCTGAACCCACAGAAGTCGTGACCTCAGAAAAGAGGAACTGTAGCAGCCCACGAGGCAATGGTGAACTGTGATTCGTGAACTCGAGGCTGCACCCTAGAGCTGAATGAAGTAACCGTATCCAGAGAACAAGATTGAACTTCTCGAGTGAGGAAAACCATGAGGTCTTCTTGGACCAACTTAGAAAACTAGAAACGAGGCTGCAATCAACCAACCACACCTTTGTCAGAACTGCTTTGAAGTGGAAACTTAAGGGTTCTTTGGAGAGTCAGTTGTGTTGGAAGGTGTGTTGCTGGGGTAAACACATGAAAGAGTGTTTTCCTGAAGCCGACACAGGTGAAAGACTAAGGCAGACTCCGTGAAAGAACAGTTCACAGAAGCAGACACAGGAGAAAGGATGTTCTGCTAAACCAAGCACATGAAAGGACACATGATGAAGGGTTCTTTGCTAACAATGTGCATGTATCGGTCCGCCTTACATCGCATAGTTGAGCTGCATTTGTCAGGACTCCGTAAAAAAAAAAAATGCACCAAAAAACTTCTGGTGGCTTGCCTTGGTTGTGCAATGCTTGTGGGCTTTGAGTTGCTAAGAGAGCCACAGCAGTTTCCTGGTGTTCCTGCTGGTCCCTCCTGCTGACCCAAGCAGAGGCTGAGGCCTGGCTGTCTCTGCTAGGAGTGCTGCTGATTCCTGTTTGCTATCCCAACTCTACCGAACTGGACGGCTGGTGTATCTATGCGAGTGGATCGAGCTGCCGCTGCTGACCTGTGAACCGATCTGCCAATTTCCAGACAACACAGATGGGAGTTGCTCCAGAGAACCTTTCTAACCAGATCCACTTCCCCCATATTCTTTCTTTCCCACTACCTCTGGTAAATGGTGGGCTAGCACGAAGGTTAAAGCATTGAAGAACCATCATTAAATACGATTTGAAAAAAAATTAAAGCCACGCTGCTTGCTTATCAGTAGGAATACAGCTGTGGCCTCACACCTGCGCAGAATGGGGAGTGGAGAGGGGTGAATCATGGAACCCACCGGACATTTCTGCTCCTTCCCCCCTCTTTGTTCAGTCTAGATGCTCAGCCCACATTTAAGGTGGGCCAGAGTCCTGGCTCTGGCAGCTCCAACAGAGTAGGCTCAGCAATCATTCTGAATATGCACATTTGAGGGATGAATAGCGCTAAGTACCAGAGAGAGAGAGAGAGAAAGAGTTTGAGCGATGTGACTGTCTTAGGCAGCATCTGAGCTCTGTTGCTGAGACTCCCTACTTTGCTGTAACTTGCCTTTGGCATATCTAGAAAGTAGCTTGACTTAGGAAGTGTATGTGTGGGGGGGCAGAGGGCAACTTCAGATGACCTTCCTGAGGAAGGACCCATTTTTGTTTTATTTGTTTGTATGCTTGTTTGGAGAAAGAGCCCACCAGGATGTGGAGTTGCTCATTAGGCGAGGCTGGACAGGCAGCAAGCCCCCTGACATCCATCTCTGCCATCCCGGGTCCAGCCCAGGGATTACCAGCACACACCTCCATGCCTACCTTTCTACATGGACGCTGCGGACCGAACTGAAGTCCTCTCACTTACATGTCAATCACATGACCAGCTGAGCTCTCTCCGCACACCACGCCTTCTCTTACATGTTGGGATGTAAAATTTGGGGCGTATGGATTTTAGTTTTCAGGACATGGTCCCTCATATTTGACTCAGAAAGGCAGTGGAGCCATGTTGCATTAGCAACCCCCTTGCAACACACGACAGTAGGAGAAAGGTTCCTGTTCGCTCCGTGTGTGTACAGAATGGTTTGCCAATAGTTGACACACTGAATGAGCTTTGTAAATGTCTGCTCATTCACAAATGAGGAAGAACATAGACCCAGGGCTGACCTTATGGTACCTTAAGTATAATTGTTGATTGTCTGCCAAAAAATGCTATGGACATCTCTAGATGCTTAATTTTAAGAAATGCAATTTATATGGCACTATTAATAAAATGTTGGTATTTTTTTATTTGGAAATTCTTTATTACTTAAAATTACTTAAGAGCTTTACTTATTATAACAATAGTGAAAATTTAACTAAATATCACATTACAGTTTTTAATAATTGCTATATACAATTTATTGACTACACATCTCTGAGAATTTGTTGACGAACGCTACTTATTGTTGGAAAGAGACAGGGTTTCGTTACAGTTCCATCCCTAAGGGGGGGGCATGTTGAGAGACAAGCACTAAGAACAGCTGAAAATGGGAGCTTGTTTTAACAAAATCACTTCTTTGAAATTTCTGAACTTCATGCCAAAAAATACAACAGCTGGGGAAAGGGAGGTAGATGTTTTAGCGGGTAAAGTGCTTACTGTGCGGTCATGAAGACATGAGCTCAGATCTTCAGCGCCCATATAACAAGCTAGGGATTGTTCAAGACACTGGCTGCTCTCAAAGACGCCAAGTGTGATTCTTAGAACCCATATGGAAGCTAAAAATCATCTGTAATTCCAGTTCCAGAGGATCCGACGCCCTCTTCTGGCCTCCAGATGGTACCAGACCCAGACGTGGTACACAGACACACATGTAGGCAGACTCCAATACACATTAAAAATTGTTGCGTGACTAGGCATGGTGTTGTGCATTTGAAATCTCAGTTCTGGGAGGCAGAAACAGGAGGCTCCTGGGGCTCCCTGGCTTCAATGAAGCTTTCTTAGTTACCTTTCTATTGACATGACAAAACATTATGGCCAAGGCAACTTCTAAAGGAAGGAGTTTAATTTGATGCTCATGGTTCAATGGGTTACAGTCCATGACTGCCACATGGGAAGTGGGGCAGCAGGCAGACATATCACTAGAGAAGTAGCTGGGAGCTTACATTCTGATTCACAAGCATGAGGCAGAGAAAGCTAAATAGTAATTCACACACACACACACACACACATACACACACATACATACATATACATATACACACATGCATACACACATACACATATACACACACATATATACACACACACACATATACACACTCACATACACACATGCATACTCACATACACAAACATAAATACATACATACACATACACATACATACATACACACATATACACACATACATATGGACACAGATACATATACAAACATAAATACATACACATACACATACATACATACACACATATGCACACATACATACAGATACACACACATACATATACACATACATATACACACATACATACACACATATACACACATACATACATACATGTACACACATACATATAGATACACACACATACACGCACATTACTTACATTCACACAATATCATAGCAATTTACCATTGTATTATTTTTAACAATTTTAGATTCTTCAAATCTGTTGAAAGTAAATTAGCAGCCATCCTTGCAAAATGAGCATTCAGTTTTAGAAGCAGTCTTGTTTGCTTCTGAGAAGTGTCATCAGGCAATCATTTAAGTTTAGTATCAATCTTCAGTCCAGGCAAGGTGCTAAGAAGATACACAGCCTTGTCATGAGTCTGTCACCCAGGTGATTAAGATGCCACCAGCATTTCTTATATTGTACCATGGTTTGTCTCAGAGAATTTCAAGGGCAAGCTGTGTGTGAGTGATACTGAAGACTGAAACCTGAGAGCTTAAATGGCCTACCCAGGTCACACATGATCTTTACTGTCCCCTGCTACAGTACATTTAACTGACATATTGATCAAGGTATCTCATGTAAACACCCAAATACCCATATCTAAGGGCAGAAAAACCCAAGTCTGAGGGCAAGGTTTGGTACCTGTTAGATTTTAGCTGCCAGTGGCTTTGAGAACAATACTGTGAAATTCAATTACCTGTTCATTTGATTTGAAAAAAGAACTCAGCCAGAAAACCTTCTAAGGTTCTAGACCAAGGAGGAAGTAATTGGACAAATTAATGTAAGACCCAAAGGGCTTGTTGCTTAGTCAGAAGTATCTTGGTATGGGAGCTGTGACTGACAAGTGATCTTATCAGTGGATTCGTTGGAATGTAGGTGGTGGGACTGGGTCACACAGACCACTGACCCAATCCAAAGCCTTTGGAGGAGGTTAAGGTTCCTGTAAGCGACACAGATCTCCTCACCCTTATTTTCCTAGGAAACGGCTACCGTTCACACCTCTGGCTTCTTCAGAGTTCTGGTGCACAGTCTGAATCACAAACCTCCTTGCCACAGGAAACACGTGTCTTTTCTTTAAAGGTGAGTGTGAGGAACTGTATTATGACAGTTTTAACTGGCTGCAGTTGCTGTGACCGCCCTTAGCTCTGTGGCTTGGAACTAAAAGTAGGCTGACTATATAGTTTCTGGTAGGGTCTTTCTTCTTGGCTTCTGGTGGTGGCCACTTTGCTGTGTCTTCTCACGGTAGACAGAGTAGGCTTTGGTGCCCGTGTCTCTTGTAAGAAAACAGATTCATTATACCGAAGCTCCTGCCCTCCTTTACTTGATCATCTCAGCTAAACTTCATCACCTTCTCCCATAGCCCTGACTCTTAGGCTATGATCCCGCAGAGGGTCAGGACTTTGGCGTATAAATTTGGGAGGACCCAATCCAGCCTACAGCACACACTCAGGTACAGGAGTATGAAATTTCCTTTTAAGTTTTTCAAATAAATCAAGATTACCTTCAGCCTAGATAATTTCTAGGTCCAAATTCTGTTTAGGTAGACTGGTTTAATCTTTCTAGAACCCCAAGCCCATGAATTAGAATCACACCATTCTCTCCTTTACGTATGAACCTTTCATTTTCACAATAAATTTCATTATGACCTATAGTTCTCCTAATAAAGACTCCTGGGGAAGTTTTGGGGTTTCCAGGTAAACTAATATTGTTGCAAGGTATTTTTTAATTGGACAATTTCTTGTCTTTTTTTTTTCTGAGTGATATTTTTCAGAACTACAAAGGCACAGGCTTTTGTCTGGTCATCTGGTCTTGTTTTATTTGTTTACTTATTTATATGAACATTTCATAAAGCCTAATGGGAGGGGGGGTCTTTCAAAGTAATAAATGGTTATTCCTAGAATAGTTAATTTCTAAGTGAAACTAGCAGTACTTCCTGTTGAAGCTGAGTATTATACACCAACCTGAGAAACAAGAATACACTAAAAAGTACCTTTCTGGTCAGTACTTTAGATGTTGATATACAGAATCCACTTAAGATCTATTTTTTCATTGCTGTGGCTTTGGGGAAGTCCACAGACTACAAAATAGGGCTTTAGCGTTGCAATGAGAGCTTGTATGGAAAGGGGGTAGGGAGTATGTATCCAATGCTTACTAAATTACTTAAAGAGAATTCGAGGACCACAATGAGAACATTATAATGACCCAGCAGTGTTCTTTGTGAACAATAATTACAACTAAGGGTTGTAAATCTCAGTGAAAAGAACTTAAGATCTTTTATGGATTAGCTAATCTAAGCAAGGCTCCCCGAGTAGCTTCGTTAATTGGAGTACCAGCTTCCAAGTACTTACAAATTGTAGAATAATCATATTACCTGCAGATAATGCAATCCAAGGGAAACACTGAACCGGGGTCACCTTTAGTGGTGATATTATGGCAGCTTTTACTTAAGGTCACAGTATGTTTATACCATTACTCATTCACCTTGGCAAAAGAATAGGCTAGCTGTTACCACAGTTTGTGGAATTTTGAAACACTGTAAAATGACATTTATTTATTGTATGTATTCGTGTGAGAAAAGATGTGCTTGTGGGAGCACATGTAGACGGCAGAGGACAAGTTACAGGAGTCAGTTCTTTGCTACCTATGGGTCCTGGGGCTTGAACTCAGGTCATCAGATCCGATGGCAAGCGATCTTACCTGATGAGCCATCTTGGTGGTCTCAGCCTTTCTTCTCATGATGGGCTCTAAAAAAGTCAACTTATTTTTTGACTCTCTTAGTCAAAAACACATACAAACAATATGTATAATTTTTATAATAATCTCATAATGCCAGTAAAAAAACAATAAGCCTGTCATCAAGAATCATGCGGAAGAGTCACACACATACTTCTACACACAACAGTATAGAGCACACACAAATAGGGATTTTAAAAGGTGAAATGAAGTCGAAATAATTAGCATTTATGAATTTATTAAGTTTGACAAACACCTGTAATCTTAGCACTTAGAGGCAATGTTTATTCCCAAGTTATTCTTGAGCTATACAGTGGAGTTTGGGTCCAGCTTGGTTCCTGAAAGGTCCTGTTTCGAAAAGCTGAAAATAAATATGAAATTGAAAGGAGGTATACAATATGAACACAATGAATATGCTCTACTATTTTGGAGACTTTGGGTTTTAACATTTTACAACACAGTTATTTGAGTTTGGTTTTTGAAAATACAATAGACTTAGGCCAGCAAGTTATCTCAGTGGTTAATTAAAGTGTCTGGAGACCCGAGCTTGGTCCTCTGGGATCCACATAAAGATGGAGAGAGTGGACTCCGTTAAGTTACTCACTAGGCTCCACACGCATGTGTGTTTCTATACATAGTACTACTGTGCAAATTTAAGTTAAAATCTAAAAGATACAATGGACTTTTAAAGAAGTTTTTTTCCTTACAAGAAATGTGTGCTTCGTAGAGTTCTCCATGTTTTCCATCCAGTTTGCTCTCAGGCTAAAATGTTCACGCTTGAATGTTGTGTTCGATATCATTAATGACCCGCTATTTATGCAGAAAGTTCGAGGTATATTCAGACGTCCTCCGGATAACTGAGAAGTCTTTTTGTGGGGAAACTATTGCACATGTAGTTGCTGGATCCTTGGACTACCTTTGGCTATGACAGTTTCTCAGATTTTCTTATTTTGAGGACCTTGAGAGTTTTTGAAGAATTCTGCCAAGAATTCTTTTTTAAGATTTATTCATTTTACCACTATGCATTTGAGTGTTTGCCTGCGTGTATGCATGTGCACCATGTGTGAGGAGTGCCTGAGAAACCAGAGAGGGCTTAGATTCCTTGGAACTAGAGTTATGGGTGGTTGTGAGTCACCGTGTGGGAAGCAAACCCAGGGCCTCTGTGAAAGCAGCAAGTGCTAAGTGCTCTCTCTCTCTCTCTCTCTCTCTCTCTCTCTCTCTCTCTCTCTCCCCCGCCCCCTCCACTCCAGCTGGGGTCAGATCTTTTACAAGATGTCCTTCCTCTAACTGTTGTCTGAATCAACACCCCCTCTCCTGTTATTTTGGGACTATGGGTTTGAGGAAGAAAACCACAGAAGTGCAGTGAGATCATACCAACACTATTTACTGGCAACATGACTTGTCCCTGAGGTCAGTCGAGTGGTATCTATGTCCGAGTGCTCAGTGCTGACCAACATTCGGCATCGAACTAGAGCCAGAGTACTTTTCCGCAGAGAAAGCAGGGGGTTTACTCCACATGCCGAGTTTGTATTGTGATTCACCTCCGTGTACCTGCCAAAGATCAAACAGCAATGAAATCTGCCAGTTCCACGCCAAACATAACTGGATTTGTAGATCATACGACTCAAGTGGCACAGTGACTTGCTTACTAGTCTAGACCTGCTGAAGTCCTCTCTTCTCCCACTGGGCACAGATCCTGCTCTCTCCCTGCCCTACTTTCTGTAGGAAGGGCCAGACGTGACTATTGATCTTTCAGTTTAGAAGCTACATCCTGACGTGCACATTTGGGCTCTCTCCGCCCTGAAATTTTGTTGAAATAGAATTTGGGACATACTCCATACCCATGACATTGAAACATTACCGGTAGGTCCAGAGTGGTTGCCACTAGCAAGAACAGGAGAAAGAAACTGGTCAGGCGGTGTAGGGAGGGGCCCTGCAAAAGGGCAACTCAGCATTTTGTCCTTGGCCAGCGGTTCAGAGTTGGTCAGAAGCTGGGACTGTTAACAGTAGTTCTATCCTGGTTGGAGGCCAGAGATGCCCAAACCATTCAGGGGTCTTGACTCATGTTCTGGTTTCTTAATCCCTTTTTCCCTGTGTATATAATATAATGCTTCACTTTGTCAAGTCTATACAATCTACTATCACCTGGTAAAAGAGTCTCATTGTGGGGCTGTCTAGGTCAGGCTGGTCTATAAGAAAGTATGGGGGATTAGTCTTAATTATGCTAAATTGTGGGGAAAGATACACCTAAATGTGGGTAACACAACTGCTTAAGTTTGGATCCTGGATTGAATGAAACGTGATTCAGCAACCGGAGTACAGATAAATACACATTTATTCTTTCTCCGCTCTGTGGAAGAGACTAGGTGCTTCGGGTTCCTGCTGCCTAGACCACCCTGCAATGATGGGCTGTAATCCCAGAATTCACCTCTTCACCTCCCACCCCCAGCAATAGGGAATACAACGAAGAGGAATAGCAGCCCAAGCAGCAAGATCCTGGGAAGCTATTTGTCCTGAAGGTGTGCCCAAGACTCCAGTCCACCCACGGGATGGAGGAGCACACAAACAAGTCGTGAGTAAGCCAAATGCCCTGATCAGCTGATCTTCCCTTGCTTCACCCTAGTAAAGCCATATAAAGAAAGGCCTTGGTGGTGGTAGCCTTAGGATTAGGATTCTCCTCCTGCCACACACACACACACACACACATGCACACACCTCATTCCTTTCTCATCCCCACTATCCTTCGAGTTTCATGGAGACTCCTTGGCAGTTCAGTGCCTATTGGTTTTCCAGGATGTTAGCCCCCTGAGTTATGGAATGCTCAGTTAGAGAATTATTGATAGAACACAGTCGGGTTTGAGACTTCAGTGCCATTGTCCAGGATCCACCTGTGCTCTGTGGACGATAAATATGTGAGCAGACAGTGATAAGGTAGGCAGTTCCATTGTTGTGAGTTTCAAAGCCCTGACAGGGCAGTAATCTTTGCGGTCCCTCCCAGGGTGATATTTCTATAAGTTACCTATTGCCTCACCAGAATTTCTTTAAGCCTGTGATTACTTCCTATGTTACATTCGTGTTGGACAGTTCCTATGGTACATCCATGTGTTCCTCATACTTTTACTTCATGTAGTCTGTGTACTTCTGTGTGGATGGAGGTTAAGTGAGAGATAAGAGTTTTACTTGCGTCTGTCTCAAAGTAAATCCCCAAACCCACCTTGTGGGTATTTTCCAAGTTTAACATAACAGAACGTGATCTACTCTGTGTTTTAAAATAAAACATTGAATCTAGGATCTTTACTTGTTAGACTCATCGCAAACATGTTTAGCATGGTAGAATTTTAGATATTTCCACCTTGACCCTTGCATTACTTTCCTAGGATTGTTCTAACAAAATACTACAAGCCAGAGGGTAACCAACAGAAAGTTAAAGTTCTGGAAGCTGAAGTGTGATATGTGATTGCTGTTAGGGCTGAACTTTATCCAAAGAGTCTGTAAATAACCTTTTTTGCTTTATCTTAGCTTCTGGTAACTTCCATTATTCCTTAGGTTATAGCCACGGCCCTTCAATCTGTCTTCTTCCTCACACGGCCTTATTCCCTCTGCTGTTTGTATGACTCTGTAGTCTCTCCTCCCAAAACACCAGCCATTAGCTCTACAGGACATCCTAATCCAACATGACATCACCTGACTAATTTCATAGACAAAGATTCTTTTGCGGTAGTCAGACTGGAAAGTTCCAGATGGACAGGAACTGGGTGATGAGCTACTACAATCCTATATCCTTAAATTCTACAACCAGTTTGCTTATCATTTTGTGATTTGCATTTTCAGCACACCTCTTTCTTACCTTTTAAAGAAAAAAAAAGATACCACCTTGGAGTTATTTGTCTTAAAAGACAAACATTCTTTCTATAGTTTATACTTCTGTCCCCACCTTCCTAAATTTATCTGCCAGGTGTCTTTACAAAGAACACAGCTCTCACCTGAAAGGGAGTTAGACAGTTTATTCTGAAGCCAAATAAATATGAGGCACAACAGTTCAGGAACACAGACTTGGCTTATCCCAAATATGCTCCAGCGTAACAGCTTCCTTGTTTTAAATAGTAACAGAATGAACAGTAACAGTAAGTCAAAGGTACTTCTAAAATGTAGCAGGCAGATGGTAGAAATGTTTGTTATAGGTCTCAGGTGTGATCTTATGTCATTCTGGGCTTAAGAGTCAGTAAATCCCAAGGATTTACCTAATAGTCACAACGAGACTGGCAATAAATGGCCATTAAGGAAAACTGAAGACAGTACAGCTTGCTCCTAATCTGTAACATTGTAGCTGTCCATAATCAAGGAAGTTAATCAGCCAGTCGAGCTTGTGGGATGTTCAACACTAGTGTACTCCCCTCACCCAAACATTAGTTTGGCCCTACCCTTTATTATTTAACTGCAGGCAAAAGTGATCTTTCATACATGGTCTCATAAAGAGAACCCAACAAAGTCCAGGTTCAAGCTTATCGATCTATCTTGGCTTTTTATGATCTGACTTCCAATCTTAACTATTGGTTTCAGGCTTCCTAAATGTCCCTGCCATGACATTGCTCCATACTTGGGTTCTGCCTGGAACCATGCCCACTAACTCACCCACACCTCCTTGGCTTTTTGCCTCCACTGTCAGATCTTGGAAGTCTGTTGATGTCAGCCCTTTGCGCTTATTCTTAAATACAATCTATCACATGAAACAATATAATTCAAGATGACACAGAATGCTGTGCTCTCTCAACTACAACCCCACAGCCTGGGCCAAGGCCACGTGGGCTCGGAAGGCTGGCACTGAGGAACTGTTGCCAGCCCGACTTTTACGGAGAACCGGCATTCTAATTCGTTGGAATCCTTCACTTCCAGAACTTCACACCGCCTGGCCGACAGTCCTCAAATAACCTCCAATACCCCCAACACCGGCCTCTGAACCCTGTGGGAGGAGACGCCCCAGCAAGCAGAACCCGGACATGCGCAGTGGGCACGTGTCGCCGGCCGTTCCAAACTCTGCGGCTCAGTCCGCTCTACGCAGGCGTGCTCTCTCCTTCCCAGCCCCGCCCGTCTCAGGGCCCCTGGCCTCTGGCCACGCCCCCTCGACGCAGGTCAAAGGTCGCGAGGCGGGCCACAGTGACGCTTACGGAAGCGCTCTGCGGACCTCGCGAGGTGCGGGGCTGCGCAGCCACGGCTCGGGACGGCGGGACCGCAAGGCCCGGCGTGGCCGCGGATGAGTCGGGGAACCATGCCCCAGCCCGGAGCGTGGCCCGGAGCGGGCTGCGCGGAGACGCCGGCGCGCGAGGCAGGGGCCGCGGCCCGGGACGGCGGGAAGGTGACGGTCGGCGCGCAGCCCCGGGCCGCGACGCGATGCCCGGCCGAGCAGTGAGTGAGCCGGGCGGGCGTGGGAGCGGGCGCGGGGCCGCGTGGGTTCCCTCGGTCCCAGGTCGGCGACCCCGGGCAGTAGGAGACGAGTTTGACAGAGGCGGAGTACGGACCTTGTCACAGCTCTGTCACTCAGGCCGCTCCACTCCCGCTTTTGACAGCTGCCCATCCCTAAAGTTAGGAAAAGCACTAGGAGTTTGGGGGGAAAAAATCCGGAGAGGCTTATTTAATGACCGACTAACTCCCTGCAGCTCTTTTCCTTTAACCTAGCTCAGAGGAAGTGAGGTCGCCCCTGTAACAGCCACAGAACTGCCCCGCGATGTCACCCACTTGAAGTTTCCCACCTGTTGGACAGACTTCAGTTAAAAGCGATTACAGTACGCAGGGTTTGGAGGTGTCTACTGAGTTCGTGGCACAGTTATAGACGCCTTTGGACTCACAAAATTAAAAGCCCTGACAGTCAATTTTCTTATTGACCCAAAAGTTAAAGCATAAGATGTGTCTAGGTGGACCTTTAGAGCTCTTTTAATTTCCTAAGAAGGGGACTTTTGAAGCCCCGTTAAGGTCCTCAAATAACCTCCAATACCCCCTTTGCGAGGTGCTTTGCGGTGGGTCTTCGACCGCTTTCGTTTATTGAGCCCCCAAATGTGGTAATAATTTGCATAATGAGCTAATGGCTACTGGGGGAAGATAGAGTAGGAGACCTTCACCTTCTCCCAGAGCTAGGCTGCCAATTAGATTTAGTGACATTGGCTGTTAGCTTTGGGACTTGGAGAGCTTTTAGCTCTTTATTTGGGTCAGCAGTTGCTGGGTCTCCTGAAGTTAGTGAATCTAGATACCCTGGTTTTTAAGGAAATGTCCTGATTCTTAAATAGGGACACCTGTTTTTCTTTATATTGAACTCCATATACAGGGCCATGTGTGAGTTGGTCTAATCTGTGGCTGCCAAGTTGAAACTGTCTAGGTTAGAGATGGCTCTTGCCTTTGCTCTTCCTCTGGTTCCTAACTGCTCCTACCCCCGGCCTTCCTACCCTGAGCCCTCTCCTTGCTGACCCACCTTTTTAGCGCTCGGTCTTACCCTAGCAATTGTAGATGGCTTGAAAGACACCTGAACTTTTGAGGCTAGAACCACATTCTCCAAAGTACACACACAGTTGTTTGGTAGGTTTTCTGGTGTGGTTCCTGCGAACACCCTGGGGGAAGGACCTCAGAGGGAAGGAGTCTTCACACTGCTGTTAGTCTTAAAGCTGAAACCTAGGTTTGTAAGCTCACACTTGAGGAAGCAGGTGCACTCTGCAGGCACACCTCGTGCAGGGAGCCAGGGAGACACAGGTAGGTTTTAAGACTACATTTCTTGAGCCTCCCCCACCCCAGCCCCTTCTTCCGGACGACCTCAGCAACACTGGGCGGAGAGGCAGGGTTTATAAGGCCAGCAGACTCCCCACCCCCATGTTTGTAATTTGTAGTTATTAGCTCAGTTTCTTTTTTCCTTACTGCCTGTTTTGGCTTTAATTATCCTATTCTCTCTTGACTCTTCAGATGGGAAAATGAGGCTAGTATAACTCAAATGTTGTTTGATACCTCACACCGCTAGCCATCTGTCTTTCTGAATCAGCCTTATGAGTAGTTGATTGGGCAGTTTCTCTCTGTGGGGCTTTCTTAGGGTCCTGTATCATAACAGTACATAATAGACGGTATGATATGTGCATATATGATATATGCATTTTAATAGTTTAGGTATATATTTTATACTGTTAAGAATGTGCTTTTAAAATCTGTGTTAGGCTCTGGGTGAGGCCTTTCTTTCCACTCAGAGTTATTGAAAATATTTGTATCTTAAAATAGGGACCTTAATAAGACTGGGTATGATTTGAAATATACTATGGAGTAGTTTTTATTATATTTAAGGGAAGATTAATTATGAATGTAAGTCCTAGGCAATCTGCAGGTGAATTGTGTACTTACTTGGGATGTGACCCTGGAGGGTTAGCACAGCTGTTCTAATTTCCTTTTAATAAGCTCACTGCATTTCACACGGGTAAGAAGTGGGGAAGAGGGACACCGAAGCCACAAGTATACACTGCCTGCTGCATAAGTCCCAAGGGATGGCTCACAAGAAAACTTGGGATCCCGTTTAAAGAGGCCTTACACTAGGCCAGATTAATTGTCTTTGTGCAAGGTCTCTTTTGTTCTATCTTCTGCTCATTCCCCCCTCCTTTCAAGTTTGACTTCTGCTATGCCTATGGGGAAGCCTTAAACAGTCATACCGCATTATCTTTTTCAAGGATGTGGCCAAACCAGAAATGGTTAGGGAAGTCACAGACTACCTATGCACCTCCTCAGTCTGCTTGAGGATGGAAGTGGAGTTTACTCTGAGACTCATGGTGGGGTGCTCTTGTGTGGAGGTGTGCCAGTAGTCTGAAGCCCTATGAGACTGAGGGCAAATGTGTGTTTCTAAGCTAAGGTGTAGATTCTTAAAGGGTCTGTGAGTACTCTGTAAGTGCTAGGTTTTTTTCAGGGATTGCCAACCCCCCTCTTATGCTGTTTTCATCCTTGGCCAGCCGAGATCCTGGAGTGGGTGAGAATGCATGTATAACTGTGGGAATGTAGACTTCCTCTCCTTTCCTCAGCCAAGGAAGAGCCCACTTCAGGAGTCACCCAGGATGTTTCCGGACCTCATTGTTGAGGGCAGCTATGTTGTCCTTACGTGCTTCTGGAAGTCACGTGGAACAGCATGAGCTGGACATGGAAAGTCCACTTGCAGAAGTGGGTGGAATTTTGGCCTAGGTGCTGGTACTTTCCTGCATGTTCTGTGTTGTTTACCCTCTCTGCAGCCACCAAAACTGGAAAAAGGCTAGGCTGAGTGGTCTTTACTTTTCTGTGTCCGTGTGGGAAGACATGTTGGTGTCGCATTGGTTGACTCCATTTTACTAATACTGCCTGAGCCATTAGTCTTCTAGGATAGACTGAGTTAAATCTGAATTGCAGGATTCCAGTTCAGACCTGAACAGAGAGAGCTAATTCCACATTCTCATTCTTGTCTTGTCTCATTACTAAGATACTATTTTGAAGGCTAGACAAATGACTAGTAGGTTAGTCCTACTTGCTGCTCTTGTGTAGGACCTGGTTTAGGTTCTCAGCACCCACACAGTGTAGCTGGCAACCATCTGTAACTCCAGTACCAGAGGGCTCAGCATACTTTTCTGGCCTCAGGCTCTAGGCACAGACATGGCATACAGATATGCATTCAGGGAAACACTCATGCACATAAAATAGTAAGCATCAAAATAAAGACTACTTTAAAGCAAGAAAAACGTATTGTCTTGTAAGCTGGTGTATACATTAGAATTGGTTGTTTTCAATTCATGACTTGAATCAGAAATTCAAAATATGACTTCATAGAAATCTGCTTCACTGAGCTCTGCCTTTAATTTTACAGTTTTTTTTTGAAATAATATAATTTTGTTTCTGCTAGTAAGCATTTGCAAACAAGTCTTAGCTGGATTTAGTAGTCCATTCCAGTAATGCCAGCACTCCAAAGGCAGAGTCAGAAAAGGATTAGGAGTTCAAGGCCAGCCTCATCTTCATAAGACCCTAGCTCAATCCCCCTCCCACCACACACACATCTACCTTTAAATTTTGTTGATATGGAGCTCTCTGAACACAGTAAGAGGTACTAGTTATAATTTAGTGTGCACTAGAGCTTACTCAGTTTGGTATGGTGGCCTCAGAATAGAGTAGTTTAGCTTATGAGAAAATGGGTAAGTAGTATTTATTGGGAACTTGAAAACAGATTTCTTCCAAATAATGCCATGATGCTACTAGGAGATTTCTAGTTAGAATTATTATCATTTTGGTTTTAAAATTTAGCTGTACAGTTGAAGTGTAAGTAGCATGTCTGGACATGGAGTCATTTTTCACATTACTATCTTCTAGCTGTCATGTCTTATAGGAGAGAAGTTTTACATGTCTTTCCCAGTAGAAGTTGCCATTCTTTTAGCTCTGTCAGCATTGATCACTCTATCCTGATAATACCCCTTTCCTTGTATTGTTTCATTGTCTTTCCTTCCCATTAAAAAAAGAGGTCAGACCTCTCCAGCTCCACATTCCCAGCGTAGCTCTAACACCGCATGTGGACAATAGAACAAAACTGCCCAAGACAAGTTCAAGTGAAGCCATTTTAATTGTTATGGTTCCTGGTTACCTTAGGTGGATGGATATTTCATCCTGGCTCTCACATGCTTTCCTTTCTGACTGTGTTGACCTTCATTACTCAAAGTTGGCATTCATCTATTCTCCAAGGACACACAGCTTTGGGGTCATTTTTGAAGGCTCACATTTCAGCTCACCTCTGGTAGCCAAGGAAAGGAACAAATACGGGTCCAGGGAGCTGCGTGAGATCTCTGGTTGCTGAAGTGATTGGCAGACGCGGTGGGCTCTTTGGCTTCCGCTGTGCTCCTCTTGTGAGAACTGTGTCCCGAGTCACTGCTCTTTATGTCCTGCCTGCCCTGTGCACACAGCTCTCCGCTGTCCTTTTTTGGCTTCTTTTCCTGTTACCCCGTGTGCATTTGTGTTTGTAAAGTGACTGTTTGGATTTCCTTCTCTAGGCACTGGGTGGTGAGGGGGCAGAGAGGAGCCAAATGCTCATACAGGCTGGCCACAGAATTTGCCTGAAATGCAAATGTGTCATAGGCGGTTAGGACTTAGCTGGAAGAGGAACCACAGATCACACAGCCTTCTCACTGAAGCTGAGAAAACTGAAGGCAAGATTGGGGAAGTGTTGTCTGAAGACAGCTTCTGAGAATTAAATATATTAAGAAAGTGATTTGTTTCAATGACTATTTTCGAGGACCAGAGTTTCTCTGATAGGTCTAATTGTTGGTTTGACAGATGTTATTAAGTTTATGAGAGAAGAATGAAAACATGTCATATTTTATTTTTGGCTTTTGATCTGTTGTCCCCATGCATCTGTTTGCTTTTAACTTTGGCACAAGCTCTTTGAGTGACATCATGCCTTTTGCTTGCAATGTCACTGGATTATATACTTGCTCTCTTACCATCACACTGCTAACACCTATACATACACACTAGAGAAAACAAGGACAAGAGAGGAGCACTAGGCAGCTTGTTTATTAGTACTCTTCACATTGGTGAATATATGAAAAGCAATAGTAGTGAACTTTGAGTACTTGTTACTTTAAATGTCTTTTTTATAGCACTCCTGTGAAGTAAACACCCCAGGAACTGTTGCACATGAAGGTAATAAGGGCTGGGATGAAGAGCAGCTAACCTCAGTCTGACTGGGTACCCACAGTAACTGCTGCTCCCTATACAGTGTGTGCCACGAAGCATGTTTCAGGACGTGTTAGCAAAGGATTCTGAGTCCATTGGGACAAGACAATGCCTGTAGCAAATCACCTGTAAAAGTGCAGGGTAGTTTTGATTAAGTGTTTGGACTGAATTCTGAGTAGTGCATAGGGGAATAATCAAATCCATGTTGGAGAAGGGGTGTGTAAGGGACATTCATATATACATATATGAATGACAAGTCCTTTCTATACTCCAGGTTGTTGCTACCAAGATCTCCATCCCACAGTACTGGGATTATAAGCACATACTACCACATCCGCAAGGTGCAGATTTAGACATTTGTTCTCTCATACATGGGACACACTGGATGATTTCATAAGGTTTTTGTTAGATTCCCTCTGCAGTTTGCTCTTGTACCTCCCTTTGTCTGTCTCTCCTGAGGCTGTTCTTTCTCCTAGCTCTGTCTGCTAGGCCATGTCCAAGGATGAAGAGATTGGAAGCAGAAGTCCTTGCTTACTTGGTTACTTGTATATAAGCCTGGCACCTCTTCCTTCCTGGATTCCATTCTGTGAAGCTTCTCTTTCTCCAGGGTGCTGTGAAGATGGGGTGGTGTCATGGGAAATGCGGAGAGTCCCTGAGCCTTAGACTTCCCCCTGGCTTCCTAGCTTGCCTCGCATAGTTGCCTTTCCAGCATCCAGGGTCTCCTTGCTTGTACCATTCCCCTCTGCTTCCTACTGATCTTTCACATACATAGTTTGTGTCTGTCCCCTTTATCGTCATTTTGGGGGTGAATGTTATTTTCAAGGTGCTAGGATTAATACTAAAGTTGGAACATGCTGGGCAGTTCTAGCCAAGCTAGAACTTCGAGGAAAGGGAGGCATTTTCAGAGTGGGAGCCATAGTCTTTGCCTAGAATTTTACCCCCCTTCCTAATACTTACCAGTTCACTAAAAAGACACATTAGGAAGTGACTATATTCTTTAAAAAGTTGTTCATTAGTGGTAGCCATTAAAGCATGTGGGAACATAGCAGTATCTGGGTTGGTTGCTGGTGAGGGAACCAGAGAAACCTTGAGGAGGAATTTTAGCTTAGGGGGGCTTGTAGTCGATTTTCTGTTTTCGTGTTCAGAGTAGTTGCTGTCAGATTTACTTGTAATATGTTATAAAAGTCGGCATTCTGTGTAAATGCTTCTCTCAGCACTGTTTCTCTTCTTGGAACATAGAGGGAGGAGTCATTGCCTGCCAGTAGATTTTAGTAGAAATGACCTTGGTCATGTAAAGTGATGTCCCACCTAAAGCGATTCCGAGGTGGAAGCAAGTGCTGCAGTAGAGATGCTAGGACCGTAGATATCACCGTGGCGTCCTCTATGTGAAGACAGCTAAGTTTCCATGTCACAGCATTCGTAAGCAGCTATATATTGTCACACAGTGGGAAATGTCAGTGCAACAAGAGTTTGAAAATATCTACTTTGGTGTGATTTCAGCGAGGAGGACATGTACCGTGCTGCAGATGAAATAGAAAAGGAGAAAGAATTGCTAATACATGAAAGAGGGATATCAGGTATGTGTGGAATTGTTTTATCTGTAGACTTTCTTGTACATAGAAAACCTAGTTAGAACAGCACATCCACTTTCATGAAATGCGGCTGTAATTCCTACAGTCCTTTTATACATCCAGTCTGTTCCATAAGCCGAAACAGACGTAGGGAAGGCTCTGCCCTGCACTGTGACTGTTTCTTTACATTCTGTAAGTTTGGATTTGAACACATTTGTCATTTTCAATTGCAAGATGTTTTGAGAAGTTAGCCATACACATATCCTTGCAGAAGGCCAGGTGCATCTAACAACTGTGGCAGAATGACCATGTGCTTGAGAACACCAGTCACTGTGTGACTGTGCAGTCTGTATTGCCCTATCTGGCTTGGTCTTCTCATTCCTGGTGTGAACTTGCTGTTGGCTATGGCTCCCTGACCTGTGTGTGTCCTTCCTTCGTAGGTAGGCCTGTGAGAGGCTGAGTAGAGCTGAGTGGTGCTCTCATGCTTGTGTGGCTCGAACGTTCTGCTTCACCATTAGAACTGGCTTCTGTCCCTAATGGCTAACAAAAGCGTAAGGTTTTGATAATGGTTTCTGACTCTTCCTCCAGAGCTGGTCCATTGTCCGCTATGAAGCCAGCAGGATGTTTTGTAGTCCTCCTTAGGACGTCATAGGATGCCCAGTCTTCATGGCTGGGTTGCTCCAAGTTACTCAGGACACAGACTGCTGCTTGGGCTTATTCAGCTCTCATGCTCTACTGTTTACTCAGCATTTGATGATGCTGTAGACCCTCCTGTTTTCCTCTCCCACTTCCAAGGCTTGGCTTTGATCTGCTCTTCTTCTGGCCAGCATTGTTCTCACATGGAGTCTGAGCCTTTTAGCGAGTGGTGAAGTGCAGTTTCAGTCTCACAGTGCTCCTCAGAGCTCAGTCCTGTTGAGCTTACTGCCTTCCTGAGTGTCCTGTAGGAGCTCTGCTTCCTCCAAAGTACAGCACAGAGTGCTTACTGAGACCAGTAAGAAGGTTGTGATCCTTTTTGTGAGTGAAAAGACATCTCTCTCAATTAGCTCCATAAAGGCTTTCCACACCTTGACCTATCCAAATTTGTAAATAAAAGTTCTAGTGGAACTTTTAAGTTTACGTTTGACTTGGTAGCTTTCATGCAAGCTGAGTAGTTGTAAAACCCTGGTGACTTTCTACCAGACCTGTTGTAGAAGAAGTTTGATATTCCAGTGCTAGTCTGTTCTGAAAGCTCCAGGTTGCGGAGGAATCCTGGTTTTGTTTCTTACCTTTGAGGTCTGGTTATGATATTTGTTACGTACATGGTGCTTAATGACTGAAGCTTACTTATCTAAGTGTCTGCTTACTGGTTGTTTTACTTCCCTTAATTTTTTTTTCTTTTCTTTTTCTTCTTTTTTTTTGGTTTTGGCAAAAGAAATAGTTTTCTTTCTTGAAGCAGCAATAGGAGCCTGTATAGTTTGCAGTTAGATGGAGGGTGTCGTACCCAGTGGGCTGATGAGGTCAGGCAGTGCCTCATCCTATGCCTCCATCTCCAAGCCCAGTTAGCGTCAAAGGATGCCTGTAGATTAGCTGCTGGTGTCCTTGCACACAGACACCCAGTGGGATTCAGGTGACAGTATGCTGTAGCTGTGCATGTATTTCATCTCTCCAAGCCTCTTACCGTGCACACCTCTGACCCCTGGGCCAGCCTTAACCCTGTGATCTGAGATGGGTGGATTCCCCAGCCCTACCCAGGGCTCAGGTCTTAGTGTGTCTGGGAGTGAGGACAGCAGAGAAGACAGGAAGGAAGACTTCTTGTCTGGAAGCCCTTTCTCTGCTGGTAAAGTACTTTCTCCCTAGGCTGACACCCCTCCCTGACAAGAACTTGTGGCCCAGAAGGGTCCTGACTGAATGTTAGCAGTTCTTCCTGTTTGTGGGGGATGTGAATAAAAAGGCAGATACTTGTGAGTACTTCCTTATTCTAAGACTCCAAAACTTATCTTTTGAATTTCAAAGATAAAGAGTCTTTCTTTAGGGCTAGCTTTGTAACAGTGGTGGTTTTCACTTCTAGGTTAGTCACAATGTATTCCACATAGACATCTGTGCATGGATTATGTACCTTTTGTAAAAAGTTGTTTTTTCTCTGAGAAATGGTGAACAATGAGGTAGTTTTTTGAATAGACAGTTTTTACAGCTTACTTAAAAACAAATTGCACTCCTTAAACTCTAGGGAGGCTTTGGTGTTCCTTGGTCACTGGCTTTTACCATGCTGTGGCTTGTAAGTGCTTGCGGCTCTTTCCTCTTCTGTCTGCACCATCCACTGGGGCTGAGTCCTGTCCTCACTCCCTCATATCTCCATTCCTGGGCAGTGCTTGGCACGGTTAGAACATTAGGGAAAATTTGTTAAATTGAGTGAAACACTATGTATGTGTTTCTAGGTTCACTTCCTAAAACAATTGCTAGTATCTGTATCCTTAACAGTTAAAAAAAGAAAAAAAAAAAAAAAAGCCAAGATGAACCTGAGAATTGCCCTGATTTTTTCTTGAAATAGCAAACTGTCATATGCACACATACACATAATCAAAAGCATATATCAAGAAATCAAATCTCATCCACAAAATCAAGAATGTCTTACTTAAGGCCCTAGGTTCAATCCTCAGTACGTGCACACACACACACACACACACACAGTGTTGGGGGGAGAAGTGAATCTAAAGGCATTTTTAAATAAAACCATAACATTTGTTTGATCCTGAGTTGTACCGTTGTACCAATTTTGGGGGACATCAAAGGATGCTTGTAGATTAACCAGCACTGAGTGCTCTGACCCTTTTTGGCTTATAACAAGACTACAGTCTTTTAGGTAAATAGTAAGTGGAATTTTTATTAGGTGTTTTTTTTCTGTCTAATAGATATGAAAAAGATGATGGAACTACTTTGCCTGGTTCATATGTTCACAGACATCTGTGGGTCAGATGCGTGTGAGCTGGGAGGTTCCTGCAGCTCAGAGCATGTGAGGAAGGACTGCCACCTGACTCAGGATGAAATGAGCAGCCTGACTAGCTGCTGTGTGGAGAATGGTCTGGATGCTGTGGTGACATAGGAGAACCATTAGGAGACCTTTGGTTTATGGAGGTGGCGTAGGCTAGACCCATGGGCAGTAGGAAGATTCAGGAATTTTTAAAATAGAGAAAGTAAGGCGTAAGGAGAAGACTCCCCTCAAGCCCTGGAAAGCAATACTTTATTTCCATTACGCTTTTGTTGATTACTTGTTTCATTTCATCGTTGCTATTTTGATTTCTCAACAGAACCCAGGTTAAGTGTGGCTCCTGAAATGGATATTATGGACTACTGCAAAAAAGAGTGGAGAGGAAATACTCAGAAAGCCACCTGTATGAAAAAGGTACGGCCAAGGTGCACCTACTGAAGTTCTTCAAACCGGCTTCATGCGTTACGTATCATAGGATGTTTTCAGACATTGGTTAAGACAACTGCTATAATAAGACAATACTATAAATATTTAGTGTTCTAATTTTGGAGATGAGGAAACAGGCCACACAGATAAGGACCTGTTTGGAGTCATAGTACTAATATAGAAGCAACATCAGTTGTTTAGTGACTTCATTTCTTTGAAGAACACATAGCTGTGCTGTGGCGAGTAGAGTCAGCCACTGGTGGTTCTGTTTGGGGCAGTTGGGAGTGCCCTTCTTATCTGGTGTCGTACAGACCTCAAGGATAGGCAGAGGCGATTTTATACCTTCTGCACATGCATCTAAGTCCTAGGTATCGAATCCTCTTGTACTCTCTCTGCTGAGGGATTTGAACCATTTCCTTCACGTAAGGTGTGCCAGGAGGTACCTTTATTTCCTTCTGTTGCATATGCTGGCAGCCCTAGAATAGCCTCTGAGACTGTGACATGGTATTGGAACTGCAGCACACCCTATGGGCTCTATCTGCAGAATGTTCTCCGTGCATCATTCCTTATTAGTAGGGGAACCATGTGACACTGTTTCTGTTTGACTGTTCCTAAGCTAGTGACAAACTTCTACCTAGTACTTAAGGTTATGACTTTTAGTTTCTTTTTTTTTTTTTTATGGATTATTTATTATTTTGAATTTGAATATACTACTTGTGTTTTAGAAATACTGACCAGTCTTTTGTATTTTTATCATTTATTTGTATGGGTGTTTTGCCTCCATGTGTATCTGTATCATGTATGTGCAGTGTGGGCAGAGGCCAGAAGAGAGCATTGGATTCCCTGAGACTGGAGTTACCTGTAATTATGAGCCTCTGTGTGGATGCTTAGAGTGGAACCCAGGTCCTCTGGAAGAGCAGCCAGTGCTCTTAACTATGGAGTTATTTCTCCAGCCAGATTTGATAGTATTTGATAGAATCATTTGAAAGGATTTTAAGTTCTTCAGATTTTAATTTCCCTCATACCTGCTGCTGCTGCTGCTTCTCCTCTTCTTCCTCTTCCTCCTCCTCCTCATCATCATCATCATTAATATTTCAGAAAAATATTACTTATCTTTTAGGGTTCAACTCAGGTCCCCTAGTTGTCAGCCTTTTAGCCCTAATTGTTCAGTGTGAACTCAGTCACAGAATACCTTGATTCTCAGTTCCTGCCAAAGGTGAAAGGCTCAGTTTTCAGAGGCTGTCAGCTACTCATGCTGCCACCTGCTCAGGGCCTCCAGCTTCCCACCCAGGGCTCTGCAGGGAATCACCTGCCCTAGGAGTGGCGTCTCTAACAGTTTCACTTTGTTGCCTCAGTCTCTTCCAAAGGTTGGTGTTAATGTTGCTATGTCTTAAGCCAATACGGAAGACACTTAGGTTACCCAGATAGGCCATATTTTAGAACTTATGGGAAAATCATTTCTCTGTGAGATTGGTTTCAGGGAAAGAAAGATTCCACTATTCAGTAATCAAATGGAAACACCTCATTAAGAGTCGAGGTGTGATCTGAGCATTCCCACTGTCTGTTAGCAACTTGGATTCTTGATTTTATTTTAGTCCTTATTTGTCCAATTACCTGTGTTTTGATTTGGATATTTTTTGGAAGTGTTTATAAAACCAAATTAATATTTTTTCAAGCGTTAGCTTCATCTCTGAAATAGTACAGTTACGGATCTGTAAGATTATAATGGACCTGAAGCTTTGGATCTCCTGCTGCCGTAGCTGTGGTGTGTGTGTCAGGTTGTGGTGCATCACTCTAGTGCTTGCCATGAGACTGTTAGAACAGACCTGGACTGTCAGTCTGCCATGCTGCTGTGCTGTGTAGAGCGGTGTGCCGTGTTAGCCAGCAGCAGCCTGACACATCTCATGGTGACTTTACCTCTCGATTGTATTTTCTCACACTTGATTTAACACCTTTGTTTTCCATCGTGGCTTGTTAGTATACTTTCCCTGCCAAGACTCAGTAAGAGACTATATAGTACCAAGTATAGTAGGATATACCAGTTAAGTTTGTGCATGTTGCCTAGTGACTTATACCTAGTGCCTTATACTTTGGAAACTCGGGATGTATGTATATTTTTAAAACTGGAGATAGAAATATTGCATGTCCCCCTTCCCGGTCCCTTTATTAAAGCATTTGGGATAATTAACCACAGATTAAGCTTTCCGAATGTCAACAGTGAGCGAGTGCTCCCTCAGGTGCTTAGGAAGGGACTGCGAGGATGGCTACTGCTGGGCTGTTGCATTTGTTATAGGTCAGTGGTTCTCAACCTATGGGTCTCAGCCCCCTTGGGGGTTACATACCAGATCTCATGCATAGTGTGTATTTACGTTACAATTTATAACAGTATCAAAATGACAGTTTTGAAGTAACAAGGAAATACTTTTATGGTTGGGGGGGGTCACCACAACTGTATTAAGAGTTGTAGCATTCGGAAGGTTGAGAACCATCACTGTTGTAGATGCTGAGATTTCATAAAGATCAATATTTTAAGGCAAATGGAATTGTAATCAGAGATTGGAATGCCTTACTGAGCTATTCTTTTCTTGTTTCCCATTTTCCAATGATTTAGGACATTTTTTTCCCACAGGGATGGAACTTTTGCTATCTCAAGACAGAAACCATCATCTGAACTCTTTGATGTTTTCTCCCAAGGGCTATGAGGAAGTTTCTCAGAAATTCACTTCCATAAGGCGAGTCCGTGGTGATAATTACTGTGCACTGAGGGCCACGCTGTTCCAGGCCATGAGCCAGCTGGCTGAGCTGCCCCCCTGGCTGCAGGACCTGGAGCTCACACTGGTATGTTGCTGCATGAAGTTGAGTTGCAGTGTTTCAGGAAGTTGTGAGAAGACTCTCTTCTGCTCATGTTGCCTGATGGTGTTATATGCAACGTGATTTCAGTGTGTGGATTTGTTCAGTTTGCACCTGTGAGATGACTTTATATGTATAAAAAATGACTAGAAATAATCAGTATTTTCAAATAGAAAAAAATGCAAAACTTAATACACTTAAGCCGTGTTAAAAACCAGATGTTTAGAATTCATAAAAAACACATAGGCTTGACTTTATTTTAGGGCTTCTGTGAAGTAGGTTATATAATTTTTATTGGAGTCCATGCAGGTTCTAGGGGCAGTTCAAAATGAATATATGTTCATGATGAGATGTTAGTGTTACACAAAGAAGCCTTTCCTGAACCTGGGTATCCTTAGTGCTTTAAGTCCCTGGGATCTGTCTTTGCAGGTGTCTTGATACAAGAAGGTCTCACACTGATGTTTTGTGTAGTTTAGAAAAGGAAGTTCTATAAGTCTTGGCACTAGTGAACATGGCTTTGCTATTTTTTATTTGCATGTGAGTTGAAGGGCTTTGGGGAAATGAGGGTGGGCAGAGTCTTAACTCTGTAGCCCAGGCTGACTTCAAACATGTGGTAATCCTGCTTCAGTCTGTGAGTGCTGGGATTCCAGCATGCCTGGCTGATGTAAACATGGCAGAGCTGTTACCTGTGGGGTCTAACACTTTTCAGTAAGGATGCCCTAGGAGTAACAGAGGTGTCTGTTGCACTTAGCCTGTCTTACGGACAGTGAATGATGACTATGCTGACTAACTTTACACTTGGGCTTCTTACACAGGCCTGGACTGTGTGCTTTCAACACATCCAATAAAGGGAATGAATGTGTTTTACAACTTATTAAAGAAAGAAGTTTTAATTTATTTTTAGATAGTATTATTTTGAGAGGAGAGACTTTGCCTATAATACTCTTAAAAACAAAGAAAGTACCAATCTGTTTGATGCTTGTGAGCTTTTACCTTTGTGAGGCTTTTTCGGTTTCTGGGCTTATTTGATACTAATTTTAGATTTTTATACTCTCTAAGAGTTGTTGGTGCAAATACTGACCTAAGTAATTAAACAAATACAGCATACCCCAGAAAAGTAAAGCAATACCTCCTGCAAACAGGGTGCATTTGGGTAAGCAGCATCATCTACATGTGAAACAGATCAGGTAAGCAAGGTGGGCTGTTGCATGCCTGCAGCTCCAGCACTTTTCATGCTGAGGCAGGAGGATGGTG
This sequence comes from Micromys minutus, assembly GCF_963924665.1. Lineage (NCBI taxonomy): Eukaryota > Metazoa > Chordata > Mammalia > Rodentia > Muridae > Micromys > Micromys minutus. The sequence goes on along the minus strand of NC_137955.1, from coordinate 42,247,265 downwards.
ACTTTGAAGCTGGTCAGGGCTAGGCAGTTCAGGAGAGTGATAGGTTGAGTTTGATCTTTATCAGTATTAAAATGTGTTCTTTGTAGGGGTGATGAGGTGATCCTGTGGTTTTTCCTGACCTAATTGGAGTAATGTACAGAAACTATTAAATGCCCAGTGGCCTTTCCAAGGCACACTCACTGAGATCAATATTCACACTGATTGGATTTTGCTTCTGCTTGAGATCTGCTGAAGAAACTTAACATGGTTTGGATCTTTCTTGACAGTTTGTTTTATTATTCCTAAGATTTGAGTGAAACCCCCACCTCCAGCTCTATGTTGAGGTGCTAGGAAAGGAAGGGTAGACAGAGATTCACTGACTGAACAAGGGTACTAGCTCAGACTCTGTGACCTCAATGCCACCAGGCATCAAAGGGAGACAGCTAGGCTCAACAGTCATTGCTTGAGAATGACTCCTGACAGGGCCTTCTGTTCTGCTGCTGCTCAGCTTCTCTGGCCTTGTTCTTCTCCTGCGTAGGAGTTGAGCTTTGCCCCTCTTGACCTGCAGCTGTCTCCTTTGCTCTTGTCCTGCCTAGGCTTTTTGTTTGTTCTCATTTCTGTCCAGAATCCAGCTTGTTTGACTGTAGGTATATTATCCCAGCTCCAACCTGGACATAGCTGGTCAAAGCTGGAATAGTCCCTCACCCTTTATGTTAGGAGCTTTTTAGTTTTTAAGTGTACTGTATTTGTAAAGTCTGAATGGATGAGACCCGTGCCAGCACTTGCTACAGAAAGACACTAAAGCTGTTTGTGACTTTATTTTGGGGATGATGCTTTTGATACTTGCAATTGCTGTGTTATCAAGATTATAGGTATTTGTTAGAGAAAACAGGCTGTTCTCTAGGTCAGTCACAATCAATGTGCTTAAGCTACCTAGTAATCCTTAAACATTTACCATCATCATTTCTTGCTTCAGTCTTCCTCTTTCTCTTTTGTTGTCTTCAGTTTTCTTTTCTTCAAAATAGTTTTCTGTAGCCCTGGCTGTCTGGGAACTTGCTCTGGAGACTAGGCTGACTTCAAATGTACAGCCTGTTTCTTGCTTGCATCTCTTACTCCAAAAGAAGGCAGGCCTGTGTGCCTATTAGAAAGGAATAGTGACTTATGTGGACCCCACATGTAACCCATGAAAGCATTCAAAGTTATATTTACTTCTGAATAAATAATTCCAACTCTATTGTTCTTTTCTAGTAGCTTCTTTAAACTTTTGTTAAAACGTGTTGGTGTGACTGTATGTGTGTGCATGTGTGTTGTGTGTGTGTGTGTTTGTGTGTGTGTGTGTGTGTGTGTGTGTTTGTGAGTGAGTGAGTATGGATGCTTCAGTGAGTGTACGGAGGTCTGAGGACAGCTTTGTGGAGTTTGCTCACCTTCTACGTTTACATGGGATCCTGGAATTGAACTCAGGACAGCAGGTTTACGTGGCCAGTGCTTTCCCCTGCTGAGCTGTCTTGTTGGTCCTCTAATCTTGTTTCTTGTCTAAGTCTTATTTTTGGACTTTTTTCTAAGATCCCCACTTGTGGAAGTGTACACACTGGAGCTGGGAAATCACTTAACCAACAGACTGACCAGTCAGTGACTGAGATGAGGAAGTTAACTTGTTTCTTCTGAGAGTAGCTGAGTTGGCTGTTGTACCTGGTCCTTAGGTAACTGTCCAGTGCTGCAGATCCCACAGCTCTTCTCTGGGCTGCCATCTTTCTCCTCCCGCCATGGACATCTTTGGACAAGGAGCCAGGTTGTAATTTCACTTTGTTGCCACTTGAGGGCACATTAGATTCTGGTGATAAATCTGAGCTCAATTAAACTGCCTGTCCATGTCTCAGGAGAGCAGGCTGGTATGGGAAGAGTGAAGCAAATGGTCATTTATCACAATAAGATATGATGACTAAATGTCTTTTTCCCTTGACTGATGTAGAGACAAAAGCCATCGTAGTTACACATGATTGTCATAGACTGAGAGTCTCAGAGTCTTAGGTTCCAGTGGAACTGAACATGTCTTGTTTAATTTCTATTAAACAACTTCAGCACAGGGCGTTAAGGATATGATTCTTTGGCTCCAGGGATGAAATCTCTCTTTTATATTTCCAGTACCCCCATTTATTTGTTTGTTTATTGTGTGTGTGTGTGTGTGTGTGTGTGTGTGTGTGCCTCTTCTCCTGAACCATCTCACTGGCCCTCAGAGTTGAAATCTTAGCAGTGCCGTGATGTGCCCATACCCAGCTCAAGTCTATGGTTTTCATCCTGATACACCCAGGACTCTTGAGAAGATACAGTTTCTCATGCTATCATCGATTGAGTGTGGCCTTCAGATTCCAGATTCTAATGATGTGTAGGGACAAATGAAATAGTCCAGGAAGAGGAACAGAAAGTAAGGACCGTGATAGTTGCTTGTTGCTCTCTCATAAGAAAGGTAGCACTCCCTCACCTTCCTGCTGCTGTGGGCCTGACTCCTCTTCTCCATCTTATGCTGTGGGTGAAGTTTGTGTGTTAATGTTGCTTAACAGGCAGATCTGTGTTTTTAGTGGGTTGTTTATAAATATCAGAAGTCAGGCTTTACTGTTGTATCAGGAAAAGGAGCAGCTTTTGATTTTTACCATGGCCTTCTGTGCTCACAATCACCTTGTTCAGCCATATCCTAATGCATGGTAAGGCTGCCAGAGTCCCCATGAAGACCCAGTGTGGCTTATCCTTAGCTAATCCGCAGATTTGCCCCTTGCCTGTCCTTGCCTGTGGTTGGTGTCCTGTGGGCTGGACTCCTGTGGATATGAACCAAAAGCATTTAACCTCAAAGCCTTCAATGTGGCATTACTTTGAGTTTGTGATTTCCATGTTCAGATTGTTTATCCTCAACCCAACCCATATGATACACTTGGAGGAATTAATTCTTGAAATAAGGTGGGCTTGGTATGAAGGCTTTGTGGTGTCTTTCTTTTAGGTTGTCTCTTATCTTGCAATATTGACACCTCTTTATCTCTGTTTAATATTCCAGTTACCAGAAAAGCTGATAAACAAGTATACCTGGATCAAGCAGTGGAAACTTGGACTGAAATTTGATGGGAAGAGTGAGGACCTGGTTGAAAAAATTAAGGAATCCCTTGCCCTGCTAAGGAAGAAGGTTTGATGCACGTAATTTTCTGTCTCTTCAGTGTAAAGCTTTCTCTTTTGTTGCCCCAGCAGATTCAGTGTTCTAGTCTTATTTATATTTATTTTTTAACTTTATAAGGTGGAAGGTATATTTTGCTTATGGTTTTCTTTAAGGGTCAGAATTTGCTGGTTTCAGATAATAATTTTGGGGTAAGGGAATTGTATAGTCTGTAAGTGCATGATAAGGAACTGAGCTTGATTTCCCAGAACTTTATAAAACTGGCAGATATGGTGGCATGTGACTACAGCCCCAGCAATGGAGAGCAGGGAACAAGAGGATCCCTGAGGATTACTGACCTGACTAATGAGTGACAGACCACAGTCACCATATGCAAGATATACATATAATACCCTTATACCTGTGCACACACATACTTGCACACACATTGAAAAAGCAAACTTTAAAAGAACATTAATTTCTCTCATGTTTTTTTGGGTCAAATGGAAAAACACCAACATTCTGTTTTCTTGGAGGTGGTGTGATATATAAGTATCTCAGGTAACATTTAATTTTCTTCCAAAGAAACTTTAATAAATATAATTTTTATTTTAAGTCATATTTGTAAGTTTTAGGGTTATCATTTAGTCCATATTCCTTCTTAAAAGATTGATTGATTGCTTGATTTAACTTGTAGGTATATGTGTATATGTGCACTTGTGCATGTTGGTACCTGTGTAGGCCAAAAGAGTGTTGGTTTCCTGGAGGTTAGAGGTGGTTGTGAGCACCAACATGAGCATCCTCTAAGAGCAGCAAACGCTCTTAACTGTGATCTACCTTCTCATCTATCCCCATTGCTTGATATTCTGTGACTACTCTATATTCATGAAGTTCTTTCCAGTTATTCTTACCTTTTAAAAGTATACCCATATGTGTTTAAAACTTTTTCCAGTAAGTAGATTTAGTAACTTTGTCTTTTGAAACTGTCCTGAGAGTTGTCTGGCATAGTTCAGATAGCTTGGTACTGTCATCTCCTGTGGTCTGGTGTGCGTAGTTCTCCCTTCCTGTGGTAGAGGGCACTGTCGATTTCCTCGCCAGTTGGAGTGTATGTTAAGGGCTAGAAGCTGCTGTCCTGCTGCAGTGATGAAGGCAGGCAGTAACTCTGACTGCTGAGTTTGTCAGCTTAGCTGTAAGTTGTCGTTTTCAAGTTTTAGGTTTTTTCTATTATCATATATGTTGACTGTAGTTGGACTGTCCTCTGGGGGAATGTGAATGTGATGCCAGTTTACAGTAACAGTAACATTAAAGTTGCTCAGTAATTGGTGGGAACAGCCGTTGGAACTTCTTTGTCATACTTGGCACTAAAAGTTGCTTGCGATCCTCTACCTTTCAACCAAGAAAGTGGGACGGCTGTGGTCACCTCTGTTCTAAAGATAAGGGGACTGCACCCTGCAAAAGCCAGATATTAATTGCATCGTGACTCTGTCCTAGCTAGTACCATTGTCTGCTTCTAGAAATACGAGGCATGACAACATAGTCCAGCTGCTAAGCACTGGAGAGTTCTGAGTAGTCAGAATCACTACACTTTCTCAGCTTTAAAATTCAGGCTGGCTTTTGAAAGCAATGCTAATTAGCAATTATTCCTAAGTATTTAAATTGACATCTCTTTTTTCACGGTAGCTTAGCAGTACACATATTTACAATGTTTTCTTGTTCATTTAAAGAGTTTGCCTGTTATGTGGAAACCTCGATTTTTAATTAGTAGTCAAGAATTCCTGGTTGGATTTATGGATTAGACACTCATGTATATTTTTAAGACATTATGGGTAAGTTTAATAAACCAATATTCAGGAGGCCCCACAGTCTCCCTTGGCAGTCGTCCAGTTTGGAGGCTGTCTGTGTGTTTCTGAGGCTTTTCTAAAACCTTCAGGTGTAGCAGTCATCGCTGTTTGATAGCTCTCGCACAGGCTCTCTGTCAGCTGTCTGGCTGTTGGTGTTTGTCTCGTTGTTTGGGAAGGCAGAGGATCAGCATTTGCCTCACATCCCCATGTCTCCCCTTGTGTCACACTTCACATTAACAAGAGAAGAAGCTAATCAGTAGTCTGAGGAACACTGTTCCTTTGGTGAGAACTTGAAGCTGTTCATATTGACATGTTGCTTATGGTCCTTTATTTTGAAAACCGTCTTGTAATCATGGGACAGAAGTATACCGGGGATTTTCAGAACACCAGTTCTAATGGTGACAACTTTGTATTGTAGTGGGTAAGCCTGGCTGCTATGGAGACTGCTGAAGCGAGGCAGACAGCTTGTGATGAGCTGTTCACAAATGAGGAGGAGGAGCGCAGCCTCTATGAAGCTGTGAAGTTCCTAATGCTAAACAGAGCCATCCAGCTGTATGATGACAAGGAGAAGGGAAAGGAAGTTCCATTTTTCTCTGTGCTCTTGTTTGCCCGAGACACATCAAATGACCCCGAACAGCTCCTGAGGAACCACCTAAACCAGGTGGGACACACTGGTGGCCTTGAACAGGTGAGTTGTGTCTTGGAGAATATTTTATCCCTATGCTAGGCATCCAAGGGGTCCGCAAACTTGTAGGTCAGTCCAGGAGCAGCCTATCCAGTCTGGTCCAGTGTCTCATGAGCTCGCAGTCATGGCGTTTAAGGCTACGCTCCTGGGGCTGGAGGGTTTACTTGCATAACTCTTGGCGGAAAACCTACATCTTTGTTGGTAGCAGGAGGTCTTTCAGTTCCTCACTGCACAGGCCTTTCCACAGGTCTGCTCTTGGTTTGGAAAAAGCTATACATTCTTATTTATTCTGTATTTGATTTGTCATAAGCTAGTCACTAAATCTGTTACTTACTCAAGGGAGACATTTCTAAGACTATGGACATAATTTATTAGTCTTGACCCTTACATGGTCCCAGGATTGCTTTTGCAAAGTGAAGAAGGATAAGATTAGTTCTCTTGACTCTCTAGGATGCTAAAATAATTTGTAAAATATGTTAACACTCTGTGTGCATGCCTGTGATGAGCTAGCAACTAAAGTAACATTAAGACTCTGCATCTAACCTGCTACTTTCTACTTGGACTCCTGTGCCTACCTCTTCCTGAAAAGACCTAAGGACCAGGACAGATGCTTCAAGGAATAGAGAGTCAAGTTTGTTTCTATGAGTCTTTCAGGCAGATAGAAATCTATGAAACCTATTCTGGTGTTTTGTTTAAGGTGTAAGAAATAGGAAAAGACTGTGGTGGTTATTACTAGGGTAGAAATATTTGATGACTTACAATAACTCTCTTTGTACTTAGGATGTAAGCTGCTTGACTCCTGAACTGTAGCAGAGTCTAGGAGGACTTGTGCTACACACTAGACTGAAATTAGTCCGTTCTAAAACCCAGCAAGCTCTGCTACAGTGCGAGTTCTCTTTTTAAAAATAGCTTCTTTAAAAATATTGTTAAGACACCATTAGCCCATCCTTCTAAAGGCACCAGTACAGTTCAGTCTTAAACCATGCTGGAGCTCTGTAATGACGTCCAAAGCCGACAGAGGTCAGGCTTCCTTCCTCTGGCCTTAGGCGGTTATACTCTAATTCCTGGGTATAGATCTGCCTGCTGGACAGTCTTCAAAATGGAATCATACACTCTAAATCAATATGACTGCCATTTTGATTTAGTATAATGTCTTAGGATCCAACTATGTTTTGAACATATTGGGCCTTCTTTCCTTTTTCTTACCAGGTAAAATGACATTGTATGGCAGTGTCCTATCTGTGCACTCATCATCAGCTTGGTGTGTGTTTGGGTAGTTCCTCCTAACTGCTGTGAACATTCTTTGGCAGGGTTTTGTGTACATGTGTGTACACGTTTTGTTTTGTGTATATGTCCAAGAACAGAATCGCTATGGGCAGATGGTAGTGTTGTGACGTTTTGAAGAACTACTATGCAGGATGTATCTCAGTGGCAGAACACTTGCATAGCATGGACAGGCCCTGAGTTTGATCCCTTGCATCACCAAAAGATGAAAAGGAGAAGCCGCTGCCCACTTTACATTCCCACAGCAGTTTGTCATTTCCATGTCTTCATGATGGTTTCACTGTCTTTTCAAAACCAAGTTGCAGTTCACAGACCATGAATCAACCATTTAACTGTTTGATTCATTGACGGTTAGTATGTTTTCAGTCTCCATACGTTTTCATCACTCCCAAAGGAAACCCTGTATTCACGGTCACTCCTCTCTGTCTTTTTGATTGTATACAGTCTCACGGGTACGAAATACTCATGGCTCTGGTTTGTTCTCTTTTAAGGGCTATGACTTAATGTGGTCATCGGCCATTTATTAATCGTATTTGGAGAAATGTCTTCCAAATACTTTGTTCAATTTTAAACTGATGTCTTACTATATACTTTATTAAATTAACATTAAGTTTTTTATGTTCCAAGTAAAAGACCCTAGCGGATATGTACTCCATTCTTTATAACCCTTCTCCTTGACTAGGTTCAAAGGGGAGGAGAATGTTTGCAGCTAAGCCATTGCCACTCGTTGTCTGGGATAGTGGGTGCAGCTTGGTGTTGGGGCCCGTCTTTCCCTGTGGGTCCCACAGAGCACTCATTTCCTTTTCCTTCCCAGGTTGAAATGTTCCTTCTTGCCTATGCTGTCCGCCATACCATCCAGGTGTACCGGCTGTCCAAGTATAACACCGAGGAGTTCATCACAGTCTATCCCACTGATCCCCCCAAGGACTGGCCCACGGTGACCCTTATAGCTGAGGATGACCGGCACTATAACATCCCTGTCAGAGTGTGTGAGGAGACAAGTCTGTGAGGGACACACATGTGAACAGCCAAGTAATGCACGTGTGCAGCTCCTCTTTGGGGGCCTCAGATCTGCAGGTCTCCAAGGACAATCCGGGAGAACTCTCGGGCCCCTGGAGCCAACTTTGGACCGTGTGTTCTGAAGACTAGCTGTTGTTAATGAGAGTTAATCAGCCAAGTCTTCACTCACTGTTCTGTTATGCAGTGTGTTTCACTGGAGGCTCCAGCGCGTGCCTTTGGAAGGTGCAGACTATGTCTCCACAAGGCACATGCTTTTGGGTCAGAGGAAACTGTTTGGAAAGAATCTGTCCAATGAAAGTTCTGACGGTAAAACTGGTTTTTACTTCTTTTTAAAACAGTAGTTTTGTTTTTTTATTTTTATTCCTTTTTTTGAAATGGTGGTGATGGGTCTCATTGTTGCTCTTCCTATGAAATACGATTAAATGGTAGTGTCCTGGGATGAGTAGTTACAGTATCTTTTGATAGCCTATTTGCTTTTGGAGGGATGGGTAGTGAATTTATATGCCAGTTAACAGTATTTTAAATAGACTGTTTCTTAGAAGACTAAGAACGGGGTCCCAGAGTAGGTTTTTTGAAGGCTGGGAAGAGGTTCAGGAGAGAGTGGGGAGGAGTTTAGGCTTTGGTTGCTGAGGCTGTGGGTTTCAGTGATTCCAGTGTTTATAGAGGTGGAATGAAAACTTGTCATTTAAGCTCAGAGGTGGGCGCCCCTTTCATGTTGGCAATGCCATGTACTGCCGAGCACATGGAACTTATCCTGTGACAGGGTGTGACACAGCTGACTGTCTGGGATTTCTGATAAGCATGTCAGAGCAGAAGCATGTGCTGAGCAGTCCAGAAGGGTAATGGAGCTGCTCTGCAGCTAGGAGGCGGCAGCCAGGCTGGTTAGGATGGGTTTGTCTGCATGGCCTAAGCCATGTTCCTGACTTGGGCAGGGGTCACTGGGGAGATACCCTGAGCATGGGTTGCCTTGAGGCCTTTATTTCCCTTGAGGGACATAGCCTGTGGCCTTGGTTCATGGGGACCAGACACATCCTTCTCTAGGATTCCATCTGTAGCACCTGAACCAGTTCAACATTTGTTGGTTATGTTATCCTAATGTATTAAACTTATTTTATGATAGTTAAGATTCTTAATTTAACTGTTTCATATAGATGATGAGCAACTTGTTTTGAGAGGAAAGATAACCCTTTAAAATATAAATTTTTGTTTCAATAAAAATTAAGGCTCACTCAGGATATAAAAAGCAGTCAGACCCTTGTTGTAGTATTTCTTCCATTGCCTCATGAGTAAAATAACCACATTTCATTCATTGTTTATTGATTAGAGTGCAGGCATCAAATGCTGTTCTGAATGCGTGTGGCTATATTGAGAGGCATTGTGTTGTCACTGTGAAATGCTGTGATACCCTTACCTGAGGAGGCCCTGAGCAACAAATTAAAATAGAAATAATGACTTATTGTGGACTTTGACACTTTATTTTGTTGCTCGTAATTAAATAGTAGGGAACATCTGCCATTCATGTTTGAACAGTTTTGGAAGTAAAACTGGAAATGTTTAGATAATTCCCAGCAGGAGTGATCTCTGCCCTTTGAGTACCTTGAAGCTGACCATTGGGCTTATATCACTATTGAAATGTTCTTGGTAAGACTCATGGTAAGCTGCGTTTTAAAGACAATATACTCTTAAATGAACTTGAACTTTATATTTATTTCTTTCTTGTTATATTATTGGGTACAGTTTCCCTGTATTGTGTCTTATGTCAGATCTTGCTCACCTGCACTGGCTGTGGATGTGCAGTACCTGTGGGCTCACTTATACATGCATTCATGATGGTGGCATTAGTAACTGCCTTAGAATTTGGGTCTATGTGAATGTGATCTGAGATGGTTACATCTCCTTCTGTATGCATAAGAAATACTTGGAATGCACGGAAGACTCACCCTGCATCCTGAGTACCACAGACACTTCCACTACGATACAGAGCAGTGGTGCCTGAGGAGCTCTGTCTTGAAGGAAAAGGCAGTGCACATCCTTTTTGTTTATTTTCTTTTACTTTTAGGACTTATTAGGTAAAATCTCATACAAATGAATTGATAAAGCTGTTTTTAGTTGATTTGTTTTGGCTTTTTGAGACGTAACCATCACTGGACTTTGACCTGAGTGCTGTGAGTATGGGCATGCGCCACCACACTAGGTGAGTCCTCATGTGTCGCAGCTTTTTGTTTTTGATTCTTCCTGTCCCCTCCCACTCACCCTATGAAACAGAGATCTTGTTTTTGAGGTGACATAGTACTAATGGTGACCCTCTAATAGTGGACACGTGCAGGACTGCCATACTTCCTGCCATGTTTCCTTTTGTGTAAAGATTTGATTTGATCAGTTAATTTATTTTCTTAAGCATTACTTTCTGGGTATTCTGCTTTGAAGTGCAGAGGATATTTTTAGAAGCAAAAACCATTGAGGACTCTTGCTTATAGGTATATAAAATAGTGTTGCTTTAAAGATGTGTTGTTTGTTAAAGCAGTAACCACAGCAGAAACAGAAACCTCCAGTGTGTGCAGCTCACCTCAGAGAGACACAGATCCCCAGAGCACAGTGTCAGATCAGCTTTCAATTGTAAGAAAGGGTGATAGACGCCCTGGAAACATAGCCTTGCGATTGGGCAGTTTGGGGTCTTCCTACTGTGAACTCGTCTCAGATGCCTGGCTGGTGGGCTGAGAGTCTCTTGATGTCTGTCCTGTCTTGTCTTCAAGGTTAGAGGCTGAGCCTGCTCTGGGTCTTTGCTTCTGATCCCTCTAGTATACCAGATGCCAAGGATTATGGGAAGAACTAAAAATCAACTTAGAAAATAGAGCTCAGAAGCCTGCTCTATCGCTGTTGTCAAGTGTCTGCTTTACAGGATTGTGACAGATAGGGACCCGTGTTGACTCCCGAGGATCCTGTCGCAGGCCTGTGCTGCGCAGACATCTTGCTGCCTCCTGGGTAAAGAGTAAAGATTGCTGTGTCCCTGGGCAGGTGAAGGTGGATGGGATGACATGACCAGCTCGGTGCCTGACGGTGCATAGTTTTGACTGGGTTTGGGTTGGAGGACAGTTACCACTACCTACTCTAAGCAAGATGAGCCCAGCCTAAGTTACTGACCCTCCCTAAAATCGCTCTTTGTCTCGACTGTGCGCTGTTTCTCAGGTGGCAGTGTGGATTCCGTGTGCTAGCATGTCACACATTTGGAGAAAGATTCCGACAATAATCCTCATCAGGAGTTTGCCGAGGAAAGACCTGCTGTGCACAGGATGCCTTTTGTCTGTGCTGACCATCCCAGTTGTCAGAATGCACCTGGAAGGTGGCTACCAAAAACTTGTGTTTGACTCTCAGGCTAAGGGAGTGGAAACCAGGGAATGCCTTTTTTTTTTTTTTTTTTTTTTTTTTTTTTGGCCTGCCTCCTGACCTTTTAGGAATGGAGAAAGGGCAAGGCCCAGTGGAGACCAGCATTGCTGAGGAGTTAGCAGGTTTTCTAGTTTTCAGAAGGCATGAGCAGTGCTGTGCTGCTAACAGGTAACAAGACAAAATGAGAAAACCCAGTGTCCTGATTTAGAGAGGTGCTGTAACTTATCCCTGAGCTCTGCCTCTCTAAAGTTGGGATCTGAGGAAGGAGATGGAGCTAGGATCATAACTTACATGTACTGCCTTACACCAGCCTAACCTGGGCCACACTTAGCTTATGTTCTCTCTTGTTAGATCCCTCTATCCCTCACCTTGTTCCCAGTTCAGGAACCTCTCATCGACAGCTGCCTTTGATGTACTGATGCTTCACCTTGTTTGAGCCTCAGGATCCTGTGACACCCAGCATCCTGATAATGGTGCATCCGGAAGATGACCCTTTCTCTCCAACCAGCCTTGTTACTGACACGGCCAGGTCTGAGCCCCATGAAGACTTTTGCTGCCAAGCCCTGTCCTGCTTGGGATCTGCCAGGCTGTAGAGTGCACTGGTATGAAGATCCATCTCTATGAATTCTCTTGTCCTTTTGTGCCCTCAAGCTTTGTAGATACGCAGTGCCTAGAGTAGAAGGGCTGGCCCCGGAAAGCAACATGCTCATTAGTCTATTGGACTCCAGGGCTTCCAGGCAATGGGTGTGCACGTTGGAGGACACAAAGTACCAGGTAAACGTCCTGGTCCCGAGGATATGTGGGCCTGGAGAAGGGCCTGTTCTAGAGGTTTCTCTGGCATGTAGTTCACACCCTGCTTGATTGACCCACTTGGTGGAAGGAGAGAACTAACCCCCTGCAAGTTGTCCTTTAGTGACACCCCTCTCAGCCCCCAATCCCCCCAAATATTGGAAATTAGTATATTTTAAAACAAATAAGATTTCTGGGGAGTAACAGGAGTGGGATAAAATACACAAATGCCTGCCTTTCTCTCCCCAGTGCTGCTCTTGGTAGCATCAGAAGAGGGTGATTGGCTCCCCATGTGTCCGAAGCTAAGCCACACAGGAAGGGATGAAGTGAGAGTTAGCTGGCGGGTACAGGGTTAGCGGGACCTTGATCCTGTGTGTATGTGGGTGATGCACGAGACTCATCTAGACAGGCAGGGGTAGCATGGAGACGGGGAGTGGTGCAGCCTCACCCCATGCTGTCATTCCTCCTCAAGACTTGGGTCAGTGCATCTCCTTTAGGATGGCCAGGCGACTAAGCTCACCTTGATGCTAGCCAGATATGAAGATACATACGTCCCACATACCTTGGTGGAAACAAAGAACTTGACCTCTTAAGATTTCAAAAATGCAGCTGGCCTAATGGTGTCTATAATCCACATCTGGAAAGTGGAGGCAGGAATATTATGAGTCTCGGGCCATCCTTAGTGAGACTATTTCAAAAGGCAAAACAATAAAGCAGGGAAGACTCACAGCATAAGCAGAGTAGAAGATGTCACTAAGAGAGCAGGAAAGAAGAAAAGTCTGCAGGAGTTAGAGATTCTCTTCTCAGACCTGACTAACATTGGGGTTTTCATATTGTGAGCAGGGCAGAGGAGTTGGGGAACGTTCAAAGAGATCTATGCCCGAAGTGGTGGGAAGTAAAAACCATCATAATGCAGAAAAAAATCTGAAAAAAAGTAAATTATTTAGCTATGACAAGAAATCAGGGAGAAAAATCTCTCACTTCTATCTTAGCTTCTGAGGTAAAGGTCTAAACTGAATACGTAAGTCTGGGAAATATGGAAATCGTAGTGAAGTTAGGAAATGAAGCCACCGGCGACTGACGGCTAGGATAAGAAAATGACCTCACTTAGAAGTAAAACTGGAGTGTGAAACCCACTCGGCAGTGCTGCTGGGAGAATCCCCCCAAGCTTCCAAACAAAAGCATAAGCAGGGCTGTTGAAATGGCTTTTACAGTGACTTCCTTAGGGTAGGACTCAACCAGGAAACGGAACCCACAGCTGCTGCACACGTGGAGGAATGATTCCCAGTGGGCCTCGTTTCCCTAAAGCAGGGAACTGTGGGCTGCTGCTAATGTTCTGAACTTAGGTCGTTTCTCTTGTGTTCTAAAACTGGGTCATATGTAAAATCAGCATTGCACCAGAAAGGAGCCTAGACTTTATGAGTGGGCAATGCTCAGAAGCCAGAGGTGACCCCAGGCCTCCATGCTGGAAGCTTTCTTTCAGTGAGTGAGTGAAGGTATGCTGGTACTGGACAGCTCTCGTGTGTGGCTCTGTCAGGTCTTTGAAGCTCTGATACCTTAGTCATACCAGCTCTAGACAGTCATCTTAGATACCACGGGGCAAAACAAAAATATTGATTAGCTACAAGGAACAAGGTACTTCCATAGAACCGTGACACTCCTGGGTTAATAAACCTGCGTTATGGCAGTGTGGCCGATACTATGGGGTGCTAGCTCCTGCATTGTGGACCCTGAATCTGTTCTCTGATGTGAAGGTGATGCGAACTACACTTTCAGAAGTTAGCTCATGCAAATCTGGGTCTTGGAGATTCATAGCCTTATACTGCAGGGAACCAGAGTCCACCTGGCCTAATGTTCTCCAGTTGCAAAAGCTTGCCCATCCTGGACCCATGGCTGGAAACCTGTGTTTTAGGCTTTTATAGCAATTACCACTGTGCATGACACTGAGTTTCCATGAAGTTATATTTCATATAACAGTTGGTACTGAGTAGGGTATAGGAACGAGTTCATTATTGCCCGCTCTGGTGATTAAAGAATTTAAAGGCAGGAGAGTTTGGAAGTCAAAAAGCAAAGTTTATATGCGTGCAAGAACCTGGAGGACCCTCTTGGGGCTCTTAGTCTCATTAATAAGAGTTTTATTAAAACAAATCAGATAAAAGCTCAAAGACAATGTTAGAGTTTTAAAAGAAAAATCCCAGAGCAAGCAAGCTATAAATCTTAGGAGCTGCCTAGAGGAGAAAGGGGAGAAGGAAAAAAGCCATGTTACTCTGCAGCAGGCAGCCACATGGTGGAGAGGGAGCCCGAGGAAAAAGCAAGGAGTCCTGAAATACTAGCAAAGCACACTTAGCTTCTTGTCCACATTTTAAAGGAAAAAGAAAAAAGGAAAAGACGTTGGACCTTTTGGAATAAGGCCCCAGCTAAACTCCATGGCAGCTGTGTGTAAAAGTATATCTCATCAAAGGAATTTATTTTGCCTATCAAGATCTTCAACATGGCCAAAGTTGAGTCTGCCTTCCTAAAGATGCGCCCACCTTCCTGGTGTGGTTCCCTTAGCCAGGGGGTTGACATGCTGGTTCATAGTCATTCCTCGTGTTGGGTTACTTAGGTGTTAGAGATTTTATCATTTTGAACAGAAGGAACAGTTTTCTTTTAAGGGGACTTTTTACTGCTGCTGTGTGGGAACTGTTTTTACCTGTTCTGCCCTTAGGCCTTTTCTTCTTGTACATTGAGGACTTCTTTCTGGAATGAAAGGGCTTCCAGTTGTTGTGTGTGGTTTCAGCTTGTATATTAGTTGACATTTGTCTATACAGAAGTGGATTTCAAGTTTTGCTAATAAATGTACTTGGAGTTACTGGCCCAAGTGAAAAGAGGTACTGTATAAAAGCTAACTCTGTCCATGTGTGTCTACTGTATAAACACATCCACTAAGTCTATCCATGTATCTATCCATGTACAGCCACCTGTAACAGTGCATCTCTCCTGATCAGGTTTTAAAAGACCCTGGTTGGCTGATCTCGAATGAAGGAGATTATCATTGGACTGGGGATGCAGTTTAGTGCTTCCGAGTGTTTGCTCCGAAATCACGAGGATGAGAGTTCTGATCCCAGCACCCACTTAGCAAGCCTTGGGGTCAGAGACAAGACTGGTGGGTCTTGATGGCTTCTAACTTGGCCAACAAGTTAGAAGGGAGCCCCAAGTTCAGAGGAGACAAGACTACTCACTAGGACACTTGGACCCTCCTTTGGACTCTGTTGTGTGTATACAGTTGTGAATCCCCACTCTAAAGTGTACATACACAAAGACACACACTGGGAATTCTAACCATTTATTACTAAGTTTTTATAAGGTACTACTTCCATAGTTATATAGTTTTTATAAGGTACTAGTTATAATTCTGGAACTAAACAAATTCTGTACTTGGCAGAGAATTTGCTTCCTTTGATTTAGGTGCTCTTCCCACTAGGAACCACATCAGCTAACAGAGCTAACGACCACCCTCGTGTCTTGTGGGGGAGAATGAAATTTAAGGTCTCTGTCTTCTCATTACTTTCCCCTTTGAGATAAGACAGTAAACTATGCACTAAGTTATGTTTCCTGACTTGTAAGTGGGGTTCGGGTTGTTGATTACAGGCCTGTTTCCCTCTTGTTTAGCTTTGCTGTGTTAATTTTAGTCACTAGCCTTTGAGTGAACAGGGCACCCAGGCCTTTCTTGAGATTGCCACTACATCCTGTTTGATGTGTGGTTAGATCAGCTGATGAGTCACCTGATGTTTTGCTACTTCGAATGACAAAAATAGAGGCTTAGAATAACCACAGAGAAGCATCTCTCATG
Source organism: Micromys minutus (assembly GCF_963924665.1). Lineage (NCBI taxonomy): Eukaryota > Metazoa > Chordata > Mammalia > Rodentia > Muridae > Micromys > Micromys minutus. The sequence goes on along the minus strand of NC_137955.1, from coordinate 42,231,315 downwards.
GTTTCCAGATACACTGCTCAAAACCATGCTTTTTATCAAAGAACCTTGTGTGAGGGTTGTGTGGAAAGGTGGACAGAAACACTGGGTTTGCAGAGATAACCCTGAAGTCACCCCACCCTCCCAGGTCCTACCAGAGGTGCATTATACTTTTGGCTATAAAATTGTGCGGCCGGCAGGATTGAGGACCTCCCTCTGCTGGTGGAGCACAGAAGGCTTCGTTCTAAGTTTGGTAGTTAGCTTTCTTGCAAATCCCTGAGCCGGAGAACTGAGGTGGTTATAAACCAGCACATGACTCTCTGGTCACATTCTATTCAGAGCTTTACTGAAGCAGAAAAGTACAAGGAAACATTTCTCAAGGTAACATGGTTTAATTAGAAGAGGCCAGATAAGGTGGTGCACACCTTAATCCCAGCACTCAGGAAGCAGGTACATGGGTCTCTGCATTCAAGGTCGGCCTGGGCTATGTAGAGAGACCCTGTCTCAAAAACCTAAAAATAGATAATTATAAGAATACTAGTGTTTCCTATTTTGCAACACATCTCTCACTCCAGTTTGGGGAGAAGTTTGCTGAATCTAGGAAAAAGTTCCTTTCCCTCTGTGTATGTCAGAAGATCTCCAAACAAAACAGGGCTGGAGAGCAGGGACTAGGTGTTTCTTTCCTCTGAAACACCTGCACTAAGGGAGTGAGAAAACTCAGTAACTTTCCCTGTGATCACTGTCTCAGTCCCGCTCCCTGAGGGGCTGCATTGCAGGAACACAGTTGCGTGGATGGAGTTTAAAGTGCTTAAGTAACTGCTGCAGTCCAGATAAGTGCTTTCATTTCTGAGGCCCTCTTCGAACATTTCCAAGTCAAACCAGCAGTGCAGGCCAAGAAACAGACAGTCCCAAACGGGAGAAGAGTGCCTTTGATGCAGCGGCCAGAAGAGCCGGACCAGCTCTACCACAGGTGCAAACAAGTGGCTTTCCTGGTGAAAGGACCCTTAGTGAGTTTCTTGCCAACTGCATGCCTCTCTCCCTGAGCCCTGCAGTGGGGAGGCTTTGTCCTTCATGAGTCACAGCGGTCCTGGTCCTGTTTACCCAGTTCCAGGGTGTTGTAGAGAGGCCCTGTGTGCCAGGACCCAGTAAACAAGAGCAGAGCCAGGCGCAGGTGTGCACTTAGAATGACCCTCCATTGCCCCTCAGAAAAACAGGCCTCTCTAGTTACTCAGAGAAACCCTCGGTCTAGAAAGGGCTCTTTTGGGCCATCCCCACACCTCAGCATTTTGAGGAAAACCTGCCTTTGCAACTTTAGGTTGTATTTGTCACTTAACCCTGAGAAAGCCATACCTGGTCTTCCCACAGTCCTTAAGGATTTCATAGGCACGGTCCTTTCCAGTTTGTTAGCGGAACAAGATGTTTAAAAATAACACTCAGCTGGTGAGGTAGAAAGGCTGCCCTTAATGCCTTTGGAAAGAGGAGAAAGGGACCCCCTTCCCAAGTCTGGCCATGGAATTCTTTGAACACAGCAGTGTGGCAGCTCTGGGTTCTGCCCTAGGTTGTCAGGTGACAAAACAGGCCCACAGAAGGTGTTTGTGTAGGAGCCTGCGCTACAGGGAAGGGTCTGCCACTAAGCCGCAGCTCCAATGCTGAGGTCTGGCACTGGGTTCCTGTGGCTCGGGAAGTCTAATACAGTTGATGACCAGTTGTCCTGATCATGCAGTGTGGCTTTGACCTACATGTTCTGATTGCACAATAAAGAGATACTAGCTGTTCTTGAATTTATAGGAAAAGGATTTTGCTTTTGCAATTTGATGTTTAAGCTCCAACCCCAGAAGCACGAAAATAGCCACACTTTTAAAAAATATTGCTGTTTAATTTTCTAGTCATGTACTTTAAAAAGCCAATACAATTAAGACTTTCAGTTATCTTTCATATCTACCCCTGAAGTCACCCCACAGGCAGCTATGGAAGCACATAAGACTTGTTCCCATGGTGGGCACATAGGAAGGAGATTGGGTATCTAGAAATGGGAATGCAAGCCTGTGTAGCTGATAGGCTGCCCTGAGGGTCATGGGGCACTGAAGCCGTAAGTGCACAAGGCCCGCCTTCTGCCCTCCCCTGCCCTTCTGGCCGTTGCCTCTGCGCTAGTGGATGCATTTTCTCCCAAGGCTGCCCATCATGAAAGCTTGTTTTCCTGGCATCTGTAGGCCCTACAATCACAAAGGATGTGTAAAAGGGTTGTCACATACAGCGGTAGGTATGTGGAGCACGCAGGCAAGCAGTGAATTGTATTAGAGACATTTTATTGAAAATGCGAAAATAGGAAATGTATTATAGCCTAAAATAAATTACATAACATATACAGCATATATTTATATCTTTAAAATATTTTTGTTTAGGTTCTTTCAGTCTAGTTACTTTGACTAAATCAGGAATTTAGTGAACTGTGTCCATAATTTTTTAAAGGAAAAAAAAAACCCGCTTTCCAAAACTTAGAAAAATATACTGCACTAAGAGGATTTCCAATGCATTATTCTGGGGTATCACATAGTGACTTTGATACTTGTTTATAAAATGTCTTGCTTTATGGTGTGGAGGGGAGTTCCATGTTGTTACCTGTCGTGCAGAACTGTGACTGGACAGCAGGAACAGGTAACACATCTACATCAGAAGTTACGAGACAAGAACCTGGCATTAGAATGCTAGATTACGACTTAAAGCTCTGCTCGCTGTAAAAACGAAATGGACAGTTAGAGAAATGGACAGTTAGAACGCTCCACTCCTCGCTCTAGCGCCATCTTGAGGGGAGGCGAAACTCATGCGGAAGGAAGGAAGGATGCTGACATTGGAGCTGCACTCCTGTGTCAACTGAAAAGTCAGCTCATGTATATACACCGTGGGGTGTGGCAACTCAGTGAAACCAGGAAAACAATGAGATGCTGATGATCAAGTCAGTTTGTGACTGATCCAATTTCTATGGAGATTACACTTCCATTATGTTGGCCCAGCACGACCACCAGCTCTTCCTCTGGGAGCAGGGAGACTGTGGGCTGAGCCTGGGGTTCACCAGTGTGCACAGCAGATAGTTCATGACTCCAGAGTGAAAGGGTACGATGGCCACCATGTCACATTCTTAGAGCAAGTCAAGGGAGGCTGAGCTTCAGCCTGTTGATTCTTAGGAGGCAAACATGAGCAGAAAAGAGTCTGGCCCAAGAGGCAATGGCACAGCCCAAGTCCTTTGGTTCCAAAGTGGAGATTGTCCAAGGGGTAGAAACGTCGACCAAGAGGCAGCTATATGTTTTGGGTTTATGAAGCAGGGGCATGAAGTCAGCAGTTCTGAGTTACAAAGTGACAGTAAAGACCTTTCTTCAGGTCCCTGCGTCGGTGAGCATACCCAGTATGCTAGAGAATTTATACGAAACCTCTAGATCAAGGCCTCTTTCATAACCAAGAATAAAAATTAAACAACAGAAAACAACTTGGTGGGAGGAGAGAGATGACTCTTGTCCTGACTGTCCCTGCAGTGCCCCTGGTGGCCCGTGCTTACTCATTTTCCTCTCTCATCTCTACAATGTCTGTCACCTCCTCTGTCGGAGGCATGTCGGTCATAGCCGAGTCTTCCCCCTCAGTGGCTGACTCATTCTCCATCTTCTTTTTCTAGATAAAAGAAAACAGGTCAGAGTGGGTGTGCACAGGACACAGCACAGCGCTACTGTGAGCGGGAGTCGCCTTTATGGTCCAGGCTGAATCTAGTTCAATATCCGCCTTTCACTGTGGTTGTTCCCATACCTGTTGTGTGCTGGGTACCAAGGGGAACTTTGTCCGTCATGTCTTTGCTGACATGCTTTGGAATGTAGCCTGGGACACCAGCTCCCTATAACCCTAACAAAGAGAGGCATTGCTCCTTCCATCCCCCCAAGCCACCAGTTTTGAATCTTCTTCTCTAGAGCAGACCTTCCACCTGTCATTAGTGGTGACCTCTGTGACAGCTCTGGCTTCATCTCTGTCCGTTGATTGCATATCCTTGTTCCTGATGGCCTCATTGCCACACTGGTGGCCTCTTGCAGCACTGCTCTGTCCGAGCCTCTGGTTCCTCTCCCCCTCCCGTGTTGGCTTAACAGGGCTTCTGACCCCAGAGAACTCATAGAGCATGGAGAGGAAAAAATAGTCCCGTGCACTTTGAAACCCCTGCCTTCAGGACAGACTAGCTCTGTGCTTTCAGGGTGAGGGCCTGTAATGGAGTGGGTACGGTGTGGACAGGATAGGGTGGCCAGGCAGGATTAGAACAGACTCCTGGACTAAAGCAGACAAGGGAAATTATTTGTGAAGGCAGAGAGAGGACCCAATTGTCCCCAAAGCTGTTACCATCGCTTCTCACCTGCTTTCGGTAGACATAGCATGCTGCGAGGGCAACCATGGTAGATTCTCCCACAAACCCTGCTAGAAGGGAGCCCACACCTAGTGTGGCTCCGTGAACCCTGAAAATGAAAACACAGACATATTTTGTCTGTTAGGACCAAGCGTGACATGACTGAGCTGATGACAAACTCAACTGATGTCGCTTAACCCCACGTGTACTGCACATCAGCGAGGGATGGCGCAGTTGCTCCCTCCATTGTCCTCAGGACAGTATCTGATGACCACCCACCTTTGAGGTAGACCCGTGCCTTTCCTCCACTGTCTACACATTCCTTACCACGGGAATTGAGCCCTGAGCGGCTCACCTGTTTCCAGGCTAGTGTGGGCAGACAATCATCCTGCTAAATTTCCTGTCTAATATGCTTGGGGACTTCACTGGGTTACGCAGATTGAACCCTTCACACAGGATAGTTTACTGGCAAAGGACTTTAAGCCGCATGTATGTGCCAAATGCTGTGAACACATACCCCAGGTAAGGCAGGACAACAAGGCTGGTGATGAGGACAATGATGCGCAGGACGGAGCTGGGCGCCAGAACAAAGGTCTTCTTAAGTGTCATCAACCATCCGGTGAGGTGAGCTCTCACAGTCACTGTGAGGTGAGAAGGACGTGTCAGCTGTGGCCCTGCTTCATCCCGTCCTTTTCTGCTGACCCAGGACGGGACCTCTCAACGCTACCGGCTGCAGGAACTCCCAGCCTAGCTGCTGTGACCCGGGACTGGTCATTTGTTTTCCTGTGGTTGCTGATCCCTGCTTTGGAGGCTAACTGGGGTCAGGCCCCCTTCCTGCCCAGTCCTGTGTAGGAGGTCGCTGTAGGGGGTGCTGTGCTGCACTGAAATAACTGCCATTCTGAGGGGCCTGGCTGTCCCCACCGATGACCTTGACCAAGTATAGCTCTGACCACCTTCCTCTAAAGGGAAAGCTTTGACTAAAGAGGCCACGTGGAGAGAGCTGGGTGAGCACAGAATCTGGGACCAGAAGCTGCCATCAGCCTTCTGTTGTCTGAGAATGACCTCCTGCCCCCACTTTCCACCATGACTTCTTGAGTCAGCCATGACCACCTCACCCTTAGGCCTTTTCCTTTCTTGTCATGTCATGGTGCCATTGCTCATTTGGTATGTCACTACTGCACAGTGACTGCACATAAGTCTCACTCTGCGCCTTACCTGGCACTGGGAAGAAGGAGAAGATGCGCAGTGGAATGACGCAGAGCTCTGCGAAGGCAAAGTCCACTCCAATGATGTCTATCAGAATCTTCTCAGACACGCTGGGGGTCCAGAACATGACAAAACAGAGCTGCAGGGTGCGGCAGGACAACAGTGAGCCAGGTTGTAAGGAAAGGGCATAAAAGACATGACACGGTCCCTGAGTGTTCTGGGGAGGTAAACATGCTCATTGGGAGTCCCTGGCACCCCAGGTTTGCAGCTACACATCCCTGCCTTTCTCATTTGCCAGTGTCGGGTGGGCACTGGGTGTGGCATTGGTTCACGTGCTACACTTGCCCCATAGGAGTAGCCAACATGGCAGTCTACCGTAGGTGGCATCTGAATGGGTAGCTAGACCTGGAAAGGAGACCACTTTGCTTTTACTGAGGCTCAGTCAGTTCTGGACTGACCTCTGTCAATACAGCTTTTGCGCCCTTAGCAAAAGAACCTGAAAGCATTTGGAATGGTATACGCCACACTGACATGTAGAGTCATCTGCCTGCTAATTTTTGGTGTTAGGAGGGCAGGGGAAGAAACAACAGCCACAGAACCTGGAACTTGAGCAAGCAGATGGGTAAGTATGAAAGTTCAGCAGACTCTAGAAACTGAAACCTTGATCTGACAGAAATGCAGAACTTAACCCCCAACCCCTTTCTCCCAGACTAGGAAGTGGGGAGCACAGCCCGTGGGCCCATGGAGGTCTGGCTAATATCTGCCACAAGCAGTTCATACACTGCACTGGTGGCAGCTTGGGATGTGTCCCTTTAGCTGTCATCAGATTCATCTCTGGATAGGAAAACTGGTGCCCGGCAAGGCTGAGGACAGAATTCTGGGGACTCCAGGCAAGGGGACATGTTGTATGTCTCCTTTTCTCAGGTCTCAAAACACGGGATACCAGCTTAGTCTCAGAAGCTAGATCAGCTTTTCATTGGCTAAAGAAGGATCTGGAATTCCTGATAGTTTTAGGCTCCCAAAGTCACCTTCTAGCCAGTGAGCAAGTCAGCTGTTAATGTTCACAGCTGCCATTATCTTACAAATATAAACACAAAAGAAACAAGACAGTGCAGAAAGAAGAAAAAATAAAACCCTGTCTGTTATGCTGACATTCTGACTATTCGTGGGCCAAGAACAGAAGTGTTCTAGGACATGGAACAAGAAAGAGCCAGGGATTAGGAGGATAAACATAGACCCGAGAAAGGCATTAGCTGACACGGGTTCAGGATTCAGCCTCGTGACAGCTGATGAGTGAAGGTAGGAGAATGAGACTAGATTGCTTTTCTTTTGATCAAATAAATCTAATATTCTGATATCAAGCATTCCAGAAAGAGGGAACAGTGAACCTTTCAAAGCTGAAGGAGGAAGTTCAAGACAGGCTACCTTTAGGAGGCCCACAGTGGATGAGAAGAGTCCCAGCAGGGCACATCCTCAATACTGGGGACGGAGCTGGCAAAGGACCTCCAAGGACAGGATTCAAAGGAAGTTGACTTCCCCCTAGATTTCTCAAACCGTCAATGATATCTAAAAGACCTTTCCAGTACTCAAGGCCTCAAGACAGTGCCTTCTGCATTGGTTACTTGTCTCAGCTCAACCTTAGGAGGACTACGTAAGTGGGCTTTTGGAGATCAGTTTGCAGGCACAGCCGTCTCTGTGGGGATGGCGTGGGAGCAGATCACACTGCACTCAGTCAGGAAGCAGATGCTCATGCTCAGCTCGCCTTCTGTGTAATTCAGCCCACAGAATGGCGACCCATCCTAAATGTGTGTGGTATCTCACCCCAACTACAATGTAGGAATCCCTCAGGCTTCTGCAGAGGTCTCCATGGATTCTAGGTCACCCCGAGGTGACAATATTAACCGTCACGCCCTCCATACACACTATTCAGAACGTTAATTGGGGCACAATCTGCCAAATCAGGAGTCGAGGAAAGAAAAACACTTTGACAGGAACATGGGGGAGACTGTCAGGGGAACTCCAGAGAAAGGCACAGGGTAATAATCCCAGGCAGGGTGTGCAAGGTGCAGGCCAGCAAGTTCTACAGCAGGTAAGAGGAAACCTGCTGCATCGGAGTGCATCACAAGAGATTTACACAAACACACAGCATGGAACTAAACAAGGGTTGAGAATTTGGAAAGCTACGAAAAATGAGAATGACTGTTAAGTATCAGGACTTGGCTATTATAATTCTTCCAAAGCATTTCTCATAGTTGACCAGTTACAGTCCACCCAAATGACAAATGGGGTTGTAGGTGGCATGCTTCTAGAGGAGACGGAGCTGGAAAGGGAATGGGTGGGGCCATAGGTTGAGACATGCTAGTTGGGAACAATCCTAATAGAACCAACTTTAAACTTTTTGCTGATTATAAAAACCTTAATTTAAAAATGTAATGATATACTTTTGAGAGTAATGTTCAAAACATGCCAGTTCCATAAAATATCTCCTTTTCCTAGTAAAACCGGATGTATTGGAGAGTGACTTGCTGCTGTGTGATAACAGTACTGAGACAGTGCAGCGGTTGCACTTGGGTAATCTGAGTTTCACGGAATCAGCCTGGCCACAGTGAGACATTAACACACCACCACCAAACAACCTTAGCGGGTCAGCATAAGTGTTTTACTTTAAACGTTCAGCAGGCTTTTCCCCGTGACTCACCAGCATCTGGGAGACTACTGGTCATAGCAATAGATGCTACCCATCAGTCACCCCGCTTGCCATAGGGATTCATGCCATCCTCACTCCCTCAGATCTAGCAACCTGGAGCTTGGGAACTTTACTGCCTGAACAACATGGACAAATGGCCTGCCACCTTCCCCATTGCTGGTGTCAAATAGCATGAAATCACTGGTGTCTAAAGCAGTGTCTAGCTCCCAAACAGCACTGGGTATAGCACTCCCATTTATCCTGTGTCGCATCCCAGCATCCGATTAAAGACCCCTCCTTCAGTGCTGCTGCAAGTCTCCCCCAAGTCTGTCATGGGTCTTTCCTTGATGAGCCATTCTGTGTTTCCTTAGTGGGTAGAATGTGTCACGGGGGCCATATTCTGCACAGAACTCAGACTTCCCAGAGAATTGTTGCTTTTTTTAATTTCAGCCTGAGATGAAACAGTGCCTCAAATACAAGTTGCAAGCTCTCTGGGATTTGCAAAACCGGTGGCTTTGACATCACAACACACCAGAGAAAAGAAAAGGCAGGTGTAATTGCATGCCAGATATATGGTAGAAACATGCTTGTAATTCTCCCGCTGGCCTTTCCACATAGAGGATGCTTACCTTGAAGCCTTTGCTGTCTTGTAAGAAGTGAACTCCCTAGGGGAGGGCAGTTAATCAGAGAGCAGATCGGCAGCATGATCCTAGGTTGTCAACCACACATGTACTTGCACTTTCTACACACATGTACATGCATTGTCTAACCCTTTGTCTTTTAGGAACACTGAAGGTAGAAGCCATTGCTCCAGATAGCAGAAGGCCATTAAAGAGCAGGAGCCCTACATCTGGGAAGCCTCTTTTTCCCTCTCTCTGAAGTCAGAAACTTCATGCTTCTAGTAAGAAAATGGTGTGTTGCTTTTCAACGAGTCTTCCACAAGGGAGTATTTACTGTACTCTTCAAAAGGGGACATGTAAACAACCCAGAAGCAAAGATCATTTACTAAAAGCTAGTACACCAACCTTCAGGTCAGATTTCATGCTCTAGCAAGATAATTAGACCCCGTGTTTCAGAAAACAAGAACGGAGAGCTTACTCAACAAGCGTTATTTTAGGAAACGTCATTCTACTGAGTTCAACTACTGTAGTCGTAACTCAGAACATGCCCTCCTGGTTGACCATGACACGCTGTGTTCATCAAATATTTGCAGAGGCCAGTGACATTGACTTTTCCAAACCAGAATGAAAACCTAATGAACTGCTGGCAACAGACGTGAGACTGGAGTGGCTGCAGGGCTGGGTTCTCTTCTGCAGAGTTTGCAGTCATCATCTCATCAGGAAGGAAATGGAATAGCCCAATGCAGGGCTGGGTTCTCTTCTGCAGAGTTTGCAGTCAACATCATCTCATCAGGAAGGAAATGGAATAGCCCAACCTGTGCACAGCCTTGGGTTGTCTATTCACTGTCTAACCAAAGGGACCCAGGCTCCTTAGAGATATCTCAGTCTACAACTAGAGCTGAGAACAAGACTCATTATCCTGCAAGATCTATAGTGCTAGAAAGTACGGAAGTGCCCAGAATGCAAACCAATAGTACATGTCAAGGGGGCACCAGAGCCACAGGAGTCCCCAGTAGTCAAGATAGGAATATGAGCAACACAATAAAATAGCTTTGTTATGACTCGAAGCATAAAGAGCATCTAAAGCCCGTGATGATTGAAACTAATAAGGGGGGGGGGGGAGGAGGCTAACCTGTGAGAAATCCTAAACAGCCCCTTAATAGTTCTCTCAGGAGGGTAGAGCACACTTTCCAGCCCATTTGTGTGGGCTGACCAAGGATAAATCATGTCACTGCACACAGAGAGGTGGAGAGCTGCCAAACATCATTACTGGGCCAGGTGATCAAGGTCAACAATGGGGAAGTCTGGGTAATGGAGTTTAAAGCTGTTCTTTAGCATGTCAAGTCAGAGAACACACAAAGCTACTGCCAGGATAAGAGGTACATCTCTTGTTGGGTGTCCTCAGGGTTCTGCTCTTACAGTATTGCTTAGTGATATGGCTTTTGAATTTTCCTAAGCTTCTACTTTTGAGGAATTCACACAGTTTTCTCCATGGCCCAATAATTACAATTAGCAGTGAAGGAGAGATTCTGATCTGAAGTTAGAAAAAAGGAAGATGTCCTGGAGTAAATTCCTGGTCAGGGCATTGCGGCACACACTTTTAAACGTAGCACTCAGGAGGCAGAGGCAGGTGGATCTCTGAGTTCAAGGCCAGCCTGGTCTACAGAGCAAGTTCCAAGATACCCAAAGCTATACCCTGTCTCGAAAACAACAACAAACCTGGACCATGGCATCACTGTAATCTAGAGCATTTACCAGAAATGTAAGTACAGTGCAGTGGGGCTGAAATCTCCCAATGGGAGGACCGGATTCCATACACAGATCAGGTGTCATGGTGACTAGGCGTTTCCCGTAACTAGGCTCCAGCCCACCGGAGGTGAATGCTTACCATTCCTTCTAAATATTTTGCTTCTGGGTAAGAATACCTCATCTTCTAGATGGGATCTTGCCCCTTATAGCACTACTGTGAGCACCACCCTCCTCAGAGGTAGCTGTGTGTGGAGTTGGGACTGGCCCGCACTGTCATAAGGTTTAACTGAGCAAGGAAATCAGTGTCAAAGTGTAGCCAAGGACCACTGTGCAGCCTGCTGCCCTTGATTGAGTCCGTGTCTTCTGCTGTGGTCCCTATGGCTTCCTGGGAGTCCAACTAACATCGACAGTGGACTCGTCTAGGTACAAATGAGATTAGGATTGGTTTCATTTCCCTGTCGATATTTATCCATAGTTTCCACAAAGAATATTGATGACAATGGGTGGGAGGATTTGGCTAGGCAATTAACACATCTCAGTCAAGAAGGAGAAAGCACGCATTTCCAGTGTGGAAATGCTGAACGGCGCCAGGACTGACTGACTGCATATTGGGCTGTCGGAATGACAGGAGTGACTGCTGGCGGGGAGCGAGGCTGGAGTGAGCCATCCGCTAAAGAGTGATAGGAAAGGCTACAAGAGACAACACCTGGAAGGGCAGTGGGAGAAGCTGGCTTTGGTAGGCACCCCACCAGGAAAGAGAAAGACCCAGGGAGGAAAACCCGAGAAGGAAGGATCACTGACAGGAATGTGCAGTGGGCAGAGATAGGGACTTCTTATGTAAGACCAGCCTGGCAAAGAGCTCAGCCTGCTGAATGTAATGGCCGGTTATATACATCACGGAGTAAACAGGTCTTGGTTTTCTATGCTGAAGCACTAGAGGAAAAAAAATCACATGATAAGATGCTGACGTGGCACTGACAGTCTCCATCTGGCCTGCTGGCAAACACAGCCATTACATACTGATGAATAATCCGTAAAGGAGTTGATGCTACCGTTTTTTTTTTTTTTTTAAAGCATATTCATGGTGAAAATAAGCAGCTTCAGATGTAGTTTTACAATCCCTCTTTTTTCCACAGAGTAAGGAGATAAAAATCATCCCTCTGAGGTTTAATGAAATGACGAAGAACTCTTTCTTCTTGAGAGCCCAGTTGTCATTTCTACTATGACCCCAGATTCCTGATACGTCACAAAACACTGCTTGGAAGAAAGAGAACATTTCGGACAGCAGGGGGTGCCATGCACCAAGCAGAGCAGGAACTGGGTGTCACAGCCCTGACAGCTCCACAGGAGGTATCAACATACTGTTCTTTCCAGTTCTTACAAGATCTGAAGGATGCCTAGAAAGTTCCGCATGCTAGCTTCAGTGTAGCTTTTTAGTAAATTCAGAATGTGGAACGTAGGGGACCGTACATAATGAGTCTCATTCAGCTGAGTGAGAGGTCTATGGATGGGGGTTTTAGTACAACCATAGGAATATACCTCACTGTATAGTCGCAATGGGCAAGATTTTGTATTATGCATGTCTTAGTACAACTAATATGTTTTCAAAGGGTGCTGAGGAAATGGATCAGGAGATAAAGTTCCTGCTATGCAAACCCAAGGACCAGAGGCCAGATAGCCAGTACTCACCTACGATGATGTGAAGACTGTTGGCTACCTGGACTCTCAGTCCTTGGGAGCAAAGACAAGGGGTTACTAGTGAAAGTTGGATGACTAGACTGGTTAGAACTGGACAGCTCCAGGTTCAACAAAAGATCTTACCTCAAAAAGTAAATTAGCCTGTAATGGTAGCACACCCCTGTAAGCCCAACACTCAGGAGGCACAGGCAATATACATCTTTGTGAATCTGAGGCCAGTCTGGTCTACAAAGAGAATTTTACAATTACCAGGTCTACAAAGAGACCCAATCACACAAAGAAAACCAAAAACCAAACATGAACAAGAACTTTTGCAGTTGGAGAGATGGCTTACTGGTCAAGTACACCGGCTGCTGTTCCAAAAGAGCCAAGTTCAATTCCCAGCACCCACATGGTGGCTCTCAACCACCTGTGCATACAGTCCTATGGGATCTGGTGCCATCTTCTGGCCTCTGAGGGCACTGCATGCATGTGATGTCCGTTGATATATTTAGGCACATACCAACACACATAAAACAAAAGTAATAAAATAAAAAGTATAAAGTGGAGTGTGATTGAGCAAGAGCTCAGTCAACCTCAACTTGAACACACATGCAGAACATGTATCTGCACACACCCATGACCCCGCCCCTCAAACATACATATAAATGACATCAAATTTTGAGAAAAGGGAAAGAATTATTACACAGCATGCTTGACCATCTGTGTTTTCAAAGCACATGTGGATATTCGCAGTCCATTATAAGGAAGGCTTGGAGACCAGTTTATATAGTTTAAGTGCTTCTGAGTCTCTCCAACCAATCAGGCAAACGCTCAAATCTGCAAGGGATGCTGAATTAACAAGCTGACCCTGACAGCTTCCAGAGAGCCGGGCGGGGAGGGAAACCGTTCTGTGGGAACAAACTCTGAGCAGTTACCTCAGGCCAAGAACTTCCCATGTTATTTCACATAGTCCCTATACAATTCTGGGATGGCGCCTCTATCACAGATCCTCTATGACAGGGCCTTCTCCCTATTTCCAGGATTTCCGAAGGCACTGGAAAGAACCCCATCCTGTGTCTTGCTATGAGAAAGCCGCGACCTCTGTCCATTTACCTTCTATCCCGCTCTTTCCCCGGCACACAAAGGAGCCATTTTCTTGTGCTAGATAATGGAACAGTGAGGCAGCAGTCTCCACCTCATGGCAGGGGAGGGGCTGCAGCAGAGACAATGGCTGACACAAGCAGCCTTTGTTCTAGACAAAGGGTCAGCTTGGTACCAAGGCTAGGCCAGGCCTCAGCAACACCCAGGAAGGCTGGGTGACAGCTGCACGGGAGGGTAGTTTAGCAACTGGGAGGTAAGACTCGGTCATTCACAGGACTTCAACAGCTAGTCTGGACAAAGACGCCACCGGAACAGAACCACCAATAGTGGTTTTTAACTTTTAGCGACTTGGGTGTTGACATTTTCTGGTATGTGGGGGGTCTCAGAAGAAACAAACTTTCCTGAATTGCAGCTTTTCCCAGAATAATGGAATGCTAGCAGGTTGGCCTGCTGCGGCCAGCATAGCACACTCTACCTGCTAAACAAGGCTAGCAGACAAAATGGGAGCCCTTGAGGTACAGCAAGCTGCTCTGAGATGGGTAAACCAATGGCATGAGATGCCTTGCTGACCCCATCCCAGCCTAAGACCCCTAAGCTGGGCATCTGTGATCCAGTTCCTCTGTGTCAACCAGTGGTAGGTGGCTCTCCTAGGGAATGGGACACCCTGAATACCAGCATATAGGTGACCGTGCTTCTTTTCAAAGGTGGAGGCAAAGTGGGTGTGTAGAGCTTTGAGCCCACTGATCCCACTAGTACTGGATCCCACCAAACCCTTTTACCAAATTCCTCCTCCACAGGTCTGCATGGCCTCTGCTGGGATGACACTCAGATACTTCCTGGCATCAGGGCTTGAAAGACCAACTAGCTGTAGAGTGAGCACAGGCTTGGACTGGCAAAAAGACTCCAGGGCCTCGGCAAGTGCCTGGCTACCCTCTCCTCCCCAGAGGCTCCCAAGATCTGTTCACTACAAACGATTCAGGCTGTGGCACCCTGCAGTAGCAGCTCGTACCAGATTAGGGCACGGCACTGCCTTAAAGCCAGAAAGAGTGCACAGACTGCATGGGGGTGGGGGACTCTGAAGGCCAACAGGAGGGATGCGGAACATTCTGATAATGAAATGTTCAGAGCCTCAGATCATGCTGCCAATTGGCTGAAAGACTCCCAAGTGACAGGCGATGCCAGAAGCAGGAGTCCAGTAGGATCCCAAAGGAGGGTTCCAGGAGGGTCCGAATGTGGCTGCCGAGGTCCTGCTGGGCTTGGGCTTATTCTGGTGCCCCGTGGCTAGTTTGTAAACACCTGCAGCCTTAAGGCCAGGTCAGACCTGATTTATAATTTGCGTTTAATTTTTCTCATAAGAGCGACAAGGGGAAAGAAGAAAACTCCGTGGGCTGAAGGGCAGTTTTCCCACATCTCCTGACATTTATGTGGTCCTCACAGAGGGTCCTCTGTGACATCCCGATCATGTAAGAAACGTCAATATGCATCTTGGCTACCAAATACCATACAATTTGTCTTTAAGACAAGGAACTCAAATCTTTTTGTTTACCTCATCTTAAGACTTTATGCACATGTTCAATCCTTCTCACCCAGTAAAATGTTTACTTACACAAAAGCTCTAGCCTAGGAATGCGCCAGGGCGCAGTGACCCAACAGGGAAAGGCTCAGCCACCACCACAGTGAAACCAAACGCACGTCCTGTCTCAGTGAGCTTGCTTCCCAGGCACACCTGGATCAAGAGTGAAGTTTGCCTTGTCCAGACACTTCATTTGGAGTGACTGGTTCCTTCTTTGTGACCCGGAGTTTATTTCTAACAATGTCTGATCCATTACCCTCTTCCCTTTCACAGTGGCTTCCTTTTGTCCTCGAGGGACACACCCCAGGACTCTCAGTGGATGTGTGAAACTGCATAGTACCAAATCCGATATATACATTTTTTTTCTTGTGTTTATATACCTAACATAGTATAATTTATACATATAAACAGGAGGTGATTGACAACTAATAAATTTATAATATTATACTATATTGCAACAATGCACTATAAAATTTATGTCACAATGGTCTCTCTCTCTCAAACCGTCTGGGTGAAGTTTGATGATATGGGTTAATAACGAGACAGACATTACTAATATTCAAATCCCTGCCATGAGATACAGCGCGCACGAGACAGGCATTACTAAAGGACCACCTAGCACACTCAGAGGCTGCTGTGGTCAAATACCAGAGAACTACAACTCAAGGGAGGAAAGATTCATTCTGGCCACAGCTCCAGAGGGGAGCTACCATGACTGGGGAGGCGTGCAGGAAGAACAGCTACCATCACGGTAGCCAGGAAGCAGAGGGGGAACTCCCCCATTCCAGAAATTTCTCGGGGGGCTCCAGCCCATGTCATGGTGACACCTAAAATCAGGACAGGTCTTGTCTTCCTCCCTGACTACCTTCCTCTCTAGAGAAACATGCTCCCAGACACACCCAGAGGTGTGCTTTAATAACCACCCAGGTGTTTCTCAAGCCACCGAAGCTGACAAGATTAACCCTGACAGTGACTAACGTGCCTGTAATGCATTCACGGTGGTAACACTGGACAAAGGATAGACTCATGTTCTGGGCAGGAATGAACAAGATGACACAGGATCTCACGGTGCTACTCAGAATTGTACTTATAAACGTTCTGGAACCTTCCATATCACATTTTGGGGCTGTGGTTGACCACAGGTAACTGAAACCACAGAAGGAAAATCTGTGGCTAAGGAGGGACTGATGTACTTTATTTTTCTCTAAAGTACCTGTTAGTGCCTGTAGTTGGAGGCATAAGGACCACCCAGAGATAATATGTACCCCTTAATCCCCTCAACTAGTAAATATACTTTCTCTGCTAACAGGTATGATAGAGGAAGGACTGTGGAGCGAGATTATCTGGGTGGATTCGGAAGGCTTCAGGTTCTTTCGAGGACCAAGGCACTCTTCCCTCTCACGCAGAAGGAAGAACCTCTGGCAGCTCCCAGGAACTGGCAAGCAGGGTTTCTTGTCATTTGCCACATATGCTGTTTTCCAGTACTGTCATTCTTTGGGGGCTCAGGAGAGATGATATGATCCCCAAGAAGGACCCTGCGGTGCTCTTCAGACCTCTTAATTGAGTCTGAACAAGTGGCTTATCTGATCCAGAGCTCTTAAAACAGAGCCCATGGAACAAAGCCTAGGGGAACCTCCCTCTCCAGCCTGGAGTCTAAGAGCAGCTGCACAGGGTCATGCCGAGGTCCTGGCAGCTCAAGTCAGAAACCCCTCCTGCTGACCCAAGATGGTGCTGATTACTTCAGATTACCCCTGACCAAATGATCTCTCACTTCGGTAAACATTCCCAGCGGCAACTTAGCATTTGGACCAGATGCTCTGGGTCTTTACTGGACTGGTTTTACCCTAAGCAGCCGAGGATGAGCTGAATTTCTGATCCTCCCTGCTTCTGCCTCTGCAGTGCTAGGATTATAGGCATAGGCCGCCATGCCCGGTTTGTGTACTGCAGGAGTGTGGCTCTGTGTGGGTAGGGAAGCATCCCACCAAGTAACCTCATCTCCAGCCCTGTATCTCCTGGTTTCTGTGTAGACAGGCTTCAAGCTCACAAGGAGATCTGTCTGGTTCTGCACCACCATGCTCAGCAAGAGAATTTTCCAGAAAAAGTGAGATACTTTCAGTTTTGCTGGGTCCTCACCTCTCAGCAAGGAAATCAATCTGGTTCTGGCTTCCAAGGGGATGAGAAAAGCTCGTACAAGAGCAACTGCTAACACAGAAGCCTTGACACAAGACAAGCCAGGCATCCTGCCGTCTCTCTGACAGTCCTTGGAGTTTCAGTGGGGTGGGGCTCAGTATCACTGGAGCTGAGTCTCTTCCTAACACTGGACTCTCATCAGCCTGGGTCTGGGTTTTGTATTTAAAATCTTTTATCTCATGGCCACAGAACATCTTCAAGCAGGCTTCCTGGAAATATATTAATTATCTTCCCGCTTCCTCGCTCTGTGACAAGCCAAACGGTTCCTGGTCAAGCTACTTCTCTCTGGGATTATTCTGGTCTTCAGTGTTAAATTGAGGCTAGAACAGAGTCTGCAGCGGGACCTGGTAGGCAGTGCTGTGCCTTGGTAGCTGGTGTACTGAAATGGACTCTCCAGTGGGGGGTTTTAAGTAGGTGGAGATATGTATGTATGTATGTATGTATGTATGTATGTATGTGTGTGTGTGTGTGTGTGTGTGTATGTGTGTATGTGTGTATGTGTGTATGTGTGTGTATGTATGTGTGTATATATGTATGTGTGTGTATGTGTGCATGTATGTATGTGCGTATGTGTGTATGTGTGTATGTATGTATGTGTGTGTATGTGTGTATGTATGTCTATATGTATGCATGTATGTATGTGTGTATGTATGTATATGTGTGTATGTGTATATGTATGTATGTATGTGTGTATGTATGTTTGTATGTATGTATGTGTAGTGTGTATGTATGTGTAAATATATAATACTTCCAGTCTCCTGCCATTTGAAGACCCTGACCACAGAATCCTGAGCCAAAATAAGTTTCTTTTCATTAAAACTTATTAAATGTATGGGCCATGTTATTAGCAATTGGACAAATTGTAATACGTTTTGTAAGTTTCAAGGCATCATGGGGTTTTTCCAAGGACCCAGTGGAAGTACCCTAAGTATTCAGTTAACTGAAAGAACAAAACCAAGCATACCTAAGTCTACCATTGGTGACTGTTGCTCTCAGATTTACACAAACTGTCAGCCAAGACACAGTGAAGCTCCTGACGGCAGGCGGAGTGGCTCCCGCGAGCTGAGTGCAGCCCCTGTAACGGCAGGTGCAGAGCTGCCTGCGGTCTTAGCATTTCTTACCTAAGTGCCAGAGACGCTGTATGTGACCAAAGAGATGGAGAGGTGACTAGTGCAAGTCTGATGAGTCAGCCGTGTGGCCTCACGTGACCACAAAAAAACTGCTTTCTCTTAGGAACCAGTAGATTAATTAGATTGCCGAGTTAGTGACCAAAGATTTACACGTGGATGTCTTAGCAATAGGAAGGGACAGTGGCCCAGATGAAGGATGAAGCCAGGATGGGTGACACCAGGCCTCTCCACGGCAGAAAAACCCATGATAGCACTAAAGGCTTCTTGTCTTGTATCCAAATGTTCCCTTTTATAAGAACACCAGCCACACTGGATTTGGGGCCAAGCTTACATAGAACCTGAACCCCATTTCCCAATAAGGTTGCTTTTTGGGGACTGGCAAATAGAGGTGAAATTTCATCTGTGTTCATGGTCTCCCTCCTTTCTGTTACCTGGGAAAGTTAACGGAAAGCCTAAAGCTCAGGAAAGAAACCTAAATCTAATACCCGTTCCTGCTTCAAGTCCTTGCTTTCACGGAGGCTCAGGCAGATCAGAGTGACATTGATCCTAACTTCCTTTAGTGTGCACGTGTGTGCGCATGTGTGTGCAGACATACAGCCAGTGGTGGACAGACAGTCTTCCATCACTCTCCACCTTTGCTTTTTCCTCTCTGAACCCAGAGCTGGCCCATTTGGTTAGACTAGCCGTGCATTTAGCCCCAGGGAGCCCCCTGCCTCTCCTCCTTCACCCCAGTGTGAGCGCCTGTGCATGGCTTTCACGTGGGTGAGATCAACCTCTGTCCTTCACGCCCATGTGGCAAGCTCTTTACCCACTAAGCCATCTTCCTAGACCCCTATTTTTAACTTCTTTTTGACTAGCCAGACCCTAAATTCCAACAGGTCCTGAGCTCAGATGCCCTGGTACCTGTTCTGGCATCCTTTCCCCCTCTGTGACACACACAGCTCATACCTGCCTTCTTCCCTGAGCAGCTCTGACTAGTTGAAGCTGAGGACTGTTCATATGTGAACAATGGGATACAGTGTGGAGACCTGGCAGACCTCCAGCCTTGGCATGACCCAAGCGCCTTTTCAACTCTACCCTGAGCTGCATTCCAGACTTGCATTCTTCACACGGGTCAGCTCACCAAAACCAACCTTAGCCAAAAACATGTCTAATTTACCGGTTTCTAAATTATGCATCTTTAGAAGTTCTTCTGAAGCTCACAGCCTGTACTGGGAAGGCTCACAGTGTCCCAGTGTGTGGGGGAGAGATCTCCTGGGTTTGGGGATCCTTACCCTGTTTTATGGACAACTGTACTTCTGACATTGTTTTTCTATGGCAACTTCCTGTCTCTGACCAATCGACCCTTCCTCCCTTTCACCGTCATACCCTCTCCTACCATACCATCTGTCTATAAGTCTGTCTGCTCTCTGTGATCCTTGCTTTCTAAGTGTCTGACTTTCACGGGGTCTGGCCTTCAGGGGGTGCTGGGATGGCTGCATAGGCTACCCACTGCCACATGTGTCTCAGTGGCTCCACCTGCCAAGATCCATTTGGATTGTTGCCTCTTTCTACTGTGTACAAAGGGGTCAGAGAAAGCTGAGTTAGCCAAGCCCATGTCTTGCATAGATTTGTTTCCACATTTCCTGGAGAAGGGGGGCCCCATTCTTGGCACCAGCTCCCCCAAACTAAAGCAGCGGGGAATCTGAGAAGAGAAATGCTCGGTGCTCTTAAAGGGCCATTTGTGAGGTCAGATGGAAGCTGGTCTACTGTGAGCAGCCGAAGCTGTGAGAGCTCCTCTGTTCACTATGACTTGTTGAGTCAGAAAGAGTTCAAAGGAGAAGGGGTCCCCAAACAAGGCTTGAGTTAAGAAAACTGTAAATTTAGCCACCTGACTTATTGACTTTTATTGAGCTGGCCTAGGTTCTGGAAACAGGTGATCTGTCACCTTTTTGTGATACTTGTGCCACTCTGGTGAGAAATTTTTACTTCAGCCCCACACCTAGAGCCCAGCAGGAAGTATGACAAGCTCCGTGGGCACATGTATAGTAGAGCTCTGTGGGCACGAGTGTGATGGATCTCTGGGGCACGTGTGTGATGGAACTCTGGGGCATGTGTGTGATGGAACTCTGTGGACATGTGTGTGATGGAGCTCTGTGGGCACGTGTGTGATGGAGCTCTGTGGGCACGTGTGTGATGGAGCTCTGTGGGCACGTGTGTGATGGAGCTCTGTGGACATGCGTGTGATGGAGCTCTGTGGGCATGTGTGTGATGGAGCTCTGTGGGCACGTGTGTGATGGAGCTCTGTGGGCACGTGTGTGATGGAGCTCTGTGGGCACGTGTGTGATGGAGCTCTGTGGGTGTGTGTGATGGAGCTCTGTGGACACGTGTGTGATGGAGCTCTGTGGGTGTGTGTGATGGAGCTCTGTGGACACGTGTGTGATGGAGCTCTGTGGGTGTGTGTGATGGAGCTCTGTAAGCATGCGTGTGATGGAGCTCTGTGGGTGTGTGTGATGGAGCTCTGTAGACACGTGTGTGATGGAGCTCTGTGGACATGCGTGTGATGGAGCTCTGTGGGCATGTGTGTGATGGAGCTCTGTGGGTGTGTGTGATGGAGCTCTGTGGGTGTGTGTGATGGAGCTCTGTGGGCACGTGTGTGATGGAGCTCTGTGGGTGTGTGTGATGGAGCTCTGTGGACACGTGTGTGATGGAGCTCTGTGGGTGTGTGTGATGGAGCTCTGTAAGCATGCGTGTGATGGAGCTCTGTGGGTGTGTGTGATGGAGCTCTGTGGGCACGTGTGTGATGGAGCTCTGTGGACATGCGTGTGATGGAGCTCTGTGGGCATGTGTGTGATGGAGCTCTGTGGGTGTGTGTGATGGAGCTCTGTGGGTGTGTGTGATGGAGCTCTGTGGGCACGTGTGTGATGGAGCTCTGTGGGTGTGTGTGATGGAGCTCTGTGGACACGTGTGTGATGGAGCTCTGTGGGTGTGTGTGATGGAGCTCTGTAAGCATGCGTGTGATGGAGCTCTGTGGGTGTGTGTGATGGAGCTCTGTAGACACGTGTGTGATGGAGCTCTGTGGACATGCGTGTGATGGAGCTCTGTGGGTGTGTGTGATGGAGCTCTGTGGACACGTGTGTGATGGAGCTCTGTGGGTGTGTGTGATGGAGCTCTGTGGGCATGTGTGCAGTAGGGATTTTCAGCCCACCAGTTCCTTCCCCAGCCAGAGAAGTCTCCCCCCATTGCGGACTGCAGACCATCTTCTCTTCATGCTCACAACAGAGTCTGTCGAGATAAACACGTTCTAGGACACAGTAGCCGTCACAGGGAATTAACAGTCACGAAAGTGAAATCACTGCGGCTCTACAGGAAGCTTTTGGCAAAGTGGCCACCGCACAGATGGCCACCTGCTCTTTGAGTCTGGCTCCTCCTTGGACCGCTGGTTTGCATCTCAGCCTCTCCTGTATGGCTACAAGTGCAGCATCCCCCAAAGTAGCCATCCTCTGACAGAGATCGTGTGAACTGTTGTCCTCTTTGCTTTAAATAGCAGCTTGTGGGGATCCAGTCAACTTGCTAAGCCTAGGCTACTCCCCCATTGCTCTTAGGGATTAATTTCCAGCCATCGACTCTCTTGACTGGATCTTTGAGACCCACCAAAGATTCCAGACCTTTCCTTTAACTCACTGGATCAGGTAGTTTGTAGACTAGACTGTTTTCCTATGAAGCATGATCCGAAGGATGAAAAGCATGATGCTAACGTGATACAACAGTAAATGCTGTTTCCCTGCCTCACACTCCTCCTGAATTCCTTTCCTCATTAAGAGCATGTGTCATGGTGAGAGGTGGCAGCTGATTGGTAGATTGAAGGGTTACCATGGATGAGAGGTGGCAGCTGATTGGTTGATTGAAGGGTTACCATGGTGGGAGGTGGCAGCTGATTGGTTGATTGAAGGGTTACCATGGTGGGAGGTGGCAGCTGATTGGTAGATTGAAGGGTTACCATGGATGGTTCATGTAGACTTGCTTGTGAATGGCAGAGAGTAAGAGAACCAGTAGACGTGCAAGAATTAATGTGCCATGTGATATTACAAGGCACACACACACACCGACAGTTAAGGGTTCGGTTTAGAAAAATCGAATTTTACATTTTCTATACAAATTTTTACATAGAAAATTTAGCATCAACTCCTCCATCCAAGATGTTGGATCAGTAGACTGAGCTGAGCCACAGATTCAAAGACTGTGCCTTTGAATGTTGAAGAAACTCTCTGCTTGAGCAGAGTCACATCCTCTGGGGACGTGGGGAAGCTAAAGGGACAGAGTTCAGGCAGCTGAGCTCTATCTAGCAGGTTCTATTGCCGGGCAAATGGGGGAATCACTTATTCTAAGTTGTCACTTTCTCTGAAAATTAAAGTCCTTTACATCTTTGTCTCCAAATTCCCTTCCAATAAGGACTTCACGTTCTTATTTCTAAGGTGGGCTTGCACCGAGGCAGACAGTTCCCCTTATATATGTCTTCCTGATCCTGGATTAAACAGAAGAGATCAGCATCTGCCTAGTAGAGAGTTGTATTTTCCCAGATCCCGTCAGTCTAAAGTTCAAATGTACTGAGGTTCAAAATATTGGCCATGAGTTGTGGTGAGAAAGACTGTCCTCAAATGATGTGGCAGTGCCCTCCCTCACTCAAGCCCAGCCTTTTCAGGGTATGTCCATATAAGAGAAGGCAGGTTGGGAAGCCTGGCAGCTGAGCCATTGAGCCCCAAACTGTTGGCTCTGAGCAGATGAGGCTCAGTCCCAAAATCTGGCTTCAAGTCATCTTTTGACTCCAAGTCATTTGACAGTCTCCAAAAGCTGAGGTCTGTTCCTGGAACAGGAACTTCTCTGGTTTTTTCCTAAAATACCCTTTTGAGTAGTTTCAAAGTCGTTCAGTGTTTTGCTAACATTTTAGGGAACTATGGAAAAATTGGCACACCATAGGAAGAAAGGAAAAAAGAAAAAAAAAAAGCCAACAGGGGAACAGGTCACCTGGGGTCACTGGTCAATTCCAACTTCAGATGTAGTCAGAAAGTCCTTCTGAGCTAGGAGCCTTGGGTTCAGTGTGTGTCACCCCACCTCACAGGGACATGTGGCTAGAGAGGTAGTGATGGTGGTGATGGGGGTTCAGGGTATGATGCTGTGACTCGGTGGTTCCAAAGGCTTTCTGTGACTGTATGTCGTGTGTTGGACCAGATAGTAAGTGATAGGTTTTGACTGGCCACTGGAGGCTTGAGGCACGTGCAGGACCTGCTTCTCGAGGACAATCAAACTGAGGACCGCGGTGAAAGGGGCAGTTAGTGTCTAGATGTTCTCAGGAAGATACTTCAGACCTTGGTCCTCTGCACTGGCTGTCAATGAGTGCTGAGCACGTCCAGGCCATCAGTATATAGTCATCAGTATATAGTAGAAACCGCCAATATACAGTGTATATAAATGGAAATTCAGTTCGACAGGGCTTTGGGAGCAGTGAGCTAAGTTCAGAAGAGCCTTTAACCCTTTTACAATCCCTAGGCACGGTTATGTGCTGGTTGGCTTCTTTTTCCCTGCCTCTAGTAAACGTTTAAAGATTGTATAGAACGTCCTTTGGCTTTGACCGCATGTGCACTTTCCCTCCCGTTTTCTGGATACTCTCTTTCCACATGGGGGCTTGGTAAAATTAGGATGTTTTGTTGACTTAAGAATGTACATCTAGACTCCTGGGAGGCAGAGGCAGGCAAATCTCTGAATTCTAGGCCATCCTGGTCTACACAGTGATTTCCAGGTCAGTCTGTGCTACAGAGTTAGACTACTAAAAAGAAGAAGAGGAGGAAGAAGAGGAAAAGGATGCATATCCAGCCACCAACAGCTCAATGGTGACTACTCTTAGTCACAGATGTACCCTCTGTACTTATACAGACTTCATGGGACTTGGAGAGGCCCCCATAATACAGCCAAGTAAGTCAGCTGTATCAGAACGATGTAATTAGGAAAGGCATTTCTACCAGAAACAATCTACTAATTCCATTATGGAAAGGACAATGGCATCTACAGAGCTGACTCCAGGTTTAAAGGATGAATTGGAGATTCTAAAGCAAGAGAAGAGCTCTGGCTGGAGGTACAGCTCCCAGACAGAGAGCTCTGGGTTCAAGTGCTAGAGACACGTAATGCCTGTGGGGTGGCACGGGTGGATATGGCCGCAGGTCTGTAATCCCAGCACTTGGGAGATGGAGCAGTCCCGTAGGGCAAGCTGGTTAACCACCGTAGCTGAATCATCAGGACCCCGGTTAAACGAGAGACCCTGGCTTAGTAAATAAAATAGAAAGGGTTCCAGGAAGGGATATTTATACACACACAAATTGTTCAGATTAGAGCTGTCCTTGCTGATCATGTCTGTGGGCCCGAGAAGCAATAGAAATACTTTCATTCCTACAGTCAGTGGTCTTGGACAACAGTCATTAATTAAGTCAGGCATCACAATGTGGAATACAGGATCTTTTCCTTTAAGATTGCAGTCTCTGTCTTTGTGAGCACACCCCCCACGCCGAGACACAGAGCACGCGCTCTCCCTCAGCCCCATTCTCTGCTTACCGTCAGTGACAGCGCCATGCAGACAAAGGTGAACTTCTTGATGTGGGCCGAGGTGACCGTGTTGCTCGTGTTCGCCAGTTTATTGCTGGGGTTATTCTGGGAAAAGAGAATGGCAGAGATGCAGGGTTGCCTCATCCTCGGCTGAGCCCCCGGATCACAAAGAGCACCTTGTTTTATCTGACGTGCCTTGAGTACCGATTTCAAGTGACAGCTTGGAAGACGGCTGTCACACTGGGTTTCTAAAACGGCTGTCGGGTTCCTGTCCAGAAACATTAACCAGAGGGAACTCTGGGGTCTTTCAGTCTTCTGCCCTTGGCACCAGGCTGCCACCTCACCCTGAAGAGCCTTGGCTGTGAAGCCAGTTTCCTGACGCATGTGTCCCCTTTTGGCTTCAGCAGACCCTGTGCCTGGCCACCAGAGTTGGTGTGTCCTTAAATGCCATGGCTCACTGACCTCTGGGGATCCTTTCTACCAAAGGAATAAAACTCACCTTGAGGCTCTTACAGGCCGCTCTGTGCCCTAGACATGCCGCCGAGCATCATTCCCACCTGTACCCCAGACGGGCTCCCACCCATCTGCCACATCCAGGCCTTTGGCTCTCCCCCCATGTTAGATTTCCTGGTTTTCAGAATACACCTCTTCTGGATGCACATTACCTTCCCAGCCCATCTGCTTGTGAGAGCCTCTCTAAGCTCTGACTTACAGTCAGCTTCTTGGCCTCGCTTTTTCTGATGCAGGAGCTGCCTGGGTAAACAGTTATGTCCACACGTGTTCAGACCCCTGTGCACCTCTGCAATAAAATGCCGTGTGTCTTACCCACTCTCTAGCCCAGAAATACTTACCACCATCTCCCTTATGCAGGACAGACTATTGGATGGCGTTGGCTACACTGAGCTGCAGGAAAGGCCAGTAAGCAGGTGGTTCACGTATCCTCTTTCACACAACACTGAGAAGTATAGTGAGGGAGGAAGCCTGCCTAGGCTGTGCCAGCTCACTGCCCACCAACTCTAAGAAAATCAGAGAACCCCGCTCCGCAATAGATCGAATTAGCTCCAGAGCCGGGGAACAAAAGCTACCCTTGACACCTAGCTCCACAGTAGCCGAATGAGGGGTGAGGCAACCTCACCCTAACACACTTAGCCCACGCTGCTAAGTGTGAGAACTCTTCATGGGGAAGAGAACACCACACCCACATCTCTGCAGATATCTCTGCAGACGTAGCTCACATGAACAGACACAGCGGCACTGGACAAGCAGTTCGTTTGACCTGCCTGAGGAGCTCTTTGAGAGACAACAACTGAAAGAAAGACGCTGCACACATGGCTTACATTAGAACCAGTACACGGCATGTGAAACATATTAAATCCTTTGTCTGGAACCTGCAGAGAGGTCGAAGACTACAGTAGTCAAGACGGAATACTGAGGCCCACACAGAGAGGTCTGAGGTACTGGTGGCCAGATGGCCTTCCCAGCCATGGTTTGCAGCTGCTGTGTGGTAACAATGGGTGAGGTTTGAGAAGGATCCCAAGTAACTCTAGTTTCTAGCCAGAGGTAGGCTCATTAAAAAAAAAAAAAATCATAGCTTCTAACCTGTGATTAAGGGTAAGACAATGTTTGTATTGGGTGTTCTTGCGGAAGACACACAGGGTGGTATTGTTAAGTTTTATTATAAGGTAGCCAAAAGCAACTTCAGATGGGACAGTCCCAGCCAACAGCTCACCCATTTCAGTACCTGCTTTCTTGTCTGTCAACTGCATTAAATAATCTTACGTACCAAAGGGAGAACGGAAAATTTAGCAAAGACCAACATCTGTGTCGGTTTTCTAGGACTTACTACACACACGTTCCTTGAAACGAAGACAGCGATTTTTTATGTGCAGATTGTGTTAACTCCCTAACAGAAGGTCCACCTCTTAAAGCAACTCGGACCTTCGTAGTCTCTGGGGTCTGCATGAATCGACCGAAAATACTATGTAGGAGAAGCTCTCCATGCGTGCGCTGCATCCAGATGTGTGTGACTGGTGGACAGGCCTCAGCAGCAGGCCTGCGTCAGATCACCAGCCCACCTGTTCGCACGGCTGGAGGGGCCCTGCAGCTGAGAGGACACTCAGGCTTTATGATGAGCGTGTGCACCCAAGAAAGGAAGGGAAAGGGGAAAGGAAGAGTAATAGGAAACTGGGCAGTGCCATAGGAGGTGAGAACACATGTGCGTGTGCATTGTGTGTGCATTGTGTGTGCACACGTTCAGGAAGGGGGTGGGTTGATGGTCATCTTTGTCCAGACTTGGGGGATACCCTGGACTTAGGGTGTGATGTGGGATGGAAGCAGTCAGGCACCTCTCTAGGAAGTTGTATTCTACAAGTCTGGCCTTTGAAAAGGAGATCTTTCCGAAGCCGCTCTGTGAGCGCCGGCCTGGTCTCTGCATGACGTCACGGCTCTCCTCCCCGCAGGAAGCTGGAGTGAGGGCTAAGGGCTGATGAGGGAGCGGTGCACTGAAGTACCAGAGCCCAGCTGCCCACTTTGACCTGCTGGAGACCTTGGCTGGGGCCTTTTCCCCACATTCACTAGGGGATAAGAGAATAGAGGCAGCAAAGGCTCTGAACGACTGCTAAGGGGAAATCAAGGCAGAACTTGTTACAAGTATCAGGCTGGTTGCTCCCCTTCCACTTTTCTCTTTTAGAACATCACATACCATTAGTTATAAAAAGTATGCCTTGCTAGCTATTCGTTTCAGCAAGAGAGGTGCAATTAAGCAGACATTTATTAAATGACAAGCAGGACAGTCCCCCACCAAGCCAAAGATGACATCAGAAGGGTTAGATGCCTCCCTTGGAAGGACCAGCAGTCACAAGAGGGTGGAGCTGCTGGCCACTGGGCATTCTGGCTAAACTGGAGAGTGGAGGAACGGAGCTGGAGAGATAGCTCCCAGTACCCACATCTGTTACTCCAACTCCAAGGGCTCTGAGGGCACCTGCCTGCATCTGGTACACACGGACTCACACAGCATATACGTTAACACATACACCTTAAGAGAACCTCAAACAAGAGACAAGTATTTCTGCACGGACACTGTGCATGTCTCCCTGCCACAGAAAGACAGCCATGTGACCTCACAGGAGGACAAGCCCCTGCCTCACATGTCCACAACTTGGCAATTTAGTATAGCACCCACAAGGTACAACACAGACTAGACAATAATAAGCCATAGGGACAAAGTCCAATAGGCTTCATTTTCGAGATTATTTTCTTGCCCTCTTGAAAATACTAAGAGGAATAATGTGTCTGCAGGAAGAACAATTTGGAAAAGCATTATAAAGTCTACAGTAAGAGAAGCCTCGATCTCCTGTCATTCTCAGAGGAAAATGCCCAG
The DNA here is from genome assembly GCF_963924665.1 of Micromys minutus. Lineage (NCBI taxonomy): Eukaryota > Metazoa > Chordata > Mammalia > Rodentia > Muridae > Micromys > Micromys minutus. The sequence continues at coordinate 42,203,080 of NC_137955.1, read as the reverse complement.
ATTTTCTCCTCAGAGACCCCTGTCCATCAAGTGGAAACCCTATGACGTGTGTTTCTGACACCATGCCACAGAGGTCTCACCTTGTCAAAAGCAGGGTAGACAGCTCGGATTTCTGTCAACCAGCCATATGGCATGTGACCCACAGGGTAGGTAGCTGTCAGAATGGCCACTGCCTGTAAGGGAAAAATAGACAGAGTCAGTGTGGGCACCAGCAGGAAGCCCTCCAGGATCTGCCAGGGCACATGACAAGTCTAGAGGTGCATCTGTCCATGTATTCACTTAGTTACCCGATGGTCTGACAGAGTGGAGAGGATGGTGGGGAGATGACATGTCACATGGCTCTGAGGAAGAACAGGTCAGGTACTCTTGCTTACAAAGCCAAACTTTCAAATCCAGCTTCCTCAGACCACAGGACCTTGGTTCTTTCCATCGGGTCTAACCAAACTTACTCACAATCTTACGTGGTGTGCAGTACGCACGTGTGTGTGCACATGTGTGGGTGCATGTGTGCATAGGCCAGGCTGACACTGGGTCTCTTCCTCCATCGCTCTCCACCTTACATACAGAGGGAGGGCCTTTCCCTGGAACTCACTCACTTGGCTCAGCGAGCTAGCCGGCTTGTTCAGGGACCCCGCATCTCTGCCTCCCAAGCTCCGAGATGACAGATGGAAGCTGCTGATGCGGACTCTGGTCCACACTGAGCTATCCCCGAAACCCAGTATGGGTCCCAAAACAACACCAGGAGCAGAGTCTTAGGTTGGCTCTGCTTCTCCACCTCCACGCTGTCCCTCAGCACGGCACACTTGTTTGCCTTTGCCTTTGTGCTACTGTCTTCCCAATGCAACACGTTTCAGGCTGCTTGGTCCTAGTGGTCCAACTCAAAAGTTTTATTCAGAAAAATCAATAAATCTTCCACACGGGAAAGGCTCCTGACAGGTCTCCATGCCAAAGCCTTTCTTCTCCTGCATGAATGAAAAGGGAGTCTGGCATCTACAGCTAACCTCCAGCAGTTGGTGTTTCAGCTCTGTGGAGGAGGAAGTCAGGCTTCATTTGTTTTAACGGACAGAGCAACTGTGCCCAGCACACAAGGACGTGATACAGGCCACAGCTATGTGAGGAAACTTGGCGTAGCGTGGCGTGGGCATAACATAAAAGAGCTTCACGGTTAGGCAGGCCTAGATCCAAACCTCCCTTTCACTCCTATGTGAGATGGGGACTTACTCCTGTCTCAGCTTTTCCTCAGAAGTGGCGCTGGTAATATTAATCATACAGGGCTGATGGGAAATGACCAGAATGGACCCGGATGGCTGAGGTGTGAGCACACAGCACAGACCCATCAGCTCTGTTCCCCATGTGTTGAGCTTCTATGCCATAGCTGGCAATGTGGAAATGCCAAATACAAAATCTGTCCCCTTTTGGTCTATTTATGGGAAGATGGAATTCCAGTGCATAATCAATGGGGGTTCCATACATTTTACTTGGCAAATCAGTATTTCACGGACAAAGCTGCTGTACTCTAAGAGCCACCCAAGATGACCTCTGTGACTCAGATACCAAATTCCAGGAACAAACAGGGGCCAGAGAAAGCATTCTGCTTCTGATTTATTATAAGCATCTTCTCTTGGCCAACAGGAGCTCTTCCCAGGACATGGAAACTGGCAGGATGCTCTGGGCTGGGGGGCTGCTGGCAGTGTAGTCAAGGCCAGGTATAAACAGGAGGCCTTAGTGAGAAGCCACCAGCCCTCCTAGAGGATCGGAGGTGCCAGCAACAGAATTAATTCTCCAGAAGGCAATGGAGGAAGCAGCTAATGAAGTCACTCTGTTTGATCCCCACTCGTAATAAGGAACGGATGAGTCAACCCTTCTGGTGGAATGGCAGCCAGTTTCCAGATCCATTTCTGGAGCTTTGAGTGAATGCACACAGGGGACCCTCATCTTCAGGAGGGCTGACTGGCAAAGAGCCCATTGGTGGCGTGGCCCAGGGGCAGGTGAGGCTATGCTGGGTCACTGCGGAAGCTTTGAGCACCGCTAGAGTTCCTACAAGCTTGTGCCATCATCCTTGCATGAGGCTGCATGCTGACCTATGGAGAGCTGGGAGGGCCATGGGAAGGAGGTCAGAGAGCTAGAATGTTCTCACTGTCCCAGCCTCTAGCAGGTTCTGTTTGTCTTTCCCTCCTATGCCTGAGCTTCTCAGGCCCTAATGAGAAGGATGAAGATACTGCCTTCCATAGTCAAAGAAATGGAAATTTTCAAAAGTCACCCAATCATGGCTCCCTTTGTCATCGCGTCCTAGGATGTGGAGTTGCCCGAGCTCTTGCAGTGAACTGAAAAGGAGTACGTATCATTTCTGTCCCCTGCCTGACACGTGCCCACGTGCTCACAGAGTTCCCTACCTCTGTAGCGGCAGAGCTGCCACCAAGGTCCCGGGACACAAAGAGGTTGACAATGGGCCGACTGATTCGCTGCGTGGCCAGAATCAGAGCCAAAGGCCACCAGAAGCTCAGCATCTTCCTTATGGTTGCATCGCCCTGTGTTGGGAAAGAGGTCAAAGCTCATTAGATTTCAGAAGTAGGACAGGAAAACAGCTTATAAAATCAAAGCCTGTCCTTCGTACGCCAATCAACAGCAACTTTGTTATGCTTCCCAATAACATTCCGAGAAGCCTCTGTAGACATGCCAAGTGGAATTAAAATAAAGTGTACAGTCTTATTAGAAATTAATTCAGACAGCTGGCAAGCTGCTATGAAATCAAAGCACATAGAGGACGAAGCTTGACGGGTCCTGACCACTGTTTTCCATAGGCAGAAGCAGCTTCCACGCAAGGTGGGGCCCAGCTCCAGGGCCCGGGAAAACAAGTTTCAAATGTTTATGTCATCGCAGAGGCTGGCCTGAAGCCATGTCAGTAGGAGGTAACTCTGAGAAATAAAAAGCTATTATAATCTACTTTGGAGTCCGTCAATATATACAAATGGGTCTAATTATTGCAGAACTACTGAGCTCAGCTACAGAGACTCCTACCTCCAAGTCCTCCACAGGAGCCACACTCGCTGTGCAGAAGCCCAAGGGGAACAAAAGCGCAGCGAAAGACAAGGCAGCTTTCGAGACACCTACCACCAAGGCGTGTGCTAGCTGTCAACACTGGCCTCTGTTATGAAATTTAGGTTCTGTTTCTTAAGAGGGTAAGAGTTATATCATGGAACCCTCTCAGGAATTCCAATTTCTTTCCCTTTGCCAGAGGCAGAAAAATGGGAAGGGAGAAAGAGGAAGAGAGGGAGACGGCGAGATACACAGAGACAGAGAGTGACAGAGACTGAGAGAGACACAGAGAGAGACAGACAGAGATTGGTCCCATCAAGATAATTGTGGCTGGTCAAGTGGTAGACATAACTAGGCAGGACTTCAGCGACACCTTGACCTAGTGTGACATGCATGGCCAACGGGATCACTGTTGAGACATGGTGGAAGCATTGTATGGTTAAGCTGGGCCCTGGAGTGCAGTCAGGGTTGGCCATGATCCTTCCTGTCTGCCTTTAGAGGTAGATGGAGAGAAATGGTGTCTACTGGCAGGAGAAGCAAGCACACTCACAACCCAGTACTGCTTATGACCTGTGATGGGAAAGCCTGGGTGCTGTGCTCTCAACTTGTTTCACAACTGACTTTTAAGACCCAAACTCTTCCAAGGAGGCATCCAAGACCATATGACCAAAATTGGAGGCCTTTAGGTTCTTGGCAGTGTAGATACTGTTTTGGACTCATTTAGGTTTTTGTTTGTTTGTTTGTTTGTGTTTGTCCCGTCCCCTCCCCGCCCTAAGTGTTGCTCCCGTGTCATGTCAGTCTTAACTTGCCTGTTTAGTGAGTTAGAGGACAGATCTTAAGAGTTCCTGTCACTCTCTCGTACCTAAAGCTCTGCCCAGTCCTTAGGACACGCTCAGTTAAAAACTTGAGACTGGCCAGTGCAGAGAATATAAGCAGAGCCTGGGCACAAAGGTCCCACAAACCCTAAACCTGTCTGGTCTGTCAGAGAGATTACCACAGGAGGTACAAGTGCTGTTCTAAAGCTGCTGGAAACTGGAGGCCATATCTTCAGATTTCCTGTCACTGTGTGGTGCCTAAAGACCTGCCCGGGAGTTCCTGAGCTGACATGACACACTGTCTTTTCCTTTGGCGAGGGGAAGCGGGATAGTCACTTCTAGGTCGTTCCTGTCCCTAGAGTTCACACTGCCCTGACTGCTTTCCCCTCCGAAAACCCCTAGCACCCTTTACAACCCTCACACTGGGTTCTCCGTTCATATTCTCTGTGTCCTGGTCAGACTGTGGTCGAGCGGGTAAAGACTGCCCTGGGGATTGAGGCAGAGAGGGATGGGGGTCAGAGCACTTGATACACACAAATACAATTGCACAGTGAGTCCTGTCACTTTGTACAACGAGCACGTGTTAATGTTTCCAAAAGTCAAAAGGTTGCACGCACCCCGAGCTCCGGGCCACTCCTGTCAGGGATGATGTCATGGATGTTCCGGTAGTAGCCCAGGCACAGCGTGGTACAGCGCACGAGCGCACCCATGTACAGAGACAGGATGGGGATGAGCAGCGGCTCCCGGCATTCCAGGTGACTGTGAAGCAAGATGGCCACGAAAACAACCTGCCAGAGGGCAAACGGGGCAGGTCAGAGGTCAGAGGTCAGAGGTCAGGCCATCCTGAACCCAGGAACCTATGCAGACAGCTGCCCACAGGCTTTGACTCCAGGCTGATCTCCTGTGACTGGATGCAGATGCCGGAGGGGGCGTTGACGGGGGGGGGGGGATCACAGCCATGGTTCTGTTAGATCCACCATTGAAGGCAATTGCACGTCTAGTTAAGATTACCAACCTAGAAATACCTGAGACTTTGGCCTCTTAGCTTCCTCTCTAGTGGCCACTGGAGGCTGCTTTTTTCCATACCAGAGGAAAAGCCATGACACACGGGGCAGATGGGCACGGGCATTTATACGATAAAGCCCTCTAAGATGCCGTTCCAAACACCGCTGGAGACAACGATGAACAACCCAAATGAAAAGATACATTTACCAAGCTGGGAAAGTTATTAAAATACTGACTGCATGTGACTACAGTGTCTGTCTATCCACTTAGAGCCCTGGATGTCCTGTACTTGGAAGTCACAGGCTTCGTATTCTACAGAACTCCAAACCACAGTGGTGATATTTCGAGGTTGAAAGACAGGCTGTGTGGTTGGTAGAAGTGACCGTAGGCAGGAGAGACTGAAGTGAGGATGGAGCACGAATCTCTCTCGGATGGCTCAGTCTCCACAGCAGAGTTTACAGTGCATTTACCTTCTCATCCTACTGCTGCCGGAGATGTGGCCAACCTCAACACTGGGTCCTCAGGACATACAGAACATGGATGTGGCATAGGGCAGGCACCTGAGGATGCTGCAGACACAAGCTGGGGAAGTGTTTGCTCTCACTCTCTCACACATATCTGCCAAGCCAGGAGGACACGCTAGGGAGTGACGGAAGTAAGGACGCCCAGGATGTCCCTATGCGGCTTTGAGTTGGACCAAAGGCAGTGAGCTGAGAGATATGAAGCCCAGCAGGGGGAAGCCTTGCTAGGACACAGTGAATAGGTCAGAAGCTTGGACATTGGGAGTTGTAGACACAATGCTTGCTTACTTAGCCGACTAATTAGGGCTCCCCTGGCTGCCTTTTTATGTGTGCTTAGAGTAGGATGTCCACAGCAAGCTCTGCATGTCTACCATCTACATGAAGTGCAGTGTAAACCGTAGTGGTGATATGTAGAGCCCGAAACCTGGTTGTCTGGAGTGAACATCTGAAACTCAGCATGTCCTCAAATCCTTAGCTGTCAGGACAGAAGCCTGAGGGGCAGGGCAGTGGAGGACCTGGACAAGAGGGAGCTAGTCATCAGAGAGGAGTCAGTGTGTGGGGGTGACAAGAAAGTAGCCCACACAGCACAGGGTGATGGGTGGACAGGCTTGTCCAGGAGAGCTCCCAAGACCAAGGTGGAGCTGCTGTCAGCCTTCCCCTGAAATTTTAACAGACTGAACCTTGCAGCCCAGCACCTGTCATAGGCCTTACGTCTTCAGGTTGGACAACGTCACTTACCAACTCAAAGTAACACCGGTGCCCTCTTTATTCTAGTCCAGAACCACACTTCTGCATCTGACATGGCCACCAAAAGCATGTCAGATTATGTTCGGAAGGAGCCTGCTGTGTTAGAGGGATGTTTCCAGAGAAAGCGTGTACTGGCCCCAGGCCAGGCCCTGGTACTCAAAGACAGAGTGACTTCATGGGGCTCACAGTCTAGTGGAAAGGACAGACACACTAACAAACAACGGGCCAGTGAGCACACACTGCCTGTCATGACAGAGTCCCTGCAGTGGGGAAACATGTCTGGGGGCACTGCCCGAGCTGAAACCTTTATGCTAAGCAGAGGTGGGAGGAACAGGAAGGAGGTAGGGGCACTGAGGCGGAATATTTCTTCCAGGCTGCACTGTGGCTGGACTGTGGACCAGAAAGCAGGGATTGAGAGTTGCAAGCATCCCTTCAAGGGGGTCAGGGTCTCGGTGAATGAGAATGGCGGGAAGCCAGGACAGCTGGGTGAGTAAGGAGACTGCTCACTGTCATGGGTAGGAAGGGATGGCTTTCAGTCAGAGTTAAGTGACAGCCACAGAGAGCACATAGCCAAAGGAAGAGACACTAAGAGCTAGGACAGAACCCTTCTTGACCAGGCGACTGCACTTGCCAACTTACTCGGCAGAATTCTTGCTATAGAAGATCTTCAGTTCAGGCGCGGGGTGTCTTTGGAGGACCTGAGTGTGAGCGCCACCGAGGGGCCCATGGGTTGCTGTGTCTGGAGGAGGTGAGGGCGTGGATATTTACCGGGGCATCACAGTCACTAGAGCTGTAGACGCTATAAACTCAGGAGACAACATGAGCTTGTTTTGCTGTTCTACAGGAGGACCTGTCTGATGCAGACTTAGAGGGCGGGCATCCTAGACAGCCAGTGCAGGCGCCAGCGGGACCCTCTGCCTGCTGTGGCTGTGTCACTTCATCGCTGACGGCAGTGGAGGGAGTGTGTGTGTGACAGGAAACTGGAACTCACAAACCAGAGACACTGGGATCCTACCCTTCCTCCAGGGGCAGCCCTCAATGGTCTAAGGCTCCACCTTACATAGGCCAACCCTCCTGTGTGTGGACCTCATCCAGACAGACCATCACAGGCATGAGTTAGATCCTCCATGGAGAACGAGGCCACAGCCGGACCGTTTTCTAGAGAAGGGAGGGGTCTAAAGTGAGGGGCTGTTGAGGTGTCTCTGAGACCATGGAGACCTGAGGGAGGTGAAGGCAGATGCACAGGGAACACACTGAAAAGGAAGTAGGAAACATGGAGTGGCAACTGTCCTAAGAAGTCGCTGTGCAGTAACAAAGAGGAAGACAGGATGTGGCTCAAGAGGTACATGGGGTTCCAGAAAAAGCTGCCTGCTGTCCTTGACTTTCCCGAGTCTGTGTATGTGCCCAGACAATCGTCCAGGGGGACAGAAGGGTCACGGGACACTAATTAGTAACGCTCCTGAGAAAGTGGGCTAGACCACCACCTGGGGTGCAGGTAGACAGGGTACCACCTCTCCAAATGAGGGGACGTGGAGGCTGGAGGCTTAAGTTTGCAGGATGGTGGCCACAAGAAAAGAATGTGGCCGCTCCAATTTTCTCAGTGAAATGGGAACCGAGGTCATCTCCCGGGAAGTGTACAACAGCTCCCTGGGGTTGGCTGAAGTCACTGAGCCCGAAAACTTTGCTGCCAGCACTGGTACGAGGGTCAGGCAAGGCTAGGTGACAAAAGGCTGAGGAGAAAGCTGCTAATGCCGAGAGGGTCTTCAGATGACCTCAGAAGGCAAGGGTGGGCTTCAGCAGAGGGCAGGGTGTGGGAGGTACCGGAAGGACAAACAGCACCAGGAGAATTCTCACTGTGATGCTGAACAAATAAAGGAAGCCTGGATGACCGTGGAACAAAACAAACCAGCAGCAGTTTCATAAAGTCCCTGGCGATGTCATTGATTGGGACACCCGGAACCAACTGGGTCACCCTGTGTGGAGGCGGGAAGCAGGTCGCATGCCCCAACCTGTACGGCTGTGTGAGGCCATGAGCTCTGGGGCAACTTTTTAAAACTGGGAGTTGCTGCTGGAGTTCTGGGTATTATTAAGACATTTTCTCACGGATTCATTCCTCCCCTCACTCATTCGGACAATGAAAGTTCCTGGAAAAAGCTAGCTCCTTCTGCTGAAGCTGCTGCAAGGCCCACCAGTCAATGAGAGCTTCAGTGGCCATGGAGAAGATAAAGTACTGCAGGCCCAGGGTCTAATCACAGTTTACCCAGGGCTACCTTTAGCCTTGTAAACAGCCATTCCTTGCTGTTTGGCCCCGATGTAATAGATAGAACCTTTGGAATGTATTAACAAAACCCATTTCCATTTACTAAGGCACCTACGGCTTATAGCTGAGGTCCCCGATTTGCTTTGCTGTAACCTGCCTACATGCTGTTTCTACCAATGTATTTAAAAAGTGTCTTGGTTTATGATTCTCTTTGTTCTGTTACTATAAAAACTTCTTCAAACCAGTACCACACCTGGCATGAAATCCAGGGTAACCTAAATCTGTATTCTTGGGTCATGGCAGCCCAGATTTAGCTTCAGAATAAACTATCTCTTATTCCATCAGAGCTGAGAGCTGTGTTTTGCATTGACCAGGGTGAAGTTGAGAGTTCAGAGTGGTTTGCATAGGGCCTATTTACAAATGATCAGATTAGGTTCCAGGTAGGGAGCAGAGTGAAGCAGGGAGGGGCGGGGGCTGGGGGGGGGCAGGGAACGGGGCAGAAGAGAAGACTTAGGAATGAAAATTATATTTATTCTCCCAAACAAACTGTGGCAGGAACTCAAACAAGGTTTAAAATAACTACCAGGAACAGCCCGGGGCCAGACAGCATCTGAACTCAGCCTCCTTCCCTTCCCCTAACCAGACTGTTGTTTCCAATAAGCAGGGAGCCAGGATCAGGTTAAAAATGAAGGAGGAAAATGGCCGTAGGCGTGTAGCAAAGTCTTTTCCATAAGCATTTGTTTTGTTTTGTTTTGTTTTGTTTTCCTGTCCCTAGATGCCTACTATATTTAACTGAGGCAGAGCTAAATGCCTTTTTCCCCTTTTGGCTTTTCTTTTGTCTTTGAAATAATACACATCTGCAAACTCCTGCTGCGTCACGGCTGCTGTTTGAAAGTTGAGCGGTTTCTTCAAATTAAATACCGAGTGGATAAGATGGCTCAGTCCAGCTCTCGGAGGACGCCGAAAGTAACACCAGGACAAATCTCTAATAGCTGTTCGGGAAAATTAACAAGATCTATCAGAGAATGATGCTAGCTGGTGTTCAGGTGCACACACCCACATATGCTAGCAAGAATTATTTTCAATTACTTCTCCTAGTGATCTATGGAGTAAATGCAATTAATTCTTGGTCTTTAGGGAGGTAAGCCTGACAGTTTGACGAGATGATTTCCAAGCAGTGGCTTATGGGTGGGGGAGTCCACCCAAGACTTGGAATGGAGAATTTTGAAGCGTGACATGATGGTAGTCTAATTCTCCCTCCAGAAATAAGCTATTCTCAAGCCCCACCCCACCTGCATGGGTGACCTATGCTCACACTGATACATTGTATGGGCTGTATCTTCTTCCCAGAAATGTAAGGAAAGGAATGGAAAGCCAGGACTAGGGTCAGCCCAGAGAGCTGGTCCAGTGCGGGGTGTGTGTGTGTGTGTGGGCAAGGGGGACAGAAGCCTTCCTCTCAAACAATGTGGTCAGGCAGTGGACTCAGCTTCCTGGTTCATTTTAAAATGTGGGTGTGCTGAATAGTTTTATGCCAGTTTGATATGAGCTAAACTCATCTGAGAAGAAGGAACCTCAATTACAAAAGTACCTCCAAACATCCGAGCTATAGGAAAACCTACAGGGCAAGTTTCAGTGACTGATAGAGAGGGCCTAGTTCACTGTGAGGGGTACCATCCCTGGGCTGGTGGTTCTGAGTTCTGTAAGAAAGCAGGCTGAGCAAGCCTTGATTTACAAGCCCGTAGGCAGCATTCCTCCATGGGCTCTGCATCAGCTCCTGACTCCAAGATCCTACCCTGAGTTCCTGTCTTGACTTCCTTTGCTGATGGGCTAAGGTATGGAAGTATAGCCAAATTAACTCTTTCCTCCCCACTTGCTTAGGCCACTTGTGTGGTGTTTCATCAGAGAGACAGCAGCCCTAATAAGACATTGGGGAAATGAGGTGTAAGAGATGGAACTTCACAGTGCTTTGCAGTTTGAGGCAGGATTAGAGTGCTCAAAGTCAGCCTAGATAGAGAAAGATCATATAACAAACAAATCAGCAGAAACCCAAACAAAACAACAACAAAATAACAGGGTAAGATGGGTTAGAAGATAAAGTGCTTGCTGCTCAAGGCTGGTGACGTGAGTTCAATTCCTGGAGCCCAGGCAAAGGTGGAAGGAAAGGGGTGATGGCACGTGTACCTGCTGCGTGTGCCCCACCCACAGTTAAAAACAAAGTTAAAAACAAAAAGGGAGAACAGGAAAAATGAATAATCCCACAAGTCCCAAGTGCTCATTCTGGAACTAAGTAACAGACTATGTTCTTTCAGGCCCTGCAGAGGGCAAAGTGACATATATGACTAGCCCAAAACATACTTGGTGTTAACTCTGCTATCACTGTGTGTGTGTGTGTGTGTGTGTGTGTGTGTGTGTGTGTGTGTGTATGTATGTACATGTGGGGTCAGAGGTTTTTGTGGATGTCTTCCTCCATCACCCGCCATCTTCTGTTCTGAAGCTAGCCGGGATCCTCCTGTCTCCACCTCCCCAGTGCCAGGATTCTAGACAAAACAGTTACACATTTTATCCATGACTGGGCCTCATACTCTGGGCCTCATCCTTGCTCGGCAGGTACTTTCCCACTGAGCCATCTCACCAGCACCCTTACATACACCCTTACACTGCTCTCCCACACACCTCGGAAACGAGGGTTAGGATCTTACAAACTTAATCTGTACAATGTCCATCCTAGCAAGACTCTGATCACACCTATTCCCTTCCATCCCTCACTCGTCAAGCGACCATGAGAATCCATTTTGGGTGTGAGCCGAACGCTGGGAAGCACCACACGCACGTAAGTGTAACTATGGTTCCACACCTCACTTCCACCCAGCCGGCCGTTCATCACAAGGCCACTCTGAGAAGCTGTGACAGACACTCGGACCACAGTTACCTGAGCTATGACATCTGAGATTGAGGCACATCCCACCAGGAAACTGTATTTGTGTTTTAAGAGAATGCCAGCATGGGTCCACGCCTGTCGGAAAGAACAGAGTTTTCAGTGAGAGACATAGCTGGGATTATGGTGTTTCTTACACTATTGCTTATGTGGTATTCCCAAAACACACTCTGGACCTCTAAGGGCCATAGCATTGGGGTTGGCAGGCCTTTTGCTGGTATAGGTGGCTCTGTCTAGTGGCTAGCTCCATGCCAGCTTTCGAGCACAGGGGATGATGGTGGACTGCTGAGGGGGTCAGATGACCAGTTGGGTTGGTCTCTGTGGCTAGAAGCCCCTGGAGCACTCTTGATTTCCCAAATGGCTTTTCTTTCCAGAAAAAGGAAAGAAATGGTGTCATGAGAGCAAAGCTTCCAAAGGTGGTTCTGAGGGACTCAAGTCATCGGCTCAAGAGCAGATTGGGGTTCTGCGGGTACATGTTCTTCTGGATCTAAGCTTGGTTTTGTGCACTTGTGGGAGGCTAGGAGGAAGGCCCGAGAATAGAGAACCCAAAGCTCAGCTGGTGGCAGCTGTGGAGGTTGATGCCATGGCCAACTGGACTGACAAACTGCCGGTTAGATTTGTGTCAACTTGACACAAGCTAGCGTCTATCTCAGAAGACGGAAATTCAAGTGAGAAAATGCCTCTGTCAGAATAGTCTGAGGCAAGTCTGTGGGGGGATTTGTGATTGGTGATTGATACAGAAGGGTTTGGCCCATTCTAGACAGTGCCACTCCTAGACAGGTCGGCTTAGGTTGTGTAAGAAAGCAGGCTGAACAAGTCACAGGAAGTAGGTCAGTAAACAGTGTTCCTCCATCGTCTCGGCCTGGGTCCTGCCTCCAGCTCCTGCCTTGGCTTGCTTGGTGGCAGATGACAATCAGGAGTTGTAAGATGAAATAAACCCTCTCCTCCCCTGGCTGCTTCTGGACACGATCTTTATCACAGCAACAAAAAAGCAAAGTAGAACACAGAGAAGACGGCACCTGAGCTGCACAGAGCCTGCCACTGGCCTAGGCTGAGATTCCGGGAAGCCGCTGCGCCTTTGCTTCCTTTCCCAGCTCTGAGGGCCAAATGTGTCAAAAAAAAAAATCTTTTTAAAAAATGTAGCTACCATTTGTAATAGTAATTTGTAGGTTGTCTTGTTTTCTTAATGCCATCTGGGTGGAAAGTTTCATGACTTCTAAAAATTACCTCCCTGACTAAGTTATCAAAATTGTGCCGCAGGTATATATTTCCATGTGCATGTGCAGATATGTTTCTAGGTGACTGATGGAGAGATGAGTGCTTCCTTTAAGTGTTCATTATTACAAATCTATATCTAAGGATAGATAGGTATAAGATAGACAGATAGACAGACAGACAGACAGACAGATAGATGATAGATAGATAGATGGGTGCATGGGTGGATAGATGGATGAATAGATAGACAGACAGACAGATGGATGGATGGGTGGATAGATGGATGAATGGATAAACAGACAGACAGACAGATAGACAGAAAGAAAGATAGATAGAGGCCTAGAAGAACTAGAATATAGATATCAATAGTTTGGTGGATGGATGTGTGGATGAATTGGTAGGTAGGTAGATAGACAACAAAGTCTAGGATAATTCAGATAGATAGATAGATAGATAGATAGATAGATAGATAGATAGATAGATAGATAGATAGATAGATAGATATGGATGGACAGGTAGATAGATAACCAGAGGTTGGGACCAAGGTCTAAACATAAAATTTGTACTTCTTATACAAAAAGCCTGAAGTAAGTCTCTATATATAATATTTAAAATGTGTATGAATCAGTTTCTCACACATGAAATTGGGCGTATGATTGCCCAAATGTATGGAACTTTCAATTTTTGAGATCTGGGTCTGAGGTTTGGGGTAAGAGGTGCTTAATGTGTACTGGGCTTAAAAATGCTGTTGTGGCAATTAAAACAGCTGGCATGGGACGATTAAAACAGCTGGCATGGGTAGCCCGCACAGGCCTTCCATAAAGTCATGAGTCCTCAGAACTCGCTGTCTAATTACCACTCTCAGTTTAGATCCTCACTCCCAGCTCACGGGGAGGACAGCGTGACCAGAGTGACACCACAGGCTCAGTCTATCCAGCTCAGCCTTAACCCCTTCAGCAGCGAGACTCTCGAAGCTCTAGGCTCCTGTGTAGAAGTGTGGTGTGCGGAGACCACGTAGTGCCCTTGACCTGGCCTTGGCTTCACCTGCATCAGCTCTCAGAGCCAACAGCTGGCCAAAGTAGTGAAAGGAAAATGCAGGCGCAGCTGTCCACTGGTGACCCAAGCCTCCCACCAATAGCAACCTTCAGAGGAGCCAACGGAAGCCCTAATCATTATTAAATGCCGATAACTTTGTATTGTCTCTGTATCGCTGCACCAACATGAAGGGAAGTAAGCGTTTCCTTCACTACCATGAACACAGGGCTCATTACAGTTCTTGGCTTCTGTGATAAGCTTGGTGACTGAGTGATGACATCTCCCATCTGGATGTCCAGGAGAAGCACACTTTTCATACCACACAGGCAGGGGGTATACGAGAATGCTACCCCCATCTCCTGTAACTGAAACCTAGCATAAAAAACACATAACAACCAAGCCAAATGTTCGAGTCTGCTTTCTTGCTGTCTGCTGTAACTGTGGCAAATTATATATATATATATATATGTGTGTGTGTGTGTGTGTGTGTGTGTGTGTATTTTTTTTTTTTTTTTTTTTGCCACATCTCTCATCTATAAACTAATGGGAGACACTGGCTAACAAGCCCATGGATCAGCTGTAACCCACCAAAAAAAAATTAAAATTCATTACATATCAAACAATTTAGCAATCCCCCTCCTGGATGTATACCCCAAAGAACTGAAAGTAGGGACTCAAAGGGTCTTTATAGACTCATGCTCATAATTTTAATCACAGTAGCCCCAAAATGGAGACTATGAATGAATAGATAGGCAAAATGTGCTTTATCTATACAAGGAAACATTATTCTGACTTACAAAGGAACGAAACTCTGGCACATTCTTTTACACAGAGAGAACATTGACAATATCTAAAATGAAATCAGCCAGGCACGAGAGAAGGAACAATGTTTGCGTCCCCGCGAGTAGCACCTTAACATAGTCACGTTCATAGAAACACAAAGAAGAATGTGGTTTCTGGGTAGGGCGTGGAATGGGAACAGCCTTTGCATGCAACACAAAAGGCCCTGGAAACGGAGTGCTCAGAAACATGAATGCTCTTCTCCTGTTGAACCCTTGAGATGTGACTTCTGTGACAGACACACTTTTCCGTTCAGCAGAAAGAAAGCCCACGGTGTCCTCCACTTACCATGGCATCCATAAAGGGGAAGGCAGCAAGATACAGGAAGGCCCTTCGTGTCTTGCTCCCCACAGACTCGTCCACGTGATGTAGCTTGTTGATGATGTAGTACCCTAAGTCACTGTAGGCTGCAAGGGACCAGAACAAACATGCTTAGAAAAAGGTAGCGTACACGAATGTTGTCTTAGAAACTTAAGATAAGTTTAAATGTCACATCTGCCTGGTTGTAGGAGAGTCAGAAAAGCTGTAAGAGAATCATGTACAATCGAATCCTTCTACAGGTGTGGGCGTGGCTTACAGCCACCCAGCTGTGTGTGAGGTAGACATGTAAGTTTCACCATGCAAAGGAGGTCAGACTATATACTCCCCTACAAACCACAGCTGTCTCTGAATGATATTGTCCTGCTCGCTAATAGATGATTAGTGAGCCAATGTTCCTCTGTACCTGCTAAGTGTTGATTTACCCACTTTCTTATCGTGCATTTGATATTACACCTGACATAAACAGTTGAAAATAAATATTTAAATATTGTCAGGTCTTTACCAAAGGAAAATGTATAGACATTAGCATGTGTTTCCTGCACAGGCTTTTAAGTGAGCTTTGGACACTTGCCAGTGCTCGGTCCCCCTTCCTGGGAGGAGGGTCACCAATGCTGGAGTTGTCCTGTGCAGTGGAAGGTGATATGCAGATGGCATGTCAGGAGTCCTCCTGTGTCAAGACTTGTCATGGTGTGAGGCTGAAGCACAGAGGGCATCCAGCACATGCATGTGTGGGTTGTATACAAATCCAACAAGCAAGAGAAACAGAGGCAGGGCTTGAGGACCTGAATCCTCAAAAGAGCAGCCTATGCTGGCTCTGACCTCACTGTCGTGGGTTAAGACAAAACGAATCAAAGCTCTACAAGGACCCTACCATGTCAATTACACTCCCATAACTGTGTAAGCAGGTGGCACCCAGACAAGGAGCTGATGTTACAAGTGAGCTAAAGAAACAGGAGAAGACCTCCCATCAGCCCACAAACTTAGTCAGTGGACATAATGCTCCTGCATCAGGACCAGTCTTGAATCTCAAGGATTTTATGATCATGCAACCTTGAAAACGGCCTTTAGGGACTTGAGATGCATCACTGGAACTGCAGAGGTCATACCGGGCAAGAGCTGAGTCCAGGGGGAAGGAGCTAAGACGGTTCTGATATCTAGAGAGCAAGTCGGGTCTGAGGGGAGAATGGAGATGGCCGCAGAGGTAAGAAAGGTGTTGGGTTAGGAGCGTGGTGGCGGCTCTGTCCAGGCCACGGAGGGGAAAGAAAGGAAGCCCAGGGAGCAGACATCCTGAAGCAAAACAGGAGCCTGAGAAGAGACTTGTTGTGGCAAAGGGTAGGAAGGGGACAGCTGTGCTCCGACCTGTCATTTGGACCAGAAGCCCCGACAGAGATGAGAAGCAGACAGGTGGCCTGAACTGACCCTGGAAGGCAGCGTGAGAGCTTTAGTCTGAGTCTGTAGTGAGGCACATTCAGACCAGCGCTCAGCTGATGGAAACTCAAAAGCTGGCATGCGAGAGGCCTGCGTCTCACACACTACACTGGGGGCAGAGCCATGGTCTCCATAGCACTGCTGCTGTTCACTTGTGCATGTGCTTCCAGGCAATGGACAAATGCTCCTTTGGGCAGGGTCTTGCAAAGAGACCCCCTGCTCTGGAAGAAACGCCTGGAATAAAAAGGCGGTGACGGCACACGCGAGAGCATGGGGCTGCTATGAATAGCCGCCAGTGAAAATCCCTGGTAAAGGTTACAGTCCATGGAGCTGCCAGCTCACAAGGCCTGACTACTGACGCTGAGGACCATGGGAGAAGGAAGGCTGAGGGCCAGAAATGGTGGCAACACGAGCAAACCATGCCTCCCTGAAGTTCAAACATCTGAGGTCCTAACCCCTGGACCTCAGAATGCGACCTCATGCAGCCACAGAATTATTGCAGATATAAGATGAGGTCATACTGGAGTGGGTGGGTGACCTTGTAAAAGGGAGAGATTGGATACAAAGACTGCTATGTATGGGGTGGGGGGGTCCTTATAAGGGCAGAGATTGGGTGATGCAGCTCCAAGCCAAAGGCTGCCAGGAAAGTCTCAGAACCAAGAATCTGGCAAAGGGCAAGTTGTTTCTCAAAATGCTCAGAAGAAGACAGGCCCATCCGTACTTTGATCTCAGACTTGTTGCCTACGGACCTGCAAGACTGGATGTTTCTGTCATTTAAGCCGCACAGGCTGCAGCATTTTGGTACAGCAGCCCTGACAAAATGAAGACTGGTTGGTTCCGAGAAAGGTGCCTTTGTTTTAGACTCTGGTTGGGGCAGCAAGAAAAGATGGGAATGTGTGCAGCTCACAGCAGGGCATGTGATCTGCACCTGCTGCCTGGGCATAGGGACCTAAGCATCCTGACTCTTGCGAAGATGTATTTTAGCTAAAGCAACAAGATGGAGCCCTTCTGTAGGGTATCTGAGGTAAACATAGGAAGGTTAATGATGGCTTAGGGACCGTGGGATTCTTGAGCCTGCCTCCCAGCTCTGTTTCTGGAATGTTAAGTACCGCCTTGTTCTTCCAGATCCAGGGTCTGCACAGCCCCCTGGACCCGGCTTCAGGAGCATCTGAAACTCATGGGCCTGAAGGCTACGTTTTTCTAGTTTCTACTTTAGAACCTTCCTGTTTCAGCTACTAAAGAGGAAACTTGGAGGCCAAAGACAGCTTTTCAGACTTTCTTATTTATCTTTTGTATGTTAGAGGGATCTGATTATAACTCAGCAGCTGTTTCTACCCCAGATATTGCGTGTATAAAATCACGGAACCTGTTTGCACCCCATTTCTCCTGTTCCCCAACTCCACTCCATCGTGCCAGCCACTGAGCTATTTCCACCCTAGCTGAAGCTGGTGGCCCTGGTGATGTGTGTGAGAGGCTTTGCGTAGTCTCTGGTGGTTACTCTAGCTGCCTTGGCAATGCTTGGTAAGCATCAGCTCCTAACCACTGCCTTACCAAGAGTGATCTACAACAACACTAAATAAAGCTTTGAACAGATGCGAGCAGGTTTTATGACTGCAGACAGTGGGGGGGGGGGGGGGGGACACTGGCTTGACCTATGAACTGGCCAGATCAAACAAAGAGAAGAGGGCCCTAAAAGTTCATACATCCTAGAACCCCAGCTAGCTGAGAACAGCAATCAGTGGTTCCCAGACTGGCAGGGCCAATAGTTAGTGGTACTTATTGCAAACTAAAGATATTTGCCTCAATGAAAGACAGTTGATGAAGACAGTTCCTGGGAACTGAGACCCCATCCATTTGAGTAAATTATAATACATTCCCAAGACATGAAATTCAGAACACCTGTCCTAATTCAAATTTCTAAGGTACCAATGTGTAAAGTCTCCCCATGACTGTTTATTGACCCTATGTATGAAGCTCTCTGTAGGAGCTTGCAAGTTCACCCTGGGTTTCTAATGTGTGTATTGCTTCCAACGAGTGTGTACTTACTGGCTGATAAATCACATTTAAATCTCTTCAATAAATATGTGTCGAATGACTTATTCATATGAGGCACTGTGCCAACTACCCAGCTGTGAAGGGGACAGCTTTCTGCATGAGGCTGGGACACGGATACGTAATAGGTCCCACTAGGCTCTGCGCTGTGCAATGCTCACCCAGAAAGCACAGAGATGGGAGGTGCACATAGACAAGGCCTCAGAGAAGAAATATCCTGGAACCATGCATGATAATATAAGCAAGTAAATATGAGACTATAACATGGGAGCCAAAGCCTCACTGGCATAATACTTGGCAAAGTGGGACTCCTAAGTTACTATGGGTGTCAGCGTCTCACTAGTTGGTACATTGTATTACTGAGGGAACAACCAGGATATAACCTGCCTTTTGATAAGTATAAAGAGATGGATGAATCCATCATGCCCCAAAGAAGTGATTGCATAAGTGTCCTAAGTTCTTCCTGTCTCTATAGCAACACTTTTTTGTTTCAGTTCCCTTTACCACAGACTGTACAGTTTATGTGTGCACCCTTTGGCCCCGGGCTGGCCAGCAATGTGTTCTGGTCAGTAGGGTGCAAACATGGTGGTGGAGAGCCTCCGACTCTTGACTTCAGGATGCTTGTGTCGCCTCCTACCGCCTGGAGTCCAGTCACAGCCATTTAACAAAGCCCAGGCAATGGGGCAAAGGGACCAGACAAGGAGGCACAGAGGCAAAGAGCTCAGCAGGGGCCACTCAGCCACACCTAGAGAGCTCCTTCAGCATTAGCACACCCACATCCTGATTTCAACTGACAACAAGGGTGTGGGCCCAGAAAAGTCCAAAAGGATCACCCGCCCTGCCTGGGTCTGAAGAACAAAAGCAAACGTTTGCTTTCCAAGCCACCAAGTTCTGCGGTGGCTTTTGTTTTCTGTCCTGTTTGGCGGTGGTGTTTTAAGGTGAAGTCCCAGGAGGTACAGCCCCGGACTTAACCCACTCTGTAGTGAGGATGTAGTTGATCATCTGGTCCCCTGTATCTACCTCCCAAGTGGTAGGATCCCAGATGTGCAGCACCACATCTGGACATCAGATCCAGAGCTTTGGCAGTCTACTGGCAGTCTACCAGCTGAGCAGCATCCCCTGTCCCTGAGGTGGGTTTTCAGATAATAAATAAATCTGCTTATTCCTAACACTCTGACTGATTGTGGCTTTCCATATGGATCCCAGCCAGTCCTCACAGGGTGAATAAGTGGGAAGTCCAAAAAGGTAAGACAGAACCAAGCTAGAAATTACTAACGATTATTTTAGTTACCCATGGTAAGAGTCCATTCGTATTCAGTTCCTCAAAATGGCTTCCTAGGCTCCTTCAGAACATCAACCTGGTTCCCACTGGGAAGAGACATACTGAAAGCTAAGTCCACATCAACCATGCCTTTGTCCGTATGAACAAGGACGTCAGAAGCCTCAATGTCCTTGGAGGTGAAAATAACCTGGACTCGGTCAACACTAGCTACAATATCAGGTCGTCAACCTGTCCTCAGACAGGTTTAATTCAAGGAGGGTAGTGGCAAACCCTGTTTCTGCAGTTTTTAATAAGCAGAGTCTCTGGTGAGTCCAAGGAAAAAGTCATGACTATGATTAAACACCAAAGGGATGCTAAGTGGCAGCTACCCAACAAATATGTTTGAAGTTCCTGCAATTCTAGCTAGAGTCAGGCTGTGGGTGTGTTTGGAGCTGACAGTAACTTGAATTCTAGATTTTAAAGCCTGCCAAATCTGACACAGTTCCAGCTGTCTACTCTTTTGCTCTGTGGCACGAGGCCTGAGTTGGTTAGGTGCCACTGAGGAAGAGGAGGAACCATCTTTCCCTGATGAGCCCTGCTAAGCTCTCCTGGGGAACAGCCTATGTGGCTGGCGTCTGGGAACCCGACTGGCATGCGCAGAACTGTCAGGGATGAAAGCAACCGGCACGGCACACAAGGAAGACGATGTTAGCTACTGCGCATGCCACGAGGAAGACCCGCAAATGTTAGCTACTGCGCATGTCAGGAGGAAGACCGGCAAATGTTAGCTACTGCGCATGCCAAGAGGAAGACCCGCAACAGGCTCTTTACTGGGACAAGAACAACTAATGACAATGGTCTCTCAAGAGTGTCTAGAGACCGAAGTCTTCTAGCTACTAACGGGCGCACTGAGATGACATCAGGTTGAGGAGCCCTGAGGTGATACATCTGTAGCCAATTTTCCAGTTATGAACATGGTTAAACCTGAAGGGTTTTGGTCCCCAGGGATTGGCAGATCTTCAGCCCCAGTTCTTCAAAAGACTGGCATGTTACAGGCCACTCAGCTGAAGTTCACACTGGTTGTTACGGGGATTCTGCAGTCTCTGGAAACATCACCGAATGACACACAGTATTAAAGAAAAAAAGAAAGATCTCAGAGGCCTGACTAAACGAGGAACCAGTTCACACCATGGGCAGAAGGCAGAGTTCAAAACACAGCTGGTTTGTCTAAATGGGAAAGACGATTCTTGGAGACCGAGAGGTTTGAAAGATGTGTGTTAGGAACATCGTGACCTCCGTTGGTTAGAGCTGTATTTAACATCCACAGACACTAGAGTAAACATGAACAATCAAAGCATCACAAAGGTGCCGAGGGAGATGGAGACATACGGGGACTGGGCACCCCACCACAGCACTTCCCTCAACGGCGTCCTTCCTATTGCCCTTCCCTGCTGCCTGACCGTCTCCCAGCGCCTCCCGACTCTCTTTGGTTTCCACGTGTCCCAGGCTCAGACTCTAGGTTCTCCTACCTCATTCCGTGACCTGGCCCCGGCACACGCCAGACACCCTGTTACGTTCAGGTCTAGACTCAGTTTGCCCCATTTCTTCTGTGCAGTAAACACATGGCTGTGCCCACCTTCTCTTCCTTTCCTTTACAAGCCCTTTGTGTGACTGTTTCCAGAAATCTGCTTATGCCAGAGCTCTAGAAATGGACACTGACCTCTCTCTCTTTCTCTCTCTTTTTCACACACACACACACACACACACACATACACACACACACACACACACACTGGCTGCACCTACTTAGGGAGGGGGTACAGCTGACCATTGTCTTTTGTACACATTTCCTTCTAGTTACTTTAGGTTCTGGAATGCCAGCATAATCTACTCAGTACGCATTCCGCTGGGCACTGAGAGGAGGAACTGGGTCGGGAAACAATGGTGAGTCTGACTCTCATTCTTCTGCAGCCCTGGGAGGACAGTCTACGGAATAATACCTCACCGTTCCGAGAGGAGCAGATGCCAGTTACACTAAATGGCACATTTCGCACAGGTAAAACGGCCCACATTCCATCCTTAACACTGCCTCATGGGAAAAAGGATGGCCTCTGCCAGGGAGAAAGTCCATTTAGTGTAAAGAAGGCCTGGTGCCGGGGGTGGGGATGCCTTAAGGAGTAAAACTAACCCATAAAGAGCAAAGTGAAAAGGAACCATGAAGTTGGTCATTAACTGAGAGGAGGGCAGAAAAGATATGGCAGGTCTAAAACCATGAATCAGTGCCACACAGAAATGGTAGACATCAATAGACAAGAAAAGTGACCACCAGGGACTTAGATACAGCCAGCCAGACCTTCTCCTCCCCACCTCTTCCCCTCCCCAGCCCCTCCCCACCCCTTCCTCTCTCCATCCCCTCCCCACCCCCTCCCTACCCCTTCCCCACCCCCTCCCCACCCCTTCCTCTTTGGGGATTACCAGGGATTGAACTCTGCACCACACAGACACTGGGCAAATGCTTTCCTACTGGGCTAAAGCCCAGCTTTAGCGACATTTCAGAGACAACACTCAAAGTCTCGGCTCCACTTTATATAGAAGATGGAGGGAAATGTAGAAAAAGATATTTTCTAACGAATGTATCCCTTTAGAGACAGTCTATAAGAACTTCCAGGCCCAACCCTGATAAGAAGGGACCCCGACACCCCCTCCTGCTTGGTGCTTTTAGATGGTCTTATAGATACTAAAAAAAAAAAAAAAAAAAAAAAAAAGTTAGGGAAAGTACCCTACTTCACACATATGAAAACCTGAATTGCGACCCCAGTAACACGTAAAAAACTGTGTGGTACATCAATAGCACCAGTGTAGGGGAGGAGGAGTCAAAAAGATCCATGGAGCTTTCTGGCCAGACTACACGGATCAGATAGATGAGCCAAGGTTAGGTGGGAACTCCTATGTCGAAACAAACAAACAAACAAATGGTGTCAGGTGCAACTAAGGAAGACACCTCATGCTGCCCTGACTCTAGGCACACACACGCACATGTGTGTGCATACACGTACTCAAGAACACACATACAATCTGCATGGGGACACACATACAATGGGACTTGAGAAAAATAGTTAAATTCATTAAAGTAGTGATAACACATAAAGAAACAAGCAGACCAGTTTTGGAAAAACCGAGTACAGAGAAATTCCATTTATGCCTAGACCTCTGTTGTTCACCTCAAGTCCAGCATCAAGCTCAGTGCACTGGTGCATGTAGCGCTCTGACTGACATGTTATACCCAGGGGAATGTACCCGGTCAGACATGCTCCCTCCGGGTCAGCCCCTGGGCTCAGGGATCACACCGTGGCTTCCTCATTCAAGTGGAGCTGACCATTTGAGGTTCTCACATCTCTGCCGGAGTTCCTTGTCATCAGCCTACTCGAGGGCTAACAGTTTCCAGCCTCACTGAGGAGCGAGAGCCGGCTTTGTGTCCTCTACAACTGCAATACACCTAGAGCAGAAACCTCACTGGAGGGATGGTTGCCGGTGTGAGAAAATACTAACAGGTGGGCTGGGTGGGCAGAGGGAGAGCCGTGGTCCAGAACATGGGCGACGAGGAGACTGGGCGAGTGCTCGCAGGCTCTGAAGGAAGAAGAAGGAAAGATGCGCAAAGATGCCTGATGCAGAAGAGCAGATTCGGGACAGATCAACAGCTCGGTTGCCAGGGAGGCAGCCGAGGGAAAATCCCAAGACTAAATATAGGCGTTCGAAACCACCTGCTATGAATGTCCCTGTAAAGCGTTTGTTTGATAGAAGGATAGAAGTATTAGCTATAAAAACAGCTCAAGTGTCATAAAGATAATTATTTAGTGTAAGAGGGTAAAGCACACCTTTGGTTTAAATTTAAGATCTTGTTCTAAATCTTCCATTTTTAACATGGAAAAACCAGGGGCTCTATCTCAGTCAGGAGAATGCCTGCCTGCGATGCTTGTAACTCTGTGTTCCAGCTCCAGTGCCACATAACCTGGTATATGCCTGTAATACCAGAGTTCAGAAGGGAAAGATGGGAAAATCAGAAGTTCAAGGTTGACCTCTGCTGTAGAACACGTCAGAGGAGCTTTGTATTCCTGAGATTGTCTCTCAAAAATACAACATGATACAATGAGATGGTAAATCAGGCTCAACATTTTCCTTATGGCTGCTAATAATAGTCTGCTCAGCCTTTCTCTTTCCAGAGTCTCATTCAACTGCGGCCCAAAAAGCGAAAGTTGGATTTATTCCGGCCGTAAAGGAAAAGACTAATAGTGAAGATAAATCACTCTACTCCTTTAGAAGGACCCTTCTTTTACAATGTCTGACATTTCTCCGTATACACACCTTCCTTGGAGATGACTCAGAGGCAGCAGCAGAAACGGTTCCTCCAAACACTCACCACGAGGGCGGAAGTGGATAGAAAGAAAGGCGCTGCCTGCCACTCCGAGTCCTTTAAGCACAACCGAAGTGGCCGTCTCAGAGGCCAGTTGGGGCACATCATCAGCCAGCCTCTCTCCCCTCTGCTCTGCTCTTACAACAAAATCCCCCACCATCTTAGAAAGGAAAGCCACGGAGGCCTTTTCCCTGTTGACTTTCCGACTCACAATTCCGTGAGTAAACACCGGCTTTCTGCAGATGAATACGCTGTAAGTGGTTCGGGTTAATCCTCTGTCTCCCCTACTCTGTGACATTCATGCTTCTCAGACAACTGGGCGGCCATTTAAGCCACACAATGGGCTTAGGACACACCACTCTGAAGGGCTTTAGGCAATTGGCTTCCATAGATGTGCTCCACAAATTTTATGCCAGCCAGATGAAACTACTTTAAAGTCAGGATATTCTGAAACCGTACCCTATGGGGCTGTTAGAACCACTGAGAAGGTGGCAGAGGAGGGCCCACCCTGGTACAACCTGCCTTTCCAGGGTCTTCTGAAACGTCCACAACTGCCGTAGCTAGACTCTAGCTTTCTTGCTCCAGGGACAGCTCTGCCAAGGGTGCAGAGTCCTGCTTTGGAATGAAGGAGCACACAGGAACCCTGGAGCAAATTAATTTCAAAGTCATTGCCTGGTTCTCAATACTGGTAAGTATAGTTCAAAATAACACCATACCTTTGTTCTCAAGTTGCTAATAATTTGGGCCTGTCTGCTATCTCGTCTACCTCCTAGGTATAGCAATCTTCTGATAAAACCACCTACTCCCTGACTCTGAGTATGAGAGGCACAAAACTACAGTGTTTGGGGGCAGTGGGGTAAGAGTTTTAAAATGTGACTGATCTAGGACCGCAGACTCCATTCCTTCTTCTATCTGAAATTTTTATGAGAAAGGTTTAATAATCACGAAGGAAACCACTTAGCCTGTAACTATATTGAAAGCAGTTGGGAAGTAAATGAAATGACCGAACCGAGATGAGTAGAGACAGCAGGAGCCTTACCTATCAGGGTGTGGAAGACGGCGGCAATGGCACCAGCCACCACCATGCATAGGACAGCTTTGGCCCTGTCTCTCTTGCTGTTCACGAACACCAGGCCCACATTTTTGAAGTCACTCATGGGCCCCGTGAAGAACTTCATCAGAGAATACGCCAGCCCGTAGCTGGCCAGCATCTCTACCGCATCTTCCTTGACTGCAGCAATGCCCCGGTTCAAGGCCTGGGAAGGAGAGAAGACCAAGACAAGCATGAGACATAGCATCACATCTCTGCAGAGCCTGCCACCAACCCAGGACTTGGCAGATGTGTTCCCCAGAGAAATAATGGGCAGTGTGTAGAGTCAATCTACTCCCAAGTTTGTAGAAAATACTGGCTTTTCTGGTTTTGTTCCCATCAGCTTTTTAGTCTGAGTGCCTTTTTGGGAGGTGATATCTGCCCACTGGGGAAAGTAACCAACCTAACAAGTATTTGTTAGTATCAAAAGATATCAAAAGAAGTATCATTTAAAGGGTGATGTTTTCCCTGTAATCTCAAGTTTTGAGTTCTAGTCCAGCCTGGGCTAGACTTTGCTCATATTCACCTCCATATGTCTGCCTGACCCCTTTTCTCTGGTCCTTGTTATCCTCCTGGAATATCCCCATTTTGTTTTCCTGTCACAAGTGTGTGTGCACAGTTACATCTGGATCCACACGAGAGAAGCATGTAGTATGTAACAGGCTGTTTCCCCCTCAGACCTTTCCTCCTTTCACACAGAGTTACCCAGGTTTTACAACAGACATTATTGTTAGCGTACTTTCAAGTTCTCAGAGAGACAAGTGAAAGTGACAACATCCTCCTTGTCCCCTTGCCCCACAAGTACAGCGACTCCCCAACCATCAGCACCCTGGCCCAGAGAGGAATACTGGCTACAAGCAGTCACCCTGTATTGACACAGGGCCATCACTCAACTGTAGTCAACACAAGGGCTCATTCTCTGTGTCCTAAAGTCCAATGGCACACACCTGCCATCACAGAGTCATTTTTTAAAATAATGACACCCGAAAGCCTTTACCTATTATATCCACTCCTCCCACGACAGACACACAGACACATTCCTAAAAGACACGTTCAATCCGCTGGCTCGAAACACAAATGCATTCTCCCTGTCTGCCCCATTTCTATTGAACAGACAGGGGCCGTGATTTTCTCCACCAACAGTTGTGGCACAGCCTAAGTGCCACTTTGCAACACTCGGTAGGATGACATCCGAGCACTAAGTGAAACAACGACTTTGTGGAAGAAGAAAAGCTAGACCCGCCAACCAAATCCAAGATGGCTCCTCAACCATGTAATGCTTAAGAATTGTTCTACCACATTTTAACACAGCAGCCCACTCAGTGTCTAACCTGCTCTACAGCTGCGAACAGTAAAGTATGTTATTTAGTTCATGTACCACATAGCAGGGATGAGACCCTTCCAGTTACAACTGAACACCAACTGCTTATAAAACGTATCCAGACCGCAGCCATGCTGTGTTGTAGCGAGTGTGTGTGCATTCGCACACTCGGGCACACGCCGGGGTATTTCGTGAGTGTCTAATATAACATACTATCTGTTTAGTTTAGGGAAGACAGACAAAAGGAGCAAAACTCCGGGGCTTCAATTCCTCAGGACACTTCTTCAGCATCTCTCCTGGAGATGCTGCCGAGGCGGCGGTGAGCACTTATGGAGTGAAGCATCAAGCAAGGCGCTACGGGGAGGAGGGAGGCGCATTCGCAGGGAAATGCCGCGACGGGAAAACCGCTTCAGAGAATCTTAGAATAAAAACGGGCTGGGAATATAAAGCTAGCTTCTGACACCTGTTCTTCGAATCCGTTTCTTCTCCATTCCTTGTATCTGTGCTTTCCCAAGAGAACTGTTTGTACGACAGTGATGCCTTTTCTCTTTTTATTTAAAAAAATAAACTTTTCCTTCTGTCAAAATGAAGCAAACACTGTAACGCCATGGGGCGAACTAAACACCAAGAGACTAACTGGTAGTGGATTTTGTGTTTGATACGAGGGCTGACCAACTTGATCACCTACCCCGTTTGTCCCGTGGGAATCTGAGGCAGACACTGCTGGTGCCCGGCAGGTCTCATAGACCCCCGGGTGGCAGGAACCCAGGGACTGACATGCACTGGTTATGAGGACCAGCTCCCCGCTTCCACGGTCCCTCCTGGTTCTCCACAGACCTGGAAGCGGACTCCAGCAGACACCAGCCCTGGCGTCCTCTCCCCAGCACCCTATCCTGCTTGCCCCACCCTCTTCAGAAAGCGCATGCTCGTTAATTCACGGTGTACAAGAACCCGTTCACTTCAGGTCTTGCGCCACTAAGAGTGAACTTGGAACAGTTCTGAACAGCTTCTCAGCCTCCCAGAGCCTGAATAATCCTCAGTGCCAATGGCATGCCTGCTCAGGTCTCACAACTAGCATAGTTGAAATCCTCCCCCGCCTTTCCTCATATCCGTGGTTTTGGATTTATAAATGTGTTTTTTTTTTTTTAAAAAAAAAAAAAACACATTTATTTATTCAGTACATGTATGTATGTATGTGTCTGTGTGTACACATGACAGGTCACACATGTGGAAGTAAGAGGGCATCCTGCAGAAGTGAGGTCTCTCCTTCTACCATGTAGGTTCCAGGGACTGAACTGGACTTGTCAGGTTTGGTGGCAATCGCCTTGTCCTGTTGGGCTGTGTCACCAGCCCACGAACTGTTTCTAGAGCATACAGTATGCTGAAATTTAAATGGCATTATCTAGCGCAAGTTTCAAACACACCTATAGCATACCTATATAATGTAGGAACAGACTGTCTACATGTCTCTTGACAAACCTTAGGTTTTTTTTTTGTTTTTTTTTTAATGAACAACAATCCTGACAACCCACCAGTCTCGGCTGTACTTTCTATCCTCACCAACACCAAGTCTTAACCCTAGAGCTGCAGTAGAAGAGGGACACAGCTAATGGCAGCTGTCAGCAAGGGTGGGAAGCTTCAGCAAGGCCAACAATCGTGGAGCTTTAAGGGAAGAGCATGGGGCTCAGCCAGAATCTGCTTCCATGGCTTAACTGCTGAGTGGGTCATTCAGAGGACCTTGGGAGAGAGAGAGGCTGTGCACAGAGTGCCAAGCAGTTACTACACTAGAAAAGTCACCGAGAGCAAGGACATGTCATTACGAGATGCCACTGCCTGTGAGACATCCTACTGATCTAATGTTTCTGGTGATGGGGTTAAAGGCGTCACTGAAACAAAATGGATCCTGATTCTAGTATGAGAAATGCACGGAAAGCTTCAGACTTAAGAACACACGCGCTACGTACGTTAATGTTTTAGTACTTTTTATTCCCACTTGTAGCAATTTCTCCCAGTCTGTCCAATTTATTTGTTTCATATTCTGTCGAGAGAGGAAAGCCCTGCTATTGCTGGACTTCATGGACTCAGCTGCACGCGCTTTAAGCCTTTCCTATGCTTTACCCCTCTGTAATAAGATTATTTTGTCCCACTTTATGGCTTTGTTTGCACACTTGACTTTCTTGCTTAATCTTCCTGGCTCTTGTGAGAGATGGATCGAAACGAGGTGTCCTCTGAACAGTTTACCTTTCTTCAAAACCACACACGGGACAACCATTTATTTACACTCCTGTTTATTCAAGACGGCTTCTCACCACCCCTTAGGCTTTGACATGTCCTGCAGCCACCTGCTGTTTGTACATCTGTCCCTCCCCCTCCCCCTCTATCGCTGCTTTCCTGACGTGTGTCTGCTCTCTTGGCCTCTGTCTTCCCGAGCTCTGGGGAGCAGAGACCTGAATTTACTTGTTTTGTCCCCAGAACCGCACCTTGGCATGGTTTCCCACGCAAGGCAGAAGGGTGGATAGACTGGAGGAGGAGATAAACGTGTATGAAGTATGAACATCCGCTGTGTTGTGAGCTGAAGAAAAGCAAATATGTCCATGAGCTGAGCAGTCCTAGGAGGAAGTCATCTGGGGAAGTAAAGGAACCCCCAGAAGGTAGCACTGGACCTGTCACCATGGTGAGCAACCAGGTGGTGTGGCAAAGTAGGGTAGAGCCGACGGATGGAAACGCATAGTTTGGAGGCCAAGAAATTGGAGCAGGACGTAGTCTTGACCACGGGTGTGAGGCACAGGGGAAAACGGATGGCCGGTGAGGTTTGTGGTTGGAGGCACTGTTGAGCAGTGCGGTGCTCACTAAGACAGGGACAGCGGCCAACAGCATTTGAAGGTGGAGGACGGTGTGAGATCCTCTGGGAAGGCTATAGATAGAAAGGAAGGGAAAGCCAAGATTCTTCCGTGTATGTCTCTGGGGCTTAAAACCGAAGCCTGTCAAGGGCATGCAGGCCTGGGTCCTGCTGGCATGTGTCTAGGCTGCATCGCAGGTCGAAGGCTTCTGGCAACGCTGGTCGAAGCCCAGCAATATCTTAATCCAAGTTCAGAAGAGGTAGCCGTGGCTGGAGAGGGGAACTAGCTGTGGCTTTAAAAATTCAGCTCAGAATTCAGCTAGGAGTCATGGGGATGAGTGAGGCGTCACCTGCTAGTCCAAGGCCTGTTCCCAAACCTTCACAGTTTTCCAAAGCAAAGGCACTTGAGTCTGGACTGCAGCCAGACCTAACAGTTCCCTAATACTGTAAAGGTGACACTAGCCTTGGTTCACAGTTCAGGCCTAGTCCCACACGGAACAGCACTGGTCTTTCCTCACGCTTCAGACCCCAGATGCAGTGCAAGCAAAGACATAGCAGCTTCCCAGAAACACTGGGGGGCCATGGGCACTTTCGTGTCTCCTAGCATTGTCCAGACTCATGACTGCTTATGGGCTGTTTTGCTTTGATACACCAAGTTTGCAAAACCACAGGACATTTATTAAAAAGTAGAAACTACTATTCCTCCCCCCCCCCCCCGGGAGGGATACCTATGAAATCTCACAGGTCTGAGCTAACCTCTCTCGGATAAGCTGTCTAGGACAGGAAATCCTAAACTCCCAACATTTTTAACTTGGGATCTGGAGATCAGACAATTCTGCTAAGCTGCACACAGCGATCCTACAAGTCACCTACTGCCCCCAGCCTGCTGTCACCCCACACCCATGATAGCTCAGGCAGGTCTTAAGAGCCACCTCCATTAACACAGAGAAGCCACCTGCAAATACCTCTGGGACTCAGTGCTTAATCATCCAGCCTCCTCTCAACCTGCATGTGCAAACCGCAACCCGGAGAACTGCCGGGACCCAGTTCAGAACACAATCTGCTACTATGACGGTCTTGGCCTCCACGGGGCTAAGCAGCTTGGCCATTTTCAATCCCGCCTTTGGTGGTCCTCATTTCGTTTGGAAGGCCCTGATCTCTGGTTCTTCTGTGACAGGGGCCATCAGGTGCGACTAAACAAAACACCCGTGTCCCCCGCCTTTCCTCACCATCCCATTGCTGTTACAATGGGAAGGCCAGTCTCAGCAGGCAGGTCAAGGCTATCTATCTAGGGCCTGGCTTAGACAGCCTCTAAACTACTGTGGAGCCTTGTTCATGTGCAGTCTTCCTCTCCTGTTTGACCTGGCTTCTTCCTACCAAGGTTTATAGGTGCACATCTCAGAAAGAAACCTCTTGGCTCTGTACTGGCCTCTCCTCCCCCCTTCTCTCCTCTCTGTTCTGCCACGCTCAGTACACAGCCCAGGTCCAACAAGCCTGTGCACAGTCTGACTTGGCTTATTTACCATCAGTTTTCTTGTATTTACTAAATACCATGAATGTCTGAATGTAACACAGGAACAAAGATGAATGTTCTATATATGATCTCATACATGACCATTAATGGGTGAAGTCCTAGCTTTGGGCCTGTTTATATAGGTTACAAAAAAAAAAAAAAAGATTCTTGGTAGATTTTATAGATTTAAAATATGCGGAGTGGTGGCGGCGGCCAGACAGCCCTGCCGTCCTTGTGGTTCCGACATTTTCTGAGTGGACAGATAGGGCGGGCGTACCCTGATATTTCTGCTCCCATCACAAGCTTGCCCCACACGACTGGGCTCACAGCTGGCTCTCAGCTGTAGTCATAGGGACACAAATAGAACGCAGCATCGGGTCACATGATGAGCCCTGTAAGTGTAAAAGCTCCAACACCAATTTATTCTGACTCCCCCTCCCCCCTTCATTTTCTTTGGAAGGCTCTGGAAAAGGGGGTAAACTATTCCCTGACAGAGTCGAAGCATGCTGAGGAGTTTAGTTACTTAAGAAAATCAAGCTTAGAGGACAGAGCAAACAAGAGAGCTGGCTAAAAGCTGAACTGCTGGGCTTGGAGGCTGGCTTGGAGGTAGAACGCTCACCTAGTTTACACAAGACCTTGGTTCAACCCCTAGAACAGCAAACACACCAACAAAAATAGAAGGTGCACATGCCATTGCTGAGCTCCAAGTTCTGATGACGGGATGGGGAGGGAACAGGGTATGCAAAAGGGCTGGCTGTACAATTCAGTGAGTACCTAGAGCTCGGGGCTCAGACTGCCCTGAAGTCCAGGGCCTTATCAGAAAAATCATCATTCAGAAACGGTTTTTCAAACACTTCCACAAGGTTTCCAGCTGAGGTTTGATAGTCAATGCTCAAAGTCCCTTTTTCTATTTTTTATTTTTTTTTAAGTAAGATGTTCCTTCATTCCTCTCATCTTGGATTAGAGGGAATAGCAGGGCTTACAGGCTAGACAATCATTTGTTTTGTGTGGAGACAGTCCAGGCTGTTTCCTAAGCCCTTTGATAAAAGACGATTCCTCTCTCTAAAGCTGCAGGGTGTCTGTACCACCCCCCACCCCCGTGACACCATGAAACAGTTTAAGCATAGTTTAAACATCTTTCTTGAATTTCTTCAGCAAGGTGACATTTGTATAGGGAACAGCATGGCTGGGCACAGCCACCTGTGAGGTCAGCTTCTGATGCCTGGGATGGCCGGCCATTTGGGATGGCAGTCCCCGCCCCCCAGGAGTCTGGGTTCCTGTATCCTGTAATTTTCCACTGTTATTGTTCTGTTTGTCTGTATTTTAAAAAGTGGTTTGAGTTAAACTGGTTCATTTGTCTTGCCAGTAGTTTTCCAGATTCATTTTATTTTCTCAAGGATCTATACAGCTCTGTCTAGCTGGGGCTCCAGCCAAGAGCTTGACACCCACACACGAGGCTGTGGTTTGCAGGGAACAGCCGGCTAACGAGCCCGGTCCCTTTAGCAGTCAAAGAGGGCTCTGCTCTGCATGTCCATATTTAGCGCTTGCTGAAAACCCAGAGGTGACCTGGTCCAGACAAAAGGTGACACTGATGTCATTGCCATTTGTGATACATAGAGACGAGCGTATAAAAAAAACAGACTTATTTGAGAGGCAAAGGCTGGCCACATGGCAAGTTCCAGGCCAGCTATTGCTATGAGAGCCTATTTCAAGAATATACATTAATGAATGAATAGATGGATGGGCGGGTAGACAGACAGACAGACAAGACAGACAGATACCAACCACCAGACAAGGTACAGTGAAGTGTGATCTAATTCAATGTGCTCCTGTCTATGTCTTCATAGGTCTGGGGTAATAAAAAGTGTTTTTTTTTTTTTTAAATGACCCTCTTAATTGGAAAACACATTTAATCACGAAAGGACATATTTTAGTGTCTCAGAACTCTCTCCAGCTCTCCCGATCCTTTATTTAGATATGAACATCATACTCCGCCAAATTTAACCGGGGGAGGATTGACAAAGGCGTATTTCTAAGACAATTCTAGTGCTAGCTGCTTGCATGCCTATAATCCCTGCGCCTGACAGGAGGGAGACAGAAGATTGAGCCCAAGGCCACCATCCAGCTACATGCTTATCTAAAAATAAAAAAAAAAAAAAAAAAAAAAAAAAATCTAGTGTCCTTTTATAAAACAATTTCCTTGTAGTCTTTTACATTACTTAAACACATGGTCTCCAAATAATAATTCCTGGTTAATATGTCAATGATACTCATTCGTGCCAGACATACACAACCGGGGGGGGGGCGTCACTTCATGCCATGCCACCATGAGAACCTACTTCAGAGTCCTAACATCTAAGCAAAATGTGCTCGTGGGTCATGTGCCTGTAGTCCCAGGCTGGGAAGGAAGACACGGGAGGACTCTTGGGGACTGCCAGTCAGCCAGGCTAGCCTATTGGAGAGTCTGGGTTCCTTGAAAGAAAGTTCTTAGGTGGAGCCCACGGTGCTCTAGTGCCATAAAGTTACAGGGATAAGCAAAGATTTGGGACAGAATTGGAATTCTGCTTGGGGTGGGGTGGGCGTGGGGGTTATATTTGGAATTGAAACCTCGCCCAAAGGTCTCAGGAGTGGGAGGTCAGAGGTCCTAGGGAGAATCTACTGCTGTTCCGTCGTCAAGGTGCTTTCTAAGAATCTGTACACGTCAGTGCTGCCTGCAGCCCTTGTCAGAGGAGCTTCCGACAGCAACTGGTCCTCAAAGGGTTGAGAATAAGCGAGTACTGGATATTCAACCCTAAGTGGAGCATCTATATTACCCCATCCCAGAGCTCATTATGGAAGAGGGGACAGAAACAATGCAAGAGGCAGAGGCTGGGGAGGAGAGCTGAGAGGCTGTCCTCTGATTGGACAAAGCCATAGCACTCAGGAGCTTGCGAGCGTTGTGCTGTCCTCTGATTGGACAAGGCCACAGCACTCAGGAGCTCCTGGGAACTGTGCTGTCCTCTGATTGGACATGGCCATAGCACTCAGGAACTTGCGGGAGCTGTGCTGTCGTGCACAAGACTACAAGAGATCACACCAAGCATTCTAGCAGGCAGCACTACATACATAGATCTAGTGTCTCCCTCCACCCCCAACAAAGAGCAAGCAAACAGCAATAGCAACAAAACCTAGGGAGGGAGCAGATCCGGGGTACGTAGATGGCTCAGTGGTTAAGAGCACTGGTTGCTCTTCCAGAGGACCCCCATTCAATTCCCAGCACCCACATGGGGGTTCACAACCATTTGTATGTTTCTTCGGATCTTCACGGGTCCCAGAAACATAACACATGGAAACAGGCAAAACACTCATAAATTAAAAGAAAAAGAAAGAAGAGGACAGATCAGGGGAGAAAGAATGTCTTCCTTGGGGGTGGTGACCCAGAAGAGTATGAGGGGAGAGTTGGGAGGTGGACAAGACACAGTTTATATGTATGACATTGCTGAAGCACAAATAAAAGATATTCTATTAAAAATAAGGTGGACAGAGATTCAGACAGAAAGGTTTTGTCAACCTCTGGCCTCCATATGTGTGAGCACAGCGGGGGGGGGGGGGGGAAGGAGGTAGAGAGGGAAGGAGGGAGGGAGGGAGAGAGAGAGAGGGAGGGAAGGAGGTAGAGAGGGAAGGAGGGAGGAAGAGGGAGAGAGAGGGAGAGGGAGGGAGAGGGAGGGAGGGAGGGAGGGGGAGAGAGAGAGAGGGAGGGAAGGAGGTAGAGAGGGAAGGAGGGAGGGAGGAAGAGAGAGAGAAAGAGAGAGAGAAGGAGGTAGAGAGAAGGAGGGAGGGAGGGGGGAAGGAGGTAGAGAGGGAAGGAGGGAGGAAGAGGGAGAGAGAGGGAGAGAGAGGGAGAGGGAGGGAGGGAGGGAGGGAGAGAGAGAGAGAGAGAGAGAGAGAGAGAGAGAGAGAGAATCAAATAAACAAAAAGCCTATTGTGAGCTGGGAGGAGCGCGTCTCTGAACTCTCCACACTTGCTCTGTCTCTGCTGGCCGGATTTTTCCTGATTACTCTGCCACCTTAGCCTTGCTGATATCTGAGCTACTCAGAAACTCCTAGCTCCTGACTTAAGATGTCTATCACCTTCTATGACTTCTGTAAATGTATTTACAATTTGCACTTGGCCCCTCTGAAACCCAGTGACAAAAGATATCGATGAAAGCACCCAAGCCCCACCCTGCTGTGGGGGACCCTATTCTAATGTCTTTTTTTTTTTTTTCCTGATAATTGTAAGACTCTGATCCCAAGGTTACTGTCTATTTCAGAAGACAATGGAGTTGTTATGGTTTTCTATTCTGCCTATATGTTGGGGGAAGGGCAGGTGTTCTTTGCATGTGTGTTCATGTATGTGAAGGACTTGGGTCAATATCAGGTACACTTTTCGGTCTCCACTTTATTTTTCTAGTCAAGAAGGAATAGGGGAGGGGGTGTCAAAGTATCTAGTGACAAAGCCCAGGTATGGTCACTGTTCTGAAGACTAGGCTCAGTGACTCCCAGGTGGAGGAAGCTCCCAGAGAGCTCTTCAGATAAAGAACAGACCATTGCACCGGCTCCTTTAAACAGCAGGGGCCATTGGTCCCTGGAAAAGGCACCGAAGTCAGCACAGTCCCACTCAAGGCCTCACTGACTCCAAACAGAGGGAGACTGTGATGTTCCCAGGGATAGTGGGACAGTGGTCTGGCATCACCTGGCTACGGGGTGGTCTGTGGGTTATGGCCTGTGCCCTTGCAGAAGTTCATACCCTGCTAAACCATCCACACTTGGCGGGCTTGGGGTTTCCTTACTTTCAATCCATCTTTCTGGCAGCTTAAAGCAAAGGACAGCAAAGCTCTGCTCAAGGCTTCCCTCTGCCCAAACAGTTATCTCTGTCTTCATGGCCCCTGCGGCATTGCTCTTCATACTGGACCCCAAAGAAAAAAGAACTCACCTGCAAATGTGTTAAACCTTCCCAGGGAAAATGGAGATTTCTTTAGATTAGCACTTAGGACAATAATAATATAACTGTCTCCTAGAGAATATGGCTCTCAATCTACTTTAATAAAACTCCCTTCTGTATATTCAATATTAAAAAGAATCTGCAAGGAAAAAAAGAAAACCAAAAAGGTTATGTTCTTTCTCTGTGTCTGATAGACACATACTCCTGTTCTATTCAACTAATGAGCTCATTAAAACTGTATCAGACTCATAAAATATCTCTTATGAGATGGTTCTTGAGAATACTTCAATTCCTAAAAAAAAAAAAAAAAGCCTGTAAAATTCTTACAGAAATTCTTGTAAAAATTCCTAGAAAATTCTTGGGACTACTTCAAACAAGTACTCTTTAATTTCTTTTCCATTGACTGATTTATTGACCGTGTGTGGGCGCAGGCATGCCCGTGTCACAGAGCATGTATGTGCCTTGGCTGATTCTCTCATTTAGGTGGGGACCAGTACCAAACTTGGGTTATCAGGCAGAGAGGCAGGTGCCTTTACCTCCCGAGCCATCTTCCCAGCCCCTAAGGCAAGTACTCCTAAATGAAAAGCAACTCACAGTATTTGGCTCTTCAAGGACAAACATACGACCCAAGTAGACAGAGAGCAGCAGATGTGAGCAACAGAAACCCAGGAAAGACCCCGCCGGATTTGTCTCTAAGTCTCATGGAGTCGGGGTTAGAATGTAGCAATTTCGGTTTTCCCTTGTACCTAAGCCGAGTGATTTTTAACTTCACACAGGAGAAAAGACTAGAAACGCACAGTGTAGTCCAGAGAGAAGCCTGACACCGTGGACACAAACCGCAGAGAAGAGGACTTTAGAACAGATGTCACTGGGGCCCAGCCAGGAAAAAGATGCCACGCTTCAGTGGGACTTGGGGAAGTGAAACAGCCATCAGTCTCAGATTAAAAACCGAGAACAACTGATTACATCGAGCACTACCCAGATAAGGCACAAGGGGAAACTTTACACAGTGCTGGCAGGCGCATAAACGGCTGCACCTATAAGGAAAGAGGAATATGGAAGAAGTATTAAAATCCAGCTTGGTGAGGTAGCACAGGCCTGCAACTCAGGCACTTGGAGCCTGAGGCAGGAGGATTGGGACTCTGACTTACTTTGGTCTACAGAGTGAGACAATAGTTTCAAAAAAATAAAAACAGAGCAAACACAGCAAAGAGGAATAAAATTGAAAATGTATTAACCAATTGATCCAGTAATCCCCAAATCCCCAGTAATGAATGCAAACCGAAGTCCTGCGGTGGAACAGCATCTCACAGGCATGTTTATCACAGCAGTGACAACAACGTGACCATGCACTGGGAGGGGAACACTAAAGGGTAAGAGACACAAAGCAAGACAGGAAACAATGCGCAACATATTGAGCCAGTAGCAAGAGAGGTAAGCAATGCTTTGCGTATGAGCAGGGAGAAAGAGTTACAGACAGACATACTGTTTTAGAAGGGTAAAATTATTTTAACTTTACTCATATCTGTGTTATTTATTGTGATGGTTTGTATATGCTTGGCCCAGGGAGTGGCACTATTAGGAAGTGTGACCTGGTTGGAGTAGGTGTGTCACTGTGGGCGTGGGCTTTAAGACCCTCATACTAGCTGCCTGGAAGCCATTGTTCTGCTAGCAGATAAAGATGTAGAACTCTCAGTTCCTCCTGCACCATGCCTGCCTGAATGCTGCGATGTTCCCACATTGATGATAATGGACTGAACCTCTGAACCTGTAAGCTAGCCCTGCTGACTAAATGTTGTCCTTTATAAGACTTGCTTTGGTCATGGTGTCTGTCCACAGTGGTAAACCCCTAACTAAGACACTTATTACAAGACTAGAGGATACTTCCACTGGCTTAACCTGGGGAAAACACGGCGCTTTATCAAGGCACACAAAATCAATGAGTTGCTTTATTTCCTGGAGTGCAAATGTATATACACTGCTCTCCACCAGGCAGATGTGGTAACTGCTGACCTGCACTCAATGCTCGTCTGGATGCTGTAGCTAAGCAGAGTCCTCCCTGCTCAGAAAGCATCATGATTTGCGACATATGAGGCTAAACTCTAGGAGCTGTGTGCTGCCCCAAAGCCTGCAGCTCCCCAGGTCCTGCACCTCCTCTGACTTTAGTGCCTA
Source organism: Micromys minutus (assembly GCF_963924665.1). NCBI lineage: Eukaryota > Metazoa > Chordata > Mammalia > Rodentia > Muridae > Micromys > Micromys minutus. Next base: position 42,165,300 of record NC_137955.1, on the reverse strand, counting down.
AAATGTGATTTGTCTAAAGCAGCTAAAACAACTACGCCATCTTAGCCAGACCATAGGTCAATAAAGGCTTCCCAGAGTCCTAAACATTTTCCAGAACTATCAGTGTTGCCTCCATGAGAACTCTGAGAAGCCCGGTATGATGGCTCATGCATGCCATCCCAGGACTTGAGAGGCAGGAGGACTGCCGTGAGTTTGAGGCCAGCCTGTACTACTCAGTGCAAACTGGCCTGGACTACAGTGAGACTGTTTACCACAGCAAGATACAGTGACCTGCATCTGCAATAGTAGCATTCGAGAGGCAGGGGGATTGCTGCAAGCTCAAGAGAACAAGATAACTTCTCAAAGACATAAATGTATATAAACCGATGGGAAAACACCACCGCTAAACAAACAACAAACAGAATCAATCTGTAAAGCCTACTCTTTGCACACCCTCAGTTGTCTACCAGCTCATCTGAAGAGTGCATGGCTTCCTCTTCTGCAGGTCTTCTGAGAACACAGTCGTTCTCCCTGACACCCCTCTAACCACCTGGTGCCCCACAACTGCTCCCGCCACAGCAACTGTTGGCGAATTTTATTTACTCATAGAAGTATTTCATTCATTCATCCAGCTACAGTTAATGACTAGGCCTATCTGTCTAGCATCGAAATCATGTTTGCCACAGACAGTGAACATCTTAACTTTTTATGGCCAATGTACCATACACATGAGCTGAGAGCCAGGAAGGCATACCGTTTACACTAAATAGATATGCATCTTTCTTTGGCTGGTTGGTTTGATGACTGGTTGGTGTCTTGATATATGTATCCCAGGCTGGCCCCGAACTCCCTCTGCAGCCACAGATGACCCTAGATCCTTAATCCTTCTGCTGCTACTTCAGGAGTGCTGGGATTGCAGACACGCATCACAGCTCACTTCATGCTGTACATTCTTTATAGGTCTAGCAAACCTGGTGCCAGGAGAACATTTACTGAGGATTAGAGTATGTCTGTAAGACACTAAGGAAGACAGACTCGGTGAGCAGATGATGAGAAGCCAGGGGAAGGACAGAGGGACACATACAAGAGAGACAAGCATTGATGAAACAGACAGATATGGGCAGGAGCTAGAGGAGACCCATAGTCAGGATTGTAGCTCCCGATGACCTCGATGGACAGGATAAGCCTTTAAGAACAAAGGTCTGTGGAATGTGCCCAGTGCAGCTGTGCAGATAAAAGAAGAGTGTGTTATGTTTTAAGAGGTCACTGGGGCTGTATGGGTGTGACCACATCTCAACCCATCTGGTATTATATACATAAAACACTATATTATTCTAGATGCAAGAAGCATTCCAACTCAGCGTTGACATAGTTTAACTAGCATCACTCTAGAGCCTTCTATGGCTTAACTGTAGTTTTTAAAGGGAACTTAATAGCCTCTGATGACATTCAGGTTTGGGGCAATTACTCAGACTCACGTTGTATTCCCACAGTCCTGGGACTGAAAGGCCGAAAGAACTTCCTTTCTAAGCTGCATATACGCTATTTGGCCTTCACAACTTAAAAAAAAAAAAAAAGATTTATTTATTATATATAAGTACACTATATCTATCTTCAGACACACCAGAAGAGGGCATCAGATCTCATTACAGATGGTTGTGAGCCACCATGTGGTTACCGGGATTTGAACTCAGGACCTCTGGAAGAGCAGTCAGTGCTCTTAACCACTGAGCCATCTCTCCAGCCCCGCAACTTCTTTTGTGTGTATGTCATATATGTGCAGGTACATGTATGTGCAGACCAGTGGTCAACTTGCATGCACCATTCCTTGAGCACTGCCCACCTTATAAAATGATATATGTGTAGGGGGTAGATATGCATCATGGGGGAGGGTCTTTGCTTGTCCATGTGCATGGAGGGGCCAGAGGTTAGCTTCAGGCGTCTCTCCACTCTATTTTGGGGAACAGAGTCTCTTACCAAACCTAGATCTCACCATTTCAACTGGACTGGCTGGCCAGTGAACCCTAGGGACATCTGCCACCCTACCACTGGGATAACTAGTGGGTACCAGCACTGGGAACTTTCAGTTCCATAAATTTGGACCCAGCAGGTTGTGGCAAGCTCAAATGCACCCAGATTCTCCTACAGTTCTAAGTTGATAGAACAAAACCATCTCCCCCCAGATACTTGCTTTCATCTGAAGATGGAGGCATAGTAAACAAAAGATAACAAGCAACAAGCCATCTTATCATCTAGTTTTAATCTCACCCAAAGATGTATCAAACCCGAGTCTATTCTCCTATGACTGCACTGAGTGTTTTCTTGGTTGGTGCAAAAAATTGAGGAATTTCGCAGAGAAAAACATGGACGAGGAAAAACAGGAAGTCCCAACTTTGAAAAACATCCAATCTACCTTCTATGCAGACCACAGAAAGATTAGACAAACCAAGTACTTGTTGACATTGGCTGTAAGCTTTGCAAAAAGGATACAGCCTTAAAATACACCTGGAACAAGACCAAGTCACCTCCTCACTGGCCTTTTCTATCCCTCTGTAAATTGTATTTTAAAGGAACTGCTAAGCAGGAATCTAAAACCAGCCCTTGAATGAACTATAAGAAGTTGCCATTGTTGTTGGGCACCTTCCTATGCGTGCTCGGGGGCCGGGCTGGGCGTTTCTCATGAGTCACCACATTTAACTTAATCCTTCCGAAATGCTAGCAAGGTAAGTGAGCTGTGGCTACTGTGAAAGGTGGGAAATGGAGCCTTAGTGGGGGGAGTGATCTCTCAAGGCTGCAGAGCACCTAAGAGGCAGGATTATAATCTCAGCCATACACTCTGTTTTCCCATATGCAAGCTAGGAACTGCAAGTGTGTGACCTCTCAGAGATTAAGTATCCTTAGCCAAATGGGGATATCCCTAAAAGTCTGGTGGCTAACCCATTCTGTGATGATTTGAATGAGTATGACCCTCATAGGCTCATGTATTTAAATGCTTGGTCCCCGGTTGATGGTTTCCAGTTGGGAAGGATTAGGAGGTGTGGCCTTGTGGAAGGAGGTATGTCATTGGGCTTGAAGGTTTCCAGAGCCATGTCATTCCCATTAGCTCCCTTTCTGCCTCATGTTTGTGGATCAGATGTAAGCTCTTGGCTACTGCTCCAGCACCGTGCTTGCCCGCCTACTGCCATGTTCCCTTCCAGTCCTCTGGAACCATGAACCCCCAAACTAAAACTATTTTCTTTTGTAAGTTGCCTTGGCCATAGTTCTTTGTCCCAGCAATGGACAAATGACCAAGACACATGTCCTGCACCTTGCTCTTCCCAAACAAGAACAGTAGACAAATGACGGCTTGAGGGAAGACTGCCAACCGAGTTTAAGCCCTGGCACATGGGAATCTCAAGGCCCCCAGCAGAACCCAGTGTGTAGTTGTGCCTCCAAGCAGACTGAATACTAGTCATGAAGATCTGTGGCATAAAATCACAGCATAAATCTACTGGAATGAACTTCCTTTTTGGACTAGCTATAGCCAGAGTCAGACCACAGGCCATATGGGTCACAATGCCTAACTCTTAGTGAGATCCCGGGTGGGTGTGTTGGGATTGAGGATGAAGGGGTAAACCAGATGAGCTGGGGCTTCTAGAGGTTACCATTCTGCTCTAAACTGCCTGACACTTTAGTGATTCTAGTCTAAGAACAGACAAGAAAAGAACTAGCTGCTCTGTAATTTCCATGAAAAAGGCTAAACTTGAGAGACAGAGACCACAATCCTGCCTCTTGGGCAGGGGGGGGGGTGGGGGGTGGGGGGGTGGGGGGGGGCTCGCCAGAGGTAGTGAACATTTTCTTATTTGATGCTCTTCTTCAAAACATGGTTTCCTTACTTAATAACAGTAAAAACTGGGGGATGGAGAGATGGTTCAACGGTTAAAAAGCACAGACTACTCTTCCACAGGTCCGGAGTTCAATTCCCATGTAGCTCACACCATCTGCAATGGGATCCGAGGCCTTCTTCTGGTGTGGCTGAAGACAGTGACAGTGTACTCACATACATAAAACAAAGTCTTAAGAAGGAAAAAAAGTGCAAACTGGTGAATCAGTGCTGCCAGCAGCAACAGCAGGGAAGCCCCTCTCAATAGTAACCCTGTCAGGAGTCAGGAACCCCCCCCCCCCCACTGCCCCGTAGAAAGAAATGCATACAATGTTTGCGGGCACGCTGGTGGTTCGCACCTCTGCTCCTAGCATTCAGGAGGTTGAGACCAGAAGACTATTGTCATTTCAAGACCAGCCAGGAGTCTACAGTGAATTCCAGACCAGCCTAAGCTGGAGAGCAAGAGCCTGTCCTGAAACCCAACCCAACCCAACCTAAACCAAAGCAAACCCGTTTCCTTCCTCTCAGACCCCTACAAAGTCTCCATAACTTTTGCTGGGGTATCCTGCCTGACTCCTTCCACATGAGGTAATGTCAACACCCAAGTGCACTGGGAAGGGACCTAAGTACAGATAATTAAGAAGAAAATGGTCAGACCCTGTGCCTTTCTCTGTCCAAGGCAAGAGACATGGAGCTTGGACAGGCGGTGTAAAAGGTGCTTCCTGCCTTCCAAGAGGAAGATGACGTGGAACACGGGAAAGAAACTGGGATTTTGGGAGCATGCCCTGTGCTTAGGGAAGGATATTAAAAACAGAGAGAGGGGTGTAGAGAGGAGTCAGGATAGCAGGGGAGTGAGGGATGAAGGGAACAAGGAGAAAAGAATTCTGTGGTTCAGGTGACAGTCCTGCAATCCGGGAGGGACCATTTAGCCAAAAACGGGGCACAGAGAACATAGGCTGAAAAGTGGTACCCATGTTGACCTCCCATCCTTGAAGTTATGTAAGACGAAACAGGGTGGTGGGTGCTTACAGCAATGCCTCCAGTAAAGGATAAGGGGCTTCTTATCCCTGACTAAAGAGGGAAGGACATGTTGGCTGGGTCTGTATGTCTGCTCTGTCTTGGCCCTGGAATCAGACCGAAGACAAGCGCCTAGAAGACACTGTCAGAATCTTTAGACCCAACATGGCGCACACCCCTGCTACTCGGCAAGCTAACATGGACCCCACAGTGTGACAGTGATGGTTCCCAGGACCCGACTTCTAAACTAATGACCTGGTCCCTGCAGCCTGCTGGTCTTGGTGACTATGCCAAGTACCTCGAAGGAATTCTTCTAACTCAAGAGGCGAGGCCCAGGACAGCCTAGTGGCCTGCCAGCTGTGTTGTGACCTCTGGCAGCCATAAGTTAGGAGGTAGGAGGTGCAGCCCATGTGTACCCAACGACAGTGAAGTCCTCTCCCTGATACTTGCTGGCCTTGCATCTCTGTGCTGCTGACCAAAGAATGGAGCCGCCAGCCACCCACGGGGTGGCGGGAGGGACGTTTTCCTCCAAGTGGAAGAAGTAACCAGTGACCCATTTGCTTGCACAGCGAACGCTTATCTGATGGCAGACCTGCAGAGTTAATATCTCTGGGATCTGCTTACACTGGCGAAGGCCCACCCTGGAGGACGTGGACAGAGTAAATGCGTCTGGGCACAGCGCTCGCTCCCTCCTGTCAGCAACAGCTAACTGGTGTGCAAACTCAGGGAGGGAGGGAGGGCGGGGTGGTGAGGCTGGAGAGCGCAGCTCAGTGTGCTGCAGGCACCTGCTCACCCTCCCTCGACACAGTGAACACCCAGGGTAGGCTGAATTTTTCAAGCTCGAACCCTTTGCTGCTGCTCCCTGTGTACTCCGGTGCGGGCAATGATGTCTTGTGGCAACCATGGAGGCACACGGATAGGGAGGTGGGGTTACTAAGCAGCCTTGGTCATGAAGACGAACTACTGATGGCCAGGGCCTCACAGGAAGGAGGTTCAGGGATGATCGACTGAATGCTTCTCTTGCCCCGTCTCTCTTCTTCTGATCCTGATTACTTAAGAACTCTCCTACCACAGCATCTTCCTTCCGCTCACTATTAGATCGCAACCTAAAGATAAATGTCCCCAGATTTATTAACTGCTCTCATTTGGAAATGTGCTGTTAGTTAAAAGCTCTCAACCCACCCCCCCCCCCCCGCAGATCTCTCATAAAATTAGTTAATTATCTTTCCCATATAGGTGACAGGCATGATTAGCAAGTGAAGGCCCTTGCCACATATCTTCCTGTAACAGGCTTGCTTTTTCTTTCTTTTGAGGCTGAAGGGTTGGGGGGCAAGTTTCGTCTTCTTAGAATTACGAGGTCTATTTAGTATCATGTTGTCCCAGGGCTTTGAAGAATGTGAACTGCATCCGGTTCAGTTCAAGGCGAACTAACCTGCGGATTTCCTTCTGGCCCTAGAGGACCCACTCCTGCGCCGCCTTTGCTGGGTCTATTTTCCCAGGTACAGGAACTAGAACCTGGTACGCACGAATACAGTGTCGCTCCACGCTGTTTGTCTAAGCAGGGTGAAAATGCTTGGACCCAACCTGACCCCACTCACCAGTCCTCAAAGCCAACAGCTGCTCTTTGCTGCCTGAATTCTTTGGATTTGTGCCGGAAACATTTCCATTTCCCCCGTGGCATGGGACGGCTACTGAAACTTGGTTGTTGGCGAGAAGTCACTACCACCAACTATGAAAACATAGCAGTAAGAGGGTAGGGGGAAACGCACCTTCGGTGCTGGCAGGAGAATCCAATCCTGATGCTACACCCTTACCATGTCAACAGGAAACATTTGAAAAAAAAAAATAAACAAAAAAATAATAACAGTTTTGATGTGTTACCCCCCCCCCTTTTTTTTACAAAGAGGTCTGTATGTGTTCCTTCTGGGAACATGGCTGGATATGCAGTGTAGAGGAGCTGTCAGAGTCACAGGGGACGACGGGTTTCTTAGTTTGCTTTATCTGTCTCTTACCTTTACATAGGACTTTCTCGGATACTATGAAGCCTCAAACCTGACCATCTGTATGATCTTCCCGAAAACAAACAGCAGTGTTTGCAACGCTGCCAACACATAGCCTGGTGACTACTAGTGCTCGCTCTGGTTGTTTGTTTACTTCTGTGTGTCTAGAGTGTGAACCCAGGCCCTGGTCCACGCTTGCTGACACTGGAACACTTCACTACATTTCGAATTTCTTAAAAAAAAAAAAAATCTTTTTTTTTTTTTTTAAAGATATAGCCTCTCTCACTAAGTTTCCCATGCTGGCCTTGAACTTGCAATCCTCCTGCCCCAGCTGAGACTACAAACCTGAATGTCCTAGTTTTAGACACTGACAAGCTAATGTTTCTGAAAGTATGTCCCATCACTCCCGCCGGATATGGACCTGTAGAGAAAGCCCCTGGGGCCTGAGCAGATGCTGGCTGGGTAACTCACGTGAGGACCAGAGTTTGATCCTCAGCTCCTATGAAATTTTGAGTAGGCGTGGAAAACTATAGTTCTCAAGCCTGCAAAGAGGCAGGGTGTTCCTCACAGCAAGCTGGCTTACTAATAAGTAGCTAAATTAGAGAGCTTTGGCTTTCAGTGGAAACCTTACCTCAAGAGATAAGGGAGAAAGCGACCAAGGAAGATACCCAACTTCAACTTCTTCCCCATACATACAAGGATACCCCCCAACACACAAAAACATGCAGGCGCACACGCGTGTACACCATTCACATAAAATAAGCATTAGATTAAGTGTCTTAAGCTATAGAACAACCAGACCACCTCAGAGTCATCCATATGTTGTGAATGTCCAAATAAACAATGCATTAGAGTTTCCCACAAACTTTTGCCTGTAGAATCCTGCCTTTTTGAGATTCCAGTCACATAAGCATTCACCCTGCTGCCCTCAGTGAAGCAAGCTGGCAGCAGCCAGTCAGATAGGAATAAGGAAACTGGATGTCTACACCAGCACCCAAAAGCCTGGCTGCCAAAGGCATCACCTTCTCATCCTGTTTCCTGCCCCCACCCACCCACCCCCAGGACATGAAGATGACCTCGAACACCACAACCAGTGGCTTTATTTTTATAAACATGATGGGTCCTGCCACTGAGTGTATGTGCTATGGATGTGTGTCTAGCTATCTGCAGACAAGGACTGTGACCTGGGCCACAGCACAGGTGCATTAGGACCGTTTCCTCTTGTAACGGCTGCCGGACAGCTCGGCGGCCATTTCCTCAAGAGCGTACCCACTCCCGCCATTCCCACTCTTTATGTTAACAAATCCTCCCACACCTGGGATAGGCTCACCCTGGTGACTCCCTCTGACCCCAAACATGCGCATGGTCACCATCTACCACACAGATGGTGTCCTGGGCACAGGGCCTGGCCAGAGTCCTCATCTCAGTGTGTTTGGAACAGACTCATTATGCGCTCCCTCACTACCCCCCCAACTTTCCCTGTTTGCTTTTCTTTGCAGCCTTTTCTCTGATGGTCTTCCTCACATCTTAGGTATAACCACGGCTGTTTCCCTCTCCTGTACCCTTCCATTCCTAACTCACTGCATGCCGGAACCCCACCGTGTTTACCGGCCCCCCACATCTGCAGCCCCTGTGCCCAGCCGTGCTGACGGGCACAATGGTTTCCAATACCCCACTGCTCATGCGCTTCATCTCCTCAGCCTCCTCCTGCTCCTTCCGATCTACCTCCTGTCTCGCCTTGGAAGACCCTTCTGAAGCTGCGGAGCTCACGCGAGTGTCCCCCTCACGTCTAGAGCACAGTTTAGGCTTGACCTCTGCTCAGCTTCCAAAGCCTTCTACCCATGTCTCCTCCTCCAGCTCTAGACTCCAGACATGCCCTTCCCACTCAGACCCGTTTACTCTCCCCCCTGCCACCTTCTCCTCCCTACTTCATGCCTCTGTCCCACCTGCCCTGGTCCCCAGGCTAAATCAGTGTCCTCATCCCATCCTCATTCTTCCGTGGTATGGTTGACGCCACCCCACTCATGGCTTACTGAGGAGGCCTCCAAGCTACAGACCCACGGGAAGTGGGGAGGTGAGTCAACAGGAGGGGTCCTTCCTCTGACTCAGTAGAGGCTCAGTGTGATTCCAGACTGGGCACTAGACTCCCCAAGCCAAAACAGAATTAAGATCTGAAACCAAGAGTTAGCTCACAAAGGAGCCTTCACGGGAAGTGGGTTTGGGATGCCAGCTGAAGCTGAGCCACGGGTGTAGCTCGTGCTCAGAGCCTGCTACTCCGACTCCCTGTGACACCACAGCTCCTAAGTCTCTGAAGGAGAGAACGGCCAGTTGTGAATTTCCCGGGGAAGGGGTTTCTATTATAAAGCATCATTAACTTACTAAAGGCCGAGCATGAGACGTAGCAGCGAAGAACACGGACAAACACAGACGAACACGAACACGGACCAACACGGACTAACACGAACAAACACGGACGAACACAGAGGCACCAAGTTCAGAGCTAACTTGCATGGAGTCAAGTGTAGAGCCCGCGGTGACAGGGCTGACGGCATCAACCATGAGCACCTTGCTCAGCTGATTATCATGATTTCTGGAATTTGGGATCCCCACCCCCCAAAACAAAACAGAAAAAAAAAACCCTTTTGTATTTCCTCTTTGCTTTCCTCTCTGAATCTTCTAGCATATTACTTCGGGGGCGAATGCTTAAATTTAATTATTTTCTGCGGGGGGAGAAAATAACAAAACTCAGGATGAACTAAAACCTTCCAGCTTGTCCTCATGCTATGTGCTCTCCATCTTCGTCTCCCCGCCCGCTGGGGTGGATGCTGCAGTCATAACACAGTAGATTCGATACTAACATTTCCATGGCGACAGAGGACCAATTCACAGAGAATTATGATCCCATCAGGGCACCTTGAGGGGAAGAAAGTAGGCGGGAAACAAATGGACTATAAAGAGGGAAAGATAAATCATGTTTGTGTAAGGACAGGCCGCGACCTCCCCGGTGGAGCCTAGGCAGCCTTCCAAATGAGCGAACTCTCATGACCCAAGCTGTGAGAATCACATCCCAAAGACTTTACTATGGTTGGTGACAGAACAGATACTTGGCTTTGAAGAGTCACAACCCTACTCATGTGCACACGTAAGACAAAGGAAGGTAAAGGAAGCCCCACAGTCTTCTGAGGCCCAGGGTTCCTCTCTGACAAGTCCGCTGGCCTCTCGCACTCTGCCATTGCCGTGGGAGGCAGGACTGCTGGCTTCAGCTCACAGAAATCTCAGTACACTGTAGGCCCTTTTGAATTGCCTGTGGGCGTGCACCACTGGAACAACAGTTTAACAATGTTCTAATTGTGTTATGCACAGTCCCCAAAGACAAGTGAACAATTAACCTTGAAAGTAAAAAAAAGAAGTTTGACTTTCAACCCAGAGAATTGTTAGTTCCCTACAATTCTGATACTTTTTTTTTTATTTCAAAAGGAACCAGAGGTAAACCTCTTTCTCACATCTTCAGGGTCCAGTCGAGGAGGAAGTATGCTGCTTGAGTTCCTGTTTTCTGAAAAACAAAGGTTTAAATCCTTTTCCAACCTCAACACCAAGGCAGCTGCTGGGGTGGGATCTTCACTTCCTTTTGAGCCACGGTAACTACGATCCATCCTAACTCAGCTTCTTCCTGTGCTCTTCATCCCTCACAGCCTAAAGAAAAAGGACAGCCCTGTGGCCCACTATAGGTACCTGTGTTCTGTAGCTCTATCATGGCCCCTGCTAGTTCTGTCTTCCCTGGTTTATTCTTGCAGATAGCTTTAGGGACGTGATGGAAAAAATATTGTTTGGTTGAGCATATTTGCCTATAAAATATATACAAAGGGGCCTCACAATGCTCGAAAATTAATAAGGGAGAACAGATATTTTTGTTTGTTTCTTTAACTTCTCCTTAAAGGAAAATGAGAATTTGAACTCAGTTTTCTCCCCCTAGGTATAAGCAACCTGGGTGTCAAAGTTGAGGCGAATCTTCCCGAAGGGGCCATCTGCTGCAGTGCCCCTTTCTTTGCTCAGGTTAATGAACTACTGGTCTCCACCACTGTGTAGCCTATGCTCTTGTCACTCCAGAGCCCGTCGGTGGCCCATGCTCTCCAGCCTCATCCACTGCCTGTGCTGTATCTCTCACGGCGCCTGTGTTCCTTGTCCACAACCAGAGTCCAGTGGTGCTTCTTGCTCTGGAATGCTACACGCAGGTGTTTGCAGAAGCTGCCCAAATGGTATTATAAATGCTGACCACACGGTGGTCTTTAGGCTTTTAGGGGACAAAGACCTCATTGACCAAACCTGAGACCCTCTTGCCCACCTTCAGCCCGGCTAGCCTAATTGTAACAAGAATCCTGATGGAACCCTGGAGCCAACACAGGAGTACCCAGGACATCTGACCAAGTTCCTCACCCTTCCGACAATGGTCACCTTCAGACCATCCAGGTTGGCTGAGCAAGCAGCTCCTGATCCTGGAATCTTCTCTCAGCAGGTCTGCAGCACCCACCAGTCACTCTGCTCCTTGACTATGACCCCTTCCTTCTCTTTCCTCTGGAGTTAAATATCCCACCGGAATTACCTGGGCAACTCCACAATAGTCCTGAATGAGATTATCCTCAAGTACCATAGCCCTTTCTTCGCTGAACTCTTCTTTATTTCCAGATGAAGAAAGTGCAGCTCTGTTCTCAAGTAACTGGCAGTGTACCAAGAAAGAGACTAGCCAACAACAAACCGATGTAACTACAAAACCACCAAGACCAAGTGTTGCCTACAGGAACGGTGTCGGCATGGCACTGGTCTGTTTTATACTCAGCATGAACCATCCTGCTCCCATTTGGACGGGATTACATAGGTCCTTATTAGCACAGCCCATTTTCCAGTGCATATGTATAATGTAGGATGATACAAAAGGTTATTAAGAACTGGCCTTTGGACAAAAATGTATGTGCATAGAAAATTCCAGCAGAAACAGCGTGCAGATTAGTCGTATAAAATGTCACCCGAGTTTCCTGGGGGTGAGGGTGGGCTACTGAGTTCAGGTGAGTACTGAACAGTCGCTCTGGGCCCAAATGCATTCAGAGAGGCCACAGAGGTAACAAGAATAGCTAGAGCTTCCCTTATGTGAACAAGAGGCATATTCCAGGGGCCAGAGAGATGGCTCAGTGGCTAAGAATGTTTTGACAGTCCCCAGTACCCGCAGTGGGCATCTCTCATACCACCCCAACCCCCGTACAAACAGTTAAAAACAAACCAGAAAAGACAATGCCAGAGACTGGAGCCACAAGGCAGGCAGCATACTGGCCTCAGTTACCCCCTTGGATCAGTTTCAGGATCCCTTGGTTACCAAACCCCACAGAAGTTTCCACTGAAGCTCTGACTCCCCACCAGGTGACTGAGGCAAGGAGAGAACCACTGGGCTAGATACCATCTAACTCAAGTGAGAAGGCGGCACCCCACGGAAACGGGAAAATCCTGAAGCCGCAGCTCTCAGAAACACCTTTTATTGCTATTTTCTAGAGGCTTTCCAAATGCTCAGGTCAAGTCTACCTGGCTGTTCCCGCAGTGAAGCCTGTGACAGGCTGGTCTGGTCCTAAGAAAAACTCAGAGTCTCAGCCACTCAAGAGTGAAGCAGTCACACTCCGTCCTCCCCACGAGCTTCACCTAACGTGACGCTAACAAGCGGTCCAACACGGAGAAGCTTTCTTTCTGAATGGGGTGACAGATGGGCTGATAGGCTCTTTTTGATTCCGTGGATTGTTAATACAGGTATTATTGTGAGAGTCCATTGGGTGTGGGTTCTAGATTCGAAGGCAAAATAAAACCTCCCTTACCAATCTATGGCATGAGGTTTTCTAATTTCAATTATTTCACCAGATAAAATGGGCCAGTAAAGCTAGACTCTCATTTCTCTTGTCTTCTTTTTTTTTCTTTTTTCTTGCCAAATGGGCAGATGGGAAACCTGGATCGTGGGAATCCAGAAGTGGTCCCTGCAGGGCAGAGACAATGGATCAAAGCTCACCCCCATTCCGCTTGGCTTTGTAGGGCTGTGTGTGGGAGTCTTGTGCTAATGATGTGTTAGGGGCAATGTGAACTGTGCACCGTGCTCCTTAACATATAACATAACCAAACAATGCCAAGGTGGCCCGCATCCACGTGTGAAGACAGACATGGATGGACACAGTGGAAGGGTGGCCAGTGTCTGTGGTACTGCTGATCTCCTCTGAGGTCTCAATATATACTTTGTGCTCCCCGGTTTCCCTATCTTCCCAGTACAGCTCGCCCCCCAGGAAGCAGCCAGGAAGACAGACTGATACCTGCTTCACTTCATAGGTTTGGGTTCACACACATAAAAGACTGGAATGTTGCTTGGTCCTCAAGGGAATCTTATCTAGGGAGTCATCAATGTCATAGACATGGCCACAAGACCAGCAATGTCAGCATTCAGCTGAGGCAGGCTTCAATCAGACAGAGGTGATCTCAAATGTTCAGTGTAAGAAAACAGAACAAAACAGCTTATAGTAACAGGAGTGGTGGACGTTTGAAAATGTACGGGCCAATGCAAAGCACGTGTGTGTGTGCGGGTTTGTATGTGACGGTTGTGTGTGTGTCGTGCAAAGGACAACCGTGGTTCCTCAGTGTTCTCCACCTTCTTTCACTACAGGGTCTCTCACTAGCCTAGGGTTTGCCAAGCCGGCCAGACTGGCCGACTGGTGAGGGATCAGCAGGCATTTTCCTGTTGCCTCCCCAGGGCTAGGGTCAACAAGTTGGCATCATCTCAGCTGGCTTTATTATTATTAATTATACTACACATGGTGGGGGTGGGGCACAGCACACACAGCAGACAACCTGTGGGAGTTGGGATTTCTTCTCCTTCCATGCTAGTCCCTAGGGTCAAACTCAAGTCATCGAGCTTGACAGCAGATGGCCTCCGAGCCAAGTTTCTACCCTGCCCTACCCCACAACCTGGATTTTTAAAATGGTGCGGGGTGGAGTTGGGGGGAGACTACTAGCTTTATATTTACGTTATCACTCTTTGGTAGAGACAGGGAGTCTCTTCACCTCTCCCTGTCTGTGCCTCTAATATTGTTTCACCTCTATTTTTTTTTCCCAGCAGAAGCAGAGTGGGGGAGGGGCACCTCATTCATACAAACCGCACCCAGGCACTCGCTTTCAAGATTGCCACCTTTCTAATGCAAATATATCAGTTCTGGACTCTTTCACAGAAAAATAAAACCCTTACTTAAAAAGTGGTGGTCCAATACCACAGGTGGTAAAGACTACCAGAACAGAGCTTTTAACCATGAATTAAATTCATTTTGCTTCTGGAGAAAGTGAATTTCTTTACATCTCAAGATGCTCCATTCTAAACATAATTATGCAGACATTTGAGGTTTAAACACATGGAAAGCATCTTCCCCCCAAGTCCCAGTAGGGACTCTCAGGAGGAGACAGGTCAGCAGGAGCCTGTCCTAAGCTGAGGTGGTCTTGGGAAGAGATGCTAGGGGAATTCCTACAATCACTTTCCCCAAATGGAAATACTGAAATCACACAGCATGCCTTACTCCGGTCTTGGCTGTGTGACTTGTAAGGCAAGTGCACTTGAATCAAAGACAACTAGACAGGAAATAAGCTGATACACTAACCATGCATTAATGCCTGCCCGGGACCACATTGCTACCACCAGGTCAGGAAAACCCTGCTGGTAAGATCAGCTCTCCCAGTGAGGCCCAGCAACTCTCGGAGGAGAGCTTTTCCACAGTGAAAATGACAGGATTCCAGCACAGGCCTGTGTCACCTTTGCTGTGGGAAGGGGATTTCTGCTTCCCATGGACACTACAGTGAGTTCAGAAATGGAGTCACCGTGCATTAAACCCTACCTTCAACCAACTTCCGTAACTCAGCACGCAACACCAGCGGGTGACACACGTCTGCATGTGAGCCACACACCACGGTGTGAATTAAGATGATCTGAGGTTCTGGAGAAGCGTAACATTTCCCTCTGACCAAACTAAGTCAAAACATAAGCACTCCATAAGATTATTCAAAAATTAGTCTGATGAATTAGTGTATATATATATATATATATATATATATATATATATATATACACACACACACACACACATATACATCCATATCTATATATTCTTAATTTTATTTGAGACAGGGTCTCACTGTGTAAACCTGGCTAGCCTGCGACTCACTATGTAGACCAGGCTGGTTCAGAGAGGTCAGCCTGCCTCTTGCAGAGATTAAAAATATGTGCATTTTATAAAAATTGGCACTTTATAAGTAGTGTGTAGTATTTCTCAGACAGTTTTTCAGCTGGGATTTAAGTATAACAACATGTACACCGTACAATAAGACACACCGACAGGGTACATGAGCCTCCGTGTCACTTATGGACCATTTTGTTAAAGGATTGCAGGTCTCCGGGTGTCCGTTAACATGTAAAGATAAACTCCACTGAGATAGAAAAAGGAGGCAGTTGGATCCAGAAAAGAGACGGGTGAGTTCAGTGTTGCTAGCGGGGGTGACACCGGGGAATTCTCGAAGGTGAGGAGGGATTTCAGAAGGGCAAAGGTACCGGATCAGAATCCGGGGGGCATTCTGGGAGGAGTCTCACTAAACCGACTGGGGGGAAGACTCTAAGGTCAGGCCAGGTCAGGAAGGTTACAGGAGGCTGATGCTATGAACACAGCTTTGAGGAGCCTTAAGAAAATCTGCTCCAGGGTGGAATCGACTACTGTCATATAAAAACCTACCAGTTACTGCCGTTCAATAAATGTGTGACATCTCAAGGCTCTGCCAAACCTTCATGAGAGGCCAATATTAGATGGCTGATAGATCCATTTCAAGTTAATTCTGAGGCAAGTTTCTGCTATGAGTCCCTTGAGGTCAGCCATCTACCAAAAAAGGTCAAACAGCCAACAGCAAGAAAAGTCTGAAGCCAGAGGTTGTCAGAAGGAGGGCTAACACTCTTGTACAATGCGTCACCACCTCTCTTAGAAGCTACAGTCACGATTCCTTTCCTCTGACCCCAGAGAAGAAAGGCCAGTCAGTCGGTGTCCAGCGGCTGTGAATGAACAGTGATAACTGATGTGTGAGTGTGGTTTTATCCTTGTTGGTGAGGGCGGGGAACTTCACCTTGATCGCTGGCCATACTCAGTGAAAGCATTCCTCTCTGAGGCTGGAGAGATGGCCCAGTGGTGAAGGACACTTTCTGCTCTTCCAGAGGATCCAAGTTAGGTTCCTGGCCCCTATGTCCAGAGGTCCACAAACACTTATCAGTGTAGTTCCAGGGTCCAAGACTTTCAGCTGGCTTTTGTGACTACGTGAGCACACATGTACATATATAATATTTACTCACTCATACACACATGTATACATACACATGCACACATGCTTAAATAAAGAAAAACTAAACCAATAACATCAGCCTTCTGCAAGGATCACAGGGTAACTTCTGTATTTTCCAGGGAATCTGAAAGGATAGAAATGGCTCCAGTTAACAGGGCCCCACGTTTTAAGGTGCTAGGATTCAAGGTAGCTCAGTTCTCCTCGAGACACCAGACCGGGTCAATGGGCGAAACAAGGACTCCTTCACATTAAGGCTTCCTGGTGGAGAGTTTTGATTTCCTTAAAGAAATGGCTAACATTAAAACAGCTCTTCTTTGCTCGTCTCCACGCCCCCTATACACACACACACACACACACACACACACACACAGACTAGCCATCCATGTTCCACCCCCCCCCCACAGAATAGCCATCCACGCCCCCTACACACACACACACACACACACAGAATAGCCAACTCTGCAGAGTAATGGCATTCAACCAAATAAATATCAGAAATAATTTTATCTATTTTTTTTTCTTTCTAGGAAGTTCTGCCAACATTTCCCTATCCAAGAAGTGATATTTATTTATTTATTTGAGTGGACATGTCACAGGATCCCTTTCTTCCTTCATTCTGACGTGTCAATTAATGAATTAACTTCATCAGAACTTCGGGCCTATACTACCCAGTGGAGCCAGCAGCAGCCCCGTGCACCTGCTAAGCATCTGCAAAGCCAGTTGTATAAGCTTTTACAAGTCACAAATATAAAAACACAGGGTTTCAAAGGCGGAGTTAAAAAAAAAAAAATAGAAGAGACAATCCCAACAATAATTTCCATTTTGAATTCTTGTCGAAATGCTGTCCTTTAGATACTTTTAGCTAAATAAAAAGCAATATTAAAATGACATCAACTAGAAAATCTTAACTTTCACATGCGGCTCATCTGGCCTTTCCGTCGGACGCCAGGCCATGCGACGCTTCCGTGGGGGAGGCGGTTTTCCCAGCCATCTGAGCAGGCAGAGCGAGTACTTCACACTTCAGAAATAACACACAGCAGAGACACATGCTGACCCTCCCCAGGCCCATCTGCTCAGACATGGATTCGGCTATTATAAAATCCCTTTCCTGTGTCTAAAATGGTGGCTGCCTTTACTTCTCATGCCTGTCTGGTATTCGCAGAGCCACGCACTAGCCACAGCGATTTTGGAAATTCACCGCCATTCGTCTCTGAGTGTACAAAGACAGGAGAGCTCCTTTTGCCCTTCCCTGTGCCCTAAGCAGCACCTGCCGTTAAGAGGGCCTCATGCTGTGATTAATTTGAGGTTATCTGGGCTTGGTCATGCTAATCACTACATCGTATAACTTTACAATGGTAAATAAAGCCTAACGCTGAATTGCACATCTGGGATTGACAGTAGTTGTTGCAAAGAGCAAATTATGAACTTCAGACTGGAATCCCTGCCTGGACGGTCCAACGGCAGAAGCTATACTATTTATGCAATAGGATGGGGAAATAAACTTGGTTCATTTGTTTTATTGGGCCTTTGAAGTGCTAATGCATTTATCCTTAGGACACCAGGACTAATGGCGATAATGTAAGACAGGAGTAACTGTTAAGATTAAATAAGTAAGTGGCTATGCAAATGTTACACGGTAGAAGAAAAATGCAGCATGGTTTGGGTGGGTG
This sequence comes from Micromys minutus, assembly GCF_963924665.1. NCBI lineage: Eukaryota > Metazoa > Chordata > Mammalia > Rodentia > Muridae > Micromys > Micromys minutus. Next base: position 42,147,391 of record NC_137955.1, on the reverse strand, counting down.
CTCCTCCTACAAATAATCCTGCCATTGGGAGACTGACAGAAAGTAGGTAGCTATTCTCTAGCAAATTGGAGATCACAACTCACAAATGACTTACTTGAGCTTGCGGCCTCTGACTCGTCAGAAGCCGTTTCTACATTTAAACACGCTCTTCCTCTGCGGCGCTGCCCGGATAAATGGCGGGTGGACAGGAACCCACTGAGCAAGTGGGCGGCATGCAGGAATATCTCACACTGACCAAGAGTCAGTCAGGCTCTGTCGGACAGTGGAGCCAGAGCACAGGACCAAACAGGCTCCATAAATACAAAGGCTGAAGCCACCTGTCTGCAGAGCCACCTCCCGCCAAAGGGCGCTCTGGTTAAATATAAACAGGAAAACAGTAAAGAGTGGTAAAGATAGCGTCTCTCCGACCTTTATAAATGCAGGTATGTATATGCTGCATGCTGTGTACCTGTGTGCATGCACACAGGCAGTCAACGTGCTGCACTTGAGGGTGTCAGCCTTTACCGCCAACCTTGTCAGAGACATGGTCTCTTGGTCACTGCTCTGAATGCCAGGTTAACTGTCCTGATCCACAGGCCTCTCTTTGCCATAGCAGCTGACATTTTAGTAGGGTTCTGGGGATTTGAACCTTGATCCTCATACTTGTATGAAAAGCATTTTTATCCAAAACTCCAAGTCGGCTTCCTTTCTAGAATCCTTATTAAAAAAATAGGAGGGTACTGGGCTGGGGGGGAGGTGTCACGGTAGGGACCATGAAAAAAAAAAAGAAAGAAAAAAGAAAAATAGGAGGGAAAGGAATTGGGGGTGGGGTGGGTAATCAAGTAGCTCTAGCCTAGGAATCATTTGCCTGCTATATGTATACAACTCAGTCCAGTTTAGATACCAGATTGTCAACCCCCACCCCAACAGTGACAGATATGAAAAGTAATTCCACGTTGAACCTTAAGATTAAGTGACATTTGAGTTAAACAAGCATGATAATGTACGGATATGGTAGTTCCGAACTGCAACCGCCCTTTATGCCAGAGAACCAAACAAGCTCCTTTATTCCGGTGTGTGGAATGAGGACCCGTATCCTCTGACACGGAAACCGGTGGTCATTTCTACACCCCATGGGTTGATACAATGAGAGCCCTGCAGCTTTGAGATCCTGCAATCCTCGATATGTTTTGTATACATACATACATACATATATACATATATATATATATATATATATATATATATATATATATATATATATATATATATGTACACACATATATATAAAGGCTCCTTGGCTCCTAAGAACGTAGTCTTAAGTCCAAGGTCTGTTCTGAATTGCTGTTCCAGCCAAGAACTGGCCCAGGATGCTTCCGTCTTTTCCCCGGCTCCAGCTTCAGCTTAGCCCGACAAAGATTAGATCAGCGCCCCAAGCTTCTAGTTTCTTAGCATGAAAGCTGAGTGCTCACAACTCAGCAAAGGCTATGCGGAAGAACACGTGTGATAAAGAACATGCGTGCAAAGCCCGGCGTGGTGGGGCACACCCGTATGAAGAAGAACATAGTGGGCCAACTGGAAGCTACAAGAGACTCGGTCTCAAAGACGGAGCCTCGTGGACAGGGCCCGGCATTAACAGCTGCCAGCCACAGGCACACTGGACAGCTTGCCTGTTTCTGATGCCTCTGTAAAGCCCAAATGGAAAGTTGTGACCACAGAGCAAATATGAAGGTGCTTTCCCTGTTGGGCTGCCATCGTGGAGAACGCCAAACTGTCGGGTTGACTGGCAGGTGGGGCTGCGAACATCTAGGCGACCCTCAAGAGTCCTGCAGCTTGCTCAAAGAGCGCAAGCAGACGCTGGCACTGGAAGTCTGCTGACTCGGCAGTCCAGCTTCCCCTTTGTACACACACAGAGGGGGCCCTTCCATCTGACTTCTGTGTAAACCTCAGTGCTTTCCAAACAGTTCTCTGCTCCATATAAGGGGCTCCGGTCTGTGGAACCCATCCCATCTGCAGCAAAGCTGACTCATCCTAAAGAAATGCCTAATTCAAAGATCAAAGGTCAGTCTCTACACCATCCATCCCCCCCCCCCGGGGGGGGGGCTGACAAATTTATGTTTTATCTTTCTCCAAAAAAAAAAAAAATTACATTTCAAATACCAGTGCCATCAGGTTAATTAACATATACGGCCAGAATCCTAACTGCAGATCCATGTAAGCGACCTTAATTATTAACAGCGGAGGATAAGACACTGAGGCCAGGTTTGCAGAGTGACTAAATGTATGCTTGGTTAACCCGATAAGCAAATGAGAGAACCCCAAATGATAAAGTACACACTGATAAGCGTTTTTCCATGCACACGTGTATTCTGGTTTCATGGCAAACCACTCAACCCATGGCAAATTAACTAAGGTGCTGTTCCGGGCATGAACAGCCGGTACTGTTGGTTCTCCACTATGTCTGGATTTAGTCTAACATAGAACACAGAGACAAATAAGTTTACTCTTCTCTAACCTGCTAGCTGGCCAATGAAAGGCTCAGAGGCCCAGAATATAGCAGAACTATTCAGGCAGATTAAAGTCTCTTGATGTATGTGTGGGGCCTTGTCATCTCATGGACTGGAACTGTGGCCTAAATGAGGAAGAAACTTCTCACAGACAAGTGGCAAGAGGCAAGCATCGTGCGCTCTGTCTGGCAGGGTGCCCGTGTTCTTACGACTGAGTTTTGTTAAATCGCCAGATAGCCCAGGCTGTCCTCAAACCGAGTGACTTCTGAAAATCTAAACAGGCTACAAGCTATCGGCAAAGAGGCTAATCACCTCCGTACTTAGCTAGTGCCCACTTGGCTTCTTCTCTGAACAGAGCTAGTGAAAGTGGGCAGAGTGGAGGTGTTCTGGGGCGAGAGGCCTCCAGCACCAAGCTCCTAACAGCTTCTTACTTCCTTGCTTGAGTTTGTTGCTATTAGTCTATTTCTATTACAGTTATTTTTATACATTAGTGAGGTTGCTTTTTTTATCTCTAAGGCATGCACACGCATGTGCATGCTCACACACACACACACACACACACACACACACACACACACACACGCACGAACACACATTCCCAACCCACAATGTTTACATAGCCCAAGCCATCAGGGAATTTCTTTTCAGCCACTTCCTGCCCCCACAGCCTAGAGATGTTTGCTCTGGCCTCCTTTAGGGGGCGGTGGGCACACTTTCCTTCCTTCCTATTCCGGTCCTACCCTGTTGTACCCACCGTGGGTTTTTCTGGCCTGATTGGTGTGTGTAAATAGCAGGATTTGGCAGGATCCCGGAGGCCAGCCACAGGCAGTATTGTAGTTGGGATAGGGCTGGCACTGGAAAACTCTTGCCCCATGAGTTTACACACGGAAGGGCATCCTTGAGGCACAGGAAAAGACCCACGTAATGCTCTAAGCATCTTGGTAGTTATCACAGAGCGCAGCTTCCCTCTCAGATCCAGATGGTGCCAAGTGAAGGCTGTAGATCACATAATGACAGCCCTCTGACGTAGCAAGTAGTCACCTTGCACTCTGAAGACCACCGTTTTCGTGGACAGGTGGGTGTACTCCTGGCTGAAGTTATCCATCAGTTATGACGATAAACTGTCAAAACACACTAATCTTATAAATTCTACCTTATCATCCAGAGTACAAGAGGACAGCTTATATTTCTCAGGTCTCAAGAGAGCACTGAAACATGTAGCAGCCTCTCCAGCTGTCCTTCCTCCCCCTCCCCCCTCACATTTTCATACAGGGTCTCACTATGGGATCCATGTTGGCCTCAAACCCTTGATCCTCTTACCTTAGCCTAGTGGGCACTAGGATTACAGGTGCTGTTCAACAGCCTTTTTATTTACTTGGATTCCGCAAAGAGGTTCCTTCTCAAAGTGTGGTTCTTACATGGTGTGACAGTGACGTGTGAAGGCTGCGCGGTGCCAGCCTAGCAGAAGTGGTTTGAGGAATGGGCTCCTGCTGACATGCTACATGCGAGCAGGCAACCTGCCCAAACACACTTCCCAAGCATTTGGCAGTTTATTTATAAAGTGGGGATTTGACACATTTTTCCCTTCCTATTTCAGAGCCTGTAGTGTATTTGTAGGACTTTGACATTTTTCGGTAGAAGCTGAGTTCTAACTGCATAACACACTCAGCGTTTGATAAGTTGATAGAATTATTTCTGGATTCCGGAGCTCTGAGACAGAAGAACAAAGAGGGCATGGGGCGGCTCTTCATGAAAGTACGTCTGGCTACTACAGTGTGGCACAGGGTGAGAGTAAATCTGCATTCAAGGCCTGAGAATGACATGACCTTGGGTGGGTTACTTGACTTCTACTACCGACCCCCTCCAGCTCCCCCACACCCCCATCCCAATCCCTACCAGAGAACTGCCAAGAGAAGACAATGGAACACTTTTCCCAGAGGCATTGTGAGGTCTGCGTTAAGCATTGTGCTTAGGTAGAATCCTTCTGGGCAATCCTGCCCTCCTCCTTTATAACCGACAGTATGAATCAGCGAGGGCAGGATGGCTCAGTGGAGAGAAGCACTCGCTCCCGAGCTGCAGGACCTGAATTCAATCCCTGGTGCATTCACCACACAAAAAAAGAACCTGTAAACTGACCTCCAACTTCAACACCGGTGCTGTGGCATGCGCTGTCCCTCCCTCCCCCTTGCCAACATTATAAATGAATGCAATTAAAAACAAATTTAGAGAATCATTGGTGAATTAAAATGGCCCTCGAGGTCCGTGCTCTGAAAGGGCATCTTCTGGGTGCTAACCACTGTGGACCTCCCCTAAGAAGAATGCCCTTAAGAAATGTACGGTGGCCCTGGGAGAGGAAGTGTCTAGCTTGTTCTTTTTCCCTCTAACCTGGGTATAGTACAAGGATCTGCGCACTGTCTGTATAAGGCACATTCTCCAATCACGTGTCTAGCATCTGGGCCAGTGCAACGTTCTCAGGAGCACTTTGCTCTTTCTTGAGGGTCTGGGGTCTGAAGAACTCATGCCTACACTGCTCTGTCTCATTGCATAACGCATGGGCCAGGAGCCTTTTAAGAGTATTCATAATTAATTGCATTTATTCTTATAATTATGCTACCAATTAATAATAGCATGGAGTTGGTGGTCGTTTAAAGAAGGGACGAGCATGTGGCTCAGAAGCAGAACCTTGGTCCTGTATATGAAGGCCTGGGTTCCAGCCCCAGGATCACAGAAGAAAAAGATGTAATGAAGAGGGTATGGCAGCAACCACAGGAAACAAGACAGCATGTACGTAAGGTATATGCATAGAGGACCTCCTGGTATAATCTGTGATGAGCCAGATCCAAACGGACATGGCCTCTCCTTTTCCTTGGAGATCGTGGCCATTTTAGGAATATGGCCTTGTAACTCAAAGAAGGTTTGCTGAAATATAAGATAATTTAAGGGAAAAATATCGTGGGTGTATTCAATTGACAAGCTATCAGCTGTCCCTGAGCAAGAACCCAACATCAACAGTGCTTAAAATAAAACAGAAGTTGTCATCTGAAGATAGATAGATAGATATAGATAGGTAGGTAGGTAAGTAGGTAGGTAGGTAGACAGACAGACAGGGCCCCAGGGGCCTGCCCATAAGCAGACCACTTTGGGGACTGAGGAGGAAAGGTTATAGATTTGATACCAGTTTGGGCTATAGTGAATTTGAGCTCAGCCTGAGTTACATGGTGAGTTTTAGGCCAGCCTGGGTTTTATAGTAAAATCCTGGGTGGTAAAGGGACTAAAAAAGAGAAAAGGGGGTAGAGGGAAAGAGAGGGAGTGAGCTTCCAGTTTTAATGATGAAAGCCACCCAGGCAGCATCCTTTAAATCAGGAACCCCAGGAAGCCAATGGGAAGTTTGAATGAATGGGGGGGGGTGGCATGGGGGGAGGGGAGCCTATCTACTCAAAGGTAAGAGCAGCCCAGGTCTATAGAGATGAACACAAGCTGGAAAGATCCAGAGATTTAGGGAGCTTAAGGAGAGAAAATTGATTCTTTACAAAAGACATTTTACTTTTAAAACTTTCCAATTCTGGGAAGTAGGAGAAGGGGGAGGAGGTGGAGGAGGGGGAGGAAGATCTTTGCCCAGTGAAATATCCAGATTTATATTTTTCACCTGTTTGAAATTCTAGGTGTGCTGGCTCTACTCAAAATTACAGTGAGAATCCCTGGCAGCCCCCTTCCAAGAAAAGCAACTTTTGGATCAATGATCTCCAAATACAGGCTTTTAAAAATATTTTCTGGCTTAAGAATTCAGCAAAGTTCCTCCCAAAATTGAGCATAATTTAAAAAAACCTAAAAACATAACGAAAATAATTTGAAAGTACTAAAACGTGCAGCTGCAGGCATCAATCTTATTGTTTCCGTGGAAATTCTGACATCTTTTCAGGTGCAAACAAACAGTATCATTCCCACTACTGTGATTTGTTAAAAGTTCCCCCAAAGAATTAAAGAGGAAATTTGTTTTCTCGACTATAGGCAACTCTAAAGCTTCAATAACAGAAAGCCGATTGTCAAATTATTGACTACTGAGACCAAGGGTAGCGACCCCCTCGGCAGAAATGAAGTACAAAGGGCGTTTGTTTAGGAACTAGGCTGGTTCACAGTATCATCAGGCCAATTGGGGAAATTGTTAAAGAAGATCCCTAGACAATTTAAAGCTGCTGAGGATCAGAGTGGGCCCGGAAAGCTACCAGTGGACCTCCAATCACTAAGATTAGCGTCCGAGTTCTCAGGCTCTGCTGCATTGAAAATACCCATCCTCAGAACGTCTGGAGCAACGCTGGCTGAAGCCAGGCTCAGAAGGAGGATAAAGACCTCTCTGCTCTCCAGGGAAAGCAGTGAACATCCGGGGAAGAGTAAGGCTGTTGACTGAAAACGGCAACACCCACTTTTTTAGAGATGTAGTTTGTGATGATCGTGTCTGGGCTCCCTTCCACTCCCCAAAGCGAAGGTACACAGCTACAGCTGGACATTAGCTTTCTCACGGGCTTTCTGATTTATATGGGGGGGGGGCTCCAGTGCTGCTCTGGTGGCCACGGGCTAGAAAGCCCACCTCCTGGGGCTGCTCTGGTGACAACAGTGCTTTTCCTGTAGCAGGTCTTTCCCAAAGACCAACCTGGTAGAAGCCTAACGATGGCCTGCTTATTTTAAAGCCTGTGACGGATCCTACGCACAGATGTCCTGGTGCAAGTAAAACCCCGTTCCGTTCTTAGGTCTCGGCATAGACGTGCGCTTTGGAAATTCTAGCAGAAACTCAACACTAAAAAGAATTGGCTTGCCACGGTCAAGCTTGTTAAAAATGAGATACGTGTCCTGTCCGTTGAAATGCCCTGCCCTGGAGTGCTCAGATCTGAAAGGACTTCACACGTACAGAGGCTTTTTAGCTATTTCCGGTAATGGGAGGGCTAGCAAAGGCACCAGTCACTTATCAGAGAGTGGTGGCCTGTTAGATAGATAGATAGATAGATAGATAGGTAGGTAGATAGATAGAGACAGACAGGCAGGCAGGCAGAGGGGCATAACTGCTTGCTTTTTCTCTCCTCTCTGTATGAGGCCTGGGATAAATTCAGGAGTGAAATAAGCAAGGATCATATCAAACACTTGATGATGCACAAGCTTGCCATGCGCAGAACCTTCCGGAATAGCTAAGATGTTCCTCTGCGTGGACCTGGCTGGCCTATGCTGGCTCCGAGGCAGACTTAAAGTGACCCCCTAGGCCCCGCTGAGCTGATGATGCTCTGCAAAGCTAGAACTATCTCATGCACAATGGCCTCCTCCTCCAGATGGGTGGGTCCTTCACTCAGAGAACATAGTAAACACACTGGTCAGCAAAGACTGGGAGGTGGGGGAGGGGTGGCGTCTAGTCCTCAGTCCTGTTCTACCTTCTTTCTTTTCTGACAACTCTTTCAGCAGCCTCAGCGTTAGCTGCAGGAAAGACTTAGGGAACCAAACATGATCTTCACGGTGATTATGTGCAGTCACAATGACAGGCGCTCACTCACTCACTCCTGGTCTGTGTTCACAATATGCTTACCCTCCATGAACCTCACGGGCATCTGCAAAGAACAAAGGTGGACCGAAGGATCTTGTACAAAATGTGACCAGGGGCTAACAAAACAGTTAACCACATGTGCGCTGTTGGCCTGCGGGGCACAGATAAGAACCGCAGTCCGGCCCCGGACAACTTATCTGGCATTCTTGACCTCGGCCTCCCTACCTGGGGAATGGAGATAATCACAGGATTCCTCACAGGCTACAAACACGCGCCTGCCTTGCGTAACAGCCATAGCTTCATCGCTGCAAATGGCTTCTCAGGTGATCAGAGCAGACAGGAAAAGGACTGAGAGGGGGTGTGCCTTGCTGAGAGAGGGCGTGCCTTGTTGGAGGGGGCGTGCCTTGCTGAGAGAGGGCGTGCCTTGTTGAGAGGGGGCGTGCCTTGTTGGACGGGGTGTGCCTTGCTGAGAGAGGGCGTGCCTTGTTGGAGGGGGCGTGCCTTGCTGAGAGAGGGCGTGCCTTGCTGAGAGAGGGCGTGCCTTGTTGGAGGGGGCGTGCCTTGCTGAGAGAGGGCGAGCCCATCTGTTCCATCTGTTCTGGGGCTTTGGGGAATGTAGGGGCGGGGTGGGGAGGCGGGTTTCCGAGATCCTTGAAGCCAGTAAAGAAGCTTCGAGTACCTAGCCTGGAGCAAGTCAACTCAGCCCCTCTCGCATTGGGCTCCTCTTAAGTAGACAGGATGACAGTGATTACTGCTCTCAGGATTACTGACCGGGTTAGTACAGTGGTTATCGCAGACACCACAACCAGGGGTGTCGCCATCACCATCCAAGCAAAGCAAGGCCGCGTTCTCAAGACAGAGCCAAAAGGGAAAGAAAAGGAATGTGGGTGTGTTTGTTCGTTTGTTTGATAGTATTAGTGCATTAAGCAGTCGGCATTGCAGATGCTCCTACAAGGACTCATTTTTATGGACAAAATGATGTTTGTTTTTTTTTTTTTTTTTTTTTTTTTAATCTGACCTTTTGCAGAGCTTGTTAAATTTTAAAACGCTTCTACATTTTTAATCCTGTTGAGACTAAAGGAGATGGTGTTGCCAGTTAGAGATGAATGCTGTACCTCTGTTTAGTTGTTAGAATAAATTGTGTCCTTGGCAGAGCGTGCTCCATTGTTAACAGCCCACACCCATAGCCAGCCTGGTGCGTGCTAAAATGCCTCTCTGGCCCAGCACTATTGACTTGAAGATCATCTTCACAGCTGGGTCATTAATCTTCATTGGCGTCTTTGTGTTAGGTGGTCAGAAGAGCGTAAATCCCACACTCTTCCTTAATGGGCACCTGCTGGCGCATCTCTGCGTCTGGAGGCTGGGACTCTGGCAGATGTCTGTCCTGGCTAGTAATTATTTTCCTGTTTGTCTTTCTACTTAACCAGCCTCTGTCTCCTGCCAGGGTCATACTCACGGACAATCCTCCCCGGCTCCAGCAAATCCTGCCCTGTGGAGCCATGTTCTTCCTACAGTGGCAGTGGCCCATGCCACTACCCAGGGGACCCCAGAGGGACACAGAAGGGAAACACAACAACACAAACAGACCTGGAGGAGTTTTTGCTCAATTCCAAAGGGGTCATTTGTTGACCAAATCTTTGTACCCTTTCTGAAAAAGAGAATTTTAGAAGTAATTATGTAATAAGTCACTAAATGAGCGTAACAAACCACTCTTCTGTGTGAATTTTTCTGCCAGTATACACACGCTGCAGGTGTGGCACAAACCTAGCCAAACCCCTCCTGCCCTCTGTGTTGAGATGTGTTGGCCATGGACCAACCCACTATTCACATGAGGCAAAGGGCACTGCAGACCCAAGCACCAAGGAAGTCTGGTTTTGTAAACACTGCACTCTCTTTAAACAGTAACCCATATTTAAAAAAAATGAGTTGGTAAAACCTTAGCAATGACCCTTGATTAGATTTTTTTTGACCCAGTTATCCTAACAGATAGCCTAAGTGAATTCTCATGTTTAGTGTGTGGAACCTCTCTTGTTGGTTTAGTGGCCGGAAGTATGATCTGCACACAGGACCGCACAAAGGAGCCACAAGTCGAGAACCGGCTGACAGGAGAGCCTGTGTTTGTCACTTCCTGACTTGAATCTTGGTGCTGAAACCCAAGTGCTCAGTTCAGAAACATCCAGACTGACCTCTCGTTTCCAGAAAGGAAAGACAGTTCAATGTTTATCCTTGATGACAGAGAGGACAAGGAATGCCAGCATAAAACGTATAACTTAGCACGTGCCTCACCTGCACAGAGTGTCTTATGTGCTGATTTTATTTGGGCATATGTATGAGGTCATACATGTAGTATGCACTGGTGCAGAGGCCCACGATTATCATCAGTTACCTTCCCTGATTACTCTCCATGTTTCTGAGGCAGAGTCCCTCCCTGAAATGGAGCTAACCAATTCTGGAGAGTCTAGCTAATCATCCGGCTTGCTCCGGAGATTCCCTGTATGTGCCTGCCAAGCTTTGGATTACAGGCAGCCATCATACCTGCCTAGCTTTTACATGCGTCCTAGGGATCCAAACCTGAGCCCTTATACTTTATCCCCAGAGACAGCTCCTTAGACCCTCCTACTTGGTCTTCTTAAAGAAAGGTCTATTAATGGTTCTGCTGAGGCCAAGTGTCTAAACTCAATCTTTCTTCACCCCTTCAGAACAAAAGGGGGCTTTGTTAGGCTCATTCGCCAGGGTGGCTAGATTTGATCAGTCTTCAAACTCAGATTACCTTCATGCTAAGACTGGGGGCGGGGGGAAGTCACCAAACCCTGGGTTTCTTTCCCAGAAGGACAGGCTAGCAGAAAACAGTGGAAGTTGTTGGTGTGTTTATAAAAAGACAGAATGGAGAATGGGGATATATTCTATGGAGGTGCGGTGAGGGATGGGGGTAAGGGGGATGCCTCCAGCAAACCCATATAAAGTATAGACTAGATTTTATTCAGAACATGCCGAGGGAAGTTAAGAGGGTAGTAGAGGCAGAGAGAGCAAAGAGTAGAGGCTGACCATGAGCATGTGGGGCTGGGGGGAGAAGGGAGAAAAGAGCAAGAGGGCGAGAGTGAGGAGTACCAGGCACACCTGGCTGTTGCCAGGTAACTGTGGGTGGAGTCTATGCACACCGGGCTATTGCCAGGTAACTGTGGGTGGAGCCTATGCACACCTGGCTGTTGCCAGGTAACTGTGGGGTGGAGCCTAGACAGAATGCTAAGAGCTGTGGCTCTCTCTCACATCTCCACATCTCAGCCTCCACACTCCCATTCTGCAGCAGGGATAAGATAGCCTGAGAATGTGGTGGATGTATGCGGGGCCTAGTATTTATTCTGATCTGGGAATGAACATAAACACGTAAGAGCATTCCAAGGCAGGGGCACGGCACGCGCTGGCAAAGGCGCCATCTCTCTAACCAACAGCAAGCTGAAGCAGAGAGAACAGCCAGCAGCTGACCTGTCTGTCACTGAACTCCAAAACTGCCCAGGCTGGGCCTCCATGAACACACAGAATTGCCTGAGACTAATGGAGGGGAAGGGAGAGAAGGTCTTCACGTTTTAAACCGAGGGCTCCTGGTGTATTCACAACACCATACCTCACCAACACACCAGGCGTGCGCCTGGTGATACCCTACACATCTGAGGATCAACAAGTGGGCTGCGTAACTGCAGCCGGGGAACCTCATGGCATTTGGGGTCCTTCGGGTGGACGCCAGGGCCTTGTGCACCCTGTCAGTATATAGGGTGTAGGTGCCCCCCATTTCCCACTTGGGCTTTGGACTGAAACACAGTAAGAAAGTTCTTGTTGCTGCTGCTGCATTTTCTGAACTGTGCATTGTGTTATCAGTAACAGGTGACCCTCGTGGTCTGCCCAGTGACCCACTGACAACAAAGGTCGACACTTTTGAACCGACCACATAAGACTGTTCGCAGAAGCGGCAAATGACTGCGTTTTCAAGTTCTCCCTTAATTGCTACTTTCTCCCAGTGACTCCCCAGACCGCCACACTCAGTCTTTCCCACAGGAGGCCCTAACACCTACAGGTGCTACACAGTTCCAGTGACACAGCTGAGGTGCGCCCTGGAAGGTGAATCCAAGGGCAGCTCCAGAAAGGAAAAGAAACCAGGAATAGGAGGCTTCTGGAGGAAGCCACAGGAGAGCTCACAGCTTTTCAACATTCGTAGCTATCTGGCCTTTCACAACTCCATACATGGACACCTTCACATACGGTACACGGCTGGAGCCGTCTTAACATGTTTTGAGAGGACATACGCTCCACTAGTGTGCATGAAACCAAAAACTGTTACTAAGGGGCAGACAATGATTTTACAATCATTGGGCAGAATCTAGAAAATGGCCCGAGGGAATACGGAGCTATACAATATTTTGTTTTACGAAAGAAAAAACCCAGACCTTTGCAATGTGCATATAAAAGATCCTTGCAAAAGCAAGACTGCGTGAGCATGTGGTGATATTTTTCTTTTTTAATTTTATTCGTACACCACCATGCAGCATATACAATAGCCACCATCTTTTGGTGGCGTTAACATTCAGTTGTTTTACCATAATCCTTCTCCAACAGTCCCTGTTACTCACTTCCCGCAGCCCCTGCTGCTGCGACTACTTTGTCTCCGAATGTCACTTGTCTCTCTGTGTCTGACCTGTTTCACTTAGCACAGTATCTTCAAGGGTGAACTGTGTTGTAACGTCTGGCTCTGTGGGGTCACTGAACTCTCACACCCTAGGATTCTGGAATCCGGTGGAATTCCAAAGCTCCAGGCCAACAGGCCACTCAGGGACGACACCGAGAATGTGGCACAACACAAAATCGGAGGCTTCCTCAAAATATTAAAGAGCTATTGTTTCTGCTGTTTTGCTAAGGTGATTGTGCAGTTCCTTGAAGGCGAACTATCAAAATGTCAAAAGGCTGGACGCGCCTGCAGGAGATGGTGTTAAGCGAAATAAAAGGGATCTGAGTTTCATAAAGAGGCAGTAAACTCTAAGCCATTTCTGACCCCAGAAGATAATAAAAGGCTAAACAGGCCAGAGTCCTCACTAAAACTGGGTGGGTTCCTAGCATATAGATTCATAAGAGGCTGATTGCCATGAGGAAACTGAATACACCATGCTAGCCTGCTTTGAGGTAAAGATGGTAAACAGCTCCTTAGTGTGCTCTGTACAATGTTTCACTCACCTGAGACCTGCCTGGTCACAGGGTGGGACTTCTTACTTGGCTGAGAGCCTGGCCACTCACATCCACTCCTTCAAGGCTTAGAGAATGCCTAAATGTTTGAGGCTGGAATGAACCACATCAAAGGCTCAGGTCACTGGCACATCAGAAGGCCAGGCACCAAGGCAATGCCTCCAAAAGACTGGTCTGGAAAGTCTGAATCAGTACCATGGAGCGCTGGGTGATCCTGTGTTCACGCTTAAGTAGCTCATACATGGAGGCATCTAAGACATGAACCATCTTCTGTAGGAATTTGGATGTGCCTCAAGTTGGGACTGGTTATCTAGTCCTGCAGAGAGCATCAAAAGCTTTAGTTTAAAGACTCTAAGAAAACACGCAGATAAACTTCATGGGCTGGGCTTGGAAGAGACACAGCCTGCAGGAGTAGGAATGCCACTTTTGTTCTCTGGCTCCAATCTGGAGATAAGCTCAGAAGGGACCCTTCTATCCTATTCCATCTGCTTGTGACCCTGGAGGGAGCACCATGTTACCCTTCCCTTCCTCATTCTGTAACACCCAGAGCAGAATGTCCTGAACAGGTAGAACCCATGAAGAGAAAACCTGTTCTACCTGGGCACAGCCTGAATTCAGCATGCTCTGTTCTGTAGCTCTGCTGACGCGCAACTGCTTCAGTTTAGAGAACTTCAAAGGAATTCAGAGCCTGGAGCTCACCGGTGCCCAGATGCCCTGGGGCAATAACTTCACAAGGGGTGGTTTGGGAGATATGGAAGTGCCAGCGGGCAGCTTCCTCAAAAGGGAGCCAGTGCAGAGCCTTTGGGGTTCTTGTTTTACGTGATGCACAAGCCAGCAACAGGAGCACTGCTCCCAAACAACTCAGGGGATGGCCACAGACAAGAGAATGTTCAGAAGCCAAGAACCTAAGATAGAGGAAAGTCAGATCATCTGAGCAAAGAGGCACGAAACTCCTGTTGCCCTGCCCTCCTTGTTCTGCTTACTTCCCCAAGGGATCCTGGCTCTTGGTTTATTCTCCAGGTACGGAAGGACCGGGCTACCATTAAAGAAAGATTACATCAGAAGCAGTAAGAACAGGGTGTGGTGACCCACACCTTAAAGCCAGAAGCAGGTCAGTGGGGGCAAAAATGCCAGGACTTTGAGGTCTGCCTGAGCTACATAAGATCCTGTTCCCCCAGATAAACATAAAGTAACAAACAGTGCCTTTAACTCAGGTACTTTGGATGGGGAGGCAGGCAGATCCCTGTGAGTCTGAGGCCAACACGGTCTATAGAGAGAGTTCCCTTTTGCTGCAGTTATAGGATGAGACCCTGTGTCGAAAACAAAATCCTACCCAAGAAACACATAAAGGAGGAGGAAGGGGGAGAAAAAGAAGAAGAGGAGGAAGAAGAGGAAGGAGGAGGAAAAGGAGGAGGAGAAGATGGAGGAGGAGGAGAAGGGGAAGGAAGGAGAAGAAGAAGGAGGGGAAGGAAGGAGGAGGGGGGGAGAAGGAGGAGGAGAAGAAGGGGAAGGAAGGAGAAAGAGGAGGAGGAGAAGGGGAGGAGGAGGAAGGTAGAGCAGGGTCGGTTAAGAGTTACAGCACTGCCAGCCAGCCCACAAGCCCTGTGTCTTGTGTTTAAGGGATGCAAGCACAGGCATGAACTCTTTCAGACACAGGGGTGTAAACTCTTGGGATGGACACCATTGTTTCTTTTTCCTCTGTCTTTTAAGACTAAGAAGAGAGAGGGAAGGACCAGAGTGTACTTGAGTCACCCACAAGGTCTCCCTTGGAGTCAAGTCCTCCTCAGGGGGAGCGCGGCCGACTTGGCTGCGGAGTTGAAGGGCTTTGCTGTTTGGCAGCAACAGTACACCTCACACTGCAAAGCAGCCACTGCCCTCATCCCTCTCAGTTCGGGGGTTGCCTAAAGTCTTCTTAAATTGTGAACACATCCTGGTTGACAACCTTAGGAAACTGAGTCTTACGGAACCTTTCCAACAGCCATTCTTGACAATAAGTAAACAGGCTTGCCTATCTTCGAAGTTCATAACTACATACACCCCACTTGCCAGATTTCAGAGTCTACTTTTCTGACTGAAGGTGAGTTTCCAGCAATGGACAGGACTCCAAAGCGCTTTTCCCCCAGTTTCCTGGCCACCGGGTTAAAAGAAACAAAGTTCTGCTCAGGAGTCTTTCATATCCAGGGAGACTACTGCACCTTCTAGCTCAATTGTAGCTCCTCGGGCTGCAGGCTGGCTCACCGGAGAAGCATCCAGCTGTCCTGGGCGCAGCTCAGAGATCCTGAGGAACCGGAGAGCTCAAAGGCAACCTTGGATTTCTTCCATTTCCAATCACAAATGAGGACCGTGCCATCGAGACACAGGTGATGGCTTACAGACACCTTTTCTTTAATAGTGGCAGAGGGCCTTCCTGGTTCAGGACTTGTGGCACGTGCCTTGGACTTCGAGGATTTTTCGTATTTGAGCCTGAAAGCTGTACCCCTTCACTTCCCAATCCCGTTTTAATGTAGATCAAGCCCTGTGCCTTTGCCTCTGGTAGCTGTGTTTCTGGAGCCATCTTCCAGGGAAGACAGGAGCCATTATGTTTGGAACCAATTTTCTCCTTAAAAATATTTCCCCCAGGAGTAGAAAATTCTCACCAATCTGTCATATTATCGTTTTTTTTCATGCAGTGCTTCTGTTTGCCTAAGTGGGCAAGGAGGGAAAGGGGAATGGAAGGCAGCCAATAAAGAAAGTCCTTTGTCTGAAACTCAAATTTCAAAGACTTTAACCAGTTATCTGACCACTTAGCATCCAGATTAATGGTACTGATAGAAACACGTCTCCTAGTGACTCCACTGTTACCTTGGTAAAAATAGAAATAGGTGTTGATCTATGTCTTTACTTAAGTAGCAGACATGGGAGACTTAAGCAGAGATGAGGAAACAGGTCTAAGGCTTCTTTTTCCATCTCCTTGGACCTGAAACTCCTCTGTGGCTTTGCCCATCCTAGAACTCACTAAGTGTGCCAGGATGGCCTTGAGCTCAGAGACCCACTGTCTCTGCCTCCTGGTGCTGGGATTAAAGACCTATGCCATGGAGCCTGGTTGTCTGATTCACTGTAAACACTAAAAAAAAAAGGCTGTGAAGAAAAGACAGTGCAAATAAAATGCACCAGAAGGAAGATGATTATTTTAAACATTTAAAGTCTGCCACACAGATATCTAGGAATACTATTCCCAGCTGGGCCTGTTGGTATTTTCCTGTCATTTCTGAATTTGGGATTGCAGAAGCAGGAAGATTGAGAGTTTAAAGTGGGTTTCAGTGATATAGCAAGCTCAGGGCAACATAAGATGCTGTCTTAGAAACAAAACACACACACATACACACACACACACACAAAATTACTCCTATGAGCCAAGTGTGTAAGCCAGCACTTCTTCCCCATCACTATATAGAATGGAAGGGAAGCAAGAATGTCTACAGCACACTTCTCAGGTGTGTGTGGAGAGCAACAGTAGAGAATGGGCTGAGACACAAGGACCTGGGGGCTTACCTAATTAGTTAGGTGTGTATGATTTTTATTCCCTCACCTTTAAAAGGCTTTCTCTCCTCCTCTTCTCCTCTCCTTCCCCATCCTTTCTCTCTCTCTCTCTCTCTCTCTCTCTCTCTCTCTCTCTCTCTCTCCCCCTCCCTCCCTCCCTCCCTTCATCCGCCCCTCCCTCCTTTTCTCCCTCCCTCCCTTTCTTCCTTGCTGAAAAGTAAAGCCGAGGGCCTATGCACTTTACTGCTGAATAGTCTCTACAGCCTTCCTATCGTTTCCTATGTGGGTATGGGATGGTAGCTCAAGAGTAAATAGAAAGGCTTAGGTGGTCAACTGATACCGTTTGGGGCCATTTCTACCAAACCAACACCAATTACTTATACAAAGCGTGTGTGCACACACACACACCCCTGACAACTAATAAGAACTGCTAAGCATGAAAGGAAACCGTTGGCTCTGGCTAACCTCTTACAGGTCATCTTATGATCAGCCTATTTTCACCAGCACTGTGCAGTTCACCAGGACAGGAGGAAGCCAATTACCCACTCAAGGCAGGCCTCCCATTTGCCCCGAGGAAGAGAACCCCCCCCCCCCCATGAATGAATGGATGGCTAGTGACAAAAACACAAAAATCAAAAAAACCAAAAAAACATGGGGAAGGTAAGGAAAGAAAAGGCGCTGTCTGGTTCTGACAAAGACTCCTTTGTGGTGGAGGCCAGTGCTGTGCAGCTGACGCAGGGCTGAAGAAGAAAGGAACTACCCTTGGGTCCTTAGGGACCTGCCACCTACAGCCAAGGCAGGGAGCATGCTCACAGAACCCCAAGGTGAACAGAGCAGACAAAGGCAGGCACGGAAGGCTTCCTGGGTCCTCCTGCGATCTGGCTCAGAAGCAGGCCTGTTCCTTCAGATCCTAACAACTGCTGTGGGCGTGGTGGGGAGTCACAGTCTTCCCCCCACCCCAGGCTTCCGAGGCATGGGGGCTGGAAGAGTCTGCTTGCTCTGGAGCCCATCTCCCTGCCAATCTTAGGATAAAGAGATTTTTCTCCTACTCGGTATGGAAGGAACACATGCTTTCAGACAACCACCGCTCCCTATGAGACTCTGGGAAACCGACAGTAGAAAACCCAGCAGGGGTTTTTATCCCTTTATCACTACATCCTGAAAAGGAGAATCCTCCTCACTGCTGTACCTTCTTGCAATAAGCTGTAACAGTTACCAACAACGGAGGGCTGTGCTATGAAGAAGACTGAGTTACAAATGACTTAGTCTGTTGAAAGATGGCTGGCTACATTGACTCCCTCCTCCTGCCTCTCCATGAAGGCCAAAGCACAAACCGGGCACCCTCAAGCAGGAGGAGAAAGAAAGGTGTTTACATGCCTCTGTGTTGTCTACTCCCAGAAAAAACAGCAGCTTATATACAAGATTATTCCTCATTGTGGGAAACCGCAAAGATAGGCAACTGTGTGGAATTCAGAGCCAGTGTTAAGGCTGACCCACTGTCCGTCTCTCCAGAAGGTTGCAGGATCTGTTTAGAAGTCTCACTAGCACCTTCAGGGCGAATCCACGCTTCACTTTCTGAGGCCTAAGTTTTACACCGAATTCCTTGTTTAACATAATCTAGCCTATTTCAACCAGTGTATAAATATTTTAGTTCGGGCTACTGGCGACCTCAAAAGAAAACCACCCAAACGCTGCCAAGGTTGTGTAACCAATGCCTTAATAACATCTGTAAGGAAACATTTGTTCTTAAAACAGTCGAGGGAGAAGGGCTTTCGTTTACAAAACAGGGCTGTATATTTAAACATACCACACTTGTTTCTGCCCCTCCCTCCCCCCAGACTTGCACCTGTGATCTAGTAGCAATTTAGCGTATCAGATGTCTGCTCTGTCCCATCCGCACACAGGTGAGTCCCAGATACATTTCTCTTTCCCTGCCTCATTTGAAGCTGGGGGAGGGAGGGCACTCTGGTTCTATTTCTGACAGCACTCTTTCTCTCCGTGTAATAGTGAGAACACAGAATCCTCACACCAAAAGGATTCTGTCCTCCGGTGTCACCCACACACGACTGTCCCCAAACGACTATTGTTTACACTGCCTGCCCAGGAAATGACTGTCATTTATTAAGGTACATAGATACAGGAGAGGGAAGCTCCAGGAAGGGCTCCTGATTGCGAGCCTTCTGTACACCCTTTACCACTTCATACTGGCTTCCCTGCAATGGACCCTCTGGGACTGAAGTTCCCTCAAGAGAAACTGCCTCAGCAAACCCATGCTTTACCTCACTAGGAAAACTTTCTCACCGAACACAATAATAAAATTGCTTTCAAACCAAGTACTGGGTCCACGGTTGTGATCAGCAATCTCGGAAGGCTGAGGGCAAACTTAAGGTCAACATGGGCTACACAGGTGGACCCTAAGTGTGCTGTGTGCATGTTGTAGGACGGCTATGTACAGCACCCAGTTTCAATGTATGGTAGAAGCAGATGCCAGACCTACATACATGTCCCAGCCATCCTTCCCGCCTCAAAACATCCCCAGCTTTCCTGATGTACACTCCGAGCTTACTGTGCACACCGGGGTTACCAGGCTGTGTCTATGCATTTGTTTAGGAAAACATCTGCTAAGGTTGCCTCACCAACCATTCACAGAGAAGAATGGGCTCTGTGAGAGAGATGGGCTCATCTCCACTGTCCTCAACAAGATCCCATTGGCACCAGGCACGTCCACGATTTCCTTCCCTCTCCAACTTATGCAAGCCCATCTGAAGTTCCTACTGTGTGCAGAGTTCGGTAGGAGAAGACCTCTATGGACAGGGAGAGTGCAGACTATGTCACACAGAGGCCCTGCCCTAGGGGATCATGGGAAGATGGAGGAGGAACAGGGCATAACAGTCCATATGACAGGGAGGTTCCACCATACTTCTTCAAAAGGATGGGGTGGAACCAATGGGACTCTTCTGCCTCCTCTGGAGCTGGCTGCTGAGGAGAGGAAAGGAATTCATCACAGTGGCAACCAGGGCAACTCAATCTGAAACTAATGAACGCTTGGCAAGGAAAAAAAAAACCTCTAAACAGACTTGACTTATGAAAGGTGCTGAAAAGCAGGGGGACTGCGCTTCGTGCCAGAAGGAACTGGCAATTAAAGTCCAGAGAGCCCACAGCACGCTCTTGCTTTCCCACACTATGATTACATTTTAAGAAAGTGGTACATACGCTGCGTATCAGAGGGAACTGTGGCCTAGGAGAGGACGGAGGAGGGGCAGAGAGAGAGGGGACACAAGCCAGGGATGTTTAGGGATGGATGGGGGGGGGAGGGCAGAGCCTGCGGTGATGATGAATGCTACTTGGTTCTGGGGGCAGCTCATGCCTTCATGGTGACCTGGAGCAGCCCTCTCCTCCTCCATTATGTGATCCCGAAAAAGGGAACGGAGGTCCCTGACTCTGGTCTCTGTATCATCCGCACTGGTCACCAGGCCCCTCCACAGTCCTAGAGCACTATGCAGGGTGAAGGTATTCTTGTCCTAGAGGAGGGAAATTCAGTCAGACCCATGCAATACGGACATCTGCAAGCATGTGGCTCTATCCCTAGGCAGGCCGTTGAGAATGTGTGTGTCCAGCGAGGCACCCTTTGTCACATACTGAAATAATGCCCTAGGAGTGGTGGCACGTGCCTGTAATCCCGGCCCTTGGGAGGTGGAGGTAGGAGCTCCAAGTCATCCTGGGCCACAGAGCAAGTCTGAGGACAGCCAGGCTACATGACACCCTGTCCATTCCTTCTGAAATTAAAGTGGCAAAGCAGTGAGCAGAGAGCGCTTGCTTTCGTTTCTTTTTATTTAGTTTTTATTTTGAGACAGACTGTTGGATCTCTGTCTCTGACTGGCCTGAGCTCACTGTGAAGTCCAAGTTGCCCTCAAACTGGCAGTCCTCACCTTCAGCCTCTTGTGTGCTGGGATTACAGTGTGCCAGCACTCCCATACTTACCTTCTGTGCCTGCAATTCAAAACTTATGGATGTTTCCACTGTAGATGAGATGATTGATTTTACATATATATATATCATTACATTATTATATTGTTATAATAATATATGATATCACATATCATATATATTATTTCATATATATATATATAAGAAATCCTCTTATTAATGGATAGGTTCTAATTATAGGAAATATTTTCTTTTGTCCAGCTTCCTAGTACCTAATGAATGTAGCTATAGATGATGCTTTCTGTATTAGTTTGCAAGGAGCGAGACGGGACAGGAGCTGGAAATCTGCCAGGCGTGTAGGACAGGGCTAGGTCACGGAGCAGGGAACGCGACTGTTAACAGGTAGCTGCTGACAGAGGTCGTGAGAACAAACATGTCTCTAAGAAATGAGATTTATTTTCAGCGTTGAAACATCATGAGAGACTGCTTAGCATAAGTGTGCTCGTTGCTCTTACAGGAGACCTGGCTTCTGTCTCAGCACCCACTGGTGACTTACGGCCATCCATTAACTCTAGTTCCAGGAGATCGGATGTCCCCTTCCGACCTCCATGGGCATAAAGCACACACATGGTACACATACATCCTCTCTCACATGGTACACATACATCCTCTCACACATGGTACACATACATCCTCTCTCACATAAAATAAAATATATAAATCTAATTAAAAAAAAAAAAAAACTTGAACACCCTTCCCTGTGACCCCAGCAGCAAATATGGTGATGCAAAACCTGAGAGTGTGTTACAGGCAGAGAGTTGTAAACTCTGTAACACAGCCCTACCCCAGCAAAGGGGATATTCTCTTCCTTTTGCCCCAGTCACTCCCTACCCCAGCAACCAAGCACGATGCCCCAGGGGGGCTGTTTGGCAGCATTGTGCAGAGGTCATAGCTCACCCAGGATAGTTCATCCCGGGCTCCCAATCAGTCTCACCCCCACTCCCAGGAGGTCCATTTCCCAGAATCCTCCTGGCTTCCAAGTCTTTGTGGGCCTGTCCCCTAGGAGGCTGCCTCCCACTCACTTCCATGAGAAGTAAAGGGAGTATCTGTATAAGGTTTTGAAATGATGGCTGTCCCAACTGTGAGTTGCATGCATCAAGGGAACATTCTGATTTTAAACTAATACTCTGTCTGTGAGCCCTGGCACCAACTGGTTCCCCAGACTCCATTATCCTCCTCATAGGATAAGCAAACTAGTTGTTCAGGTTCAGAAGAACAAGACAAACTTCCTTTTTTCTTTACTTCTGTAATACTACTTGCTTCTAGGATGGCTCCTTCGATGGCGCGGTTTTCTACCATTGGTCGCTGCACGCTTTATTTTTGTGCAGGGTCTCACTGTACATCCTAGGCTGGCAGATCATGTTTGATCCTTGCCTGTCAGCCTCCTCAGTTCTGGGATCAATCATAAGCATGTGTTACCATGCCAAGCCAAGCCTTAGCAGTCAGAACACACAACTACGGCAGAGTGGCTTAGAAACCACCACGCCACACCACTAGGCACGGTGGCAGACACCTTTAATCCCAGGTGAAGCTCTGTGAGTTCCAGGCCAGCCAGAGCACCACAATAAGACCCTGTTTCAAGAAAAAAAAAGTGGGGGTGGGGGGTGGTAGCGGTGGGGGATGTGTTCTATATCACTTTTATGGTTACGAGGAGACCCATATAATACAAACAATTACGGAAGGGTAGCTGGGGAGGCTGGCACGTCTGCGGCTGTCTACACAAGCATCTGGGCTGCGGAAGGACAGACAAGTAGCTACACTGATCTAATTCCAGATGGTATCTCTCTGCTGTCAACCAGGCTCTGAAACCCTAACACAGCCCAACGTCAGTCACAGTGACCTGTCTTCCATATCATTAGTTCATTAAGGCAAATGGCTGGAAGCTGAGTACACCCTGCTAAAGCATTTTTACATTCTGAAGGAATAAATGGATGTTCAGAGCATCTGCACTTAGGGGGAAAAAGAACTCTAAGAAGATCCCATTTACATTTATGAAGAATGTAGTGGAGTGCTTTTGTGTGTGTGTGTGTGTGTGTGTGTGTGTGTGTGTGAGAGAGAGAGAGAGAGAGAGAGAGAGAGACAGAGACAGAGACAGAGAGAGGCCGGAGGGGTGGGGGTGGGGGAGGAGAGGGAGATCTTTCAAGATCCAGATACTAAGTATGGTTTCTCATAGCATCTACCACTCATCTATAATTTGTATTCCTTTAGTCAGTTAACTTGAAATATTTTTAAAAATCTACTAATTAATTAATAATGGCTAAAATAGAACCCATTTACAAGTCTTAGTTAATTTTGTGTGTGTGGGGTGTAGGTATCAAAGCATAACTTTCTAGTGATAGTTCTTTCCTTGCACATGGGGTTCTAGAGATCAAACAGAACTCTATCTTTATCCTCACCTAGCTCTCTTTAAATTTGGTGGCCCAACCAGCCATCCTGTCCAAGGCAGGGCCATGGTCAACTTCATCTGCTACTAGATTGGCTTCTGCTCCAGCCTCCTGATTCCAAGAAGGCCATCGCCGTCTAACTGGTGGTAACCACAGTCAGTGGCTTCCTGGTTGGTTCCCGTCACCCACCAGCTACGTAGAAACCAAAATTATAATGTCAAATACTCATGTCCAGACACACTGAACCCTCCTAAGAATGCTTTTTGTTCCATATGGTGCAGGGGAAAGGTCAGACTCTTGGATCAAGTCCAAACTCCTGCCCTCCCCGGTCCTGCCATGATCCCTTAGCCATCCTCGCTTCCTTCAGGCTCTGCTCCAAATTCAGTAAACACGAGTCAGTCTTCGGCTGGGATGTTGGCTTCCAGAAGCACTTCCATTCCCTTCAGGTCTCGGCATGATCAGCAGACCTCCTTGCCTCTGAAGGTGGGGGTTGGGCTCCTTCTGGATTCGAGGGCATGCACGCCCTTCCCTGCCCTTCTCTCGGCCCTGATTCTATTATTTGATAGTTGCTCTACCTGGCAGACTCGATTAAGGGCAACAGCTGCTTCAGTCTTCTTTCCGGATTTTTGTTCCCTTGTGGAAACCAGGCTACTTTATACTGCCCAGGCTGGCCTTGGTCACCTAGGCTCTGGAGAGGTGGTTAGGTCACCTAACCAGCACACAGCTATCTCATTATTGGGCCTTTGCCTGGGACATCGTCAGTATCCAGGAAACACCCACAGCCTCAACGTTTCTGCACCTCCACTCCTCAACAATAAAAACACTCCAAAATAACATATTAAGTGCCTGGGGAAGTCAATCACAGGTTCTAGCTCATTAAGCAGCCCCTGTACCTTGTCTCAAAGCACTAGAGTATGTTCCTGCCCTATCTGTTGATAAAATTCAGACACGCTTGACATTTGTAGTGAAGATCACAGTAGGGCCCGTAGCTTATGGTGGTAGCTACCGTCCCGAATCCTGTGTCAAACAGGACAGCTTATAATGAAAAGAAAATTAAGCTGATCTCTCAAAAAAAAAAAAAAAAAATCACATCACTCAAATTCTAGTAACACACTTAGCGCACACACAGATGAGAAAACCTAGTTTTAAATGTCCTTTCCACAAGGCTGTGGGAAGGAGCCAATATGCTGTAATATCCAAATGTTCCAAGCACCTGGCACTTCCATGCTTCCCTGGACCCCTAGCCCAGCTGGCTGTGGTTTCAGAAATCTCCTTAATGAGAATCACTGGGGGGACACAAGGGGAAAATTATCTGCCGAGATAATCATAGCAACAAGCTCAAGTCTCGGCAGGGCTGCACTCTGTACGGACAGCATCTCATAGTTTTCGGAGCATGGCAATACTCATCCTCATCTGTTTTTCCTGCACAGTCCCCAAGAAAGTTGGGTCACCTCTGTGCCCCCAACACCTGATGGCAGGAAAGCCACAGACACCAAGTTCAAGTCTTAAGGTCGCAGACTTGGACAGAAACAGAAGTCGAATCTGGTATCCTGGCTCCCAGGAGTCTGCCCTGTTCCCATGCAACAAACTTGTTTGGATCTGTCTTCTCTGATCCTCAGGGAAGGGAGGACAAAGTCTCGGGGGGTCAGCAGTCACATCCGCATGAATGGGAAACCCCTCTGCTCCTGCCTTTCTCTTCCCCACTTTCCCAACCTATGTAAGAGGCAACCACCTGAAACACAGAAGTCACGGTGCTCATCACAACAAGGGAGGAATAGGACATGTTACCTTTCCTATTTCCTCTAAATATCACTGCTTCATTTCTCTACAGAATCACTCACATCACTCTTTCAAGGAAATGCACCTGACCCTTGTTTCTTTACAGGGCAAGAACTGTATGTATGTGTGTGTGTGTGTGTGTGTGTGTGACACACACATATATATAAAATGAAAATCCAGAATTGACTTTAAAGTAATATGATACCCTTAATCAACCAGCATTTTAAAGTGCTTTCACTAAAAGAAATCAAGGAGTTCAAGACCACATGGTTTGTCAGCTAAAATGCAGAGTTTCAGTGTTGAAGTCACAGGCCATGGAATAGCTCTCAGGCAGGAAGCCATGCCAGGGACAGGGGCGTTCCGAGAAATATGACAGCTGCAGAGGCCTTGCACACATATTGCACATGCATGTGAGCAAAGAAATAATCAATGCCTACAAAGGTTTCTACACACACACACATACACACACACACACACACACACACACACACACACACACAGAGTTTTCATAGCATTACCAGCTACAGGGATGAAACAGAATCAACCTAGCCACCGAGGAATAGTTAAATGAATTTCAACATGTCCAAAGGCTGGAAACACCAACCTTCAGACTTCCAATGAATATTTAACCCAAAAGTCACCCGTCCTAGAAGGGGGAAGACGGGAAGACGTTCTTTTTCTGAAGCACACGCATAAGAAACATGAGAACATGTCCGCGGCATCAAGGTGGGGAACATCAGACGATTATTATTTTCTAGTTGTTTTGAGGGCAGGTTCTCGCTGTGTAACCCTGGCTGGCATGGAACTCCCTAGGTAGTGAGTGAGTGGGAAGTAGGGTGGGTACTCTGGCCTCCGCTGCCTCCCAAGTGCTGAGATTAAAGACCCCCATGTCACCATGCCCAACTATTATGGTTTGAAAATCCCAGCCCAGGTGGTGGCACTATTTAGAGGTGTGACCCTGTTGGAGTTGGTGTGGCCTTGATGGTGTAGGTGTGTCACTGTGGGTGTGGGCTTTAAGACCCTCATCCTAGCTGCCTGGCAACCAGTCTCCCACTAGCAGCCTTCATCTGAGGAATATGTAGAACTCTCAGCTCCTCCTGCACCATGCCCGCCTAGATGCTGTCATGCCCCCACCTTGAGAATGGACTAACCTCTGAACCTGTGAGCCAGCCCCAACTAAATGTTGTCCTTATAAGATGACACCTTGGTCACGGTGTCCGTTCACAGCAGTAAAACCCGAAGACTTTTCCTTCTTTTACAATGAAAAGGATTTCTGAAAGGTGAATAAAAGAAACAGATATAGTCTTGAATCGAGACCAAGTTTTCTAGTTGCTTATGATGCTTATTTAAATTTCTTAATTGAGGGGGAAAAAACGTTATAAGCATTTGTCCTTGTAAGGGTTTAAAAGCACACATATATCAGTAATGTGGAATGGATTCATACTGTTTTGATCAATTTCCGCAATTTTTTTAACCCCTCATATTGAAATTCTACACTACACTCACCAAGCAGCGCCAATCCCTGCCTCCCTGGCCACTGATCTACACTCCATCTCTATGACTTCAATAGTGTAGGTGTTTTTATTACTGGGGTCTCATACTTGTGTCTGGCATATTTCACTCTACAAAATGCAGCACACATGATAAGTTCCTTTAAGCCTTTATTTTCAATTTCACTGTGGTATGTGTATGTTCCAAAACACACGGATATCATATCCTATATTCATTCCCGAAATACATCCCAAACCTAAGCTACCTTTTGAAATTATGGCACATATTTTCACAAACAAGTGGCTTCAAACTTACTCCTTCAGGGACTGGGTACACATGCTGTTTGTGTGAGCAGTTACAGAGACTGGTACTGGATTCAGAAGAGCAGCTGTTTTCAGTGGACACCAGGAAAATTCTGAGTGGATAGGACTGATGGGTGTGGCTTTGCCCCACAAGCATGCATTTGCTCTTTGTCAAATTGCACGGGGCATTCTATGCTTAAAAGTTTTAAGTTTCAGGTGTGCACAAATTATATGTCACTTTCTGAAAGAGAAAAAACATTCTCCAGCCCCCCCCCCCCCAAAGAAGACACAGAGTGAGAATTTCAGAAAAACAAAGAAGATTCTGCAGTGCAGTTTCTGATGCTTACTGCTGCCTTCACCTTGGGGGCTGGCAGTGGGGTCTCCAGCACCTCTAAATCTCAGCCCAAGGTCCTTTTTTTCCCTCTATGTAAGCACAGCTTTGCCTAGGAAAACCTAAGTACACTGTGGGCTAACTACCCACGCTGTTGCAACACCTGCCCAGACTGATTGGTAGTTTAGAGCGTGTGGCTCTACTGCCTTGGAGCAGAAATGAGGTGTGCCTCCTTGCAAATCAGGCGCCAGGGCAGGTGTTCCCGGTGATGCAATGCCAGGAGTCTGAGGCCATCACCTGACCCTAAGAACAAGGTTGCTGGAAAGGTCTAGGACAACAGCTTGTGAGGTCTGATGAGAAGAGAACAATGCCTTGGCCCTTACCAAAGCTGACTGTAAGCTATGACTGTGGCTCAAATCATGAAGTGGTGAACGTTCCCTGTTTCCTACTGACTGTGGCCACATGATGCCTTCCCACGAAATATGTCTCCATAAATGACAAGTTTAGACCACTCCTGCTATGATGAGCTTCCTGTCAAAATACTTGAACCATTCCTAAGTCAGACTTTTTTTTTTTTTTTTCTCAATGTGCTATGTAAATCCTCCCCCACACTGCAGGACCCAAGGGGCTGACAGCCAGAAGTTTGTATAAGCCAAAGAGCAAACTTCTTATCTTAGAGTCTCGGAAACACAGAACAGCTGCACAGAAGGCCAGAGGCAAACCAGAAGATGACAGCCAGGGACTCACATGCTTGTCTGGCTCACAGTTCTATTTTAGAAAAGACAGCAGGGGATATGGAGTGCTTCCTGCTACAGACGAGACACACAGTCATCTGAGCTGAAGACCCACTATGTGGCCAGCTCTCCCAGAGAATTGCTCCCATGGCTCCCATGGCTCCCATAACCTCTGGACAAAACCACTCTTTTTTGGGTCCCTCAAAATAAGCCACATGGTTCCCACTTTCTCAACTCTGTAATCATGCCACGGAATTCTGCCCACCTGAGCTGGTCTCTTGCTTCTGGGAAAAGTTTCGACCCTCAGACCTTCTGTTTCCCACTCACAATTCCAACTCTGTCCCGAGGAGTCTCTGTTGTTTTTCTAGCTATGCTTGGACCGTCCAACCCAGGATTACCACTCTTTAGATCCCCTGCCCCAAAAGACCACCCCATATCTGTGCGTTGCATGTGGGCGGAGCCTCACATGTCCTGTTCTCCGTGGTAACTTGCACCCTTTGTTAGCCCTTGGAACAGTGAAATCAGCCCCTGCCGATGAAAATCTAATGAGTAGATTCTTACTGAACAGGACCCAGGATGTTACAACCAATAAGAATCTCACCAACGTAATCCCATTAAAAAATTTTTTTTAAATTAACCCCCCTCCCCAGCTTCGTGTAGAGGTACGAGCTGAGTGTGGAGGTGCGTGATCACAGGGCTGGGGAGGCTGAGTCAGTAAACATCTGAGTTCCAAGACAGCATGGCAGAAATCCCATCTCAAAAGCAAAACAAACATAACCGTGGAAAAGCAACCAACAAAACTCTAAAACTAGAGAAGCAGACCTGTCAACTCCTCCCTGGACCAGTTCCTGATCTAGATACACAGGCTGCGTGGTGGCTGCTCATCTTGGAATAAATGGCCCCTTTGCTCCCGCAAATGGTCAGGACTTCAAGTTCAGTTCTGGCAGGAAGAAGCCACCACATCCAGTGAGAAAGCCGAAGCCCGGCCTACTTGACTGAGATCACTCTTAAGTGTTGCCAGTGTCCCTTTCAACACTCCTGTTCTCACAGCGTCACTGTGGAGTTTGGAGGTTGTACCAGGAACAGGATGCCCCCAGAGCCTTGGCAGTAGCGAAAGCAAATCAAGCTGAACCTAGGTTTGCAAGGTTTGGTCTGAAGCCTGCAGCTACCCATCCGGTCACGTGGCTTTACCTCTGGAGACCAGAGCTGTCCACTTTGACGACAAGAGCGTTTGCAGAGGCAAAGGGCCACCTCATTCGGGGGAGAGCTGTATACAAACATCTTACTGTTTCTTTGCCAGCACCAGATGAGTGTTCGGCTGTAATTACCCAGCCTGTCTGATTGGGCAGAACAGGCTGGAGTTAAGCTGTGCCACCCAATCAGACAGCCTACTCTGAGTGTGAAAGCGTTTCATATGGATTGCCTATCATTTATTTTGTATTAGTTCTGAGTTTGTGTGTGTGTGTGTGCAAATGCATGTGTGTATATGTAAGTGCACATGCAGAACCCACTCTGTAGACCAGGCTGGTCTTGAACTCAGAGATCCATCTACTTGCCTTTGTCTCCAGTGTGCCTCCACTAAAGGCACACACCACCACTACAACCTGGATAATTATTGTTCTTACTACCTGTGCTTTAAGGTCCTTTACAGAATCCCCAGGTGTGGCATTGAATTTAGAATACCCATGAAGTTCCGAAAATAATGAAGGAGTCATAAGAGGGATTTAAAGGGGGGAGAAAGACTACAGTGGTATAAAGGGTTAAAGGGGACTAATGGTACAGGAAAGGTTTAGTGCAGAGGCAGACGGAAGGGCAGGGTTGATGATGGAACCTGGGGAAGGATAAGTAACATTAAAGATATTTCAAAAAAGTCTACTATTACAGAAGTTTTCATATATACATATATATATATATATATACATACATACATACATACATACATACACACACACACACACATGTGGAGTTTAAACAGAGTTACCCTATAATGGGTCAACACTCTATTGCTCTTTCTCTAGAATGATAATAAAAACCCTAGTGCTCGGAACAGTTACCTCCTTTGGAGCTGTTCATTAGTGAAGTCCCACAGACTCCCAAACAGTCCAGACTATTGCTAGCCCCCTCGTCACGCCCCAGAATTTGACAGTAAGACCCTACTGCCGAAGGTGCTACACTTGAGTCACTGAGCATGGCAAGATGTACCTGGTTCCCAGCAGAAGATTTATTCCTACTGGCTAGCTTTCACTGTGCTGGAAGGTGCCATTCACACTAGTCAGGGAGAACATGAATTACCTGTCTTACCCAGCTGGGAACCCTATGACTTACATCGATGACCAACCTGGTAAGATACGCCCACTGGTACAACAGTGGCAAAAAATGTCCTACAGTCACATAACTCTCTGACTGGATCCAAGTCATACTCCACAAGACAAAACCCAGACTGGGCATCTTATCAAGTGAAGAACCTGTGTCTAGATAGGTCTTAGGCACTAGGGGAGACCCTACTGCTATTACTGCTAAATACGCATAGTCTACTAAACCGATTCCCAAGGACAACTGTTAGACCTGTAGATTAGTTCGCCTTCCAACCACCACCATCTGAGAAGCTTTCTTTTGCAGTAGATGGTGATTCGCTCAAAGACCCCAAACTAGTCAGGGTGTGTTAAAACAGAGACGGTGGATGCTCAGCTCCAAATGGGACATCTATATTACACTGGGAATGGAGGGGTAGACTGTGTGTAAGAGTCTGAGGCAGTGGAGGACTACAGGGAAAACTGTTTTCTGGACACAGCAGGGCAACTGTACGTATAAAATCCGTGTGCTTAAAAAGACAGTATGTGCAAAACCTTCGAAAGCTCAGACTAAACGAAGTCCCAGTGTAGACACACAACATATATGTGTGTGTGTGTATGCCCAAAATACATTGTTTGGAACCTTGGAACCCTGAAAGGACCAAAAACTGTAAAGATAAGAGATTACTGCACTGACAATGACTTTAGATATCTCTAGAATAAAAACAACATGAACAAAAGAATTCGTGTCACTAGAGGCAACCAAAGTCATTTATTCTTTATTTTGCTTGGCAGCCTAATGAATTTTGGTTTCCTGGACACAGACCAGACCCAAGGCAGAAAATTTAGAAACAAACTCGACAAGCTGGCTATTTTAATTGTATTTTGTCCGTGTTATTAAAGTGGTTGGGTAGGCACACTGCATAAATGTCTGCTGAGAAACAATGAAGGCAGCAGATATGTAACCTAAAATTGAAGGAGGAGGAGGAAGAGGAAGGGAGAGGAAGAAGAGCAGCAGCAGAGGCAGAGGCAGCAAATGCATCTAGGGGTTTCCAAAGCTCATAAGAGCAGTGCTGACAAATGGCTCAGGACCGGGCGGTGCCTATCGGCTGGTGTGCCATTGTAGAGTATTTTGAATGTCACTGTCATGGGCAACCTTGATTGCCTAGCACAAGACAGACATTCACAGGCTGCCAAAAATGCTACACTGTGTTTTGTAAACTACATTTCATAAGGTAGAAAAATAGACATATGTTGTTCAATTGGATTTGTTTTCATAGTTAAAAAAAAAAGAAAGAAAATATTTCATACCTAAAAGGACAACTTTCAGTTATTTTAAAAAAAATGCACTAGTTTTGGACACCTGTACCCAGATAACCATAAAGAAAGTAAGCCCTTCTTCAATCTGTAAGGTGACTAGTAGAGCCACAGGTACTCACAAGAATACCTTATATCACAGGTGCTCAAAAGAATACCTGACAAACATTTTTTTTTTTTTTAAAGGACGATAGCCCCAGATCTCTCTGGCATAGTATACACTGGGAATTTTACAGGATTTGTTGTCTATAGCTCACATATGAGAATAAGGGGTTAAGTATCCATTCCACACACACCTCACCATGACCACCTCTGTCACCCCACCATACCCCCACTATACCATGGCACCTCCATCACCCCAAACCAAACAAAGGAGAGTAGAAAGAATGAAAACCAGGTTACCTACCACTAACACACAGCGGAGTGTGCTCCCCCACCCAAGCGTTCCCAAATTGTAAATGACATTACACTCTACATGCACAGAACCACTTTTAAGAAGTCGATCCATTACTAGAAAGAGGCATAGCTGGGATCTGCACGAATGAATGACAGGCTTGGAAAGAAGCAAACTGGCAAAGGTACCATTTGCAGGGCTCATCAAACCATGTCTATACATAAAGGAAGGATTTCACCTTGGTGGATCTCCAAACAACCCACTTTCCAGAGTAACCCAAAGAGGAGTGCTTTTGTGCGGGCGTACTGCTGAGGAAAGCCAGAAGGTAAGGAGGCAGGTGAACAAGAACACTAAGGTGACCACGCTGTCCTTGACTAAATACGACTGTTAGAAAGTGCGGCCTCGTTTTCTAAGAATGACAAACTGAAATCGGCACAAAAGCATGCCAGGCAGTGAGCCCAGGGCCTTAGACATAGCACAGTGTGCGGCTGCTCCAGAGACGGCAACTGAAGCTTTATGGTGTGAAAGGACAAACAAGAAACCTCAATATTTGAACAACACAGTTACACACAAGACAGACTGAATACAAGTTCAAGGCCAGTGAAATATTACACTGCCATTTACAGCCATACTTAAACACTTCAGGGCTTTTGTTTAGTTGGTTTTCTTTTCGTTTTCTTTTAGGGGGTGGTAATGGTGCTGGAGCTGAGGACTGAACCCAGAACCTTTCTATATTCTATAAAATCAGTTTATCACTGACATGCACCCCCAGCCCCATAAACATTTTTAAATGACTTAGAGAAAATGCTTTTGTATTCTATAAAACATTACAGACCACGCCCTGGTCTCTCTCAACTGGGTTTAAAAAACTAGTTGGCAAGAGATGGCCAAATCACTAAAAGTTTCTCTTTGTAGTGGAATTAAAAGCCCCTCCCTCCCAGCCCCCGCTTTCCAATTACCTTAACAACTAGCGTTAATTTCCTTTTTATGAACTGAGACCCACCCTCATGATATGGCCTCAGCTTTCTGAGTGCTGGGGTTCTAGGCATGTCCTATAGCACCTGGCCATTTCTTACTTGTATGATTAGAGAAATCTCACCAATACAGAATAGACTGAAGGGGTAAACTGTCTCTCCTACCGTCACTTAGAAACTTAGCTTGGGATGAACAATTGAAGTTTTTGGCATTTTGATGATGTACCCAAAGGTTGTCAGACAAACCCACCTAGCAGGTCCCTGACTGGCTCAGTGAAGTGACCCTGAATGAAGCAAGTCCTTTCCAAGAGAGGCCTCAGTCAGACATTAACACTTAACCTTCCTGTGGCTTGGCCTAAAGGAAGAAAATTATTTTGCAAAGGGATGAAGATATATTTTAGAAAGGTAGGACACTTCTCCCATAGGGTTTTATTGCTGCCAAGAGACACCATGACCACATCAACTCTTATGAGGGAAAACACTGAACTGGAGCTGGCTTATAGCTCAGTTCTAGTCCATTATTGTCATGGTGGGAAGCATGGTGGGACACAAGCAGATACAGCACCGAAGAGGTAGCTGAGAGCTCTACATCTGGATCCGGAAGCGAATCCCACACTAGGCCTGGCTTGAGCATCTGAGACCTAAAAGCCCACCCCCAGTGACACACTTCCTCCAACAATGCCACACCTACTCCAATAAGGCCACACCTCCTAATAGTCCTTATGAGCCCTTGGGAGGGGGGAATTTTCATTCAAACCACAACTTCACTAATTCGTTCTCCCTCCTCCGCTTATGACACTAATAACTCAGGACATCCTTGACTCAGAAAGGTGACTCTAGGCTTTCTACACTAGGAAGGGCTTTCTTAAGAAAGGATGTACTGGGGCTGGGGGCATGGGTAAGCATCATGCATAGAGTGCTCTTCCAGAGGACCAGTGTTCCTCCCCTCTGGAGGAGCAGTATTACAGTTCCTAGCACCTTTGTCATGTGGCAAACTCTACAAAACTCAGTGACACTTTTAGAGCCATTTGAAATATCTGCTTGACCTGTGGTCCCAGAACTGAGGCAGGAGGATCAAGAGTTGAAGTCAAGCCTGGGCTACACAGCAAACTCCTGTCTTTGGTGGGGGAAGGGAAGGACAGTCTGGCACCAGGTAGAATAAATTTCAGCTTGAGAATGCTGCAACATTCTTTACTCAAGTTGCCCTTAACATTTTAAGTGCTATTAAGTACCATATTTACTCTATGTAACTTGATGTGCTAGCTGGTTTTTATGTCAATCTGACACAAGCTAAAGTCATCTGAGAGGGAACCTCTATTAAGAAAATGCCTCCCTAAGATCAGGCTGCAGGAAAGCCTGTAGGCCATTTTCTTAATTATTGATTGATGTGGGAGGGCCCAGCCCATTGTGGGTGGGGCCATTTCTGTGCTGTAGTACAGGGTTCTATTACAAGAAAGCCACCTAAGGGAGCCAAGAGGGGCGAGCCAGTAAGCAGCACCCCTCATGACCTCCCCAGGCTCCTGCCCAGTTTGAGTTCCTGACCTGAGTTCCTTCAGTGATGGATTACATAAATCCTTTTCTCCCCAACTTGCTCTTGATCATGGAGTTTCTTCATGACAATAGAAACCCTGACTAAGATACGTGGTGATCCTGGCTTCAAAGAAAATCAGGGACTTTCTGTACCTAGTAGGTCAAATAGACATTTAGATAGTGTAAAAGAAACATGCTGTTTAAAGTATATCCTGGGGGGGGGGGGGGCGGGACAACACAGCTCGGTGGGTAAAGTTCCTGCTAACAAGTCTGGCGACAGGAACCCATCCAAAGGGGTAAGGAGAGAAGTGATCCCACAAATTTGTCCTTGGACCTCCACATGTGTGTCATGACATGCATATGTACACACACATATACCCACACACACCAACTCATAAATAAAAATTTAAAATAAAACATACCCTAGCATTTTGCTTCTTTACTTGGCAATCTGTATTGTTCTGTGGTAAAGGCTGATTTCAATAGCTTTATTAAGAAGGTATTGGCTGTTTCTAATGCTTCCTCCTCAACCAAAGCCTAACCCAACCTTACTAAAATTAAGTATTGGCTGCCACTGAACTATCTGAATGATTGGTCTCTTCTAACATGAACTTCTGGGCTACAGTCTCCCTTTCCTAGAGAATGCTTTCACAATTTATCTATTGGGACTTTCAAGTTCACAATATAGAGCTGGCCAGGTGGCTCAGCTGATAAATGTATATGTGTGGTGTGTCTTTCCCATTAAATAAATAAGTGTAATAAAAAAAATGTAAAGGTCCAAAATATGGCAGGAAAGATTATATTTTGGCCTAGGGTGAGATCTGGAAATCTAGAACTTATTTCTAAATTTCGAAGAAACCTGGGGAAATATCCCTGAGCAGCCTTCACTGGTGGAGGCTGCTCATCAGAACCTCTGAGGGCCAAGGTGGGTGTAGATCTGAAATTCAGGTCTGCCAGTTCTTGGGCTTGAGATCCCCTATGCCTAGACCTCTCATTCATCCCTCAAATATAAAATGCATAAATATAACATGATGTTTTAACCATGTACTTGATGATCAATCAATGTAAGTGATTAATGTTTTAGACTATCAACCAATAACAATGGGGAAAGGAGGAAATATATATATATACATGTATATATATTATACATACATACAGATATGTATATATCAAAAGCAGTTTCTGTGAAAAGTAAAAATAGATATTTTCTCAGTCTTTGCTGTAATGCTTATTATGGTATTTTAAAAATGTGTCTTATTTGTTTTGAAACAGAGTCACACTGTAGCCCTGGTTGACCTGGAACCTTTCTGTAGACCAGGCTTGCCTTGAACGCACCAAGACTCACCAGCCTCTGCCTCCCTAGTGCTGAGAGTAGTCCACACCGCGCTGAAAAACAGGTTTTGTAATTGCCAGAATTCTCCATTGTATCACCTCCCCACCAGCAATAAAGTAATAGAGAAATCCATAATGTTTATGGAGAGAATAGGGGAGCTAGGCTTATGGGTCTCTTCGTGGGCACCCTACAGCACGCATGCTCTGAGACATGCTGTGCGATTCCTGTTTGTGATCACCCAATTGCAGTGTCCAAACTTTTCAGTGGAATCTAAACCTCCACCTCTGAAGTTCGTAAACGTGTCTTTATAGTCACAAACAAAACCTACCCAAGAAACACTTAAACGACTTTCCTAGTCTTTTGTTCTTGACAAGTCCGAGGCTTAAATACTGACGAGACATTTTAATGATCCTTTATTATCGGCTCTACCACCTCCCCATAAGAATCATCATTCCCTACAGAGAGGTGAACTACAGCAGCCCGTGCAGGGACTGTCTAGAACTCCTCGCTCCCGTCTCCATCCCCAAACAGACAGAGCCCCATAATGAACAAAAGAGCGTGTATCCCACTGCTTTGAAAGGGGAAAAAAATGTCCGTTTGCAAAAGTAGGTCCGTCTTACACTTTTAAGAAGATACAGCTCCCATCCCCAAATCCTCTCCTTGACCTTAGGTTGTAACTACAACAGCCTGGAAGCCCTGCAGAAGGATTACAGTGCCTCACCGCCACTGGAGAGCCTGCCGCACCAGATTGGCAATGACGCCACATGGAGATGGCATGAAAAAGAAAGGACAGAGAAGGGAGCACCAGAAATGTGCTTCTGTCCAAGATGGGGGTGGGGGAGAGGGGGGAGGAGGGGAGGGAGGGAGGGAGAAAGGGAGGCAGAGAGGCACAAGAAATCCTAAAGTAGAGATAGTCAGTGGTCCGCTACGCAAGGTACCTTCTGGACACTACTAATCCTTACGTAGGCTACAAGCAAAGATGTAAATTTGGAAGTCCGTGGGAAATCATGGTAAGGCAAATTCTCCCACCATCACTACCATCACCAACCCTGTGCAAGTAAAAAGCCCAGCACTAAATGCTGCTAGAAACTACATGGAGTTCTGGGCCCGAGGTTTACATAATCACAAATTACATAATACTCATCCCGAGCATGAAACCCCCTTCTATAGGTGAAGTTCCCCCATCATCCCGTCGCTTGCCATTTTCCAAAAGAACGCTGGAAAAGTCTCCAATACCTGCAGAGGGAGGGGATAGGGTGCTGCAAAAGTCACCCTCGACAAGCTGCAAAGCCACGTCAAATGGTCCAGGGTAAAGGGGGCTCGGAGCAGGTGACTCCCTTCCTCCCGCATCCCCCGGGCGCCCGGCATCTAAGGCCGAGGCTGGGCGAGCGGGGCGCACCGGGCGCGGCCGGGCTTACCTGCTCCCCGAAGTCGATGGCTATGTTGGTGATGCCGAGGGGCACCAGGAACCGGATCAGGGGCCAGTAGTGCGTGAGCGCCGGGAATTTCACCATAGTCCCCGCCGTGGGCTGACCCCACACTCATCTGCCGCCGCGAGGGCACTGTGCTGGGAGGCGCGCGGAGCGCGGCGCGGGGACGGAGGCCGCGGCCGGCGGGGCCTGGGGCGGCGGCTGCTCGCGGTGGCGGCGTCCTCTCCAAGCGCGGCTGCTCTAGCAGGAGAGCCGCGAGCTCAAGTCCATCCCCGCTGCCCTCCCACACAACAAAGATCGGCCGGGGAGAAAGAGAGGAGGGACAGGGACGGCGGCGGCGGCGGCGGCGGCGGCGGCAGCAGAGACTTCTGCTGACAGCGGCTCCATTATAAGCGCTCTGGGCCCGGAAATAAATAAATAACCGCGCGCACGAGGCGCCTCCGCCGCCGCCGCCGCCGCCGCGCGGAGGAAATCAGGGGCGGGCGGAGGCGCGACACCGCTGGCGACCCGGGAGGGGGCCGGCCCGGCGCCGCCTCCCCGCTCCGCTGCGCGCAGCCCAGCCGCGGGGGGCGCTGCGCTCGCCCAGGCCGCTGCCGTCCGCGCCGGCGTGGGACCCGGGCGCTGCCTGGGTCGGGCGCGCGGAGCGAGGAGGCGGGCGGGCGGGGACACCGGACCGCACCGGCTGGGTGACCCGACCCGGACGGCCCCACGTCGTCCCTGGGGCGCCCGGGGAGGCCGCGGGAGCGCCGTCTCCAGAGTTGGGAACCGGGCGCAGAGCTCCAGGGACAACAGGGCTGGAAAGGCCCCGGCGTCCGGGCGGCCTCAAGGCGGGTTGGGAGCTGTTTTAGGGTGATGGGGGAGACGCAGCTTCATCAGAGGGAGAGAAAGGAAGGTTTCCCCGAACGAGCATCTCTCCTGACAGATATCTGCGGTGCCTAAAGGAAAATACAGTGGGCGACAGGGACTGACTGTCTGCCCTGGACTAGGGCTCTGGGATGCTCTATACTGGTCTCTAGCTTTTGCTAGTAATGTGCAACTGTTTACCTATTTGAAAGCCAACCGGTAGATCTGCTTTTAAATTAGAAAGGGGAGAAAAAAGGAAAGGAAATCCGCTCGACTGTGTTATAATATGCCCCCAGTGGTTTCCTGATATATCAGATGTGTTACTGAGCTGAGACTCTTACCTAAAGCTGAACAGCTTGACAAAGCCGGCATCAGCCGGTGTCCCAGTGTAGTGTATGAAAAAATAGACCGGAGGCAGTGACAGAAGCATTCGCGGCAGGGCGGGGCTAGCCTCCATGAGACGTGTATAATCACAAAAAGCCCAGCTCATAGCAGGTCCTTGCTTGCTTTGGCTCTCTGTTCTTGTCTTAACTTTTTCATTAATTTTTTTATTATTTTATGTGTATGGGCATTTTTTTTGTATGCATGTATGTCTCTGCATCATATACTTGCCCAGCCCCCACAGAGTCCAGAAGAGGGCGTTGGATCTTCTCCTGGAATACAGACAGTCGTGAGCTGCCTTGGGGAATGGAACCCAGGTCCTCTCGAAGAGCAGCCCGTGCTCTTAACTGCTGAACCATCTCTTTCTTCAAACTCTGCTCTTGCTCTCTCGAACGGATTAATTTCTGAACAAGGGGTCGTGGGTTTTCGGTCTGTAGCTGTTGAGATAGGCAGTTTGTTCAACTCG
Organism: Micromys minutus; assembly: GCF_963924665.1. Classification (NCBI taxonomy): domain Eukaryota; kingdom Metazoa; phylum Chordata; class Mammalia; order Rodentia; family Muridae; genus Micromys; species Micromys minutus. Next base: position 42,108,666 of record NC_137955.1, on the reverse strand, counting down.
TATCTTCCCATGTGTCGTTTAAAATAAGCATAGTGAGTTAAACTTATGTATTCCTTAAAACAGTCAAGTATTTTGTCCTGAGAAATGAACTCATTCCCTTTTATTATCTCTATTAGGCTCATATTAATACTGTATTTAAAGGTAATCAGAGGCAGGAGGATTGCTGCAAGTTCCAGGCCAGTCTCTGCTATATAATGAGTTCCAAGCCTGCTAGAACTCTATAGGGAGACCTTGCCTTTGTAAACTAATTAGATACATAAATAAGCAAATAAAGAATAGCTTGAGATGTTAACTTTCCGGTGCAGATTATTCCAACTGCATTGCAAGTATCAAACATTTCCATATCTGATGCCCTTTATCCCCCCCTTCAGTCCTAAGCACTCCGATTGAGGCCCCTAAAGAGTAGGAAACCATTTACCCGCAGTTCCATGTAACCCCAAATTACCTCACCTATAATTAAAACAAAACTTGGGCCATTGTTCCTTGCATTTGATATGTCAAACAGTTACCCTCAAAAGAGATTTTTTTTCCCCAGCAAAACAGGAAGTTCTTGGGTACAGCACTCTCCTCAGGAGTAATCCCTGAAAGACGTGTTTCTGCATAGTTAGTTATTAAGCTAACCATACCAAAAAAAGGAACGGGTTATTTAAAGGAATCCGAGGAGAAAGACTTCTGTCCTAAAGCAAATACGTTCTGGTGGTTTACCCATTCTGTTAGTCTAGCTTTTCATAAGCTCCTTTCAATTAAAGTGATCTAATTGTGCTGACCTTTGTCCGGGATGTGAATTGATGAGGGGCCGGATCAATGCTCCTGAAGGCCAGTTTGCTCTCACTGGTCTCTGGACGAGGGCTGCTGTATCTCAGCCGCTCCAGGCAAATGCACACTCTCGGTCTGAAGGGGATGGTGGGAAGAGTCAAAGCCCGTTATCCTTGAGGACTTTTCTTAAATGCCTCCTTAACGAACAAGTGGGTGTCATCTTTGATTAAAGACAAGAATGCCTTTTTAGACTTTTAAGTAGATATTAATTCAAGTAACACCAGGGAAACTTAAAAAGGAAATGGAATGTTTACGTGGTTCGGTTTTGTTTTGTTTTTCGGTAAAGAATCCCAATCAGGGGTTGAAAATGGCTCAGCAGTGCTGTCTCTCTGGAAAAGGACTCCAGTCTGGTTCTCAGCAACCAAGTCTGATGGCTTGCCACTGCCTGTATCTTCCCCTTCCCCAGGGTCCAGTGCCCTCTTTTGGCCTCTGCAGGCACCTACACTCCTGTACACGGTGCCCCTCCCCCAACACATACACATAAATATTTAAATAGAATCACAATCAGATCATAGATTTAAAAAGGAAGCCTTGCCCCTCCCTTCGTGTAAACATAGTTTTCAAGTCATCAACAATCTGACACGTAATATGTCCCAAATGTAAGTGATGGTGGTAAGTAAGAAGTTCTCCGAATGATTCAGAGATAAAATATCCCAGCACAGTCAGTTAGATCCAGAAGATATCTTCAGGAAGGTACAGCTTGGGCTGGAGAGACGGTTCAGTGGTTAGAGCACTGACTGCTCTTCCAGAGGTCCTGAGTTCAATTCCCAGCAACCACATGGTGGCTCACAACCATCTGAAATGGAATCCAATGTCCTGGTGTGTCTGAAGGCAGCTACAGTGTAGTTATATAAATAAAATAAATCCTAGAGAGAGAGAGGTACAACTTCATTATTTATAAATTCATAGATTTGATAGCTTTTAGCCCACATTGATACAGGGTTTACAGATACCATACTGGTCATACAACACACTGAAAAAAGGATCCCGAAAGAGAATATAGGGTCAATGGTTAACAGTAGGTGCATTTGTATGAATGTGAGCAAGAATTGTTCTCCTTTTTCATTCCCTTATCTTTAACACAATGAGCATGTATAAATCCAAGAAGAGAAAATGTTTTTTAAGAACGTATGGAGGTTGGAGTGAAAAACATTCCCATAAGATCAGATATTTAAACTCTCGGTCCCAAAGTGGTGGTGCTGTTTGGGGCAGGGGTGTCCTCCCCCATTTCCTGTTAATTCTCTCTCCCTTGCTCATTGCTCACCATGCCAGACAACCAGGTTTCTCAGCTTCTCCCTCAGCCACCATGATGGCCTGCTGCCGTGTCTTCCCACCATGGTAGAGTCCCCAGCCTCTGAAACCGTGAGTCCAAATAAACTCTTCCTTCTCTAAGTTTCCTAGGCCACAGTATTTGGTTATAACAACAGAAAAGCAGCCAACACAAAAGATACATAGAAAACATTGAGGAGCAAGGCAGTGTCGCTTTCAGAGTAAGGAACTATTCTTCTGAAAAAGGGTTTCATAAGTGGCTAGTAATATTATTTTATTGCATAAGGTTATTGTTAAGCCCATACCTTTCCTTCCTTCCTTCCTTCCTTCCTTCCTTCCTTCCTTCCTTCCTTCCTGCTTCCTTCCTTCCTTCCTTCTTTTTTTTATCCATAATCTAACTATGTAGTCTTGACTGATCTCATACTCATGATCCTCTGGTCCCCCCAGTGCTGGGATTACCATCTGTAGTACCTATACTGTTATGAAAAAAAAGAGTTAGTGAGGAAGAGTAAATGCCTCATACATGTCTGATTTGCTTCCACCCCCAGGAATTAATCTTAAATTTGTAAACTCAAATCATCTCCCGAAACATTTGCTGCCGATGTCAGACTAAAATACCATGCTTACGGTTATCCAGTTTTGGGGCTGTGTGGCTGAGCATCCTTTCCTTGAGGGCTCTCCTGAGGTCAGACTAGGATGAGAGCGATGAAGATGGCTCGGCAGCAGATGCCATGCGGGCCGGTATATGCTTGGTTTATGGAGTCACCGACATCGGTCTTCACGATTATGCTGTCTGTGCCCTACGTTCGGCATCAGCAAATTAGCAATCCTCTCCGACGGAAGGCTCGGTCCTAGAGATTGATGCCCGGTATTCAAATGAGTCACACCCCCCCCTAAAATAGAGTAGTCCAGATATGCATTCTAGTCTTAGAGCTCTGCAGCTGGGCCTGGTGCCAATTTGCTCCATAGCTCATTCCAAATGGGAGAAGAGGCCATTTCTGCAGTCTGTGCTCATATAAGCATCCACCCACTGATGAAGGTTACCAGGTCTCAGTGTCCAGAGACAAAAGAGAGAACGTTTGCTTCTTCCGGCTGGAAATTTCATGCACGCCATCCTCGTGTTGTTCCAGCCCACAGCCCGATAATTAACCTGAGAAAGTGATCAAAATTAGGTTTTGTGCTCCCAGCGTGTGCCAGTAGTAGTTGGAGGCAGGAGGTGAGCGGCAAATTATCCCAAATTGAAATTTGCGGCAGATAAGCCAGAAGTAGCCAATTTAAGCCTAAGTTACAGTTCCCACTTTTAATGACTTCTTTAATAATATTTAAGGAGCCACACAGATGCATCCAGTTGGTGTACTGTTAAAAGGCATCAGGACGATTTCTACCGGCAGATATGAAGTAATCTGAAGCAGAATTTGCTAAGTGAAAAAGCAAGGCGCAAAAGCATAAAATGGCAGGCCGCCTGGGTGCAGAGCAGGGCGGGGCGGAGGGAGAGAGAAAGGAATATGACTGTGGAAGTATTTATGTGCATGTGGGCCTGCTTTTATTTGCAAACTGATGCTGGCAGAGAACCCCAAGATTAATTAAATGTGTTGAAGGAAGAGAGAGACCAGGATAGAGTAGATGGAAGAAAGGCTTCTCTAAGCGCACCTTACTGTCTGGTTTAGGCTTTGGAAAACTTCCAGTCTTATATACTGAAGAACCAGAAACAAAAGAAAACAACAACTATGGATACAAGGCAAAATCATGCACATTTTTCTCTTGTTTATCCCCCTTCCACCAGCCGGAAAAAAAGGGTTAGGGTAACTCCAATCAAAGCTCAGTTATATACTTTTTAACTTCTCTGTAATTGTTAAACAGCAAAACATTTGGAGGGACCCTTGCTAGGTTAATTATGGAACTAGCTGCCTTTGTGTACGGGTAACTATTAACTCACTCCTGCCCTTGACAACGGTATGAAGACAAAAGCCAGTTTGGGGTGGAGTATACTGTTGTTGTTCAAAGACATCATGTGAACGACTGTGAGAATTTTGGAAGTCAGGTAAGTTAGCTGATCAGTTGCTGATTTGCTCATCTGGAGAAATGTTAAGGAGGGGTTCCTGGGATTCCTTCCGGTTCCACAGACCCCAGCTCTGGTAATTCTTTATGAACTGAAGGGGACAGAGATATATTGCTGAAATAGATGTGCCTGAGATTTAAGATATTTACTGATGTTTATGTCTGAGATCTTTCTGTCTGCCCAGGGTTTATTGTTTTTGAAGTTCTTTGATAGCAGCATGACTTTTCCACAGATTTCTTGTGTAACTCATTTCGGTCATGTCTTCTGTTTTGTATTTGATAAAGAAAGGTGCTTCAGTCCCTGTTTCTAGTGCGTAATTCTGCCCAAAATGTTCCATTCTCTGATGCAGGACTGAATTTCGGAAATTCTTCAAGCATCTCCTCTACTTCTTCCCCACACCCTCAAATAGTAATAGAAATGAACGCATTTGCGTTTGAACTGAGTCTTCCTTAAACTATTTTATGCTTAATCTCTGGCGTAACAAAGTCTTTTCTATCAATGGCTAGTGATAATCCGGCTTCTACTGTCTTATGATAACACATAGAAAGACTCCCCGGTTTCTAAGACTTTATCCTTAAGGAAGAAGAAGACAAACAAGGGCTCGCTGGCTCAGCACTGCTTTTCAACCTGATCCACTTTCCCTCTTTAGAGCTACAAGCTCTGTGAGAGTAATTATCAGTTCATCAGATGAGTGCTGTTTGCAGACCTCATACCCTCCAGTTCCTTTCAGATGGAGAAAAGGTGAACGATGTCTCTGATTGCTTCAATACTCAGTGATAGCGCTTGTCAATGCAATTGAAATAAGAAATAAAAGGTATGCATTTAGGAGTTAAAAAAAAAAAAAGAACCCTAATTCTTGAATTGGGCAAATACCTCTAATGCCATCTCTTAGGAGGCTAAGGTAGAGGTTTCGAATCCAGAGCATGCTATAAAACAAACACCTAGTTCTTTATTTGCAGATGATAAGATAATTTACACAGAAAGCCCCAAAACTTCCAAAAGCAAGCAGTCGGACTAACATGTGCACCACCAAAGTCACAGACTATAGCACACCATGTCCGTCCTCCGAAGGATCCTACACAAACCGGACAATTGCCCTGGATGTGTAGGCCGAGGCATCAATGCCAAGAGAAAACAAATCCAAATAATCTAAAGTGTTCGAGCTGGTGCAGCAAAGCAACACCCCAAACAGGATATCCAGGGCTGGAAAACTACAGCTGCTGTCTGGCCGGGTTTCTTGAGCTTCATATGCGTGTAATGCAGAGTTTCAGTTCCTCCCCCACAGTCTGTCCCTCCGGCCCTAGGAAGGGTTCATTCCGGGGCAACTGCGTTTTTACCAGGAGGCCAGGAGATTCTGAGGCTGAGCATTCAGGAAACGATGGATACACGGACTGAATATTACTGTGTACATGCACGAGCTCTTCTCTGTCCACAGAGGGACCACCTCAAGGCTGTCAGTGAGTGCCTGCGACCTCATTTAGCATCAATCTTTGCACCCTCTGGTTCACCCTTCACACACACAAACCTGTAAGAACCCTCCATTGTAAATCAGGTACAGGAAGGCACTAGCAATAACATAGGAAAAGTAATTGTAAGAATATACTGTGATAAAAGTAATATGAATGTAAATCTCTCTAAATATTTTCCTCCCTTTGGTGAGATAAAAATTCCACCGTGTAGCCCAGGATAGACAGAAAGTTGCTAGCAGCCCAGGTTGGCCTTGTTTTGAGATAATAATCTTACAGCTAACCCCAGCTGACCCCAAATTTAAACTCCTTCTGCTTCTGCCTCTGGAGTGCTGCCGGGATTACAAGCATCTGTTAGTGCTCAGTCACCAGCAGATGTAGTGAGATGCTGGGAGAGGATAAAGGGGCTGGCAGCATCCACCACTGGGAGGGAAAGAAGTATCTTAAAAGGTTGCTCCCTTTGTGAGATGCACAGCAGGGCTTAAGAGTCAGATCTGTAGAGAAAACCCCTGGGGACAGCCGCACAGGCTGGTTGAGCTAGAGTGTACTTACATAGAATACATAAATTAATTAAAAATAAGTACACTGTAGCTGTCTTCATACACACCAGAAGAGGGCATCAGATCTCATTGCAGATGGTTGTGAGCCACCACATGGTTACTGGGATTTGAACTGAGGGCCTCTGGGAGAGCAGTTAGTGCTCTTAACCACTGAGCCACCTCTCCAGCCCCCCCCCCCCAGTCTGCTTTTTTAAGCACTTTTGTTTATTTGTTTGTTTGTTTTTCTCACAAAGAATGAAACTAGAAAAAGAAAACTAGAAAATTTGGGGTCTTAAGACAGGGTTTCCTGTAACCCAGGCTGGCCTTGAACTTACTGCATAGCCAAAGATGACCTTCTTAGAACACCTTCCATGTGTTGGAATTACACCACACCCAGCCTCCGATGTCTGCCTTTATTTTGTTATTGCCATTGTTTTGGTTTTTTTTTGTTTGTTTGTTTTGAGATTCTGGACCTCACCGTGTAGAACAGGCTGGTCTTGAACTCATAGGGCTCTATCTACCCTCTGCCCTCTGCCCAGTGCTGTGTTTAATAGAGCATACCGTCCTGCAATGTATTCTTTATAGCAATTGTGTTCAGTGCTCAACTACATGAAGGGATCTTTCTCTTTTGCTACCATGTGAGAGACCAGTTTACATGGTTGATTATGGCATGACTGCAGGCTGCCTCTCTCCCGATACCCGTGTTAGTATTGAATCCCCATTGTGAAAATAAAAAGCTGAAAAGTTGAGACCAGCTTTGGTGTTTACAGATAAGGAATGAGAGGTGAGCTAAGATCATTAGTGTGGTCCTCCACCTTGTGTGCTCCCTCCCTTTCGCAGTGATGTGCCCTGTGGTCATCTTGGGACTCTGTTACCAAAAGACCTTAACCAGACATAGCTACTCAGTCTTGGACTGGACCTACGAACCACAATCAACCTCTTTTCTTTATAGGACACCTAGCCTCTAGCATGTCATTATAGAAAGAGAAAATGGATTTACAGACTGGCTAAAGCAAAAAGAGAGGTTGATTGTGAAGGTACAGGCATGTTCTGTGGGACCCATCAGAAACAAAGTGGCCTTCAGAAGGGAAGGGACTGGAGCCAGGTAACCTAATAAGGCTAGGACTCTCTCTGCATCCCTAATCACTATTCTCCTTCCTCCTACTTCCTCCCCTTCCTCTTCTGCCTCCTTCCTCATCCTCTTCTTTCCCACCGCATCCTGCTATCTTCTATATATCTGGTTCAGATCATGGGCACACAGCGACAATGCCCATCTCATGGTGTCTTTAGGCCTCTTTTGCTACTGTGTGTACATTTGAACAAAGGGGCCTTTGAGTAGCTCAGCTTGGGGATGAGTCAGGAGGTGGGGTCATGCTGTCTCCTGGGTACTCATGGTGGTTGCGTGTACCTCTCACCCAGTGTGTTATACATGGCACCCTTCTCTTTGGCTTTAGCACTGTCTACACACATTGTGACACATGGAGATTTTTCAAAGATACTTTACCTAAGAAGGCCCAGCTTTTCTACATACAACTATTACAATCTGCAAATGAAAGGCAACCCACAGTTACATCCAGCCTTTCAGCAACATTCAAATCCTTAACACCAGGGCACACATACAATCTTGACATTTTCTGTGTAAAGAAGCATTAACTCTTTGATCCTATAAATTGATACTCTTTGGTTATAGGGATTAGCAAATAGACATATTTGGAAGATATAATGAGATGATTATAAAAATCACTTCACTGAAATGATAGTGGAATTAATTTTAGTGTATTTTCTTTAATCAAACATTTCAAGATTTTATTATAACAGCTACTAACTATGCAAATATCAATGAGATGTTTTGCATTTTGTTTTCCTATCAGTGTTCAAAGTCTTGTGTGTATACATGTGCCTGGTTCTCTTTCTATATGTGGTCAGTTGGGCTTAAGCTGCACTAGCCATAGGATTAAATCATAGTAGGTAAACCCCATCTAGAATCATTCATTTAGTAGAAGAGGAGAGCCTTAGCCCAGAGAAGTAAACACCCTATATCCATCCATTTGTCTGGTTCTCTAAACCTGGTGCCAGATGCCCAGAAGCAGGTTGGGAAGGTCAACTGTCTGGTCCCAGGAGACTTTGGCTAATTCATCTTTCTCAGGTAGATGCATAGGAGAGGAGGGAGTGGTCTGGTACGGTGAAGTTCTTGGATCCTATCTTTTGTGAGGACGTAGAAACCCAGGAGAGTGCCAGTCGTTAGTCAGTTAGGATAGCCCTGTTTGTCCATCCAACTACAAAGGGTAGACATGAGATTGTTGTCTCTGACCCTGAAACCAGTTCTCTGCACTGCTAGTTCCCCTGGCTCCTGGGGCTTGACTGTATCCATTACTGTAGGGTACAGACTGGGGTCACCATTAGACAGGACCTGAGGGAGATCCGGCCCAGGAAGGCAGCTTCTGAATAGCCCGAGGTAGAGGCAGCATAAAGGCCTTGGGTGAGGATGGGGCTGGGGTTGGGGTAGGCTGGGAGTTGGGAAAAACAAGGGTGAGATCACATGGCCACCTTAAAGCCTCAGAAAGAGCCTTCAGGTGTGGTGAGACCCATGGTGGCTGCTATGGCTGGGCTGCTTCAAGTGAGACTTGTTTTGGATGCAGATGAAGTGCCAAGCTGTTTGCTTTTCAGTGAAAGGCCCCACCCGAGAATGTTCCAGTCATCCCTCTAAAGACTCAGCCCCTCCAGAGAGGGTCTGGTTTCCCTGAGTCAGTAATTTGGTCTCCTACTGTCTAAGGACTCTGCCAATTTGTCTCCAAAAGTCTTTTGCCCTTTGAGCAGATAGAGCTGAAACAAGCTCTGAGTTGGTACCAGTCCCTTTAGCCCCTGGTGTAGGAACTTTCCAGATCTTTCCCGGCATTGGGGCCACAGGTAGGCACTGGCTTTGAATTTGGCACTCATCTAACCAGCCAGTCCCAGTTACCAGAGCTGTTTGCACACAGCAAATACCCGTGAACTTGCTGACAGACAGACAGCTCTTATCTGCCAGTGTCTGGTCACCTACACGCCCCAGAGAACTGACTGCTGACAGCCCCAGTCAGGACGCAACAAAAGACATCTTGCTCTCAGTCATGAGCCTGGCAAGGACTCTGCTAAGTACTTATGTGTGTTTGCCAGATGTGTTGAGGATGAGCTGTCCTGATGTTCTCACTCAGACCATGTGGGGGGAAAAAAGGGTAAATCAGTCATTAGTTAAGATTCTAGTCTAGTTTTCATTGCCTTTCTCAGCGTTTACCTAACTTTCTCCCACAAAATTTTGCACACTAAAACTTATATAATTTCCCATCAATATAATCTTTTAAAACAATTTATTTATTTTATGTATATGAGTGCTCTATCTGCATATACACCTGCATGCCAGAAGAGAATGTCAGATCAGGTTATAGATGGTTATGAGCCATCCTGTGGGTGCTGGGAATTGAACTCAGGACCTGTGAAAGAACAGCCAGTGCTCTTAACCTCTGAGCCATCTTTCCAGCCCCAGCATAATAACCTTTAAGAGTATAGTTGAATCTGTTTTCTGAAAAATAAAAAAAAAAAATAGTAATGGGGAAAAAAAAAAAGAAAAATATTCAGATCAAGAATGGTTGGGCATGGCCACAAGGTCAGCTGAGACAGGAAACTTGGGGTTTGAAATCAGCCTGGGCTTCCAAGAGAGCTCAAGGTCAGTCAAGGCTAAATAGGAAAGCCAGGTCTTAAGAGGAGAGGTGGGGGAGGGAGCGGGAAAGGGAGAGGGAGAGAGGGCTGTAATTTCACCACACTGTCCTCACCTCCCATGGATCAGCTTCTACTTTCTCTCTTCACTATAGGCCCACCCACCAAAGACAAAAAGCTGCGTTTCAGCATCAGGGAGGTGTTAAGTCAACATTTTGCCTGTATGTAAAAATCACAGGACACTTTATTTTTTTCTTAGGCAGGGTCTCGTGTAGTTCTGCCGATGAAGACTTTAAACTCCTCATTCTTTTTCCTATGTGCTTGGGTTACAAGTGTGCATATGGTGCTAGGGATGGGTCTTGGGGCTTCATACATGCTAGAGACCAACTGCCCAACATCCCGAGCCCAACGTGATGGATGCTCTCTGACAGGATACGGGATTTGTGTGTCTCAAGAGTGAGGGAGAAAGCACAAGTGGCTTCAGCTGAAACTAAGGGGGTCATTTCTCAGTCTGGGCAGCAGAGAAGAAGCCAGGCAGGCGCAGAGACTAAGAACTTGAGGGGTTGTGTCAGCTTTTGGATGCTTGCTCGATTCCAGGAGGGGACGAGGGAGAAGAGTGGTGTGTGGATCTGGTGGTTGGAAGCTGAGAGGGAATGAGGGCTGAATTTGATTCTGGGGTCTTCCGTAGGAAGGTTGTAATAGGTTTAAGGTCTAAGACCCAAACTCTCTGCTCCAAAGCGCCCATGGGAAGGGGGACAGGTGTTCCTAGGAGTTCATGGCAATGGGAGAAAAAAAGAATTCTTTTGAGCCAGTCTCATCACTTATTCCCGTGGCTGGCCTCGAACTCTCAATCCCCCTTCATCGGCCTCCCCAGTGCTGGGAATGCGTTTGTGCACCTGGCTTAGGGGATGGTTATTTTCACAGCACATGGAGAACATAGCTCAGAACGCTAACAAGCCACAGAAGCAAAGACTGAGAACTGACCTCGACGTGGGTCTCAAAACTACGCCGTCGACAAGATGATGACGAGAAGTCACTGAGACTCAAAATGGCTGAGTAGCTTGCCCAGATGGGAATCGGTGTGTGTGGGAGTTCCTCAAAAATTAAAGACAGATGACTCCCTGTGCCAGCAGTGGCTAATGTCCAGAGTGTGATAAGTCAGCGATGGAGAAATGTCAGCCCTCCGGGTTTTCTCTGTAGCTCTGGTCACAGTAACGGTGATAAAGAAGGAACCCACCATCCATCAACTGATGGCTGGCTAAAGAGGATGTGTATATATGGAATGGGACACAGGCTTCAACCTTTCAGAATGACGTGGGTGAACCCAGAGTGCACTGTATTAAATAAGCCAGGCACAGAAAAACACCTCATGGCGCCGCTTGACTGTGGAGTGTAAAAGTGTTCATTATAGAACCAGGAAATAAAATGGCAGGAGTGTTGCTGTGTCGAAGGACATAAAATCTCAGCTAGAAAGAGGAAGGTGTTCGAAAGCTATGGAGCAGGTGAGCCGACTCATTTGGTAAAGCATCCATTGCTTGCTGTGTGAACCGGAGGATCCCTGCACCACGCTGACTACAGTTATGTAGTTTTATGTCTCAAAAGCCATAAGGCAGTGTTCTCACTACAAAAGATAAACATGAGTAACTACACATATTGTATGAGCTGATGTAACATTCCACGGTATAACCATATATCAAAATGTTGTGTTATATTTAATAAAAATACATGCTTACCTTAATCATTTAAAAGGTTTCTTTTTCTTTTATTCTTTTGAAGAAGTGGTCTTTTATAGCAGAGGCGTTGACTTTTGGTCTTTTGCCTCCACTGGGAACTAGCTATTAGCTAGCATTTGATGCACACCCAGCTAACATAGTTTTCCTTTTGATTTTGGGCACAGGGACTTGAGGCTGGCTTGGAACTCACTATATGTGCCGGTTTTGCATTAGTCATAATCCTCCTGCCTCAGCTTCTCAAGTGCTAGGATTATAGATACTTGGCACTATGCTCAGCCCTGACCTCAAACATAGAATTCAAAACATTAAAATTTTGTATTCATGTTTATATGTGTATGATGACTTGTCTATGTACACACTGCATACTACATACATACTACACAATACATACTGCATGCATGAAGGTGCCCATGGAGACTAGATGAGGTCATCAGATCCCTTGAAGGTGGCTGTGAACTTCTCAGTTTGGTATCTGGGAGTCAAACCTGGGTTCTCTGTGAGAGTAGCGAGTGTTCTTAACCACTGAGCCGTCTCTCTAGCTCCTCAGAAACGGGGCTTTCCAAACTTCTCAGCACTACTGTAGCACCTGCCTAAGAGCCCTGCTTAAGTCACAATGTCAGATGATGTGGTCAGGACTAAAACTCAGGTTCTCTGGCCCCCGAGGCTTCCTGCTGTGTGACCTAGGCCATTGCTCTCACAGTGACCTCCTATGCCTAGTTTGTGAGGGCAAGGCCCCTTACTCAAACTTCTGTGTAAACTGTGGCAGGGCTTCCACAAAGAAGCCCAGCTAGGCTCCATCTAGAGGGTTGCACATAGGTGCAGAATGATCTGAGAGTTACTTAAAATGAGACTGGGGGGAGGGGGTAAGCACAGCATGTTAATCAGTGGCTTTTTTACCACTTGGATTCTGTTTTAGCTCAAGACTGCTTGAAAAACTTCCTATTAGCATGAGAGAGGGAAACAGCTCAAAATGAAAGTGCTTATTCCAAACACTGCAGAGTAGGATCCCAGCCCCTCTCACAGATTCCAGTCAGCAATGCAGATTGTGGGTGGAATCTAAGCTCTTTGTGTTTCTCCCCTTCTCCCTCTTTCTCTTTGGGGCTTATTCTACATTTTTTTTTTTTTTTTTTGAAAAACACTAATCAGAATACTATCAGGTTAACATAAATAACCCTAAGCTCGTAGCATAGTATCCGAGTCCTCGGGAGAAGTATTTGAAGTGAGAGGCATTTTCTTCCTTGGGAACAAAGGAGCTAAGGAACTTCCCTACTACAGAGATTATTTTCAGGCTGTGTGTTCTTAAAATTAATATTTTGAACATAGGTTTTTTTCAAATCTCTATTTTCAGACCAAAATCAAATAGGTTTACAGTAAATTGCAGTTACTAGTACCAATAAAGTGTGATGATTTGTATATGCTAGGCCCAGGGAGTAGCAATATTAGAGGTGTGGTCTTGTTGGAGTGGGTGTGGCCTTGTTGGAAAAAGTGTGTCACTATGGGTGTAGGCTTTAAGACCCTTACCCTAGCTGCCTGGAAGCCAGTAAGTAGTCTGCTAGCAGCCTTCAGATGAAGGTGTAGAACTTTCAGCTCTTCTTGCACCATGTCTGCCTGGATGCTGCCATGTTCCTGCCTTGATGATAATGGACTGAACCTCTGAACCTGTAAGCCAGCCCCAATTAAATGTCCTTACCAAGAGTTGCCTTGGTTATGGTGTCTGATCATAGTAGTAAGACCCTAACTAAGACATAAAGGTAATTGAGAGTTTTACTGGATATAGTAACTTGGGCTGGCATTTGTGTTCTCTTAGGGTCTGTATGACATCAGTTCAAGATCTTGATAGTCTCTGTTGAAAAGTATGGTGTAATTCTGATTGGTCTGCCTTTATATGTTACCTGTCCTTTTACCCTTACTGCTTTTAGTATTATTATTTTTTTTTGTTTTGAACATTTGTTGTTTTGACTATTATGTGTTGGAAAAAATTTCTTTTCTGGTCCAATCTGTTTGGAGTTCTGTAGGCTTCTTGTATGTTCATGGTCATCTCTTTCTTTAGGTTAGGGAAGTTTTTTCTATAATTTTCTTGAAGATATTTACTGGGTCTTTTAGTTGAGAGTCTTCACTCTCTTCCACACCTATTATCCTTAGGTTTGATCTTCTCATTGTGTCCTGGATTTTCTGGATGTTTTGGGTTAGAAGCTTTTTGATTTTTGCATTTTCTCTGACTGTCATGTCAATGATTTCTTTGGTGTCTTCTGCTCCTGAGATTCTCTCTTCTCTTGAGATGCTGAGAAAACATTTGACAAAATGTAACACCCTTTCATGTTAAAAGTCTTGGAAAGGTCAGGAATCTAAGGCTCATACTTAAACATAGTAAAAAGCAATATACAGCAAATCAGTAGCCAGCATCAAACTAAATGGTGAGAAACTTGAAGCAATCCTACTAAAATCAGGGACCAGACAAGGCTGCCCACTCTCTCCCTACCTATTCAATATAGTACTGGAAGTACTAGCCAAAGCAATCAGACAGCAAAAAGAGGTCAAAGGGATACAAATTGGAAAGGAAGAAGTCAAAAATATCACTATTTGCAAATGATATCATAGTATACTTAAGTGACCCCAAAATTCCACCAGAGAACTTTTGTGGGAGATAAACAACTTCAGCAAAGTGGCTGGATATAAAATTAACTCAAACAAATCAGTAGCCTTCCTCTACTCAAGGGATTAACAGGCTGAGAAAGAAATTAGAGAATCGACAACCTTCACAGTCATCACAAAGAATATAAAATACCTTGGTGTGATCTTAACCAAGCAAGTGAAAGATTTGTATAACAAGAACTTCAGATCTCTAAAGAAGGAAATTGAAGAAGACCTAAGAAAATGGAAAGATTTTCCATGCTCATGGATTGGAAGGATCAACATAGTAAAAATGTTCATCTTGGTTAAGGCAATCTACAGATTCAATGCAATCCCCATCAAAATTCCAACTCAGTTCTTCATATAGAGTTAGAAAGAGCAATTTGCAAATTCATATGGAATAATTAAGAAACCCAGGGTAGCAAAAACTATTCTCAACAATAAAAAAAAAAAAAAAAAAAAAAAAAAAAAAAAAAAAAAAAAAAAAAAAAAAAAAACCTCCAGGGGAATCACCATCCTTGAGCTCAAGCTGTATTACAGATTAATTGTGATAAAAATTGCATGGTATTGGTACAGAGACAGGCAGGTAGATCAATAGAAGACCCAGAAATGAACCCACACACTTATAGTCACTCAATCTTTGACAAAGGAGCTAAAAACATTCAATGGAAAAAGGACAGTCTCTTCAACAAATGGTGCTGGTTTAACTGGCAGTCAGCATGCAGAAGAATGTAAATCGATCCTTTCTTATCTCCTCGTACAAAGCTCAAGTCCAAGTGGATCAAAGACCTCCACATAAAACCAGGTACACTGAAACTAATAGAATAGAAAGTGGGGGAGAGCTTAGAACACATAGCCACAGGGGAAATTTTCCTGAACAAAAGACCAATGGTTTATGCTCTAAGATCAAGAATCAACAAATGGGACCTCATGAAATTGCAAAGCTTCTGTAAGGCAAAGCCCTCTGTCAAAAGGACAAACCAACAGCCAACAGACTGGGAAAAGACCTTTACTAATCCTACATCTGATAGAGGGCTAGTATCCAATATATACAAAGAACTCATATACACAGTGGTGTATTACTCAGCTATTAAAAACAATGACTCCATGAAATTCCTAGGCAAATAGATGGAACTTGAAGCTATCACCCTGAGGTAACCCAGTCACAAATGCACACTCATGATATGTACTCACAAACGGATACTAACCCAAAAAGTTTGAATACCCATGAAACAACTCACACAACTTATGAAGCTCTAAGAGAAGGAATGCCAGAATGTGGATGACTCAGTCCTTCTTAGAAGGGAGAACAAAACACTCATGGGAGGAAATAAAGGGACAAATAGAGGAGCAGGGATTGGAGAAAAGATCATCCAAAGACTGACTCACCTGGGGATCCATCCCATATGCAGCCACTAAACTTAAGCACTATTGCTGATGCCAAGTAGTGCCTACCGCAGGAACATAATATGAATGTCTCCTTAGAGGCTCTGCCAGAGCCCTACTGATACAGAGGAGGATGCTTGTGGATAACCAGCAGACTGAACATGAGGACCCCAATGAAGGGAGCTAGAGAAAGGACTGAAGGGGTTGACAGGGTCTGAAACCTCATGGGAAAAACAAAATTATCAACTAATCAAACCTACCACAGCTCCCAGGGACTAAAACACCAACCATGAGTTCACATGGAGAGACCCATGGCCCCAGCTGCATATGCAGGAGAGGATGGCATTGTCTGGCATCAGTGGGAGGAGAGGCCTTTGGCCCAACAAAGGCTCATTTTCCTGGTGTAGGGGAATGCCAATGTGCTGAGGAGGGAGGGGGTGGTTGGGAGAGGGAGCACCTTCATGGGGGCAATGGGAGGGGGAGGGGAATGGGATTGGGGGAAGGAAATAACATCTGAAATGTAAATGCAGAGAATATCCAATAAAAAATGAAAAAAAAAAAAAAAACAAACAACAACAAAACAATAAACCTAACAACTCCCCCCCCCCCCCAAAAAAAAAAAAAAATCAAAAACCCAGCCTTGGGAAGGTGGAGACAGGATCCCAGCAGCTTCCTGGTCAGTCAGTTTAGAGAAATCAGTGAATTTTAGATTTCATGAGGGAGACTCTGTCTCAAAGTGTAAAGTGAAGATCATTTGACAAAGACAGTGATGTCAACCTCAAGCCTCTGCTGGTACACTTTTATCAATACAATGGTATGAATACACAAATACAGGCACACACACACACACACACACACACACACACACACACACACACACACACACACAGAGGGAGAGGGAAGGAGGAGAGAGAGAGAGTGAGAGGGAGGGAGAAATGGATTTCAGATCCCACTCAGTCTGAATCACAAACATTTAGAGAGGCTTGCAGAAACAACCAAGGGACTGTGGCTGATGTGACTAATTCTTTGCTCCCACCTTATGGGTTTCTGAATCTCCCAGCCAAGTGGGGGGTGGGGAGAGAAGATTGTTCAGGGTCAGGCATTCATGGCTCGGAAGTGATTGCCAACCACTGGTTCTGAGGATTTCCCTCAGCCCAGCCTCCGTCTCTTCTTGTTTAACCTCTGAAGCAGAAGCTAACTTTGGAGTGTCACTGGGAACCATGAGGTGTAAAGATTTTAGCACACTGAGCAGATGATCTGACAAGTGTCAATGTCCCCTCTGACCACATAGAGCCAGATGCCTATATCTTCTCCCTGATGCAATTCAGCGTCCAACGCTAGCCCCTGGAGCCCTCCCTGCAGCTGTGGAGGAGCTGGCCTAGCTCCCTGCTTCTTGAGTCAGCCAGCCAGGCTGCCAAAGGCTCAGCTCCATAAGGATGCTTCCAGGTTCTCTTCTGTGATCAGCAACTCCACTTAGCTTCAGGAGACCTGGGAGATGCCCCCCCAACCACAGGACAAGATTCCCCCAGGTGATGACTTAAACATCTCTGAGGTAATTAATGAATCAGCCCCAGAGCCGGGCTTCTGACAGGTGTATGTAAACTGGATTTAAAAGGTAACTAACTAAATGTTGCAAGGAGTAGACCTATTGTGGAATTAATTTATGAGCTGAATGGATTGTTGCAGCCTGGGACAGGGTGGGGTGGGGTGAAGGCCCTGGAGCCTGAAACTGCCCTTGGGAGTAACTGGTCCTGGGCAGTTAGAAATGAGTATTTCATGCAGATCTTCTTTCTCCTCAGCCATGGTGGGTGATGATAGGCTTTGTGATGTCATGAAGGAGCTCTGAACTTGAACCTGGGTAATCCAGGCGACCCGTTGAAGGTCTCTGAGCTCTCCCATAAAAGCACAAATAAGAAAAACCCAGAGGCTATAGGTTACTAGACATATCAGTGTCTTGGTTAGACAGTGGTTTCTTTTGCAAGTAACGTAACGGGGCAGTTATAAGGCTCCAGGGATGAGCCCTCCTGTCTGTTGGTGGCTGTTATCCTTGGTACACAGATGAACAATAAATGTGACCAGATTAAGGTGGGTGCTACAAATTCAAGCCATCATGGAGGTTTTGAAACTCGTCACCTCTCGTATACTGGCCTTTTATTTACAGAGTTGGGCCAAGATCTCTGTGTATACCCTCTTACCATTGCCCCGGGGAACTGGTTAAAACACAGACTTGCCAACAGCCCTGTGGCTGTACCCAAGTTCACTGTGATGCTGTGGTGTTCATCAGAGGACCTAGCAGAGCTTTAAATGCTCCACTAGGACCCTGTCACCCATGCACTATGATGTCAACAGCTCTGTACAGGATCTACTGAGAGCTGCCTCGCCTCCCTCTCCTTCCTCCCCCTTCCCCTCCCCCCTTACCAGGAAGCACCACTCTCTTGGATCAAGGTTAGCACTAATTAGATTTTTTTTTTCCTCTAGGATTGCCCTAGCAAATGGGTGGGGCAGCAAAGAGAAACAACAGCTCTGGTGAAAGTCAGATCTTCAGTCAATAGTAACCAGGCTGGCCGACTGTGATGGGAAGAGTGCAGGCTGCCGGACTTCAACCTGCACAGGCTAGACACGTCTCTCCGTCTAGTTCTCACGTCACGACCCATTCCTTTGTTCGGTTCTTATGTTCCCCAACATCCCCGAGACCTCATCTCTGTAACTCAGTCACAGGGGTCTCACAAAATCTTGGGCACACACACTTTTACCATTCTAGCCTAACAACAAAACAACAGTCCTAGCAATAAACTACAGGTTTATTGAAGCTAAGACTCGGTTACTGATCCTCATTCAATCCTTAAAACCACTCAAGTGTTGGCTCAGTCTGTAGCTGTGGCCTGGAGCAGGGGGACATCAAGGGGTTTGTCCCTTTGATACAGGGACCCATGTCCTATGTCTTGGATTAAAGAATAACCCGTGCTCATTGAAATGATGTTTCTTCTTTTTCCTGTTGTTGAGAAAGGATCTCACCATCAAGGCTGACCTGGAACTCACTGTATGAACCATACAAAGCTCCTGCCTCACCTCTCCGTATGCTGAAATTACAGAAGTGGGCTACCATGCTTGGCTTTGACCATTCTTTGTGTGTATGTGTGTATGTGTGGTGTGTGAGGTGTGAATTTGTATGTATTGTGTATGGTGTGTGTATATGTGTATGTGGTATGTAACTTGTGTGTGTGTGGTATGTGTGAGTGTGTGTGGTATGTGACTGTGTGTGTAGTGTGTGAATGTGTATGTGTGTGTGTGGGTTTGTGTGTGATGAGTGTATGGTGTGTGTGTGGTATGTGAGTGTATATGTGTGGTGTGTATATATATGTTTGTGGTATGTGTATATGTATGTGTGAATGTGTATGTGAGTGTGTGTGGTATATGTGTGTGTGTGGTATGTGTGTGAGTATATGTGGTATATGTGTGTTGTGTGTGTATGTATGTGTGTGTGCGGCGTGTGCACATGAGCACATGTGAAGGTCAGAAGTGGACTTTGAGTGTCTCCCTTTATTTTTCTTTATTCCTCTTATTTTTATTTTAAAAAATCTTCTTATTCTATGCATACATATGTGTGTCTGAGTGTATATGTATGCAGAACTCCGTGGAAGTCAGAAGAGGGTATCAGAGCCTTTGGAACTGGAGTTGCAGGAGGCTGGGAGCTGTTATGGGTGCTGACAACTGAACCTAGGCCCTCCTCAAAAGTGCTCTTAACTGCTGAGCCATTTCTCTGACCCTTTGTACCTTGCTCTTAGCTCGTTGAACCTTAAGGTTACCAGCTCCTCACGACTGGCCGGTCACAGCCTCCAGCTCCTCCCCAGCCCTGTGAGAACAGGTGAGCTTTACCGCACTTGGCTTTTTACTTGGGTGATGGGGATTTGAACTCGTGCTTTTATGGCAAGCACTTCAGTGACCGACCCATTTCCGCAGCCTTAGCCAGTCTCTTTGGATAGCTATGACCTTCCTTCAAGGACTGATAGAATAGCAACTGTACTGGATGCTTTTAACATTCTTAACATAATGGACTGTCGCATGCAAGGTTGGAATCATTTTCTTTTTCCAGACCTCGTGAAACAGCAGTGCTTAGAAATGACTGTTCTAGAAGCACCCAAGCACCAAGAATAGTGGAGCTTCAGTCTGACAGCAAGTAGACAGGTGATTCCCCCGCCACAACCAGTTTGTTCTGAAAATCTCTTGATTGGCAGACCCCATATCTATGAAATATTACGCAGCTCTATGAGCCGAGCAAAATGGCCCAGAGAGTTTTCTTTTGGAAAACCTGTGTTTCCGTAGATACCCTGTGGGACTAAGCTGGGCGGGAGGAGGCCTGGGGGTGCTGTTTGCTCCCCTCTACTTCCGCCCCTCTTTAAAGCTCTGCGACGGTTGCAGTGAGATCGTTCTCTTGTGCAAAGATGATGCTTCTTGCTTGCATCCTTGCTGTCCTCAGGAGCCTCGTTTATAAGAACACAATTCCATCCTCGGGGGTGGGGCCCTCCTGAATCGTTTTCCAAATTCTCCTTCTCCACCTGTTCTAACTTTAGAGGCTAGTTTTTCTCACAAGAGAATTTGGGAGACTATAAAGATCTAGGCCGTAGCGGACAACTATCGGATTCTTAGACTCTCGCTTAGGGTAGCATTGGTTTCTAGAGCCAGACGGCTAGAATTTCTAATGGTGCCGTGACTGCACCAGGGTTAGCAACCAATGGGGATGCCTAGCGGAGTGCTGAACAGAGAGATGGCAGAAAGAAGAGAGAGGAACATCTTACTTGGTGATTCATCAAGGCAAACACCAACAGAAATACACACAGAGACACAGACACACTCCAAATCCCCATGACATTGCTGGGAACACATGACTTTCCGAGAGTGGCAGATGAGTCAACAGACTCACATGGGTTGTCCTTGTCACCCTGCCCATGTGATCACTAGATGATCAGAATGACCAGCACAATACAAAAATCACAACTGTTTCCTTTTCCACATAGCACACCACGATCAGACTCCACACATCTAAAAGGAACATCTCCTTGTTCATGCACCGGAATCAACCAGCTCTCCAGGACTGCAGAGAGTTTCCTTGTATAAAGAAGCAGACCATTAGAGATAACACTAATTATACAGGAGGGAGGGCTCTGTGTGGGGCTGACCTCATCTATATTGTCCCCCGGGTGACATTTCACTATTTGTCATCATGATAGTAATGGCGGCACATATTGCTAAGTAGCTGAACATTTAAAAGGCCTCGGGGCAACATCTGAAAGATTGTGTGATTAAAGGCACTAGAACTATCTCGCTAGGTAATGGATTTATTGTGTCTGCTTTCTAATAGCTCCCCGCCCCTCAAACCAGATGATGTTGGAATTAACAATGGTCAGGTTTCCAATCTAATAAA